>NW_026294595.1:87916448-89116448 GCF_007827085.1 Peromyscus californicus insignis | reverse complement strand
ACTCTTACCAGATCATCATTGATTGTTCACAAATAATCTTCATCATCTTTGTCATAGTAAATACCATTTGAAATTAAAACTCACATTTTACATTTTACGATTTTATTAAAGGCCTCTGAAATATGTGACAACAATATATTTAAGTGTTACATACTTGAAAGCAAAGTGTTCAGGTTCAACACACACAGCTATAGGTAAGTCAGTTTCTCTCACTAGCTTTACTTTGTGCCCGCAGAGTGGTTTGAATGATACCTAGACAGTGAATTTATTGTAAATTGTATATTAACATTATGCAAATTGCTTAGGATAATGTTTAAGAATAGCAGACACCCCAGGTTGTCATAATTCTGAATAGTCCATGTCAGAAACTGAAGGATTACATCACTGACAACAAAGACTATTTAAAGTTGAATTTCAATTGTCTTTGATTAAAAGGCATTTTTTAGTACCAGTCTTATGTAGTTCTATAACATATTAATATTTGAATTATACCATCTAGTCATAAATATAGACTTACTATTGAAATATGCATATAAATGTGAGTAGAATGAATCCCTAGTTTATGAACTGTGGGAGAGAGGAAGGCCAGTGAGTAAATATCACTTAGGCAAACTTAAATAACTTTTAATTTTACATTACTTTTGATGGATTGTCTACATTTAAAAAATAGCTTCACAAGGAATTAAACTGAAAAACTGAGTTAAGAGTAAGAGACTTAAGAACACTCAATCCTAAACAAGATATCTTCTTTAAACCCTCTCCTCAGGACTCAGGGAGCTATGTGGAAGACGAGGCAGGAAGATTCTAAGAGCCAGAGGGGATGGGTGACGTCAAGGAATCACCGTCTTCCAGACACATCAGGACTGATGCACATATGAACTCACAGAGACCAGGGCCACCTGCACAGGGCTGCACAGGTGACAGCCAGACAGGGTCCCAGTGCTGAGAGGGGGCAGTGGGCATAGACAGGGTCCCAGTGCTGAGAGGGGGCAGTGGACGTGGGACTCCCACCTGTGATCAAGAAACTATCTGCAACTGATACCTGCTTGCAAAGGAAAGATCACCTTTCTCCAATGGAGTCTCAGTAGTATGTTAACTGCACTTAAGGGGAAGCCCAATGACCAGCAGTAGATGGCTAACACAGAACGAACTCAGTGATTTCCCTGTAAGCTTTTTGTTTCATTTTGCTTTGTTTGGGTATTTTTGTCTTATTGGTCTTTTGCTTGAATATTATGTTTTCCAATTGTGTGTGTGTGTGTGTGTGTGTGTGTGTGTGTGTGTGTGTGTGTGTGTGTGTGTGTGTTTGAGAGACAGAGACAGAAAGACAGAGAGAAACAGAGAGACAGATTTTCTTGTGTTTTTCTTTCCCTTTGTTTGGATATTTTGTCTATTTGTTTGGGTTTTTTTGTTGTTGCTTTTCTTTCTTTCTTTCTTTCTTTGACTCTTTGTTTTCTGAACAGAGAGAAAAAGAAAGCATGGACTGGTGGGTGGGTAGGTCAGGAGGATCTGGGAGCATTTGAGAAACATCATCAGAATATGTTATATGAAAAAAATTTCAATTAAGAGAAGAGAAGATATTTCTGAGTTAATGGTGGTATCTTCACCCTTAGCGGTGTCAATGTAGACATGGCACCCACCCGGCTGTTTACTCGCCTTCATCCTGGTCTTTATCAGAAGTCATTGCAGACCATCAGAATGTTTGCAATGAATAGTACTGAACTATTAACATACATTTAAGGTGTCTAGAATACAGCTTTCCTAGTCCTCATGCAATCTGGGTTTCTACAAATCAGAGAAATTATCTGTATACTAGCCTTTTTTAGTCATCTGAATCTTCTAATAAAAAATTGACTAATAAAATAATTAAGAAATTGGGCTTCAAGAGTATTGTAGTGTAGGTTCAAATCCCCAAGTCAGTACGTACTACCTTCTTACCCATGGGCACGACACTCCATACTCTATTCTATAGCTTTCACATGTTAGAATGATGTCAGAAAGTTAATACTTATCTCAAGGGCTGTTACAAGGACTGAGTTCATCTGGTACTTTAATGAGCACCACATAAAAACTACTAAGTGAAGGCTGGCCATTAGTAAGTGGTCCTTCCTGTTTAGCTGAAGAGGTATTTTGAGGGTACTGCAAACCAGTCTCATGATTTCATTAGTGTTTTTAATTCTCCAAACTTAATGTCTCTAAAGTTGTATGTTTAAAATATCTATTAAAATATAGTCTTAAAAGTTTGAGATTTACTAATGACTATAATTTTTCCAGTAGTGCTTATATTGACTTATCAATAGCTAATTCTACATGGATACTTGTTTTACTTTGTTGTATTTAGGTAATCAGTGCTATTTCTTAGGATCCATTAATGTATCAAATGCATGATGTTTAATTAGGTAAGGGAATATGTTATGCTTATTATATCTTAGTCTTTGTCCTATGAAATTAACTGTTAGTCATGGGAACACCATTAGCTGTCCTAATTGAGGAGGATGAAGAGACGGATGAAATAGCAATATTTGCCATCTAGCATGTTGCCCCCATCATTTCTGCAATTACTTCCACCTTTAGAAGTGCATCATGGATATAGAAATTGTAAATGACTTCCTGAGGGATCTCAAAACAAATTCTGTTAGTTTATCGAGTTTTTAAAAGTCTTTGTAACCATAAAGAAAGATTTGAAACATTTTTACAAGGTCTAAGATGCAGTGTTTAGAGCTAACAAACTAGACACCTGGGTAAAGTCCAATGATCCAGAACTTGTGTGAGACTTTTGAAATCCATACAATGTTAGTATCACCATCTGCATAGCTGCTGTGAAAGTTCCCATCGAGTGTCGTTCAGATCAGGCTGAGAGATCTTAGGATCCTCAGAAGGTTTGTGAAGTATCGTCACACAGTCTCTTTGTTATCAGGAAGCAAACATTGCCTCCCTTACCTTTCATCCTATCACAAGGCAGCACTCTTACTCTCCATGGCTTACACAGCCTTCAGTAGTCACTGGGAGCTGGATTTGTAACTTGGTATTTTGTTGGTCAATTTTTATACATAGAGTATGTCTTAGTTGTATTAAATCTCATAGTTCATTACTTAACTCCTTCCTTAATGTTACGTGCATTTTTCTTAGTTACAGAATCAATTTCTGTTATTTTTATTCATCATCACAAAAAATGACATGACCCACTTCCCCTTACAAGCCTTATGTGCTTCCCCAAATACCAGAGTGCTACAGATGACTTATAACCTACAGAGGACCTACTCTCTATAGAGGGCCTACACTCTACAGAGGGTGTGTACTCTACCAAGAGTGTGTACTTCTCAATAATGCCAACTTTATATTTAAGTGAAAAATTCCCAGGTAACATATACCATGTGGTCCTTCCTTAGAAAAAATAAACAAAAAACTAATTAATAAGGAGACTTTTACTTCAACAGAAAAATGGGAAGAATTTTTAAGCAGCAGCAACATCTACAATTAAAAATCATAATGTTACACACAAATAGCAACATCATTTCTCATAACTGTTGACTTTCATCTCCCTAAAAAATGTGGTAAGTTAGTACTGGGCCTGAGTGATAAGGCATATCCTTAACACGCATGATGCCTTGAATTCAACACACACACACACACACACGCACACGCACACGCACACGCACATGCACACGCACACACACACACACACACACACACACACACACACACACTGACTCACACACGAAGCAACTGAAAGTTATAACTTCTGATTATAGGAGCCAGAGGAGTCAAGGACATTACAAGAAAACCCACAGGATCATCTAAGCGGGCCTCATAGGGGCTCACAGAGTTTGAACTGACATCATGGAGCCTGTATGGGTATGACCTAGGACCTCTGCATATATGTTATAGCTGTGTAGCTTGGTGTTCTTATGGGACTCCTAACATTGGGAGCAGGGGCTGTCTTAACTCTTTTGCCTGCTTTTGAGACCCTTTCCCTCTAACTGGGATATGCCTAGTCTTATTGCAAGTTGATATGCTGTGCTTGGTTGATAACCCTGGGAGGCCTGCCCTTTTTTGAAAGGAAACAGAGGAAGGAAGGAATCTGGGGGAAAGAGGAGGTGGAGGGGGGATTGGGAGTAGAAGAGGGAGGGGAAACTGCAGTCAGGATGTAATATATGAAAGAAGAATCAATTTTAAAGACAAAAGTTATAACGTCTGTCCTTTTATGGTGCACTAAATAAGGCTTCAAGTAAACTGGTAATTTTCTTTATTTTCATTGGGCAGAGGTTCAAATCATGACTGTCTTCTCAAAAGCTAGAGTATATTTAAATCCATGCAAGAACTTTTAATTTCTTTAAGCCAATCCGCTATTTTTCTTTATTGCAACATTACTTTAAAAGACAACCGTCCATTTTCCCCAATGAGAATAAAACGGAGCTAATCCCTGCCAATCTCACATGCATTTCCACTCTTCCTTCTTCACCCCAAAGCCACTGTCATTTACAATGGACTTTTGTTTGAATTTCATGTACACAATGTCATGTTTGTCAGAGGAGACTGAGCAAACTGTTCCTGAGTCCCAAGGCGAGCTTTGGACAAATTTATTAAAGGCTTTTATGTTTGAATTTATAAGAGATTGTCAATTCTTTCTACTCTCAAGGGTCCCCTTTTTCCAGATGCCAGGCTCAAAAACACTTCAAAGCCACATCTCTACCAAATATCCTCTGTGAATGACTGACTCAGGACAGCTTGACTGTCAAAAAAAGGAGCTTACTCAAGCTTTGCTTTTACCTGGGCTCATAGCTGAGCCAGCAAACACATGTTAAGGAATATATAAATATAAGAGAAGCTAACAATTCTGCTCCTTAATACTACTCCAGTTGTTCATAGACTTGTTTATGCATTTCACTCATCAACATGGACCGTACCAGGTGTGATGTCTGGCCACAAAAAAAGGAACTTATGCTCAGAAACCCACTGTGCTTTCCACATACAGTCCTGTCAGAAGATGTCACAGTTTTCTCTGCCACCATGAAAACATGCCCTGCCTTAATCACATCCCTCTGATTTTAGCCATTGTATCCACAAGACTATATTGGTGAAATTATTAAGGCCACTCCACATAGTTAAAAGGGAGGTTTATTTTGTGGGGTAACTTACAGGTGAAGGGATAGGCTACAGGGTCTGGGAAAGGTGTGGCGCAGTCCGGCGGTGTTCTCTGGAGAACTCTGCTCGGTCTACCTCCAGCGTCCAGGGTCCAGGAACCAAGAGAGCCGGCACATCCAGATCTTAGGTCTTCAACCTCCTCTCTCAGCCCCGCCTTGTAGGCGTGACAGTTACCAAGCCTCAATGGGGGTTGGAACTTCCAGATTAAAGCTGGAATGGCTACCCCCTACAAGCCTATGGTAGGTTGACCACAGCCTGGTGCTGTGCTGCTTGACAAGTAGATCATGGGAAATCTTCTGATACTTCAACACACAGCATGTCTCTTCTCTTTAAGCCTCATGTGTAGTCACTTCCACCCTTGTTTTTGCTCCATAAAGTAGCCCAGCCATCTGCAAACATTTCTCTGGGTTCTCCTTGGCTTCGAACCTTGTCCCTGTCAGTATCTACTATGAATATTTTCCTAACAAAATCAACTCTCCCTTCTTTCTTGGGTCTTCCCTTCTTTTATCAAACTTGCCAGTGTTTGTCACTTTTCAAAGATTTCCATGAATTAGAAACTAATCCAGTCAAAGCACAAAACACATGTATAGTCTTGAAGTCAATTGATGAGTATAAATCTTTTGTGATTTCACAATAGATATTTGTTATTCCTTGATGAATTTTCTGTAAATGATTATTTAGGATGTTTTTCCTTCCTTTGTATCTACTTCCCATCCCCTTCAACTTCTTTACCATGCTCTATATCCCAGCTTCTGTGGACCATACCAACCCAGCTTTCATTCACGCTAGGCCAAAGGTCAATGAGAGCTTGAAGGAAGAGAGAGACTAGAATATTCACTGTCCTAGCTCCCCCCATACACAAGGCTGCAGGAGGCAGTGACTATATTTCTTTCCCAGTGGTAGCGATTAGTTGCTGGTACTTTCTCTTCCATGCTATAACTAATACATTTGCTTCAGTGTCTGGGCAACACTCCATCTTTCTGCCTTCGTTAGGCTGGACAGCAGATCTCTGATGCCCCAGACCATTGCTAATTTCCCTGTAGCTCAGGATCTCCTGTTTCCTTCCCTTAACTATGCTTTCTTTCCTTGAAATGGCCTCTTTGTTAAACATTGTTCCACCACATCAGGAAAGTGTCATATCTTTCTTGAAGAGTATTGAGTAACACCGCTAGAAGAAGAATATGTTCTCTGACACCTAACCAGAGCTTGCCAGCTTCCTTCTTTTCATAAAAATAATTCTCACACATTTTAATCTTAGGACTATGTTAAAACACCAAAATAAATCCAATAGTGATACCAAAATCTGGTCATATGTGTGTTATGACTACTACTATTCACTACGTTAGAAGTTAAAACTGAGAATTTGCTTAAAACAAATACTTATGAATTCAGTGAAATACACAAATAAAAATATAACCCATTTTAATTCATTAGAATCGCTTCAAATTGTGAGAAGAGTGGTCTTTCTTGAATCATTTTTGCAAGTAGCTTTATGATAAAGGGAGTTCCCTATTCTATATTCAGCTTCTCCTAATATGTTGTTTACATCCATGATGAAGAAGAAATCCAGCCTCACAAGGATGTTTACATAGAAAAGGAAAGAGTCCTGGAATAGCCTTTTCATCTAATCACACTATTCTTTTATGATAACATATTAAAACTCTACTAAAGAGTGGTGGTAGTGTAGAACCTGGAGCCTATCATGAGCCATTCCTGTGCTGTTACATCTCCTTGTCTATACATTTCCAGTGCATGATTTTGTAATGCCATAACCTGATAATGTAGGAAACAATAATTCTTTAGTGGGTTTTACAGGTTTTTTCAAATGGTTGCATCTCAGCACATAATGTTCAAAATTCACATTTGACTGTATCATCACCAATCTTATGAATCAGAAAGCCACTAACTTCATTTAAATGATTAATAATTTTCCAAAATCATACATACAGCAATCACATAAACTCTCTTCTTTGAGATTGCCATTATACTCTGACTTGAAGTAGAAATGCTTTGTGTATATTTCCTCCAAACTACTAAAACTGTACTCAAGGATTAACACATGTGAAAATTAAAAACTGTTTTCTTGTTTCATGAAGGACACTGCTAAATGAAACATATTTCTGTCACTGAGAGTGTATGGAGGTGACAAGCACAACATTACGCGCTCAGTGTGGTGCCATTACCTCAATCCCTGATAGAGCAGCTGTAGTCAGCGAAGGATTTTATTTGTGTACCATCAGAGAAAACAGTAGTACAGAAAAAAACAATGAGATTAATATGGTTTTCAAACACTAAAATTAGTCAGTAATGTCTACATTCTGAAGAGCGAGTTGAACCACTTATTTATGTAGTACACACGCTACACCACCACCACGACCACCACCGCCGTCATCACCACCGTCACCACTATCACCATCACCGCCATTATCATCACCTTCTTTGAGTGATTAGCAGGTGCTGAAATACTTTGGACTCCAGAACCAAAATATGAAACAAAATAGGAAGTTCATCCATGGCTGGAATTGCCTTCAGGTTAACAGCTAAGTCTTTAATTCAGCAAGTCATCTGGTAATGCCATGATTTTACCTTTGGACTCATTTTTCATCCAACAGTCATTGAACAATGTCTACTCTAGAGCTATTGTATGAGGTACTCCAGTCATTTTCCTTTTCTAGTTTTAAAATCTACACTAAACAATTTGGGCTTTTTTTTTTAAAGAACTCATCATTTAACACCTACATTGGAGAACTAAAACTAATCTGCATCAAACTGGTGCCTGAATACAATTCAGACACATTCTAGTTCAGAGGACAGAGTGACAGTGTTACTAGTGTCTATAGTCAAGCATAAGAGAATTATCATTTTCTCCAGTTTAAGGACTACTCCTTCTGAAGGATTTTATCTTTTGCTACAATTTCAGACAAAGCATGCAACACCTCAACACAACAACATTAAGAAGGGGAGTTTGGGGTCAGCAACTTGGCTCAGTAAGTAATGGTGCTTGCTCCCAAGCCCGATGACCTGAGTTCAGTCCCTGGGGCTCACATGGTAGAAGAAGAGAGCCAACTCCTGAAAGGTGTCGTCTGACTTCTGTAGTACATGGGAATGTGCACCCTTGCACACATACACAAATAAATAAAGAGTAATGTAAAAATAAAGCACAAGTTTTGTAACCTCTTCTTTAGGCAATTCAAAAGGGTATGAATTCATTTACAAAAGGTTATGAATTTATTTACCAAAGTGTATAAATTCATTCACAAAAAGTAGGAGCTCATTTTTAAAGGTCCATTTGGCAAAGTTGATATATACCTAAAGAATATAAAATATTTTAATGTACACTGTGCAGCAATTAACCAGTATTAAGTTAATCAAAACATCTATCTCTTGACCTAGTTAGCATTGCTGTATAATAATGTTTAAGATCTACTCAAACACAATGTTATAAACTGGTCACCATGAAAGCGCTTTATATCCAGAAACCTATCCTGTGTAAGAGAAATTGCTGACTGGTGCTAACTGTTGCCCAACATCTCAAATGGTCTACTTATTAAAATTTTAGAGAAAGTATCACTAAGTATTAAACAGTTTAGAATTAGTTTTAATAACTTTTATTGTTACTTATTGTACAAGTCACAAACTGCACTTAACTTCTGGTGTCTTACAGATTAAGAGAATATTTCAACCATTATATATAATAATAATGTTTTCTTGATTATAAAAAGCATGATAAAAATTTACTGGCAGAAGTGATTGGGAATGAAGAGTTAATTTCTTAAACCATGCATAAATTTATATCCTTAAACTAATACTTTAGCACTGTCCATTAGACACAAGAATACACCAACAAAAACACCTATTCACTTTCAGATGGCTAACACCAGCAAGTCATACAGCATTTGGAAATATTTCCTATATACTCACAAGAAAATGAAGCTAAGAGGCAAGGAATACCTTAGCATTATTATATAAATGCTTTCCCTCATATGGAGATCATGGAAAGGTCTCTAGAAATCCCAGGGCTCCCCTGAGTCACAGTTGAGAACCCCTGCATGGATATTGCTGTAGGAGAATTATCATAGCATTTATACATGAATTCCAAAATTTGAGCAAGGGAGTAGCTTAAATGTATTGGCACAGCAAATTAAAGCCTGTCACTACTGAAAGCAAAGGTAGAGATTTAAAACCTAATTAATCTCACCTTGGAGGTGGGACTCTTTTATGCAATGCTGCCAACCAGTCACAAATTTGGTAAACATAAGAGATAAGTGACTATGAATAAGTATGACTTCCTAAAATGTTCATTAATATTTACAAATATCCTACTGAATGCAGATACGTTTTAAATCTCTTTTTTAGTAATTGAAAAACAAGAGTCACTATGACGGCTTCAGAAGATAATACACTCAACTGCCTGGTACAGTGTTAGGCCCTTAGCAAATAGTCATTAAAAATCCATGGTTTTCTACTCAAGAAATATCTTTCTTCAGCCTAGTAAATAACACACACACACACACACACACACACACACACACACACACACACACACACAAATTCTAGGCTAGAGGCAAGAATACATACTCTGAATCATTCCCATCACTGGTCCTCAGTGCAAAATATAAAGAAATACATAATTATTTCAGTGATAACTTGAAGTATTATGGAGAAGAATCTGGCATGCAACAGAGGTTACCTTGGATTTGGCACCAAATCTCAGGATTATGCTTATGTTGCTGTGCAATGAATCATGAAAGTTCCCTTTGTAAAGGCCCTTGAGCGCTCAGAAGTTGGATGTTTTCAGTATTGCAGAGTCTAGAAGTCTTTGGGTAGTTATCCCTTTCATTATTACTACTGTAAGGTGTGGAGCATTTGCTTCTACAAATGGATGCCATTTCTGGCATGTGAATGCTGCAACTGCCACATTCTTTCAACTCTTTTCTTAAGGACAGTAAAAAAAAATTGCTCTGAATTGACTATTTTTCTGTTTGTACCTCTCAATGAACCCATCTCCACTGCCCTTAGGCAGACTTTAAAAAACAAGAAATTCTTGACACAATTAAATCAAAACATGCCACACAAGTGATCATGGAGATAAATAAACAATAAAACAAACATCAACCCTTTCTCAAAATGAACATCACCTTTCAAAGCAAACTTCCTCCTTTTAGCATTGAGATTCCTGAAGCATATGGCCCAGTCCAGTGATATATCCTGGCCATGAAATGGAAATGCTAAGAGCCTGTTAAATGGAAACTGGTCTCGTACAGGGCTTTCTCCAATTCCACATGGAGTTTGCATCTGACACTCTAGATTTTAAGCCCTTAGTAAGCAGGGATGTTTTTCTGTTCTATTGGATGATTTCAGAGTCAAGTTTGGTTCAATTTTAGTAGTAGTTGGTTCTTAATTTTAAAAAAATGAGATAATAAAAAGTTTATGTAATAATTCAAAAGGGTAAATGGAAAGAAGCATAAACCAAGAGCATGGGGGAGATGGGGAATGTTATACTATCAAATATGAAGCACAGGGCCTTAACTACTGTGGTTGATACATTGTGCACCCCAATAAACTTATCTGAGGGTCAGAGAACAGAACAGCCACCATATTAAACACAGAGGTTAGGCAGTGGTAGCACATGCCTTTAATCCTAGCATTCAGGAGGCAGAGATCTCTGTAAGTTCAAGGCCACACCGGGAACAGAGCCAGGCATGGTGACATGCACCTTTAATCCCAGCACTTGAGATCTCATGTCTTTGCTTGGGAAGGACACATGCCTTTAATCCCAGGAAGTGATGACAGGAAGCAGAAAGGTATATAAGGTGTGAGGACCAGGAACTAGAGGCTTTTAGCATCAGTTCAACTGAGACCCTCAGGGTGAGGACTCAGAGGCTTTCAGTCTGAGGATTTGTGGAAACGGGATCGGTTGAGGAGTTGGTGAGGTGAGGTTGGCTGTAGCTTCTTTTGTCTCTCTGATCTTCCAGCTTTCACCCCAATATCTGGCTCCAGGTGTTTTCTATTAATAAGACCTTTTAAAATTTGTCTTACAAACTACAGACTCCTATTTTATGCAAGGGACCAAAACAAACCCCTCTGCACCAGAGTAGACAGTCCACAGAAAAGTCATTTAATGACCATGGTGGAAGGCTTACTGCAAGAAATTAAAAGGTTTTAACAGCTCCTAGAAGGAGCTACAAATGGTGTGATCTGCAAACTAGAACAGAAAGAAAAAAACCTGTAGAAATAAATGCAAATGTTGAGGCTGATCTACAGCCTGTGGATTCTGAACAACTGTAAACATGGAGAGTTCAAAACAATTAGTATATAACTGCAAATGCAAACAGAAAATCATAAAACAATGTAGTTGATAATGGACAGTGGCTTAACAGTTAAGAGACAACAGATAATTTCAAGGGAAAGACAGAAGAGCTTAGTGAAGCTCAGATACAAGGCATAGCCACTTTTATTGTATCTCCTGGAGACAGTTCTTACATATCCCTTCTTAGGAGATCAACCCACCATACATGAACATTATACCTTTCAGGGATACTGCACGTTAGCAATGAGACGGTAACATAACTGCCTGAGATCCATAGTTGATCTATGTTTCTAATGTAATGTGCACAATTATTTAGATGTAGTCTCTCTGTTTACCATGAATTATTTTATGTGACATTTGATGTCTTTTGCAAACATCATTTTCTCAAGGCAATGACATGATTCAAAGATGGAACTTCTCATATGACATCAACGTTTTATGGGGTTGGGCATTATTTGTTCTTGCTTCTGTTTGTTTGTGTTAGCATCACTCTCGATCTTTTTGTAAACACTCTACAGGTTCTTCAGAGTGCCTGCACTTCCAGGTTTCCTGATTTCAGACAGTTTGTACTTTAACTCTCTGTGAAGTGTCAAGGCAAGCAAAAGAGGATTAATATTAGACTGTCCTGTTTGGCTTACTGACAGTTTGATGAATTCACTGGAAAGTTTAGATCGTTAATTAGCCTACGTTTTATTTTGCGTATTTTCCTTATTAATCTTGTTTTTATTTTCCTTTCCTCCCTCTATAAATTAACACTGGTTCTGTCTGCATAGACAGTGGCATTTGGTCCGCACACTGTCTAACTTGCTTTCGCTATGGATGTTTCCCTGGTTTCTTGGTGTTTCTTCAAATAAATCCACTCTCAATCATAAAAGCTGAATTGAATCAGTCTATTTGGCACTTTTGTCTCAGTCACGATTTCTTTGGGCTTACTTAAGAAAGAGATAGGGACCATGGTTTGCTACAGAACAGAGGCATGGACAGCAGTCTGGAGAAGAACAGTTGTGGCTGGCTCCTCCAGCTTTCATCTCCCCGAGGAGGTTTTCCTGCTTATGCTTTCACCATTTGTGTGTGTGTGTGTGTGTGTGTGTGTGTGTGTGTGTGTGTGTGTGTGTGTGTGTGTGTGTGTGTTGGGGGGAGGTGTCTTCATTTCTTGAGATTCTTGCTGTTTAAAGTTACATTAACCTGTTCAGATCTTCATTCAGTCATTCAGATACTGTTCTACTCACTACACTAAGTGCAACAAGAGAAGGATGTGAGATAGAAAGTAGGGAATTGAGCAAGGAGCAGGTTGACTTCCTAGCCCTGGTGAGTAGAGATGGGAGGAGGCTACTGTTAATACTCTCAGTATTGCAGAGTACTTACATGCAAGAATAAACTGTCCCTCTGAAGACAAAGGCAAGTGTTTTGTGGATTATCTTCTTGCCAGTAGCACAGATATGAAGGAGTGAAAATGTGTTGCCAGTCAGGGCTCTCTGCTGCACAGTCTCTGATCAATAAGAAAACAGACTATATAAAAGTGGTCAACTCGTCATCATAGACTAAAGATGTCACTTAGGAAATATAAGTAATTTCTTAAAAGCACTGTCATCATTAGAATTCTAAATATAAATAAAACTACATGCAATTACCTCTGATATGGATTTCTAACCTATGATGTTTATTCTCTGCATTGTAACATTTTTCCTACCTACACACAGATCTTGAAGTCATGAAAACAGAATATGACCACTTTCAGAAAATTCACTGGAGCCTTTGTGAAATGCCCCAATCATCAGTTTCCACCTGATCTTTCAAACATGTCATTTGTAAAAGCAGTTGTTACATTTAGTCTGTCTCAGAATCCTACGCCCAATTGGTTGAAAAGGGGGAAATGTTACAGCCAGGCCAGATTACATACATGGTGCTCATCTGGGGCATTGCATGTTGTTGTATGTTTGTGTATTTGTTCATTTATGTTTAATGAGCACCTATAAAGAGGCATCACAAGAAAGTCAGTATTCTCCTACACACTTCTAAGATCATTTGTCAGGTCCAGTGTTAATGAATATAAGCAAAAGGGTTGAAAGGCCAGCTCAGAACTATTTAGCATGGCCTGCCATTTTTACGTGCAAAGCATTGAATGGATGGCTGTGGCTTCACAAAATTCTAGTTTCAGTGGTGATTGCTCCAAAAGGAGCTTGATTGACCCTTCAAACTCCAGTTACTTTAAATCAGTCTTATTCTCCAGCATACAAAGTAAATCCAGCTCCAGGTATGCTTTTCTCATTAACAAAAACTCTGAGGGTGGTTTCACAGGGATTTTTATGCATTGTTCTACATTCTTTGTTTGATTTATAAACTGCTGAGGGGAAATGGGGTTGTAAACCTAATCCAGGTTTATGATATAAAAGGGCAGCCCATTTTAGAAACACCTTGTGGTCTTACAAATAGAGTTAACTTTAAGCAATTTATTTAGTTAAATAACTGACTCAACTATGTATTAAATTGCTGCCAGTTGGAAATAATGGAGCTTGGCAGTTTTACTGTCAAATACAGAGGGTATAGGAAAATATGTGGAGGCAGGAGAATTGCAAAAGAGCAAGCTGCTGCAGCCTTTAGTGATGGAAAAACCAAGTAATTCACCTTGACTGTACTCAAAGGGAAAAAAAATTGAGAAGCAACTTTCACTATTAAACAGTTAATTACAGTTGTTTATGTGTATGGGGTTTGATTGTTAATTGCTTACAGTAAATTCTTCTATAAAAACAAGTGCTTGCTGCCTGGCTTCCTGGGTGCTTAAGAGACTAATATGGCTGGTGAGTTGGTCTGTTTTCCCAAGGTGTAAACTTATTGACATAAATATGATGTCTGGATTTTAGAAAGGTTTTATGGGATATCTTGAGCAAAAGATAAACTCTAATGTGAACACACAACATTAGTGGGAAAGGTGTGAACCAGACGTGCTCTGCTTTATCATGGCTTATAGAAGAGAACTTCTTACTCCCATTCCTATCTGCAAGAAAAGAGAGAAAAGAATATAAGATACATGACATAACATGTAAGATTATAAGGTTTTTTTGAGTATGCAGTCTTTGTGGACAGTTGAAGAAAGGAAGATCTCTGGGGGAAAGAAATTAAGGGATGCAGAATGCAGGAGTAATATAGCATGCTCTTCAAGTTTATAAAAATATTCAGAGGAAATACCAAGGCAACTATTCTATCAGCCCACAAGCATAGAGAGTGTAATGGCAAAAGTTTTTGATAGAAATAGCCTGGGCTTGAAAGATGGCTCAGCAGTTGAGTACTTGCTGCTATTGTGAAGGATCTGAGTTGGGTTCCTAGCACATGCATTGGGTGGCTCACAACCAACTCTAACCCCATCTCCAGAAGATCCAAAGCCCTTTTCTGTTCTCCATGAGTATCCAAACTTACATGCACATATGCACACACAGATACACACACACACACACACACACACACACACACACACACACACACGTAATTAAAAATAAAACAAATCTTTTTGAAAAGCAAACTCACTGCTTATCAAGTCTTCAAGACTGGCCATAAATGTAAAATTCAGCAAAGCTAATGTCACAATTTGTGATTATTTAGATTATGTTAATTAACTAAAACTTTAATTAAGCTGTAGGTTTATAATCAGCCAGGGAGGAAGGCAATGTGACTAAATATAAATCCAGTATCTGGTGAGTCTTTTGCTCTTTACATTTAGAGGAAAATGGCTGAAGATCCCTAAACTGTGCCTCTTAAAAGTTCTATGGCCACCACAGTTTCTAAGGCGGTCCCCAAATGAAAGGTGGATTTAAAACTCTATGCCATATCTGGGTCTCACGAGCCAATTTAAAAACTAATAATAAGTCTGGGGAGATGGTTCGGTGGATAAAAGTGCTTGCTGTGCAGGAATGAGGACCTGATTTTGAATCCCTAACACTCACATAAGAGCCAGAAGTGTGTACACGTGACCGTAACCTCTGTGTCGGGGGAGCAGACAAAATGGATCATGAGAGCTCAATATCCAGCCAGTCTACCAAAAATGGTGAGGTTCTGGTTCAAGAAGCTATCATGTCCCAAGCAATAAGGTGGGGAGAGAAGGTATGGGATGTCCTGCAATGACCTTCACACTGGGCTTACAACAGCAATAATAATACAGACATGGTGCGTCAGTACCATGGGTTTACATGAGAGAAACACACAGCATTAATGGTAATGGTATGATTTTAACATGCTCCACTTTATCATGGCTTGTGGAAGAGCATTTCTTCCTTCCATCTCAGATGTCTCTTATCTGTGTGGCTGCACTGTTGTCAGACTTAGCATTATATTCAGCCAGTAAGTTTTGACTACACTGAGGAAAGGAATGGTCCACACAAAAGCGTAACCTATTTCTATAATAAATTCTAGATAAGCCACCAGGACAGAATAAATCACAAGACCAAGAGCAGGTTTCATCACACAACTGATTTTTGTGCAGAACCGGGCCATCTGATAGGATTCCAAGGGAGGGTAACTGAAAGACAACATGCAGTTTGAAGTATGTTGTGTCTGGTTCAAATCAGGAGTAGAGAACACAGCCTTTTGTTCTTTCCTTCTGGGAACTCCAAGCTCAATGGTGTAAAAATCGTTCAAAAGGAGAGTTCAGTTTGATGGATGAAGCTAAGAGATAAGTATGATCTTAAAATGATATACTACCTCAAGAACCTCATTTTTCCCTCTCCCATTAGTCATGAAAGTAAACCAAGAGCATTCCAACATTTATTTGCAATAGGCCTAGTTTATTTTCTTTTATCAGAGTTGGGGCTTTCCCCCATTACTCTTACTAGCTTTCTTTGAGGTATAAGTATGGCTCCATAAAAAAGAGGGGAACAAAATCCTCTGCTCATTAACTTTCGAGTTAGTAAACTTCTTTCTCAACTGCAGCCCTCATAATTTCTCGAGTCACCACTCTCCCCATCTAGTCTCACATTCCTTACTTTGCATGTCAGTCCCCAGTGCCTCAACCCATCAGTTAAATTAGCTGTTTTTACAACATCTCACAAAAGGGTTTACAGCCGAAACTCTTTCCTCTAATCTAGCTCTTCTTGCCGCACGTACAATTTCTTTATTGACTTTAGGTTTGGGGAGCTTTAAAAGTAATACATATCAGCAAGGGTTGCCTGCTTTCTGATCATATGTTTTCTCCTGCTAATCATTCAGTTACCTGATTAGAAACAGATGCGATCTATTTGAAACGTGAACTTAAGAGTGAACTGCTGGTGATTGCTGGTAGTTTTGGATGGCCTGTGAATATGTTGTGGAACGCCTTAGAAGGTTTCCAAGACTAAACTGTGGATTATATTTTATTTATACAATTGTTTTCTTACCAAATGAACCATTCCAACCCAAACCAACTGGCAGAGAAAATAAAAACTTAGTGCCAGCAAACCCAGAGTGAAGGTACATTTGTATGTAACCCTCAAACAAGAGCATGGGACTATGATAGTACAGAAACTGAGCCCCGCTGACACTGTAGGATATATTGGGAGAAGCAAATATCTGAGCAATTATTTAAAACCTGATGCAGAAAACAACAGTTACAAGTATATAAACTGTTAGGAAAAGGTGGGAGAGTACAGAATAAATACTTTCTAAAGAAAACCAGTGTCTACGTGGAAAATACAGTGTGTTGTATTTTAATGAAGGGTTTTAGATTTTATTTACGGATGTGTTGTGCGTATGTGTACACACAGAAAGCAGAGGAAGATATATGGAGTGTTATTCTTCCCTATATTCCTTTGAAATGGGGTCTCTTATTGAACATGGAGCTAGGTTGGTAGCCAGCAGCCATGGGAATCTTCGCCATACTACAGTATTGGGGTTAGAAGTGTGTGTGCAACAAGACCTGACTATTTACATGGGTGATGGGATCTGAACTGAGGTCCTCTGTTTATGCAGCAAGTGCTCTAAACCTCTGAGCCACGTCTTTAGCCCCAAGTAGTAGTTTCAATGAGCAGATGAAGAGGAATGCCGGGCCCACCTGGAGCATGACCCACATCAATATTACCACCCCTACTTTTACAGATAAGAAGCTAAATGATTGAATTGAAAAAGGTTCATGTTTTATTGATGTGATCTGTTGTCAATTACACAGTCCCAGCCAAAGGAACTTGAACTGGGTTGTGTAGAAAACCACTTTTGTAAAACGCATGTTATAAATATCTTTAGATATTCATTTCATTAGACTACCAAGCCAAATAAAATCTGCTTAAAAGTGGGAAACTCAGGGAACCTTTTCAAATCAGAATTGGGTCTACATGGGATTTGTTTTTCACAAATATATAACAAAACCAGAGTAACAGACTTCCCTGCCTCCATTATGAATAAGAGCCACGTTTGTTATGTCTGTTTCCTATCTGTGGCTATCACTAAGATAGCAATTACATAGCCAAGATGTGGAAACCATAGTGTCAGTTTTACTAAACTGAGATATTATACACCGATGTGGCCATTTGAAGAGTTTTGTACAAAACAATACTCATCTGAGACAAAACAGGAGAGGCCCTAAGCTTAAATTTCCAGTTCCGTTTTTAAATTACACTTTTTCTTTGTGACTCTATGGTTTCTTCAGGCACTTCAGGATGGAAGTAGTCAAGGTGGTGATATTTTTGGTGAGGTCTGTCTGATAACAATAATAGCCAGACACCTCAAAAATTGTGGCTTCTTGGGAGTGTCAAGTGACTGCTGAGTCCATCCCAAAACATGCCCCTCGTACACAGTCTCTCAGTTACTGTGAGAAGAGGAGAGGTGGGATTATGGTCCTTAAAGGACCCTTTCCATTGCTTCCATCCTCGCGATCCTATTTGTTCATCTCTGCTCTGAAAACCAAAGCTCTCCAGAACCCCGAGGGCACGTGATGGCTTGTCTTGGCGTGAACTCCAAGAGCTGAAACTCTGGGCCACAGAGAAGAAAGATTTAAGAGCCTCTCACCTCACAAACTTGGTCATTGGGTCAGGGCAGTGACAACCTGTCAGAATCTCATTTGTGGCACCCAAGCACACCAAGCACAGGGACAGCAGAAACGGCTGCAAAGTCCTCAGACTCTGGTTTCCTTAGTCATTAATGCCATTGATTATTTTGCTTTTTAAATCCCGAGGCCTGGCCTGGTGCTGGCCCCAAATACAACCAGTCAACTCGCATTTCTCCTGGTCTTTTAGAAAATGCAGATTTGCCAAAATCCTAAAAAAAAAAAAAAAAAAAAAAAGCTGAATTTAAAATACACATATATTTGTTTCAAAAGAAAAAATGCTTGGTGGAGGGGGTGTCCCAAACAAGCGAAATGTTGATCTGTCTTCTATTAATTTCATTTTTTATCTTCTTGTGTACAGGCGTTTGACAGCTGTGACTTTCATGGGCAATGCATTTGAAAAAGAAGACATAAATATTCAGAGACATATTAGAATGCTGGTGGATGTAAGCACCTGTCTACTTAGTGTTGACGGAAAATCATTTCCTTTGCTTTATGCATGGTACCTCTAGAGACCACAGAGGTCCTATTCTATTTAAAGAGCGGGTCCCAACATCAGCGTTTGCTCTTGCAACTGCAGTGTATATAGCTAATTATATTTATTGAGGAAACAATTTTGTTTTATACTTTCAATGATACTTAAACAATTTTGTCAATCTTCATCTCGGAAACAATTTTCCCTGAGGATTCAGTGAATGAAAGACTTAGTACAAGGCCTGAAAACAATGTCCTGACACTCCGTGGTTTCTATTGTCACCAGGAGAAGTTTCTCAAGCAGAACTTTCCCAGAGAAGTGTCAAGAGAAGACACTTGCTCGATCTCCGAGGGCCCTGTGGTAAACATCACCATGTCTGCATACAGCAGCCCCTGATCGTGTCTTCAGCCTTCCATGTTTCAGCTGCCAGTGGTCAACTGCAGTCAGAAAACAGGAAATGGAAATTTTCAGAAGTAAATAATTCATAAGGTTTACATAACTTCTATTATCATACATTATTACCATTGTTCTATTTTATTGGTTCCTACCATTAATCTTGCACCATGGCTGGCAAATTCAATAGTTAAACTTTCATAAGTATGTGTGTATAGGAAACACACAGGATCAGCACAGCTCAGTACTAGCCATGGCTTTAGGCATCCACGGTGGGTCCTGAGGCATATGTTCCTCTAGACGAGGGGAATTACTTTGTATGCATTTGGCACATAGTCTATTAACATAATCTTAAACTATCAGTATAATGTTTTGATGTTTAAATGATAGACACTTTAAGTCAATATAATTTTTAAATCAGATACATCGTTTTTTAAAAAACGTTCTCTGGATTTTTTTTTCTCTTTACTTTAGCCATAGTAGAAAAGTCATCCTGTAACTTAACTAGGGTGAGTAAGTTACTCTGCACAAAGAAACATTGGGAAGAAAGGAGAGGAGGAAGTAGGAAAGTTGGGGACAGACATCCTAAAGACACCCAGAGTTCTGTGGGGCCCTCGTAACCTGGTTTTGATAGGGAATCTCAAAACCCCATAAAGGTACCATGTGTGCAAACTGGGTGTGATTAACTTAATCATCCCCTGAAGAGTAGTTTCCCTTCCTATATTTGGTAAAAGACTGTGCTGGAGACGGATTTGCCAGGGGTTAACACCCGACTGCTCAGACACCTCCTTCAGCAGAATCTGGGCTCAGAATTACAAATGTACCCTATTATCAGAAATATAATGAAACACGGACTAAAGTGAATGAAGTCTAATTTTTTGGCTCTGACATTTCTCCCCATTCTCCTTTTACCTGACAGGAGTGTGTAATGATGTTAGCTCTGCCTGAAGAGACGGGAGCCTGTTGGAGGAGAGAGCAGTTCTGAGCACACACTTCCAAAACCTGACAATGCTGCCACCTACAGGCTAAAGCTTTCAAGGCGGATTCCACCAGTGACTGTGCCTTCCTACCCCAACAATGAAAAGCACAGGAGATCATGATAGAGGAGCAGAGTCCCAAATCCACAACCCTGCAAAGAGTTAAGTCACCAGGTGATAGCAAAGAACAGGCCCTTTCGCTTAGCTACTTCAGCGCTGTTCCATAATTTAATTAGGATCATCACACGGCAACCAAAGCTGTCTTGAGGAATTACGAGCCGCAAGTTCAGATCACACGTGAATCCTTTTGCTCAATTAAAGCTAAGCAATTTTTAAGGTCCCCCTCCCCTCAACTCTTTGCAGTATATGCAAAGAGCAGCGAAGCGTGGCCTACATATTTTTTACATTAAAATTATTACATAAGGCCTGTAGCATTTGAAATACTATGGAAATCAAAATGTTACACTCTGACCTTGGGCATTTAAACTTCCTCATTTTGGAAACTATTGTTGCCCCGCTCTCCTTTGTTCTAAGAAAATTACTGTGGTTAGTTATAATAGCTGAATGAATAATTACTGCAGGAAGAAAGGAAGTATGTAATAGTGCAGGAATGGTTCTTGAGACTACATTTTACTAAATAGAGTTTTAATTCTGTTTGAAGTCCAGGCATTGCAACTAAAGACATTAACCTACTCCCTCTTCCCTACTGTACCTGTCGATAAAAATGATTGCTTTGTTTCTCAGACTACCCAATCTTCCTATCTTTATACCAGAAAAAAAATTACAAAGAATTTGATAAAGGAAAAAAATGCCTTCTGGAGGAGCCCGATTCAAGTTTGATGTAACTTTTATGGTTTAAGTCCATTCAACATCAGCCTGCTAGTGTACAAAAAGTTCATTGCAAAGCATTTCTCTAAAGTTTGAAACTTTCTTCAATTTTTCTTTTAAATTTTCCTACTAATTGTACCAGGGGACAGAGGAGTTGGTGCTTCTTGTTTTCATCTGTGCTTAAAACACATATAATCAAATACCAAAATTATAATTTTATCAATGCCAAATTGTATCTTGTGATCTCAACTGGTATTTGAATTAGTACAACTTCCACTTGCTTGCTGAGTAGCCTGAAAGTGCTCACACTAGAGGAATTCAAAATTAACTTTTAAATGTTCAGTGGGAAGAAACAAATACTCTTCTTTAAAAGGAGCATTGTAATAAAACATACAAAATAGGAAGGTATAAAGAAATCAGGCAGGGCTGCAAAGAACATTACAGTAACCTGAGCATCTTTGCAATTTGGAAGTGATTTATTTATTTGTCTATTTATTTATGTATAACACACACACACACACACACACACACACACACACACACACACACACCCTGCATTTCCATATGTATTTCTTGAAACAACTGAAATCAGAATGCACAAGAGAACTTGCAAGTTCTGTGGGAAATTCTTCACTAACTCACAGATCAAAAAGAACATTTTACATTTTACAGTATTGCAGCCTATTTATTATTCAATACAGGAAGAAATCTGGATGTTAAGAAGCGTACATGTGTATTGTATTTGATTCACAGATTGTTTATTAGTCTCTTAATGAGTGTACAAAATGCAAAAAGGATGCGATCTTTATTTTTTTTTAAATCTGCAAAGATTAAATCTCTCCACATTTGTAGTCAGATATTTGCAGGATCAACAACTCCTTTAAACACTAGTTGGATTTAGTCATAATAAGAATATAAATACAATAAGAGATTCCTAAGGGGGATGCAATTTTTAAAAAATTTCCATATTTGCTACAATAAATGTTATGCCTGGAAATTTTATAGCTAAAAGAAACACAGAAAATACTATACCCAGAGCCAGAAGACTGCTCCAGTACAAAGCAAGTCTGATATATTACCTTCCAAATACATTGCATGTCCCTGGTAAAGTTGTAAATTATGGTTGCAAATGAGGCCACAAACAAAATTTTGCTCGAGGCATGAATCATAAATTCAAACAATAATCATCTCCTACGTGAGGCACAACTACTTTGTTTACTTCTTAGGCACTGTTTCCTAAACACGAAGATGAAAGTAGGTCAAGGAAATTTAGCATCTTTTTCTCATGAAGCATGCAATGATGCTGGGTGGTACTGCCTTATTTAAAACTGCACGAACCTTTTACATATTAAAAATCTGTTTTCACAGTGCTGGGTCCTTAAGCATATTGCCATTTTACTTCATGATGACACCGTATTATCCAAACTATATACATTTAGTGAGGAAAATAAATGATTCATAATATTAACCTGCTAGGTGGAATTCTGATGTACTTTTCATGTGGAAAGTAAAAGGTATCTGGTTGCTATGAAATGCTACTTTCATCTAGTTAGTAGGTATGATGGTTTACTATTCCTTGTGCATAGATGAAAAATGAGCTTTTTTTATATAATTTCTAAAAGGCTGATTCCATTAAAACCTTTACAAACATGAAGTTTAAGATAACTAGCCTTTAATTAAATCTGGCCAAATGACAGAAATATTGTCTACAATGCAGATTTTTAATTTTGGGATAATGATCTTTTATTTATGGGTACTGAGAATGCAGAGCAGCACAACTGCTCATCTGCAAGGCTCCTGGTTCTACCCGAGGTTCTATTCTTCTCAGGGATGAATATCAACCACAATAACACTAATAATAGTCATATTGATTAAGTACTTATGGTCCACTAAGAATTGTGTTTGGGGCTTTATATGGATTATCCGATTTAATTGCTATAGAAATTCTTCAAAGTGGAAGCTGTATTTATATGTTTAACAGCTTATGGAACCAAGACATAGAATAATCAAGACTCCTGCCTCCATTCCCACCCTGTTCATGTTCCCTCTGGGCGAGGCACTGAGTCTTCCCAGACAGGGTCAAGGCCTATTTCTTTTTTTTTTTTTTTTCATTTTTCTTTATTAAGAAATTTTCTACTCACTCCACATGCTATCCATAGACCCCCCCCTCCCAAGGCCTATTTCTTGAAGAAA
Source organism: Peromyscus californicus insignis (assembly GCF_007827085.1). NCBI lineage: Eukaryota > Metazoa > Chordata > Mammalia > Rodentia > Cricetidae > Peromyscus > Peromyscus californicus. The sequence continues at coordinate 89,093,127 of NW_026294595.1, read as the reverse complement.
GCAATAATTTCATTAAAACATTATACCAGTCTATAAAGGAATGGTAACACCATATTTTGATATGTTTTAAGCTTAAAAATCAAACAATTTATGGGTGTTTACATAAAATTAATAAATTGGCACAATGGTTTACATGGTGCAACATTCAAAAAGTATTTGTACCCTAGTATATACTATCTATTAGATATTTTTAATTTAGTGGTGAATAAAAAGGAGGTATATCCTCTCTCATGGGTCTTTTACAGCAGCATAAAAATAAAGCAAAATATTTTCAATTCTTCAGATAAAATAATTAAAATTGAATAAAAAACAATTGAATATGGACAAGCAAAAAGTAGATGTCTCTGAGTAGGTGGTATGTCAGCTGGGTGCCAAAGGATGGGAAATAATTATGCCAGCACATAAGCAGGATATTCTACACAAAAGGAAAGTGCCATGTGCAAAAGACTAACCAAAAGAAAACGATGAGTACACAGCAGAAGCTGCAGTATGCTAGATCCCTGGTTATGGAATGACAGCTCTTTGTTTCCACACTTGTCCCCTCCCTCCACTCACTCTACTTCAGGCATCCATACCTCCTCCATCAATTGCCTAAGACAAAAGATAGGAATTTATTTAATTTCTCTTGTCCTTTACACCCACATCTCATCAATCAACAAGTGCCATTAGCTCAGAAACATTATCCTGACTGTGTCCACTCCTTTCTATTCACTGTCCAGACCATCTTATAATCATTCCTTGTCTGAGGGCACTGTTACAGCTTCCAAACTGGCTCTCAGCTTCCTCCACCTCTAGTCCCCTCATAACAGCTAGCCTTATCTTCAAAATGTAAAACATGTCTCTTTATAATCTGTCCAGTGTCTCTTTTAACATCCTCCATATAACTACACATTGCCTTTCAAATTTTCACCCAAATGCCACCTTCCAAATGAATCCCATCTTTTATGGTTCAATCCAAGGGGAACCGCTTTTAGCTTGCTGTGTGTGTTCTATCTTCATTTCTTGAAATGTGCCTTCTAGCAGGAATCTAGACTATCTCAATTATTGTGTTTCCTTTACATAGAACAGTGCACAGCACATAGCAGGCATTCAATTAACTTGGAAAGGTTGGGGAGATATGCAGAAATCAGAGCATCCATGCAACTTTTGGCCACTGTAAATTGGGATTTTCATGCCAAATTAAATGGGAAACTTTGAGGGAGTTCTGCACCGGAAAACAAAAGTACCACGATGCCTGTTGCCAATGTGTAGAATATACTGAAGAGGAGCAGGAACAGGATCAAAAACAGCAGTTATGAGGCCAATTCAGAGATGCAAGTAGAGATGCTTTTGGTTTGGGATAGGACATTGGTGTTGGTGATAGTGGGAAAATGGATGCATTTGTAGGATAATTTCAGCTCAGCTTCATATGGATTGAGTTGAAGAGGAAGGAAAGTGGTAAAAATTATCCTTAGATATTTGGGGGGAGAGCTGACATGGTGGGGAATGGGGAGCTAAAAGAAGAGCCAGAGGAAGGAGAATGACTTCAACGGGGTACATTTAATCACCCTGAGTCATACTTAATTTTCTGGCAATCCATTTGGGTCAGTTTCATGGCTGGTCTTTTTCCTTAGAGGAGCAACTCAAGGAAAGGTCAATCTATTCACAGAAACAAATATCTCTTTAGCAGATATCCCGCCATGTTTAGACGGCAGCAGCAGGAGAAGCAAATAACAGCCCACGAAGGATGATGAGTGCTCAGCTCTTCATTTTTATGCCAGTTTTCTAAAGTCGCCAAAAAACAATTTTGTCAAGGAATTTCCAGCCCTAAATATAACATAAGGAAGAACGCATGGATTGATAAGGCTTTTACACTGCATTTAATTGAAAGATGATGATGCTGTAGGTTTTTTTTTTCCTCCCTTCCATCCTCACTTCACAGTCCCTCTGTGCAATCTGTAGTACCAGAGGATGTGAGGCAAAGAGGATAGAGGGTAGCTGAGCCATCGGCAGCTGTGTTAGTCACTGCTCTGAGGGAGGCTCTCCTGCACAAGTCATCCCTTGAAAGTGAATGTAGATGCTTTGGAGGATGGAAGATGGACTGCGATTGCCATTAAAGGAATACAGCAAGACTCCCTTCACTTCAGAAAGCACCTGGGGTGTGTCTTGGTTCTTAGATGTAATAAAATGGTATTTTTCAGAAAGTCTTCTAGTGGACTTGAACATTTGAAGCTCCTGTAGATATAAATTTGTTTAGAAATTTAAGAAAAAGAACACTTCTCAGTGATAATTTACTTTAATGGCAAAGATACTCATTTACACTCAGCATCTGTTATTCTTATAAAATAATACCTCATTAATCTCCAACATAGTTCTGTGTTTGTAAAGATCTAGACTGCATAGTGAAGGTTTACAATATATCTCAAAGTGGGTAAATAACAAAGACATTACTTTGATTATGAATTGTTCTTCAATATCCTTGCAGGAAACACAAAATAACCTCTAGTGTGCAACTTCTTAGAGTTCTGATTCTGTAGTCACTATTCTATTCTATGCAGATGATTGTAAGAATTAAATGATGAATATTCCTGATTATAATTTGATGTAAAGACTTGAAAATATCACAATTATTAGTACTTTAGTTGTAACTGAATTGCCTTAACACATAAGCAACTAAACCACAGACAGCAGAAAAAATACACATTAATGGAAATCCAATAAAATGAAGCAGACATTTCCTTGTGGATGTTGTAATTGTGAATTAAGAAATGTGACAAAGAATTTCTACTTCTTGCGCACCTCAGGTGAACATGGCTTGAAGGGCTTGGTCCAGTCTACACATGTGGGGATAAGAGCTCCTCTTGTACTCTGCGAGGCCCTCTGGTCCTCTTGGGATTCTAAGTATGCTGGGGTACAAATTGGCACAGTATTTAAGGTCCAAAGACATGGCACACCTACATTCACCCAGAGCAAGAGTCTGTGCCATGGGTAGGAGCCTCCTTTGGTCTTTGTTCTGGGACAGGCTCTGGCCCTGGTCCCCGCCCCCAAAACTGAATATCCTGTTCAAGGAAAGCCATCAGCTAGACACAGCACTCAGCAATACACCATCTATCTGTCCTCTCTCACACAGAAGGAGCTGAATCCTCGGTCTGTAGCCCCCTCCTCCCAGAGAAAGGAAGGAATTTTACTCTTCTTGGTATCCCAGTCATTTTGAGAGTAGACAAGATGGCTTGCAAGTAAAATACATTAAACTGTAAATATAACACAGAAGGCTTATAAATGCTTATAAACACTGGCCTTTAAACAACTCCATTTGGCCATGTGGCTTCCTAAATGTGTAGATCTCACCCCGTTTCCCTCCTGTGAGATGGCCAAACTAAAGTGATCCCTGTTGCAGTTTTCCTTTGAAGTATTGGGAGTTCCTTTAAAAAAAAGGTCCTTTACCCTAGAGCAGTGTGAACTGTGACCCCAAACCAAAGAAACTAAAACTAAATTTTATCAATAATAACCCAGTTTTTCAAGAAGTTAATAGAGTAGTCTAGAACATCATGCTAATATTTTTAACCTCTTCCAAGAAAGATGAGGTAATTTCCAAAACTTTTATACTCTCATAAACAAACAAATAAACAAACAAACAAATAAATAAATAAATGGTTCTTATTTCTCACCTCAGGTAAATACATGTATTTGTTTGTATTGAAACCATTTAGGTTATGATAAAGCTGAAAATGATGATAAACTCTATGACTGACTAAAAGCCAGCATGGTTGAGTAATCCAACAGACCCTCCTAATGGAACTGATGCTCTCTATTCACAAGAATATATTGAAGAGATGTGACTGTTTCAAAGCAGCCTGCACTATTATCATTTGGATGCCATTTGTATTCAACTCAGCTACCATTTGCCTCTGAAAACTTGTACTAAATGTGTATTTTAAGACTGACTGAGATCTCATTTGATGAAGCAAAGGTTTTTACAGGCTATTTGTAAGCCCTTAAATATGGAGAGTAGTGACGTAAAGTGCAAACCAAGACAATACCAGAGATAATACGAATATTTAATAAATCTCTTTTCTAGTTTTAGCAAACTGCACGTGAAAAGTGTAAGCACACAAATCCACACCACGTGTGGGTAGAAGGGAAGGGACAAAGCAAGAATCAGAAGGGAGTCCTGAATCATACAGTCATGGTGAGCATGTCGGGTGATTTCTCTGCCTCTCCTAACTTCAGTGATACCCTCCATCCAGCTTCCCTCCTCTTTCCTGGTGCTCCATCCATCCCCTCTTTTTTCCCATTTAATTTGAAATTGGAAACAATTCTGGAGCTGTGTTGCTATGTACATTGTACACAGGAGATGCTGAGACAGAGCATGGTAACACAGCTAGTTGGACAGAGATGAAGTCATTGCACCTTAGCAGTAAGGAAGCCAAAGGGTTCTCAGTCAACAAAGCAGCCCAAAGCCACCATACTGCCTGAAGATCAGTTCTGGAACTACTAACACAGACAAAATATGACCCTAGCTACCTGGGGGTAGTGTGTGTGTGTGTGTGTGTGTGTGTGTGTGTGTGTGTGTGTGTGTGTGTTGTTTTGTTTGTTAGGAAAACTCTTATCAATAATCAATCTATGTGGATTTCTACTTCTTACCTGAGTCGTTTTTCTGTCCACAATATCGACTGGTTTCCTAAGCAACATATATACTTGTTTTAAATATGTGAGAATCCTTAAACATGTATGAAAGCAATCCTTTTTGTTCTTAGACTTTTTTCAAGATAAAACAAATATCCAAGAAATTAGATTCATGACTTAGAAATAATAAGAATGTTGCAGTCACCTACTAAGTGAATACAAATTGGCTAAAAAGGGAATAATAGAGAAGGAATAAAGGAAGCAGACAGAACAACATATCCAACTAAAAACTTTGGCTGAATTGCTAGAGACAAGATACTTTTTCTATAAGAGATGTAGAGAGACATGAAGTATTGCTGGCTGCTGTTCTGAAGATACAGAAAATGTCATCAAAGGGGTGGGGGCAGACTCTGTTGGAGACAAATCAACTTGAAATATTCTAAAGCAACACAATCCAGAAGGAAGAAAGGGTAAATTGCTAATCTTCGTTATTATGTAATATGAGAACAATGCTTCTAGAGGTCATTCAGGACAGATGACCCCGAGGAACCTGTTGAATTCACTGATTCCAGTCTTCTCTGTAGATTAGGTGGGGACAACACTAGCAATCTTGGCGTGAATGCCATTATGTTTATTAAATTAGTTATTAAAATCTAAAATGTGGTCAGATGAAAAACTCACCCAAGAAGACTTTTAACTAAGATGTGCAGTGAAAATTCTAATCCTTTATCTTGAAGACCTTTTGTTGTCTTTATCTTGTTAGCACAGATCCCAGAAAATTCAAGGATGGTGGCTACATAGAGATTGCTCAAGACATATTAAAATGGAACTGAGTGATTGAAAAGTAATTTATAAAATCAAGAAAATTAAAACAAAGTAACTAACTAGTCCTTCATCAAGATTGCTAAAATGCTTCTAAATGTATAGAAATATTTTCCCTAAGAATCCGTTCTGACTCTTGACAACGCACAGCAACAGCAGGGACTTCATGTACAGCAGTAGTTCTAAGGCCAGGCTTGACAGCCTGTCTTGTCACTGTGACAATCAACAATGTTTACTAAAGTATCTATATGCCTTCCCCATGCCATGGTATTACCAAGTGCCTAGAAGACTTTGCACTTAACACAAATCACATGGTCCCTTTTTCCTTTCTTTTTCTCCCCCCTCCTTACTCTCCTCCAATTTAACAACTGCTCTCCATGCCTTGTAACAGCCTGAGGTCTGGAGGCCTGGCTCATGTAAGGAGTCACACTGCTGGTTCTGTAGAGTCTCCGGGGTTTCTGCAGTAGCAAGATTTACATTTTCATTACTAAAACTCTCCAACCAGATAATGTCACTCCGTGCAATGTCATGCAGACCCTCTGAGTCTTCCAAATGCTTGGCATCAGATCTGCACAAGCCTGTTCTCATTAAACAGTTCCCTTTGCTTGCCTTGTACAGAGCAGCTTGCTAGCCCACAGCTTCACCTTAGTTTGCCTCGTGACCCATTTCTTCAGGATTTTCCTTTGGCAGCCAGATTCTGGGGGAGTCTGGGTATTAAAATCCCTGGGTGGTTTCAGATGCACCTGTTCCATTCTTTACGGAGTCATTAGAATTTGGCTGAGAGGAATGACAGCAGGTAAGAATTGAGTTTGTAAAAGAGCAACTCAGCATGACATTTTTTTCCTAAAGTGCAGTGGAGTGCATCCCTTAACAGGAAACTTAGCCACAACCAACCATCTTTTAGTTTTATAATTTGGGGCTCTAAGTAGCTGTCCTAGGATTTCTCCCTCTAGTCTTAATGCTTCAGGCAAATTCTGAATAATGAATGGGAGGAGCTGGGGTGGAGGGTTGCTGGAGAGAAAGTGCCTGAGCCCTAGACTAGGAAATGAAAATAAAAAGGCCTTCTGCAGTCTGTATTGGATACAGATGTACTCAAGGCAGCAACCCCATTCTGTAACGTTGCCAAAAACACACCAGCTACATATGGCTGCCTTGTCGGGTGGAGAATGGTGATGGGAATATCTAATAAGCATCATTTACGATTGGCAACAGAGCCATAAATTGACTATTGTTCTGGATGAACCTCATACCATAGCAATTAATGTGCACCTACTATGGGAAGGGCCTGGGCTAAGGTCTACTTGCTCTTTCTTACCATCCTCTCAGCTCTAAGGTCAGGATCACATTTGTTCTAGGGTGCTATACTGTGTTTTCTTGTTACTGGGACCTAATGTCTAACATATTAAGGAAGGAATGGAAGCTCACAGTTGGAGGGTATATTCCATTATGTCAGGGAAGTCATCATGACAGTAAGGTCCAGCCATTTGCTCACCATCAGGAAGAAAGCATTGAATGCCATTGCTGTCTGCTGTCCCCTTTTTATTCAGTCTAGGATTCTAATAAAATAAATCCCAGACAATCTTAAAGATGAAAGAGTATACCACTATATGCATACACATATGCATAACCCTACTACAGAACTACAATGCTTAAGACAGTGTTGCTTGTACAATAATAATTTAAAATACCACTAAAAAACAGAGACCAGAACCACAGTATAGGGATTGGACACCTGCTTCATGACGTGGGTGACAGAGCAGTGAATGGGGAAAGGGTGGTCTTCAAAGCCCACTGGAGATCCATGTTAAAAACCCTAACTTTGACCTCTGCTCCTGCCCTCACTCACGCAACTTAATTCAAGGTAGATCTGGATCCAAGAGGGAGAATAAACACCTGAAAGACAGCAAAGGATGTTTCTTCAGGAGCTCAGAATAAGACAAAAATTTAAGGCAGAAAACCTACTACTGTACAGGAAAAAATTAATGACTTTGAAGATATTAAAATTAGAAACTGATTTTCATCAGAAAGAGTAGTAAAAAGAAAAAGTGAGACAGACTGGGAAAAATATTCATAACACATATAATATACAGTGCATTCATTCAGAATTTAAATTTTTATACATTAATAATTTTAAGAATGCATAACAATAAAAAATGGGAAAAGCCTAAGATGACTTTTCACAGGAGGATATCCATAGAGAAGTTTATCATATGAGAAATAATTCACTTCACTGGTAATGAGAACAATGCAAATTAATAATAGTAATAATAATAACAATAGTAAAATGCAACACATCATATCTTCTTGTGATGGAAAGAAGGTTAAGTGAGTTCTGAGGTCATTTTTGTAAGGGCACTAATCCTATTCACAAGGGCCCCACTCCCAGGTGCTAATTACCTCCCAGAGGTCCCACACCTAATCCCATCACTTTGGGAGCTAGGATTCCAACATGTGAATTCAAAAGGAACACAAACATTTAGTGTATGGTGCATGGCTACTTTAAGAGACTCAGAATATACAACCAGAGGGATTTGTGAAGGTGAACTTATCAACATAAATGAAGGAAGTGGTTTTGACAAAAAGGATGAAGATGTCCCAAAGGAAGTGATGCCAACAAACAACTTCACATTACAAAATCTCAGAGATATTTTGTGACATTGCAAGCTTGAAGGATAAAATGTTGGAAGCTGATCAAAACTTAAAAAGGGGTATGACAATATGCCAATGCAAAAGAAAGATCCCCCACTCTCCATGGTAAATTATACAAGAAGAAAAACACTGTTAAAATTACTTTTGCAACTTAAAAAAAAAAAGAAACAAGAAAAAGGAAAAAAAAACCCAATGTGCTTTAATTCTGAATATCTCACATAGACATGACATTTTTTATTTTACCATATGTTTGTAACTGACAGTAAGATGACTTTTACTCATTTGATAAAAATTTCTCTAAATCACTAAATGACGGTAATTTTTTCTCAATATTTTTAAGATTGCTTTTCATGGATTCACCTTGGATAGCCATTTTAAAAATTCCACACCTCTAGGAAGACCTGCAGAGTCTGTACTCCATTCTTGAGAGTCTATATGACAGTCAAGCTTTCCCTGTTGCTGACCATTGGAAATACTTATCTATTGCATAACGGTGTCTCTAGCACACATCATTAGCTTAAATTGTTTACATCATTCCAACTCCACTCCATGACTTTGATTGTGATGGTCTTTACCTATGATTTCTTCCACCTTCCACCTTTAAGGCACCTTTTTCAGGAAGAAATCTCTGGCTCCCTACATTAAGATGATCCTTTCTCTAAAATGTCTGTCTTTTAGAATAAATAGTAAATACCCATTTTTAATGAGCAACAGTCACGTATCAAACCCTTGCTGTAAAGCCATATGTGTTTGGTTTTAATTTTATGTTTGTTTTTGTAAAATAAGAATTTTCATCCCTAAAATGGGAGTCAGTTAAACACATGTACGTAACAATGAGGGCAAACAGACAAAGGGAGGGAAAAATGAACTTGTGGTTTATTTTTAATAAATATGAAAATCCTATGGCAGGAATTTTCTAGAAAGCAGTTAACTCACATAATGGCTTTTATCTGAGTATTTATAGACTGCTGACTGTTAAGAACAAAGCCAATGTGAACTTTATTCCTCAGTGTATGAGGAGAAGACAAGATTGTGCACTCTAAGAATTTTCTCAGCCACTCCAACAACCTCCCAATTGCTATGCTCTATTGCACTTTTATACTCTGACCATGAAGAAAGAGTTACTTGGGTCTGAAGTTTTTCGAACCAGCAGCTCTTTGTTGAAGACCTCACAAGACTTTTAATAAAGACAACTGAAAAGCAATTGATTTCCCCCCTGGTTGGAATATGTATTCAAAAGATTGGTAAACAACATCTCCCATGCTCTCCCTTAAGAATGAATGCTTTGATTTTTTTTTTTACTTTGAAGAAAAAATACACACAAGTCAATATATTTTATAATAACCACATACAAGCTTTCTGGGACAGGGATACAATATAACTACTTATAGATCTTTATGTAAGACACTTGCCTAAGTGCATAGCCATCTCAAACATCTTGACAGAATCTGGGTTGGTTTCTGTGGTTCACAGGTCCTTAGTGGAGGAGAAGTCTCTGAGCTGAGCACAGAGCATCTAGTGTGGTTTGCATTCTGTGTGTGGAGCAGAAAAAAATCATATTCTGCTCATATCTCCATTCTATGTGATTGACTTGAAATTAGTTTGTTACATACTTTTGGATCATATTCTGTCCACATCATATACAACATGCCATATGGCATTGCCAGAGACCTTACATCCATAGTTCCTCATCTTCATAGATGCATAATATGATGCACATATTAATGGCCATTTTCTTTGTAACATTTTCCCTTTGGTCATGGTTGATCAGATTAGGAATGTGCCAGCTCATTAATCTCAGTCCAATAGCTTTCCTTCTCTTAAGAATGGTCTCTGAGATGGAGCCCTGGTAGTGGAAAGGGGAGTTTCTGCTGATCATGCAGAGGAAGAAGAGAGACTGGGGGTTGGGCAGAGAGACAGAGATAGGGTGAGCAAGAGGGACAGAGCACAACAGAGATACAGAGAAACTGTATCTAGTTTCTTGCTTTAACCCCTTTATAACTTCCCTTCCCTGAGTTCCATTGGATGCCTTTGTTCTTACAATAATTTTGACTTGCTTTCTTGAGCTCACTAGATTGCTTACTTCCCTGCTATGATTCCTAATAAAAACAAATAATCTGCTAATATAGCTGTCCAGAGACTTCATCCCTGGAATAAAAATAATGATATCATTATCATTATAAATCAAAACAGCACATAAGCAGAACAATAGATGGCCTTTCAAAACTGGAGTCAAAGCCAGTGTGGTTGCTCAGCAGGTAAGGGCATTTGCTTCCAACCTGAAGACCAAGGGTAGGTTTTGCATGGCAGGAGGAGAGAATCCACTCTTGCAAGTTGTCTTCTGACCTCTGCACACACATCAAGGTATGAGTGTGTACAAATAACCCCCTTCACACACACAAATGCACACACAAAAATAAATGCATGTTTCTAAAAACCCCTAAAAGTTGACATTGATTGTTAACTATATTTACACATGGAAATTCGTGGGTTCTTCCTGTGAGGGTTTGTTCATCTACCCTCCACTGTCTTTGTAGGCTTACACAGTTAATTTGCTGCATGAAATTGATCTTCTGCACTGCAAAAGTGTATCAGCCTTCCACACAATGATCATGTCTTTCAGACCTGACAGTAACTCTCCACCTGAGTGGGATATGTGGTCTCAGATACTCTAGTAGATCTTTTATAGGAGACAGTTTCAAACATCTTAACAGTGTCTGTGTTGGTTTCCCTGGTGCCACAGGCCCTTACTAAAGGAGATGTCTCTAACCCAACCACTGACCATAATGGTACCTGTTGACTTCCTGCCTCTTATTATTTACCTGTAGAAACATCTAGCTATTGACATGTCTAAAACATAATATTTTCAAAATATACTTGCTAGTCTCTCATGGGGGATTTTTATTTTCTTCATTCAATTTCTTGTGGGTTTTTAACCTCCTCTTCATTAAGCCTGATATGGGAATAGAACTTGTAAATTCACTATATAATTTGGGGAGCTGGAAAAAAATGGAGCCTAAGGGGCTAAGAGAGAGTGGCTTTCTAAATGTAGGAGCAAGTAAAGACAATTCTCTTGTGCCACCATCCCCAATTCACTCTTAACTTCTGAAAAATAACATGATTGTAATCAAAACATCAAAAAGCAAACTGAACAATTTCTGCTTTACTGAAAATATGAACAATAGAATTTACTTATAAAAAATCCAAAATTTGTACTTATCTCTGACAAAGTTCTTTCATGTTGCCACATTTTTAAAAGCATTTAATCTCCAAATTTTCACATGTCCCAACAACATATTTCAATGCAACACCATAAAAAATCAATCAGATGTTGACCACCTAAAGAACAATGAGCTAAGTGATTCACTCTTCTACTGTCAAGATTAACAATTTTGTGCTTTTAATTACGTTCTGTTCTGTTTTCAAGTCTTTTCCCCACTTTAAATTACTATGCATTTGATTTTTATTAACATGCTCAGGCTAAATAGCACATCCCACAGTAGGGATATGGGCTCAGTGTTTACAGATCTCATTTACTTTCAAAAACAATGTTATTTTAACAAAAAAATTAAAGAAAAAGTAAAAAAAAAGCCCAAATAGTGCACTATCAGGATATGTGTCTACTAATAGCTGTCTATACATAAAACTACATATTATATGTAAACTGATATGTACTAAATCAATATCTATTCTTCATATTAGTTGTCAGTATAATTATATTAAAAATAATCATCACTTATATAAAGAATAATTAGTATGAGAAGCTAAACTTAGAAGAAAGCACAAATAGGCTGTCTTATTTTCAAGCCTTTGGTCCACACTGTAAATTAAAATGGCAATATTATCAGAGTAACCCAAAATTAAAAATACAAAAATGTCCATTATCTGATGAAAAAATGTGATGTGTCCATACAATGGAATGTTATTCAGACATAGGAGATGAAATGTTATTATCAACTATGTATGCATGAATTTCCAACTGTTAGGAGACTGCTGAAGTAGAAATATGAACTTAGAAAAGGTTGCAGCTGATGAACTGAAGCCATTCTCTCAGTGATGGTATTAGTGCAGTGCTAACCACTGAGCTTAGTCTCAGCAGCCATGATCTTTATGTGATTATTGTGTACCCAGTACTAGCACTGCTATCAGACTGCCTCAAGCCTTCTTTGTGTCCTTAAAGCAAGTGAGAATAGTTAGGGCATTTCATGGTGGTTGACAAAATGTTTCACCTTTACAGCCCAGGCACTTGATAACACCAGACTTCGTTTTGTGTCCTGCCCAGGCAGAGACTTCTAGCTCCTCCAGGACCTCAGAGAATCAATTCCCCAGTCCTTGGAGCATAGGTATGATTTGCTGAAATTTATCTACCAGCCCTAGGCAATGCCAGTGTACCAAAATGGATGCATTCAGTGTTAAGTATCTAAGCAGCAATTTCCCTTTGAGCTCTGCAATGTGATAAAGTAGCAGAACTTCAATCTTCAAGAAAGATGTACTGCATGGGCTATTGAAAAAATAGAATGGGAAGGATTTCTTGTGGCCATTTGTCCTAGTAATTGACTAACAAAGAACAATGGACAGTATTCCTCAATAGCAGTGTCCTATTGGAAGGACCTGGCTCCAAATCTCCTTCTTACACTTTGTATAAAATGGATGCTGGTAGGAGAGGCACACTTCTCCATTAAATGAACAAATTTGACCTCCAGAGCCTGAGCAACAGCAGCACAGCACCTACAAACAATGAAGAGATCTATTTCCATTGCTTTCTAGAACTTGTGGGGCTCTTTAAGGGTGAAAATAATCTTTCCACATTCCATCTTGAGGCAGTGACCAGACTGACTCTGAAGACAATGCTTCCATCCATCAAACACGGACAGGAAGCACCTCAAGATAACTTCCCAAGCGTTTCTCAGACTTTATAAAATTAAACACGGTGATGGAAAACTGTAAGAAGTTTCTAAAGAATATGGCCACTGCCCGAGGGCATCTTTCACCAGGGACTTCTTGCATGGTAAGCATGCATTTTGCACATTTGCACAGGTTCACCGATCCTGTTCATGAGAAAAACGTAGCTTCAAAGTCCATAATTTTGTATAGAAGGTCATCCAAAAGCCTAAATCTACAGCTTGGTTAGAATAGTTATACAGGAGAGAAAAAAGCATTCCTTTCCTGGGTAATGGATTCCCACCTCCGCTCCTCTTTTGGTTGCTATCTCTGGCCTCAGCATGCACTGTTTTTTAAGAATTGCAAAATGTCAATACACAGAGGAAACCTGAAGCAACCCCCTGCTATCACAGAATCTTGCTGTATAAAGCGAGAAACCCTGACATGTAAGGAAACCTTATTCCCTCCTTCCCCTCCTCTCTGAACATGATTTGTTCCCCCCCACACACTCTTCATATATAAATAAACAGAACGTGTCTGTGTAGTTGGTGCCTTTTCTCCTTTGGTCTTCATAATCAAGGGCTATTACAGCAATAGATCTTATCTGTGGAATGGCAGTCCCTCTGCACCTTCAGTTCAGGTTTTTGTTTATGCTTGGCTGCCATTGTGGCTGTTCCTGATAGTTTTAGGTCAGCCATGACAGACTATGGGTGACACTAAATAAACAATCTGGGAGTCTGGGACCAGCCAGGAAGGAGTGGTACTGGGGCTCACAGTTTGATTTTCCTTGATTAATCACCCCTTATATTTAGAAGAACTTATTGTGTACGGTACCTGCTTGTCTGGCTTAGCAAATTACACCATCAACAGGCAAGGACTTAGCAAACCTCATAAACAAAGGGAAACCCGGAAGACAAGCACTGCTTACTCAAGTGTAGAGTGAAGGCTCTGCCTTCGGGAGCCTGAGCAGGGCTGTTTATTTAGTTTGTGAAACAGCTCACAGCTCTTTCTTCTGTCCCTTGTTAACCCGCTCTGACCCGAGTCACCTTGTCAAGCCACCTCCCAGGTCACCCAGATCTCCATAAGCAGCAGCCTAATCATTTTGAATGATAAGAAGGGCCCCATCTTGACTCCATAGAAACTCTGTGTGTGTGTGTGTGTGTGTGTGTGTGTGTGTGTGTGTGTGTGTGTGTGTGTGTGTGTGTGTGTGTTTTATAGCTACCATGCTTACCAAGCTACTAGACAGGCCCATGCTGTAATATATTTTTTGCTCTGCCTCTCAGTTTAGCATCATCCCCCAGTTCCCACAGTGTACCAGGTGCTACCATACTCACTATAGAATATCATTATTCATCATTTTCCTCAAATAAGATTTCTGAGTTGGGAAGAAAACAATTTATTCTTTGAATCCTACATAATGTCAAATCATGTTTTCAGGAACTTTGAAAATATTTTTCAGTACAAATTCAGTATAATAAGATTCTAGAGGTTGTTCTCATCTTGCAATCACAAAGGAATTATAACAAACTATACTCTAATAATAATTATAAATCATAAATAATAATTATTTTTAAAGTACCAAATTCATAACAGAGAATTCATGGACAGATATTGCTAGAGCCCTTCACCAGCTCACACAGAGACAAGCACCATTAGAACATGGTATATTTTATCCTGAAATTAGCCTTTTAAAATTGAGAGTAATGCTCTATTTTGGTAAGACTGCATCAAATTGGATGTGCTTTCACTTTCCTGGTGCCAATAGGAAATAAAATGACATAATCTTTGTGTAGAGTAAGAAAATCCCCCTGGCCATAGCCACCACCATATTCCAAGGGAGCTCTTCTCACATTTATTTTGTGTAAGAATCACCTGGAGGTCTCCCTAAAATGAGATTTTGATTAAACAAGTCCAGATGGAGATGGACTCTCCATTTGTAACTAATTTGAGGGCAATGAAGGAACCATCTGAACCTACATTGCCGTGTTAGGATGTGCCTAGACACAGGAAGTTGGTAGTGAAGGCAAAAAGCATCAGACAGCAGAGATTATGAGGTGGAATGAGAGAGAGAGAGAGAGAGAGAGAGAGAGAGAGAGAGAGAGAGAGAGAGAGAGAGAGAGAGAGCGCTGAGTTGGAGTGGTATGGCTAAAAAATGTAGCAATGCTTCAAGCCTAGAGGGTTCCTTAGACAAGCATAAGCATTATGTACCATTTTGAAGGTGTTACAAGGTTCCTCTGGTATAGTCATGTGAGTGTGTGTGTGTGTGTGTGTGTGTGTGGAGAGAGAGAGAGAGAGAGAGAGAGAGAGAGAGAGAGAGAGAGAGAGAGAGAGAGAGAGAAAGGAGAGCACTGGAGTTCCAGAGAGAGATTATAGCACATGCATGAGAGGAGGAGCCATATGGATTTCACTTTCACCCTGAACATATAACCCTGTCACATAGTTGAGGAGCATTTTCATAAAGATGATAATCACATGGAAGTAGATGAGATTACCAGAGCTAAGCCTTGAAGACTTGGATAGGAGCTGAGTGAGCTTGGGGTGAGCAGGGCAAAACAAAATGAGATCGTTTGTTAGGTCAGTCAAAAGAAAGTACCACAAACTGCATATGGCAAATAGAGCTTCATTCTTCTCATGGGCTGGAGTTTAGGAATATGAGATGAAACACTGACAGGGAGGCTTTGTTTTTGAGGCATGGTCCCTTAGTTCCTAATGGCTGCTTTGTCTTTTCTCTGCTTGTCACATGGTCATCCGCCATCTGAGTATGTCTGTGCCCTGCTTTCATCTTATGAGTACCACTGCTGTAGGGAGGACCCCATAAGCTCATGTCAGCTCACTGCCTCTTTAAAGATCATGTCCCCAAATGTAGTCACATTCTGAGTATTGGACATGAGAGCAGTGACATACAAATTTGGAAGGAAGGTAAGTCAGCTCTTTAAGTAGAATTTTCCTATGTGACAGTCCTGGTTTCCAGTGGGCTGTTATGAGGTCCTGGGGGCTCAAAGAGGTCAATGGCAGAGGTAGAACATTCATGAATGAGATTACTGTGGTTATAAGAGGTCATGTCAGACAGCTTGCTTGTATTGTCTGCTCTATTATGTGAGGACAAATGGAGGAGAGCCATCTTCAGTCCACGGAGATCTTCACTAAGAACCCAATCATGAAAGTGCCCATATCTCAGATGTCAGTCTCCAGAATTGTGAAAAATAAGCAGGGGGTATTTAGGACACCCAGTCTGTGGGTACTGTGCAGCAGCCTTAGCAGATAAAACATCCATGGTGTCCACACGTGGACTCAATGTAGAATTTCATTCTCAAATGAATATTGTGACAGAAGAGAGCCATTTCCTTTTTGTGTTTGAATCTGGTGGTCCTGGGAACTTCAAGAGAAGTGTGACTTGTCAGTGAGTCTCACCAATGGTAACAAAAAGAACAGAATAAAAATGGTCACAGGTAGAACTGCATATTGTTTATGATGTTGAAATTTGGTTTCTTTTCTGGAAAAGAGGTGAAGTCTGGAGTTGGAGTTTATTAAGAAATATTTTTTATTGTAGGTTCAAGGGCATAGGCATTTAGGGATAGAAGGAAAAGTGGGTTCTCAAGAAGAGATCACCACTAAGTATTATAGTTACATAACATTTTGAAAGCTTTTAAAGTTACAATATTCAAAGGATTTGGAAGACTGGTTAAAATGTTTGATATACTTGCAATAGACAACACTAATTAGATTTAGTGTGTTACAAAAATAAAAAGGAGAGAACATGAAAGGGAAGGGTGGGTTAGGGTAGCTGAGAGGAATGGTAAAGAGAAGTTGGGTTACATGGGATCAAAGTACATTATTTGTGTGTATAAAATTGTCAAAGAATAAATAAGTAGCATCAAAAAACAGTGATATTTGTTATATTTACTGTTGCCTAGGGAATTTTCTTTATTGAATGAGGTCCTAAGATGGTTTTGCGATGCATTGCATAGGCTACTAGGGGATACAACACAAACCTAGGTCCAACAGTCAAGGAAATAGTTCCGATTTATTGACCTCAAGAAGTCAAAGCATGCATTTGACTGCAAACACGGTTCATGTGTTGTTTGTAAGATTCTCTTGATCCTCAACCAATAGGATGGCCTACCTTCCCTTTTCACGTTCCTCTTGTCTTCCATCTTTATATCCTATATTTTAACATGTCTATAATGTACATCAAGGTGATAAAATGTCAGACCGATAGTATGGATACTATTATGAAAATGAAAGTAAATTTAATGCAAGTAGAAATGGTTTAGTCTTTCCCGCAGAAAACTTTTCCTTTCAGTTCACAGATGGCTCCTATTTGGGGTGGGGGAATTTGGGTTTAAACATTATCATTTGGAAATTCAAGTGGATTTTGCCAAAATCTCCCTTTTCTTTACAATATAGGGTTATGCAGGGGATTGTGGTGGTGATTCTCGACTCTCTGGTCCATGCTTTTAAGTATTTTTTTCACCTGAATACTACTCGTTCTCCCTGCACTGAAGTCTGAAGTCAGAAGCTAGGGTACTTGATTTCTGCCTTATTCCAACTTGATTATGGTGTGGTGGTGACCCTTGATTCACCTTAACATTCCCCATTTGGCAAAGGTGTCAATCACCCTGATTCATTTTTTCCCCACCAGAAGTAAGAGTATGGTAACCCTGGAGAATCTCTACTCTGCAGCATCTTATATACTGCTATAGTCCTGGTGTCTAGGCGGCTCTCTGACACATGGCTGGCATTTAGTAAATATTTTCAGATAGAAGGATACTCTAGGCTTGGCTTTTCCCATGGCAGAAGAAAGTCTATGGTTCCTTTCCAAGAACAGTGCACACTCTTAACCAAGTTCAGTTCCTAGCACCCACTTAGGCAGCTTACAGCCAGCTCTGGGGACTCCCAAACACCTGAATGCTCTCTCTCTCTCTCTCTCTCTCTCTCTCTCTCTCTCTCTCTCTCTCTCTCTCTCTCTCTCTCTCACACACACACACACACACACACACACACACACACACACACACACACACTTAAAAAATAAAAGTAAAATATTATTCCAAACTACCTGGAAGGTCATAAAATATCTCCATAGCAGGAAAGGTTCTCTTTAAACATGAAGACATGCTATTGCTCCCTCTGTAAGTGTCAAACTAAATGGTCCTATCAGTCGCCTGAAAAGGAAAATACTTAGGAAGGGGAAGTTCTCTGTTCTAGATAACTTAGAGATAGTACAAAGCCTACCTAAAGTAGAGGTTGGCACAATGGTCTCTTTGGCCATTGGCCATCTCAATGTTCTACTGTACTCTGCAATAAGTTTTCTCTTCTACACTACACCCTTGTCTACCTCATGTGAATTATTCCAGTGGTGATCACAAAGACTGAGGAGCAGAGACAGTGCATAAAGACATCCTGGTGACACTAGATGGCATTTGTCTTCTTAACCTAAGAAAGTAGGAAGAAAAGGTTCTTGACCCAAAGGCAAACCTAGCTGTCAGACTTCTCTCTTTAGTGAACTTTCCTAAAGCTACTACTCAATTAAAGCATCTTTTATATCCTTTCTTTCTATTCTGAGTAAAATTGCCTTAGCACTTTTTCACCATTTGCCAAAAGACTTGTGTGGTAACTTTTTGCTTCCAAACTATGTGTCAAATAGTGATGTTTTTGTGTAAGGGGATGCTGGCCAGACTAGCTGACACTAGGATAGTTTAATTAGTTACACATTTGCCTCCTATCCAGGTCCAATAAATATGCATTCATCGGCACAGCTGCATCTCAGCATGCACATTTAAATTAAAGAGGCTTCCTCAGAGGCTGGGGCAATCCTGGCATCTCTTCCCTTTGCCAGAAGCCACATCAAATCTTGAATCAGTTGTCTCTCTAGAATTTCTTCATAGGTGTCTATGCATGACAATCACAAACACATTGTCACACATTAGATTTTCATACTGTTCTCTAATGACGTAGGGATCCTCTTCAAACTATGCTAAGAGCTATTTTGTTTCTTAATAAAATAAGTAATTTCTTTCCTTTCTCCTTTTTAAATGCATGTACTCGGATAATACCTTGCAATGAGTTTCAAAAACTACTATCTATAATTTTCTTTTCATTTTCACTGTTGGATTTTCTAGAATAAGGCATTATTAATTTATAGTAAAATTGAACCAAAAATCTCCTCTTTTTCATATCTTTGACATCCAAATGAGGGTTATCTCAGATCAAAGAGACTGCTTTCCTAGATATTTACAGTAAGTGCTATTTCTTGCACATCAATATTTTCAAATGATGTAGGTATTATTTTTCCCCATTGAGAAATCCATAACTTCCAGAAAATGGGACATTGCTCATAGGTTCTGACCTGTTCTGTATCATTCATCCACAGCTTGCACCTGACATAAGCCGTGACGGATGAGCCAACTCACCGTTTGCTCTCCTGTGCACAGGGGGCAGGCTTACATCTTTTCCAAAGGGAGAAGTACAGCAAGGAAATGGATGTGCGTTCACAAGGCACCTGCAGGGAAGTTGTATGTGTGACAGGAAATGGTGGCACCTGCCATGACATGGACTCAAGCCAGGAGGTGTCAGGACGAACACCAAGCCATCTCAGACTAGACCCCTCAGGGAGGACCCAGAATAGAAAGGCCTTGGTTAATCATCTGTATGACCCTCCTATGGCTATCTGCATTGTTACTTTACAAACTGGGACTAACTTACAACTGCCATCATGACCACACAGCAGGTGTAGTGTGAATAGGGAACTCAATACATCTCACAGACAGACATGGGATGAATGAGACAGAGGCAAATGGCATAGGGGAAGAATAAGGAATGGAAAAAAAGAGAAAGATACAGAAGAAGATCTCAGTTTTTCTCTTACTGTTCATGACTGTAAATTATGAGAAGGTTAATGGCTTTTACTGTCCTAAAATATACCTATGCCTGCCAGGTTCCTGAAGGTTAATTGCTGCTGCTGGGGGAGCTGCCCTAATTTGTATTGCCTTTTTTTTTTTTTTTTTTTTTTTGGTTTTTCGAGACAGGGTTTCTCTGTGTAGCTTTGCGCCTTTCCTGGAACTCACTTGGTAGTCCAGGCTGGCCTCGAACTCACAGAGATCCGCCTGGCTCTGCCTCCCGAGTGCTGGGATTAAAGGCGTGCGCCACCACCGCCCGGCTTTGTATTGCCTTTTAATGACCTTCCTGTAGGCAAATGCTAGAAGAGGCCTGCCTGCAGGTGTGCTGCACACGCACCAGACAGATGGCCCTCCCTGGAAAATTGCTGAACACAAGCCTGAGTTATTGGGGAAGTTTATTAGTGATTGGCAGTGACTGATATTCCGGGGTAAATGTTGCTAGGTAATTTCACATTTTCAACTGTCTTATAGGATTTCTTAGTTGAATTTTCAATTATACTTCAAGTGTTCTCTTTCTGTCACCTTGAAGCTTCTGTCCTATCCACAATGCACTCCTATAATACAACCCGTGCCTTTGAGAGTTGATAGAAGTGAACGTCACAAGGCAACCAAGTCCTAGTTCATAGTCACACTGTTTCCTTTTCTCTGGGTGATATGACTACATGTTCGTATCCTAAATAATTGAGATGTACTGACACCTGCCTGAAAAAAAGAAATTCAGGACACTGAATTAACATAATGTTTGCAAAAAAAAAAGTGGTTCCTAGTGACTAAGCATTAAACTGACCTACATTATGGCCACTTCCTAACCTGAAAAGTAAACATTAGAAATGTGTGTCTTAGCCAGAATTGTGGTTCATTAATTGTTGCCTCAGGATGACCACAACTTCAAGAGCAATGTTGGCTACATAGCAAGATCTTCTATCAAGAAAAGCAATGCCATGATAGTCTTTGACTATAAAGGTAAAAACTGCTACAAAATATGTCTTAATTTAGTCTCTACATATTTTTGATTTTGCTTTAAAGCAGTTCTTTCTTATGCAATTCTCTCCTATCTTTTTAATAAGTTGACAGTGAGACACACTAATATACACTTACCAGTCACTTCTAACCTCAAATTGTTCAGAAAAATGGCATGCAGCCCTGTCTATACATAAAAGGACAAGGCACAAGACCACACTTGACTAATCATAATGTGCTAAAGGACTGCCATTGTTATCATCATTGTTTCATCTCATTGGTTGGGGGTGGATGTCTATCCCTGGGGACCTTTTTTTTTTTTCAATAAGGCAATACAATTGGTAGGGGCTCTATATCTGATAACTGTGGGGAATAAAAAATACTGTGTTTTCAACCCAGCTCTGTCACTATGATTTTGGCCCTGATACTCCACTATATTATAATCCTGTTTACCCATCTAGGTAAACTGGAAATGACACCATCTGTCTTGCCAGTGTTCCTAAGTGGTTGAAGGGTCAAGAATATATTATTCCTATAGACTTCATATAGGAATGCCGTATAAACTATAGAGGCATGACAATTCATGCATTCATTAATATACTGGTGAAGATTAAATTCTAGTTCAATTGCATCAAACATTATGGGATGGTATGAGAAATTTGAAGTTGAAACTGTTTGGACATGGTAAGGATAAAAGGATATAAACAGGGCATGGGCCAGGTTTGTAGTATTTTTGCCAACTCTGTCTTTTTCAGACACATAGAACAATTTCATTTTCATGATAATTTAAAGAGAGTGTGAGCATGCTCTTTGCTTTATGTAAGAATAGAAGAGACTTACTGGTCATCACCAGGATAGTGCCACTGTTTGATAGAAAATCATATTAGCCTGTGTGAATACATAGTGTGAGCAAAAATTAAACTTCATTGTGTGACACACTAAAAATTTCATAATATTAACCTGTGTGAATACATAACATGAGTAAGAAGTAAACTTCATTGTGTGACACACTAAAAATTTCAGATGACTTTCTACATCTATTCTGTTGGCACGAATCAAAAATACTTTGTGTACACTAATGCCTAGGTTATATTTGCTCCTGGTCCTGCTGCACTGTAATTCCTGCTCTATGATCTGGGGGGATTCACAATGGCTTTCTTACAAATGATTAGTACTCAACAATAGTGTTTGGAACTGGTCTACCCATGAGTTGTCTTTGGTATTTGTTTGAAAAGTACAGGGGTGGAAACACTGTGATGTGGTTTTTTCCCCCCTTTTGGCTGCTAATCTCCATGCAGAAGAGAGATTGTTTCAGGGAGATTACACATCAGATCTGGCAAGTAGAGTATGGGTGTTGTACGTGTTCTGGAGAGATGTCAATGTAGAAAGCTGAATGCAGCTAGCTCTCAAGGAGAATTCTGAAAGAGATGCTAGAAAGGATGAAAAGTGTAGTGTGTATAGCAGGAAGGAAGGAATTTTAGCAAGACCAAGAAGCAAATTTATAGCTCCCAAAGACACTGTTCTGTTCTTGACTGGACATAGGAAAATCAACTGGCCCAGGGGACAGTTGAGAACACTTTCATGAAGTGTCAATGGAAGTTTGGGGTTATATCCCTTTTAAATCCTCTAGTTTTATGAGAAAGTGGAATTTATTGGAAGGCTATTGAATAGCTCAGGTCACACAGAAGGCAAAAGAAGTGTAAACAGGGGTGACTCTAAATACCATTCACAGTCTCTAGAAGAGGTAAAGATGTATTCTCTTCAGTGAAAAGAGTAAGTGCCTGATACTTCCAGAGTTTTATTTATTTTATATTTTTACTGTTATTATTAACATTATTTATTTTGTCACCCTGTTCATGTCAAAATCTTGAGAAAATATTTGGATTCTTGGATTAGACCAGAGAAAAGCAGGACATTTTGATGGACAACACCAATAGATTCCATGTAACAGAACAATAATTTCTTTCCTTACCCACATTCAGATGATATTACCAGGAGAAACAAGTGTCAAATAACCCTACACCCAGAACAAAACAAACCATCAACCTACCAAAACATGCAACAATAAGGTAGTGTTGGAGGAGTACAGTCAAACTGATAGTAGACTTAAGACACAGCCTGAGGATGGAGAAGGCAGACTGCACATAGAAACAGACTAAATGATGATTAACAAAGGTGATGCTTTTGTGCATGTGGTACAAAAAGTAAAAGAAAATAATAAAAACCATCGGCATATGCCTGGAATACGATGTACATAATCATCTGAAGGTATTAGTGTCTGCCAAATGCTGACTTTTTCAAAAGAAAGGATGGTTCTGGGACCTCCAGTGGCTAGAAGCTGGTTTGAGGATAGAAAGAAAAGTGAATTTAAGATGACTTCTGCCACAGCAAGACAATTCAATAATGTAGAAAAGTTCAGCCCTGAGCAGAGAGTGGTAATTAACAGTGAGTCTCATTTAACAGCTTTGAAGGCAGCACACTGACTTCAGGATTGCTGTAAGTGATTAATCTTTTCCTTCCATGATAAATCAAATTGAATTTCTATGTTTGGAATCAGTGAGTACTGATGAGCTCCAAATCTCCCTTTAAATCCATTTTTTTAAAAAAAAATTCTTTGCTTCTTTTCCTTCTATTCATCACTGTAAGAAATGTTCTTCAGATTGGGCTGAGTTCTGACTGGATTGATTGCTTGTTTTAAATAGCTCTTTCATTTCCTTTGGGGGAAAACTGTATTTTTAAGAAGGCCTGCTCTGAGGCATAATGTAAGATCACAATTCAGGGCTTCTCTTATATTCTCAAGCAGGAATATGAAATGAGACACCTACAGTATCTGAGGAAAATTCAGGTTTTTCTCAGAAGACAGATTTTGTTCTTTCATCTGTGTTAGGCATGAGAATGTGGGGTATGCCCATGTGCATTTGAAAGCTTTTAAAGATGGGTGGATAAGGCAACAGTGCTGAGAAGTATGAAATATGAAGCACTAAAGAACAGAATATATCCTTATAGGGAAAGAAGCTTTGAGAAAGAGAAGGGGAAGACTTAGGCTGGCAGACAATGAAGTGGGAGGTTGCATGCCTTCAAAGGTTAAGAACTGAACGCATTCTGGATTTCTAAAAATAGGAAAAGGGAGATAAAGTTGTTTAGGAATGCTACACTCAGTTAAGAATGTTACTTAAATAATGCAATCCCTATGGAGAAAAGAATTTGAACTTCTGCATCAATTTTGAAATATACCTCCCCTCAGGAACAAGTTCTAAACCCATCTGGTTTTGTGAGTCTCCTCCAGATCTACCAAGGGACTAACCAAAAAGTAGTCTGTGAAGAGAGGTCTTTATTAGAACCTTTCAGAAGATCTCCAGAACCCAATTATTCTGAAGTCTGAATGGACTTAAATGAGTCCCTGAAGCTCAAGACTCCAAAATAAATCCCAACTCTTGGGGCAGCATTTGAAAGATTCATAATGCTCAAGCATTAAAATGATGACCAGCTGTTCTCCTTGGTAAGGTCCTTGCTAAGGCCAGACCAGAGAAAAGGATCTAAATCACAAAAGAGGATTATTTTAACATTAAGAAATACATCCTGTTTCAACTTGGTGGGAAAAAAATATTTTACTGTGATGTAAGAACTGCAGGTTCTAGGCAGAACTTTGTCAGAATCCAATAGAAGACAATGTATAAACACTGTGTGAACTGCCATATCCTTTTCATGAAAAATAGGTCACAAAAGCTTCTCATTCACATCACTTATATCATCACTGGTGGAGTTATACCTAGAATCCGTTCCTCTAGAACTCCCATCCATTCTTTTAACCCACTATTTATTTCTTGCCTGGGTAATGAAAGTCTTGGTACAGAATGAGAGAAGTGAAGATTTGCTACGGAAGAGTTGGTTAGAGCTCTAATTATGAAGGACCAACCTCACTGTTAAGCCATGTCAGACAAATTTTGAGAAAATGACAACTGATACTTGATTTTTTTATCTGAAAAGTTTGAATAAGTGAGGATAAATGAACAGAAGGACAAGAGGACCTATAAGAGATGAAAGCCACACTTTGAGGGTAAAAAGGGATACTTATTTTTCATAGATGGCTATAACAGATGGTTGGGGTATACTTGAAATGTTAGCTAGAATGAAAGCTTCTGTAGGGATAAAAGAAGCAAACAAAAAAAGGAATCAGGTATAATCATTTGAGACTTGTATTATGGGTAACAAGGAATACTCCAGAAGGCAATCTCTGACATAGATCTACAAGTGTCTCATGAAGCAAAGTGCTAATATCTTCTTGTGGATCACAGAGAGGACCCTAACTACAACATATTCTTCTTTTCTCAAAATCACATTTCTTTCTTACATCCCATATTGGAGAAAAAACAGAAATAGTACCTAGAGTAAGTAAATAAATAGAGGCAGAAAGGTGGCTCATACGTAAGGATACTTCCCACCAAGTCTAATGACTTGAGTTGATCACCAAGACCTACATGGTAGAGGGAGCAAACAGACTCCATGGGTTGCCCTCTGACTGCAACACTCATGATGTGACATAAATACACGTGCACACATACATGCATAAGCACACATACACATACACTCACAAAAAAAATAAATGTAATTTAAAAATAAAATAAGGTAAGTAAGAAAGAAAGGCAGGGAAAGAGAAGGGAGGAAGGAGGAGAGGAAACTGGTCCTACCCCTGTCCCTATTAGAGACTTTTAAACATGGATTAAGCTGGGAGCGTAATGGGAAAAGGACAGTTTGAGATTGTATGAGAGATTAAATTTTGACATTCAACTGGATTTAAATTTTTTTAAATATTGAAGTAGATTCTTGTTCAGCAATGACTCATACCACTCTGCCTCAGGGAGGAATATGTTTCCCTGCTTATTTATTCAGGTTGATCGAAAGTGCACAAATGTTCAAATGTTCAAATGATGTTCAAAGCTCCAGACATTAGTTAGAAGCATGAGTGTTTTGTCACATTCTAATCTTGTTCTCTCTAAGAATACATCCTAGAATCTCTCTGCCACTCTAGCTGGGGCCCAGTAAAGAGGTAAATGAAATACAGCTGTATCTTATTACTAATGTGGCTACTGTGGTGTTACTAAGTACTCTAGTACCTGGAGGCATTATAATAAAATATCATAGCACACTAATATCACAAATTCAGTTCTCACACACATGGAAACTGGGCATTTGAGATCAGCATGCCAGAATAGTTGAGTTCTGGTGAGATTCACTTTCAGGTTACAGTCTACTGTTCTCCCATTTTGTCTGTCCATAATAGAAAGCAGGTAGGAACATTTACTGAGATCCCTTTTGGGGAGACTTAATCTCAATTATTAGGGGTCCACCTCAAAAGACTTTACTCCTAATATCATTGACCTTGGGAGATAAAAATATTCATCCACCATGAGCTATCATGGACAATTTGTAGTCCAAAACAGCCAGTCAGCAGAACTGTGTGCCTGTGGGCATGAGAATCAATGCTATTGTCTTGAATTTGGAAATGATTATATAAATCACTATTGTGACAACAGCTGGCTAAGATCAATAGCAACATATCCCCATAGATTAAAAGTCAACGAGAATAAAAAGTTATTCAGTGAAAAGTTCCTCTCCCTCTACAGTGAGCCCAGCCGATAGCTTCAACTGCTAAGCTACAAATATTTTTACTAGTTTCTTGATATTAATGTTTAGTGCATCAATGATCAGATGAAAATATGCTCTTACTCTATTACATACAAGTAGATTATTATATTTACCCACTTTTCTCCATGTAACATTTTTTTGGTATATGAAGAATTTCATTCTTTTGCTACGTATAGTATCTGGAATATTAATGCTTGTATCATATTTTCTAATATTATATAGGAAAAGTGATTGAGAAAAGTTAGGCAATACACTCATGATAATGTCCAGAGATGGTCATAGAAAACTAAAGGAAGGAAACTGGAAGGCTATTTTTAAGAGGACTAGTTTCTTGTCTTGAACCCCACTGAGCCAGTTGTCAGGACAAAGCAAGTTAAAATGTATTAAGTAACTTGGATAAGTGTCTGGCAGATAGTAAGTGCTCAGTTTACACTTACTATTACAGTAAACATGTAATAGTACCCTCCCATCTCAGACCCACCCCACTCCACAGGCTGAAACCGCATCACTGATCTTCACAGCCTTCCCTTGTGTTGATGGTTCTCCCCCATGAATTTCCCTGAAATGTATGCAGCATGGCCTTTCCTTTCTTTGTGCCTAGCTCTGGCTTCAGTGACATCACACAATAAAAAATTCATGGGTTCTTTTCCAACCCTTCTAATGACTCTTTGTCTGTACCCTCATCCCTCCCTTCAGTGTCTAAGTGTCATATGTCTCTGTCATCCTGAGACCTGTATGGCATGGGGCAGATATGTTCAGCTCTGCACTGTGTGTTACTTCTTCTGCAATCTGTATTCTGAACATCATTTGCCTTCAGTCTATTAAATGGAAAGAATTACATACAGCTCAGTGAAATTTTGTAAGGTTTAAATAAGATCATATGAATAAGTTTTAACTGTGCACTTTTCTCTCTCCAATTCTTTTGTTGATACTTTTTTCCATTTTAGTGTTTTCATCCACCACTACTATACAAGCTATCCCCAAGTCTCTGTGTAATATCTCATTTCTTATGAGATATTAGAGTCTCAACTTCTCCCAACAGTCCAACAACATACAGATCTTATGAAGAGATGGCATGGACAGCTCCATCTCAACAAGTTCAAACCAGTTTTTCCTTGTCCTCTGATTTCCAGTCATCTCCTCACTTTGACTTTCTCATCTCCATAAATGACACTAGAACCTTAGTCTTCAACTCTTACTTCAGTCCTTGACTTTTTCTTCTCATACTGCCACTCATTTGCCATGTGAAAATAATTATTATTATTTGTTTAAATTTCAAGGGGTGGTGGTATAGAAATGGTTCAGGGGCTAAAAGTACTTACTGCTCATGCATGGGGCCCGAGTTCAACTCCCAGCACCTATGTCAAGTGACTCACAGGCACCTGCACCTCTCGTTCTAGGGTATCTGATACCTCTGGCACTTGTGGGCACCTGAACTCACATGCACATACCTCCACCTCCAGATCCACAGACAAACACATAATACAAATGCTTTTGAAAATTTTGAGCCAATGTTGTCAAAACTTGGGAGGAATCTTGGTGACCATGTAGAAATCCATCCCCATCCTCCTGAAAAAAAAAAATGAGGCCTAGTTAAAAAGATATCTCAGGGGAGGGAGCTGAGGCTAGGATCTGAATGCTCTCAGCTGTAAGACTGTCATTCCATGATATCCCCTAGTACACTTCCCTCTCAATGTTTCAGTTGCCTCCACTGTGGTCTAGTCTATGGCTATTTCTGCCCATCTTTGTGACAAATGTAATATTTATTCAATGCCTCACTTCATCTACAGTCACCTTCCTAACAGCTTCACAGCAGCAGAGCTCCATGATTGTACAGCAATGTTTACACTCATATTTACACATATTTTACAACCACAAAGTCATTTTCTCAGTTCAACCTCAG
Organism: Peromyscus californicus insignis; assembly: GCF_007827085.1. Classification (NCBI taxonomy): domain Eukaryota; kingdom Metazoa; phylum Chordata; class Mammalia; order Rodentia; family Cricetidae; genus Peromyscus; species Peromyscus californicus. The sequence goes on along the minus strand of NW_026294595.1, from coordinate 89,064,762 downwards.
GTGTACTCACTTTTCCCCATGTCATCTTCAGTAACAATAATCTGAAATCGTGTTTGACTCACTCACGTGTTTTTAAATTCATGATGATATAATACTATCCTTAAAGTTCAGCCTCCACCGCCTTGAGAAGCAAAATCTGAAGGCAGAAATGGGAAAAGGTACCAAGCCACATGGCTAAATATAAATAAGAATCATGGGTTAATTTAAGTATAAGATCTAGCTAGCAAGAAGCCTGAGCCATTAGGCCAAACAATTTAACTAATATATGTGTCTGTGTGTTTATTTGGGTCTGAGTGGCTACGAGCTGAATGGGACCAGGAAAACTTCTGGCTACAGCCAAGATTGACCAATTGCTTTATCTTATTTTATTTTGAGACACAGTTGGCTATGTAGTCCAGTTTGAATTCAGACTTGCAATACTCTTGCCTCTGCCACATAAGTTCTAGAATTGCACACATGTGTCATCATATCCAGTTGTGATAAACTATGTTACAGAAAGGAAACATGTTAAAATCTTAGATTGTAGCTTAGATTATCTTTAATTTTTGACCAATTGTGTGATCTTATATTTGTAGCTCAACTCCCATACATTTAATTAGGTACTATTTATTTAATTATATCTAGAATAATTTTTGTGATGTGGTGTTTTTGAGAGAACATTTATTTGATAACACAGGATAGCTTGGAACTTACTATGTTCTTAGACTAGCTTCAAAATCACAATTTTAATGTTCCAGGCGTAAATACTGGGATGACAGGTATGGACCATCACATCTGGCTATAGAATATGTTTAACTAATTTTTTTACCAGTTTTTTTATTGTATTCAATGAAATGAACAACATTTTCACTTTAGTAAGCTAAGTTTTTGTGGAAGAAAAGTGACTTATTTATTCAGTTTCTTCTCTTTTCAAATCTCTGAACTTTCACTTTAGTCCTTTTCAAAAAGAAGACACCATTGACAAAAATCATAATAATTTCTGTTTATTCTAAATATGAAGATTCTACTGGCCCAACAGAAGACAGAGGCATTGTCATTCTTTAAGTTAAAAGCATCCTGTGTCCTACTAGGTCACAGAACTAAACTTGGTCTACTTTTATTTTGGAATTTCCACTTTTCATTGCATCCTATTTCTTTGAAAGAAAAGAAGAAAGAAATGAAGGAAGGAAGGAAGGAAGGAAGGAAGGAAGGAAGAAAGGAAGGAAGGGAGGAAGGAAGAAAGGAAGGAAGGAAGGAAAAGAACAGCAATTGCAGTATTTTGCAAAAAAAAAAGCAAGAAAGATCTAGACTACTGATATCCTCCTCTCTCAGTGCCTTTTTCCCTTTCTACCTCTCTCTCAAGAAAAGAAGGAAAATTTATAGCTTTTAGTGGTTGTGAAAACCAGGAAATAATAGAGAAATCATGCATTCTGCAGGAATTCTCTGGAGTGTATTAAATTAAACTGACAGCGTTGATATCGCTATTCATGTTGAAATAATTAGCAATTCTAAGGCTATTAATGGTGTATTGTATCACTGTTTTAGAATTGGTAGGATGAATGCAAAAACCTTTTGGTGACTTTTGCTCCCACTAAAATTTAATTAGCCTCAGTTACTGACCTCATGTTTTATGTAACAGTACACTTTGCAATGATCTCATAAAGAATTGAAGTTTGGGAAGAAAGTCAGTCTTACTTTAAAAACTAGCATCACATAAAAGTTCTCTGAGTGTTTTTTAACTACTTTTGCAAAGTATTCTTATAATTGCTAACATTACCTATGGGACTGACTGACTTTGAATTTAATTGAAGTAAAAATGCGTCTATTTGACAAGGTCACTTTTTAAATTGGAGCGGCACTACTTTGAATTACAGTTCTGATTTTTTTCCTTTCTAAATTAACTATGATCTATAAAATTATCGATAAAGAATAATACCTAAGTCATCAAATATTAACAATGGTTACAAGAGAGGAAAACTACCTTTAATGCATATAAAATTTATGGATAGTAGTGATTACTACTAAGCTGGGAAGCCTAGGTCTGTGCAGCTCAGAGGCCACGCAGTGAATTGCAGAGAACAATTCTGAGCCTCTACATTGTCTCATCAGAGTAGTGCTTAAGATAGAGCAGGGATGAACACACTTCGGTGGCAGTGTGCAGAGGGGGTATGGTAAGTGGTAGTGGGGTTGTGTTTGGGGTGGATGACAAAAATTTAGTCTGCCAAGAATCCTGCCTAGCTGGAGGCATTTTTGTGATATTTGTGATTGCAATATTTCTTTGAAAGCATATTATGGCAATGGCAATGCTATGCTACTAGGTTCTCTTTATGTGACAGTTTCCTACTTTCTGAACTCCCCTGCTCCTTCTGAAAGTTGCGACTAAGTGTATGCTCTCAGTTGAAGGAAGGAAAAGGAAAGGCTATGCTAATCCTCCTTCTGTCAGGTCAGGTGGACCAGAAATGTACACTACGTGTGTGTCCTTCTGAGGTAAATCAGATTATGGTCAAGCAAGAAGGAGAGCTCAACTCACCATGAGTACCATGTTGCAGCTACTGTGCATCTTTTTCATGTAATCTTTAGTTCCCTGATACCCCTCATATTTTAGGATACATCCTCATTCTGCTGGAAAGCAAAGCCATAGAGTAGCAGAGAGGTCTTTCTCCATCAGTATTTATTTACAAATATGACTTGAAGCAGAGTCTGGACTCCAGAGTGGCCCACAGTGTGGGCACCACCATGCCAGCTGTGTGGAATGAGGGTAGCAGTGCAGTGGGGGTGGAAAGAGCATGGGATCCATAAGTAACACAGAGCAAACACATTAAAAAACACTACCTTTGAGGCTCCACAATGACAAGATGTGAATGGGGACAAACAGCTAAATGTCCATGAGCTTCAGTTTTCTTTGCCATAAAATAGGGTTCACACAGGGCCACACAATCCTGTAATGGTAGGAATTAAAATATTTAAAACACAAGAGTTATACCTGTATACATTACCATTATTAATAAAGGTAACTCAAGTTCGCACATCAGTCTACCCTCTTCATCTGGGACTCCCTGCATTGTGAAATGTGCAGTAAACAAGCTTGTACCTTTCCTGGTTCCATCCAATCTCTACAGAGATTAGAGGGGTTGTGTGGCTGTTATATAGAGTCAATTAATTCATTTGCCCATTACTCATACCATGCTACAGTAAATCTGTTAAATTACAGTGGGTGCTTACTCTGTCTGAAGCAATGTGTTAGGCCCTGGGAAACATTTTTTAAAAGGTGAAAAAAGTACATAATTTCATTTAAAGGACATAAGTAGATACATAAAAGAGCTGAAGAATGTACAGGAAAAAATTGTCAAATCAAAGGAAGATATCCAGATAGTCATAGATGGTGAGCTATGTCAATCAAGGTGGACTTGAGAAAAAGAGAAGAAAAGAGTTCTAAGACTAGACTGGCAAAATGCAATAGGAGATGTATTTGGGGGAAAGAATGGTGTGGAGGAATAAATACTTATTTCATGGCTTCTTCAGGGGCCTAGTAATCTCATCATCATGTGTCCTCATCATGCCTCTTTGAAGACTCTTATGCAATAAATAGCTATAGTTTATGTGTTGTGGAGATTAGATACACACCTGCCTTCTAGAGGTATAGGTCTTAAAATAAAAGTAGAACTGAGCTCTACTAGGAAGGCTTCAGGACATCCCACAGATGCCCATTCCACAATACAGGTATTTTAGTTAGGGTTTTCAATTGCTGCAAAGAGTCACCATGACCATAGCAACTCATAAAAGAAGAACATGTAATTAGGGTGGCTTACATATTCAGAGATTTAATCTATTATCATCTTGGGACATGGTGGTGTGCAGACAGACATGGTGCTAGGGAACTAGCTGAATGTCCTACATCTTATCTTTCAGGCAACAGGAAGTGGTCTGAGACACTGGGTAGTAGCTTGAGCATACATGAGACCTCAAAGCCTACCTCCACAGTGACACTTCCTCCAACAAGGCCATTCCTACTTCAACAAAACCACATCTCCTAATAGTGCCACTCCCTTTGGGGGCCATTTTTTTTTCAAACCACCACATCAGGGCTTACTAGGAAAGACAAATTTTTATGATGAGGTTGTTAGTAAGACACAAACATGCATTCTGGGTTGTTTCTCTTTTCTTTCTGTGGTAGAACAGAGTAACAGAGTTTTTTTTCAACTTCATTTTTATGATCTGTACAGTAAAGTATTAGAGGCTGGAGCTTGAGTTTTACGATGCAGGGGGTATTGCTGTGAGTTACTTACCTACCTTCCCAAGTCTCACAGTTTTCTACTTCAAAGTTTATATTCCATGTACTGTCCGTAATGTGGACTATTTCCATTACATTATTCATGAGGGAGCATACTGCATACATTAATTAATTACTTCTGTTAATATTCAGTTAGAAACAAAGTTCACCATACTTAAGCACAGCATTTTCATACTACTTATATTTTTTTTCTTGTACACTGGAAATGAGTCATGAGAAAGTCTATTACAGATGAGAAAGGCTTACAGTGAGGCTTGACCCTTGCCAAACAGAAATCCCTGACCTAGAGATGCTCAAGCAAAGGACTGTCCAAGCAAAACCATTAGGATTTTCTACTTTAGATGGTTGCTCTCTTACTTTTAACAAAAATTTACTAAAAACCATTAATAATTACTTCTAAGCTGGGCGATGGTGGTGCATGCCTTTAATCCCAGCACTCAGGAGGCAGAGTCAGGAGGATCTCTGTGAAATTGAGGCCAGCCTGGTCTACAGAGCGAGATCCAGGACAGGCACCAAAACTACACAGAGAAACCCTGTCTCAAAAAAACAAACCAAAACAAAAATTATTTCTAAATGCAAACATCAATTACCCACTCAAGTCAGATATTTAAAATAGCCTTTTCATTGTACTCTTTTAAAAATTGCTTGAGAAGATCAAAGAATTTCTGCAAAAAAGTTAATGGAATTCCTCTGAGGGAATTCCAGTAGAATGGTCAGGAAAAGCATAGTTTACACAGTTTAGATGGCACAGTTTAACTGTAGAAACATAGGGAAAGAAGATAGTCGATAGTCTAATCCAGAGGCCTACATTTAAAAAGTGTGATTAGACTCATAAAGATTCTTTAACCTCAAACTTTCTAAATGGCTTTCAAAACATCAAAATTTAAGCTGAAGAAATAGAATAGCAGGGAAGGCTCTTGCTGCATAAGCATGAGGACCCAAGTTTGGATCCCTAGCACAATAAATGCTAGGGACAGCAAACATGTATTTGTGACCCCAGCACCGGGAGATGGAGACAGGCGGGCCTCAAGGAGTCACGGGTCAGCAACCTAGCTGAAATGGTTGGTGATTTCCAAGTTCAGTGAGAGGCCCTGTCTCAAGAAAATAAAGTGGAGGATTGGTTGAATAAGATATTACAGCCTCTGTCTCTGGCCTCCATATACCCACCCCCCCACATACACATGAAGACATTTGTGGAATACACAGACACACACACACACACACACACACACACACACACACACACACACACACACACACACGGGTAGAGAATGCTCAATGCCAACATTTTTTTTTTCTTTCAAAAAAGGGGCTTTTTATTGTCTGATGTGAGTTTTAGGTGACAGTTCGAAAATGAATTCTTGAAGTTGCCAGCACCAGAAGTCAAAGTACATTTCCTAACCCCATCCCCAAACAAGGCCAGGGAAAGCTCTTGAAGGTAGCTTATTTTACATCATAGCCCCAGGTTAAACCAAAATAACCCAGGAGGAGGAAAACAACAATCATAGCAAGAAAAAAATTCCCACAGTGAGCTACACACCCCAGATGCCCAGACCTTCCATGGTTCTTAATGAGGGTCAGAGGTCAGAGCTAAAGAGCCCGGTGAAACATTGAGAACCAAGATCCTGTTTCCATTTTAATGCCCTGGTGTTTATGTTTGGCTTCTGCAGGGGAAAGGCCCAGACAATTCCACTTCCAGGGAGGCCAGCAAATACTAGATTGGGGTGTAGTAGTTTAACTGAAAAGTGGGGGTGTTCATGGGACTAAGGATAGTCTCTGTTTAAAACAAAACAAAAAAAAAAAAACCAAGAATATAAAAAATAACACTGTTGGTTGAACGTCTGGACTAAAATTAAATCACATTATGAAAATAAAGACCATTGTTTTCAATCTGCCCCTTCAACTCTCCACCAGCATACCTCCAGAGAAGGCTGTTGAACTGTGAATTTAGCACCAATGTTGGTTACATAAGAGTCACCAGCCAGCTTAACCCCTCAGTCTCTCAATTTGTCAGCCTGACCTTCCCATCACACTCTGATAAATTTCATCTATTACAGTTGTTTATTTTGTTTATCTTAGAGACTGATATTGTAGTTTATCAGTAATTTTGCATTACCTGATTTTTGGACCATTTAACTTTAGTAAAAATGTATCACTCAACAGCAAAAATTTTCCTTTGTGGATAAAACATTACATTTTCACCCACCGACTATGACCCTTTTCTCAACTTCTGAACCTTTGATGACCTTGGAAACTAGATCCAAATCAACAGTTTCATGTACTTCCCAATCTTATCATTTCCAGATACCTTTAACTTCTGTTTTCCCGGCTGGGCCTGACTGGAAATCCTGAAACAACAGTGTCCATCCTACAAGGAAGTCCAATGTGGATCGGAAATGCCACACACTGCCCTGTTCCAGTCCTGCCAAATATCTACTTGGTTCTGGAGAGGATTGAAGGGATGAAGGGATGAAGTTTCAGTAGTTGTTCATTTGTTTGAGATCTAATGCTAAAATAAGCCAAAGGCTAAGTGGCTAGTAATGACCAGGAAGGTTTATTAGGGACTTACTCAGTGAAAGCTCCGGGATATGAACTTTCCAACCACTAACTCCTTTGATCTGTTCAACAGTCCCATTCGGAGAGTTACTATTAGTCTTTACATTTTATGATGAGAAAACTGTGGCTTGGGGCAGTGAATCCTACATTTATAGAGCTAGAAATGACTAATACCAGGCTTCTAATCCAGTGTGATTACAAAGTTTAGGCATCTGTTATCAACTCTATAGTATCATCTGTTAGTATAGATCAGGTGCCAGAATCCCACGCAAAGTCAATCAGCTTCCCAAGACTCCATTCCTTAAGAAACAGGTTGAACACACACACACACACACACACACACACACACACACACACACACACACACACACACACGATACCCTTCCCAGATCTCAAAGAAACCAGGTTTGAAACTACTAATACTAGGGATCTAGATCAGTGGATTTTGTAAACTGTAAACAGTCTTAAGAAATCCTTAATAAGATGCAGGCTTTGTGGGAGCACACTCCATGTGTCCTACATTATTTTCTCCACTCTTTCACTGAACATAAATGTTAAGCACGTTGTAGTGGGCAGCTGTTCCAGCTTTGACCTGAAGTACTACTCCCAGTGAGGCTTCTGGTAACTGTCATGCCTACCTATGACTGGCCCCTGAGGCGGGGTGGAGACAGCAACCCTTAAGACCTGAGATCTGGATGTGCCTGCTCTCTTGGTTCCTGGTGATCCTGAATGCTGGATGGTAAACCGAGCGGAGTTCTCCAGAGAACCCAACTGGACTGCGCCTCACTTCTCCCTGATCCTGTAACCAACCCCTTTACTAGCTGTAAGTTACCCCCCCAAAATAAACCTCCTTTTTAACTACATGGAGTTGCCTTAATAAATTCTCCAATAGCATGTACTACATTCCTGAACCAGTAACAGCTTTTCACAAACATGAGGCAAGTTCTCTGGAGTCATGGAGCTTAAAGACTAATTCTATGACTCCCTATGTGTACAGGGCCCTCAATAGGATTCAAATCACAACTTCTGGACTGCTAAATGATGGTAGAATATTGAGGATGGAATGAATAAATGTTTATAGGGATTGCCGACTTTAACCTTTGAACTCTTGTTTAGTTCAGACATCACTTTGAGTGATTTCCTGCACACAAAAAAATATGCTCTGTGTCCATCTTTATAGATATACCACTACAGCCATCTGCCTTTAATGATGAATAACTTTTCCTATGTTGTTTGAAGTAAGAATGCCTTTCTAGTGGCCAGAGGATTGCTCAGTGGTTAAGAGCATTTGCTGCTCAATCCTGAAGACCAGAGTTCAGATTCCAGAATATTAGGCATCTCAAGTGCCAAGGGATCTGACATCCTCTGTTAGATTCTGCATACACTCACACACATACATACAGGTGAACTCAGACATATACATTAAATACAATAAAAATTTTAAATAAAAAGGGCCAGATGTGGTGGTACATATCTTTAACCCTAGCATCTGAAAGACAAACGCATACAGATTTTTGTAAGTGCCAAGTAAACCAGCTAAATACACTGCCTATCAATGGAAAAGATTCCTTTAATTTCTATTTTTTTTGCTAGTACTAGTAACAAGTCTTTACTTAATTCATCCTTTGGGAGGAAGACATTATAATCCACCAAAAAGAGATTGATTCCCTGATTAAGTTATCAGTTCTGGCTGGGTTTACTTTTAGCTTCTTGATGAACACAAATTAAACTTGCAGTTATATTTAGCCCCTCAAAAAAAAAAGTAGACCTAAAAAATTTGCTATTTACAATTCTACAGGCATGGTTAGCAGGCAAAATGTTTTACAGATTGCCATGGCATTTACATTGGTTCTTCTATTATTTGTCTTGGCCTCTATGCTAGTAAACAGGAAATAACCCAACAACAGTAATGAATTAAATCAGAATTTCAGACATGGAAACTGTTGATCTCAATAAAATAATATATCCAAGATCCATTTCTGAAGCTTTTTAATTTTTACTGAGAAGCTATGCTCCCAGCTAATTTTCATATCATCTTAGATTTATTTACATTTAAAAATAAAATACTGATTCATTTGTATTTATTTATGGTACTAAAAATTCCACTTAGGTCCTTCATGCTTGTTAGAGAAAGCACTCTATGACTGAGCTATATCACCAGCTCCAAAAATACATTATGAATATATATTTCCTTAAAATAAAACACACATTTCCAATCTTTCCTTTGAAGTCAAATGGCTATTTAAAATTTGTCAGCAATTTGCCAAAATTTTAATCTAAGAAACATAAGTATAATATTTGAAAATAATGATTCAAAGGTAATATCTAATATTGAAAATAACTCCCCAAACTACAGCCTTCTTTGAGTGCATAAAATAGGTATTACCTATTCACCCCATTCTAGGGTTTTTTGTTTAATTTAGAACATGGCCATGAACTTGGCTAACAAGGGAGACCATGCCAAAAACTTAATCTCTCTTAAAACACTCTCTTTCTCCTGACTGAAAATAAAAGATGTCTTTGGTTGGAATTAAATCTTCTTTAAGGGCTTTCAGAGACACTTGAAGCAAGGACAAGCATTGTTATAATAGTGAAGGTTGGACTAAGTCAATCTGGAGGGCGACCATACCCTTCAGAAAGCAAACTTGCTCATCAAGGGACAAACTGGATGGCAGGTAAGTTTCAGCAGAGGCTGAATGATCTACTGGGACCAGAGAACTGCAAAAATGGGCCTGAGAATTTTCTCACTTTGATTTCTAGTCAGACTTCAAGCAAATATATTTTCATTGCTTTCTGAACAATTTCCTTTTCCAAATTCCATCTCTCAATCAAACGTGGGCACATGGAGCATCAAATACAGGGTCCATTGACTAGTGTCTTCTGATCGTTCAACACTGGGAATTCCAGAGAAAATAAGACAGGCAGCGTATGAGCAACTGGGGACCTCAAATGAAGCTCAGAACTGTGTCTTAAATAGTGCAACATTTGCTCAACAAACCATTCTGCAATTACATTGGGAATTTTATTTATAGCTTTACTAGATCTTGATGTTATATTCTAGAAAATAAGAATGAAGGGAAAATATGTAAGTTGCTTTATTTAAATTTGCATTTGCAATTATTTCATTTTTCTGTTATTGTAGTTCTCTTATAAGTGAGGGTCAGAAAGTTTAGCATTTTCTAGGAAGTAGAATTTAAATCAAATAGTATTAAACTTATCATGCACAATTGTTCTACAATCTGATATCTTAGAGTTATTTTATAACCCAAATATAGGCACATTACTATAAATTTGTAAAAAAAAAATACAAAAAGCAAAATACAAACAAAAAAATCAAAACTTGATGTTTGAGTTTGAGATAAACTCTTTTTTTAAAAAAATAAGTATGCCTTACCCTGAGTAATATACATGCTTGAATAAGTTAAGTATTTTCTGCTCTCTGAAGCTATGAGACAGCTTTTATATTTTGGTTATTTCAGGTAATATCTTAGTGGGGGGGGCAGTGTCTCTTTCACTGTCACAGTGGCCCAAACATTCTCTATTAAAGCCATTTAACTTTAAATTTGATTTAAAAATTATTTATATTTTTTTGTGTGAAGGCATCTTAATGAAAAAGAACTAAGTCTCACCTTTTTAAAAGAAATAATTTTCTATAACCCTTAGCTTATTAATAAGTTACCTTGTCTTTTTAAAAAATGATATCAAATTTAAGTTCCCATGAAAGCTGAACAGATATAAACAGAGAAAATAGGATTTGACTCCTTTGGGGGTAGTCTTAGTACCAAAAGTTTCTATTTGTGTTTGATTAATTGCTTTCTATGGTGGTCTGAACTCTGGAAAAATTCAGACTTTATACACTTCATCCTCAAGAAAGTACAGTTACTTATTTCCTACATATACACAAAGATTCATATTATATCAAATTGGGTGAAATTATAGGACTTTAGAAAGTATGCTTTTTTCAGAGAGTAAGGAGAGTGGGCTCCTGAAAGTCTCTCAGATAGATAGCACAGTGGGAGGGAAACAGAATGCCCTTCTGTTTTCCATTAAAGTTATGTTCTGCACAAAGTTTGATTGCTAAACATCTGGCAGTCTTTTCTCTGATAACATACTTAGCTCAGTAGGATGGACAGTACTCAGCCTTTGAAGCTCCCTATAGCTCTTAAGCGAGGAGAGAGAGAGAGAGAGAGAGAGAGAGAGAGAGAGAGAGAGAGAGAGAGAGAGAGAGAAAGGGAGGGAGGGAGGGAGAGAGGGAGAGAGGGAGAGAGAGGAGACAATAAGAACTCTAGGTTTTTCCCTTTTATCAAAAGATGTTTATGGCCTTTTCTTACTTTATCTCTGATGTTCCACTGTTCGCTGTTCAGTGAATAGGGGACAGGAGAAACTGTTCAGGACAGACACCAAAACACTTTGTCCACTTCTGATGTCTAAAGCCAAGCCTTTCCTTTAATGCTGGAAAAGAACAAAAAAAAAAAAAAGATGGAAATTTGTGATCATGTCTTTAAAAGTCTGCATTTGCTGAGAACATGTGGGATAATGGGATGAGAGAAAAGCAAGACCATCAGAAATGAGAGGGTCTGAAGGTTCTATCTATTTTGTTTCGATGAGATTATGCACCATTTCTTTTCTAAGTAGTATTTCCACCCTTTAATCACGTTATCATTTCCAACAGGACAAGAAAAGGTTATTTAGATTAAGATTAACATTTGAAACTCAAAGGAAGTGTGCAGGTCACAGACTCAAATTCACATTTTGGGTAAAGAGACCTGAGTTACTCACTAGCATACAGTTCAATAAGAATATTTAATGAGGTTTTCAAGAAATATATAGTAACCTGCTTTTATGAATAAATGGGTGTTTATGAAAGCAATTACTACTAAATATATTGATTATAAATTTGCTTTTGAGACACATAGAAATCAATACAAAGAAAAACTTTTTTGCATATTTACTGTCCATCGGTAAAATAAAAGCAGCCTTAAGAAGCCTGTGGCTTACAGTATGAGTCACACCCAGTGTAGATGAATGGCTAAGACGGTAACTTTTATGGGAATTAAATCATCAAATAAATGTGTATGGCATGCACAATTGGCCAGAGAGGTGGCTCAGTGGAAAAGGTGCTTGCTGAACAATCAGAAAGACTTCCCACATGAAAGCTAGGCAAGCATGGCTGCTGCCTATAACCTCAGTACTTAGAACATAGAGACAGGGGATCCCTGGGACAAGATGGCTAGCTGGACGAGCCTAGTCTGAAAGTTCTGTGCAGAACTGGTAGTCCCTGCTTCAATAAATGAAAGAGGAACTGTCAAGGATGAGACACAATATTAACTTCAGGCTTCTGCATGCATGTACACACACACACACACACACACACACACACACACACATATGTGTGCACACACACGCACACACGCACACACCCCATATATACACATGGGGAAATGATTATTTTTTTTAATGTCATCTACAGAATTTGCTAAATTGCAAGAAAATTATGAAGGACTAAAATAATTTCACTCAAGTGTACTGCACTGAATTCTGTCTTCATCCAGAGAGGAAATTTTCATGGAGGAATGGACAGACTTGAGGTCTTTTGGTGTCCATTTAATGAGTATTTATTCTTTATCAGGCTGTATTACGGGTGTTTCACATGCATGAACCAAACTCATTCTTCCAAAATCCCTCTGAGATATCCAGTATGACATCCCATTATACCAACAAGGAAATTAGGTGCTTGACTTGCCTAGTGAGGCCTCTACCCTGGCTCCAGAATCCTAAACCTCTATGTGCTATTAGCTAGTAACAGTACCAGGGCATTCTTCTCTTCTGTGCATTCTATGTTCATTCATCATTCATCATGTCTCAACCTCTACAACTATAAATGAGCAAATATTGATGCCAAATCATTATGGTTTCATGAATGTATGGTGTTGTCTCCCAAGCTGTACAATAAATGTAACAGAATCTTTTTTTTTTTTTTTAGGCCCCAGGTCCATGCTGTGGAGAAACCTGTTTTCTAAACCGTTTTTTGCTAAAAGCCATCAACCTTTAGAAATGCTGAAAAGGATGGTTTTCTCCCACCTCTGTAGGAAAATGGAACAAGAAATGCAAGTCAAGTTCCATAGCTTGCAGTGAAATAATTCACCATAGAAAAGGCTCCTGACACCACAGGGAAAAGCACTTCTGCTAACACTTCTAAATGTCCCTTACCCACGCTCTCTCTACTTACTTTGTAATGATTGCATGTTTTCCCTTTGGGCCTACTAAAGTATTTAATTGCAATTACACTCATTTACATAGCAGATGAGGCTAATTGCTGGTATTAGTTACCAAATGTATGCTTGTATTGTGAGGGTAAAAAAAAATGCCCTACAGAAAAGAAAACGACTGTGCCTTTAATTAAGGAGTTATGAAGTCAGAATGAGCTGGTTCCAAGATGTAAATATGAAATTGAGGGCTTTCAGAACTCTATAATGGGTTTTTATTACTCCATCTCACTTCCTTGATTACACACAATGTTTAGAGACCAAAGATAAATACAGTGCAATGTTCACAGGGCTGACCTGATTGCTAGGCATGTTCTCTCACACATAGATTGAAATCAATGCAGTTGTCTCGCGAGCCTATGATAAATGGTGGGTTATGAGTACCTGGTCTTCATTTACTGGGCTATTCAGTTGCTAATCCTGGCTTCCCTCATTGCACAAGCAATGCTGCATCCTCTAGTACACACAATTCAATTTCTAGGCATGATTTTTGCACATGCAATGTCGAATAAACAAAGACGGTATGAAATAGGGTACAAATTCAATGGGAAAGCCAAAAACTCAGAAAGCTAGTTGTTTTTTTTTTTTTCCTCCCTAATCTTCCTTGACTAATTTCTGTGTTAGAATCATAATGCCTAAAAATGGAATTCTGTGGGGACCTTCCTTAAGGAACTTGATAATCTCATTAGAAGACAGAATTATACCTCTGAAATGTTCTATCTCTGTGTGTATGTATGTATCGATGTATACACAGACAATACACATACAACACACTCTTTCTCTCTTTATGTACACACACACACACACAGGTGTTCACTCATGTGCACGCACACGTGCTCCCCACCAATTTTATGCCAGAAAGAATTTACAGCAGAGTGGTAGCCAGCACTAAAATATGACAATGTTTAGTACTAACTATAAACCAGTTCAGGGAGTTAGAGAGGTGAGTTGTTAGAAAGAGCAAAACCTTCTAAGAAGTCCTAAAAGCGGCATCGTTGCTTAACAAAGATTTTCAAGGAACAGACAGACCAACTCTCACTGCACTACAAAGTTGTCCTGGTAGTCAGGTGTCTAGGGAAGCTTTTGCCTTGCTTCTCATTCCCTTTACCTCTTAGTTCTGGCTCCCCACCATCTCTCACATCCCCTTTTAAAGATAAAATACTGCTTTAAAAAGGGAATGAACTTTTCTGGCTCTAAAATATACTTGCTGTGTTAATTTTCTACTTACTGAATGCTTAGCTATAATAATATTAGACTGTGCAGTCTATGGTTACCTACACAAGTCATTTCTTGAAATGAATCTGGCTGTCAGTCAAGCTCCTACCTCCTTTTCTTTTTGATGGAAAAAAGAAAAGAAGAAGGGGGGAAGGTAGGGGGGAGAAGGAAAGAAGGTGAGAGGAAAGAATGGAGAGAATCCTCCCGGCTACCACGTATTGCATTCCTTGGATACCATGCCCTCGCCCTTCTTAGTAGCATTCTCTTTGGTAAACCAGTCCCAGGTGGTATGATGACAGGGTCAGCCGAGTGTTATTTTTTAAACTTGTGTGAAAATTCATTTTGCATTCCATCCTATTCTCTGGGCACTCAGGCAGTGCGATCATTAGTCTCTGGTGCCAAATGTAAACAGGACGTCCTTTCCGATAGGGAGGGCCAGCTGTCCAGAACACACACCCTCTGCTTTTTGCCCTGTTTGGGAAACCAACCCCAGTCCTTTCACAGAGAGATGCTGGAGTAAGGGAAACCTGTCTTCCTACGTGTGCTGTAAACAGAATCTTTGAGAACATCTTTTTATCCCCATTGTTTTATGTGTTCCTGGCCATCTCTTAATTCTTCCTACACCACAGCAACACCTGCAGGCTAAAATTATCATGGATTTCAAGGGGTTGTGATTTGTCCCAAAGTTGTTGTTCACTGGGGAAAGGCTACAGCTTACACTTTACCAGGGACTCAGAGAGTATGAAGGGCAAGAGGACATCCGAGATCTCATCCAGTACAATTTCCTGATTTTGTAGATAATGAGAGGGGTGGGAGAGCAGAGGAAAGGCCCAGCTTCTGATCTTCAGATCCATTGTTAGCCTTGGTCCTCTTAGCAGTAGTTGAGTCATAAACAAAAATGAAGAAGGCTTCTTTCACGGATTCCATCTCTACCCATACATACATATTCCTATCTTATTTCTCTACATACAGTTAAAAATAAAATAAAAAAAGCCAGGGCTCAGTGCGGTAGGTACAAGTTAGAGGCAACATAGGCATTTAGAAGTGAAAGGCATTCATGAGAAATGAAGTCAGGAAATGCTTTCTGGAGTGGGCTGTTCTCATGGTACCTCCCATTTATGTTGACAAAGCAGAGGAAATATTCAAGTTTAAGAATGACTGATCCCAGCCCAGGTCTATACAAAAGTTCTTTTATCTCTACTGTCATTTATTTCCTCTCTTTCACTTTGTTCTCTTATATCCCTTACTCTGTTTAGCCCCACTTCAGGCTCTAGGAGACTACTTTTGGGCATCTGGTCTACTCAGTTGAATGTCTCTTTGGAACCTACTCACAGAAGTTGCTTCCCAGCAAGCTATCCCTCCTTACTTCACCTTTTCACTCACAGGACCAATCTGTACAAAGAGAGGAGATGACGTTCATCAAGAATGAATAACCTATTCAAGTGGGAACCAACCTCTGGTCCCAGGAATTTGCTATTAGGTGATAATGGAGTTCAGTTACGCTACACATTCAACCAAAAGAAGGAAGCTGAGTACTGTGTACTGTGCTCTTCACAAGCCACATACAGTAGAAAAAGAGTATCTCCCTGGCTGTCCTGATTATCCTAGGATGATTTTGACCTGTTTTGAAGGTCAAACTGTACTTTGCTCTCAGGTAGCTAATAATGTTTCTAACTTTTCATAATAAGTCCCCCAAACTCTGTCTATGTATCTGGAATGATTTTCCATTGATGGGAATCAGAATCTTAATTAAAAATCAGATCCTGGACTTGAATGGCTTCCTATTGCTTCTATCTATATAGATGTCTCCTTTCCCAGATCATCTATTTAACTCTAAAACCACGTATTCCAAAGTACTAAAACCATGTTCCTATCAGCTCAGCCCATTTTCTTCTTTCGCCCTACAGATCAGTAAAATGAACAATTTGGTCAAATTCAAATAGGATTTAAGAAGATTTAGCTAAAATACAATTCATCCTAGCAGATTTTAAACTATCAGTTAAATTCAAAGATGTATCCTTTGGAGTCCCCAGTACAGTTTATCTCCTAGGGCACAGACTCATCAGAACTATCTCATTTTATGTAAGAAAGGAAATAATAGTGGTTCTCTATACACTTGCACACTGACATTTATATGATTTACTATGATGGTTTTATTTTTTTAAAAAAAGCAACAAAATTAACATATCCTTACATAATAATGTGGCCTAATAACTTAAAGCAAAATATTTACAAAATCATATTTTGTTAGATTCCTAAGAAGACTCTGAGCACAGAAAGGAGTGGGTTGGGTTAGGGGTTGATTTTGATAATTTAGAAATGGTACAAAACCAGGATGTGTTCCACTACTCCACCAATACGCATTCTCAGCAGTCAAGGTAACACTTGGAAAAAAAACCAACATTTCATTCTTCCAGTGCTAACAATGCTGTCTCTGTAAGTTCTCCAAATGCACGTTTTTCCCACTCGCACCCCTACATTTCTGCCTGACCAATACCATGCTCAAATTCACCACTCTCAACTACAGCTATTTGCTTTTCCAAGTCCTCTCAACTCAAGGCCCTGATTTTTGCTGATAAAATAATCATTTAATTAGTCCTAATACATTAATTTAAAACCCATAAAGATAATTATGTTCTCATTTTAAGAACCTTTCTACAGCTTGGCGTGGTGGCACATATCAGTAATCCCAGCGGTGTTGCAGGCTGGCTTGGGTTACAAAGGAAGATATTTCGAAAACACAAAGTCAAACATACTTCTGGAAATGTTTAGGATGCAAAAGGCTAAAAATCCACTTTAACACTCTTCTACACATACTAAAAAGGGCAAAAATGGTGCAGAATCTATTGGTGCTAAATATAACCATAATTCCAGACTAGAATTGATCTAGATGTATTGCTATAGTTGTTTTCCCAATGTCTTTCCATCTTTGTCTCCTCTCTTCTACATATCTATGTGTACATCACAGAAGAGGTCACATCAGCCAAAATGCATTTGACTCCAAATAAAACGCACATAAGATATCTAGAATTGTTTATCTTGTTGATGCATTAGGGTCCCATTTAAGGTATTTGGATATATTTCATCTCGGTTTCCTCCTCAGTCAAATGGAGCCATTACTGATGTATTACTCCCCACTGGTAACCATGTGGGTTTTGTTTGTTTCTTTTTGCTGTGGTTTTTTGTTTGTTTGTTTGTTTTTTGTTTTGTTTTGTTTTGGTATTGTTGTTTTGTTTTAAGATAAAGTCTCGTGAAATGCAGGCTGTCTTCAAGTTCAGTCTCCCTACCTTCACCTCCCAAGATCTGAGGTTACCAGTGTAGCCAGTACATCTGGCAGGGGATATTCTATCTGGCTAAAACATTTTGGGAAACTTCCAAAAAAATTGTCAGTAAGAACAAAGTATCTACTATTCACATTTTAAAAGACTTACTGTGTGTCTGTTGAAAACAAAACATTGTATTATCTGTTGTGGAAGATACAAACATGACTAATAGTTTCTGACTTTAAAAAATACCTATACAACCTACTGAGAAAATTAATAATCTAGGTTATTTTGTTAATGATAAGATTACAACATAAGCAATAACATTTCTTTAGCTATTATGGGAAAGAAGGAATTATGATTTTTACTTATCTTTTAGAATTCCCCACAAAAGAAGGGATATTGTGAAAACCCTCACAAGCCTTGAAAAAGGTGTGACCCAAATAATGTTGGCAAGTATGGAAATAATCTCCTGAGTCTGACTAGGGTGCTGAGCCATTGATCTTGTATCGTCAGAACTGTCCATTGAATGCCATTTGTCTCTGCAGACTTCAGGAATTCGCTAGAGTGCCTTGTTGCCAGTGCTCACCTTTTTAACATTAAGCATGAACTTTGGATGCTGCTGGATATACTCAAGGGGCAATATAACACAGGACTTCAAAGCCCAGGAGACAGCTAAAGAGAAATGAAGATAACAGTTAAGCCAGCAAAGCTGGAAACCTTTCATGGCTCCAGGCAGAGTTCTCCACATCCACCCTCAAGCCAGCAGAAGGTACATGACATTGAAGGGTTTTCTACACAGTGATACTGTTTGATTGTTGTAGCAAATTTATCAACTTGAAGTGGGAGTGTGTTCTATAGAAATGCTGAAATGTTAAGGCTCCATCTACTTTATCAAAAACACTTTATAAAAAAAATACCAGAAATTTTAAGGTTAAAGATGCAAAGGGATGTTCTCAACATTTGTTAAAGTTGCCACTGTTAAATCTCAGATAACATGTTTTATTTCTAGTTCCTACTGCATGGAATTAATATATTTCTGAAAAGAATGCATTGTAACTGTTCATTCCAAAAAGCAAGTGAATTTAGGGTGAAACAAATTCCCTCATCCTGGACTTGGAACCTAACCTTTCAGTTTCTTGCTCAATGCTCTAAGGGGAAAGGATTTTCTTTTCTATGAAAGCAAATGAAAGCATCCGTTGGCTGGACATTTTCCTCTTTGTAAGTCATAGTTTTTCAGTCAGGACATGGACCTTACATCCAGTGCAGCTGCTGAAGCAGTCGGTGTGTTCAGGAAATGGGAGTGACAGGGAAGGGCATTTTAATCCCGTCTCTGGGAAGGCTAGTGGAAAAATCTTCCAGGAATGTTATGAAATGACAAGAAGAGTCAAATGTCTGGAAGTTGGGTAAAAATTTAAACCATGGAAATATACAGCAAAATTACTGAGGCATAGAAAAGTTTTAGCTTTACATATAGGGAGGTTAATGCTTTGTGTGTGTGTGTGTGTGTGTGTGTGTGTGTGTGTGTGTGTGTGTGTGTGTGTGATATACTGGGGAGCCCTGAAAACATTTCAAGCCTTGGAAAGTCACATTATTTGTTTCTTAACAACGTAAGCTCACATATATTTAATTTAGAAATTTAGGTAATTTTATCTCAATTTATTAAGTATGACCTTGCCAGAAATGGTAGGGTGAATGAATGAATAAATAAGATTTTCCCCTCTATATTTCCTCTACTTTATGTTTTCTATGATAATCCTTCCTGCCTAGGACTCCCTACATTTTTCACTGAGTCTGCTTTACAAATTCAGCACACTATGTTGCACTACTGGATTCTGAATTTTAAATAAGTCAGTTGCATCCTTGCAAAGTAAGTGGATCTGGTTTATTTAAAAATAAACCCGCAACAACTGGGACTATAGTTCAGTGGTAGAGCACTAGACCTGTATGCACTGAAAGTCTAAGTTCAATCCCTAGTGTGATCAAGATAAATAAATATTTGTATACACACACACACACACACACACACACACACACACACACACACACGTGTGCACATGCGCACGTGCGAGCACACACACACACACACACAATTTTGCCTCAGGAAACAGCGCTCAGTACTCTCAGCAGAGATTGCTCCTTGCCATCACTCTGTCTTAGCTAGCTCCCTGTTTCTATGATGACCTGGTCTGCAGATGAATTTATAGTGTCAGAATAGCCTGGAGTTTTCAAAAAACATTGCTAGTCTCCTTGTGTATCTGCTCCTTGTCCCATTCTATCATTTCGTGTTAAAATAGCCGGCTTGTCAAGTGCTTTGGCCTTTCGGAGATGAGCACTAGAAACACAAGAATACATAGATGTCTTTTTTTATAGGCTTTTTCTTGCCAAATTTAGCTACAGGGGGATATGAGAGGCAAATGTGTTGACAAATGACAAGATGTTATGTACTGTAAAAATACTATTTCATGTACACCATTTCCTGTTACGGTGCATATATCGATTTCAAGTTTGTTCAAAATGAGCTGCTTATTAAGAGAAACATCTTGCCTTTTGAACTATTCAAGTTTGATTTTTCGCGTTCTCTAGAAGTAGCTGTTAAAAAAAAAATCCTTGTCTCAAACTTCATAATCACAAATTGATGTGAATTTCTCCATGAGAGACCACAATTTTTTTTCAAAGAAAAGGTTTTATTTGGATAAGAAGTAGCTTGGTTAGAAATAGGTAAGAATTTTCTGGCCTAGCAAGTGAAAGATGACTCCCTGGAGATATGCTGAAGAGCGTAACTGTCAACCTCTGCTAAAATGAGTGTTCTTCAATAACGAGGCACAGATAGGCACATGGCCATTTGAATTTATTGTCTATATTTCACTTAAGTCAAAATCTTTAAAGTTAAATTTGGCATCGGAAATATCATTCATATTGGTGAGGCCCTTGGAAATTTGAACCTCCTAAGTGTTAATGTATAATTGATTCTAATCTATTGATTATCCAAAGCATATTATTGTAGTTCCAATATCTATGAGTGATAATAAAAGGAGCGTGCCATCCAATTTCTCCTTTAGCTAAATTGGATTATCTTTTAATATACAGTATTGGATATTGAAAATGATGTAATCAGGAATTCATATGTAATTGTTATTTTTCATCAAGCCTCCGCATACTTAAATCTAGGTTAATTATGATATCACATGACCATAAGGGATGAATCAAGTTGTAGCTAGTAACTGGAATGAGTAACACATGAAGAGAACAAATTTGAACATAGTTTACTTAAATACCCCAGGATTTTCTAGAAAAAGAAAAAAAAGAAGAAGAAAGAAACCAAACAGGCATTTTCTTTTTCATAAATTCGTGTCAAAGAAGGCATCAGATCTCAGCTAAAGTTATGACCTACATGACTCACTCTATGGAGCTAAAACAGTTAGGTTCACATAGCGCTAGCCAAAGTCTGCCCTGTATCCCTAATGCTAATTGCAGTTATCCTTGTGGTTTTGCTACCTCTGGAAGAAGCATGGCAAGCAAGCATGTTCTGGATTAGACAAGGCACATGGTGGACGTAACACTGAGCTCAAGGTCTGACTCTGGGCCCCAGCCGGGACCGGTCCTCACTGTGTTTGGCAGAACCACGTGTCTGATGATCTTTCTCAACTGAATCCAAGCAAGAGGAAATGGATGGAGTTCGTCAGGTCCTCCGTATTCTCGTGCATCCCAGAAAAAGGGCCACTGCCCTATCCAGTCTCTGAAGCGTTCTTTTTAATCCCACATTTTTCCTATTGCCTTCCCTAGCCTGCCTATCTATACCAAATCCTTTTCTGTTTGGTCTTCAGGGTAGGGATTCTGTTGAGGTCAGTATTTCAAAGCTTGATACAGGATATCCCTTCAGCTCTCTGAATCCTGGCTCAGGGAAACTACTGATAAGCCAAGCTTTTGCCCTTGATTTCCCACAGAGATGAAGAAGAAAAAAAAAGTCTAGCTGAAGTGACTCAGGAGAAATGGGTAGAATGTATTTTCCCAGCCTAGCAAGTTCCTCCAGCCCTCCCCACCGGCTGCACCCACAATGCACTCCCACATACCATCTCTGTCTTTTTTTTTTCCCCACTCTTTGGCTTATGCTGCTCTTTTTTGGTCTCTAGCCCTAGTTTTGACAGTTGATTGGCAGAGCTGGCAGTTCCCCTAGTGTCTGGTTAGGCAGAACTCCTCATGGAAGGCTAGCATACAAAACAAAGAACAGACAACAGTGGAGAAAGGAAGACTGAAGAAAACAGAACCGGGAGAGGAGCAATATTGTTTGCTGAAAATATTTTTAAATTTTCCAAAAAGAGGGAGCAAACCTTTAAAAGATTGTTTGAATCATCTGCGCCCCCCCCTTTCTAACCATCTCTTTATCCTCCCACAGACACACCACTGTTTGGCTTCTATCTCTCCATCTGTTTTCTTCCTGGTAATCTTATTTTTTTCCTTCAGTCATACACTTTTAACAGTAACTTCTTCCTACTCCTAACCTTTGCTAGGGCCAAGCATTCTTACAACTTTTTGCTTTCTGCTCAGACAGTTGAATTATGATGGGAACAAGTAAAATCAACAAGGCATTATTGTAGGTCTCTTTTTATTGAAAACCTTTCTTCCAGTCTTGCTGAAAACAACATATTATGCTGATCCCAATGCCACCATTGTGCAGGGAACAGCACCCTCTCTGTAAGAGACTGTAAAACTCTCTTGTGTGATAGCTGTCTTTATTTCCCACTACTTAAACATCTGTTGAGTGAGTCATTTCCCTCAGTTGTTCATCTAAGTTTTTTTTTTATCTCATCTCGAAACATCAAATTATTGACCACTGAAGTGATCTTAATAATTAAAATGTTATCCTTATTGGCACCAGTACACCTGGTAATGTTATCAAGGTAAAGAAACAAACATCGGATGACAGAAATTCAGGCCTTATATGCTATTTTCTGATTCTATAACAAAGGCTATCAACTATACGGTTTAGTGTAAAGGTCTTTGTCTTCATAAGAGACAGAATCTGTCTTCTATTCCTCTATCTCCTTTGTTCCTGGTAATTCAGGGTACTCTTGAATCTCCCTTTTCTTTTCTTTTTCTTCCTTTTTTTTTTTTGAATCTCCCTTTTCTTATACTGATGTGTCAAACTAATTCAATGCCTTTCTTCTGCCCATTTTCATGTGCTTGGTTTTTGGAGTTTTTAGAAGCCACACCTGCTCCTATAGCTTTTTTAATTTCATAGATGATTCTAGTATTATTTTAATGATGTTATAGTCTGACTCTGAATCACTCTCTTGCTACCCCTGATCTTTGTTAGGGAAGTGCTATTTACAGAAGCTATTGAATGGTTAAGGGCTGAGCCTGCACGGTGGAAGTGGGTCCTTTGGGGGCAGAGTTTGGAGTTTATATTGGCCTGGATCCTGCCACTCTGCCAACTGGTCACTGTGATGAAAATAGTCTGCACTACCTGCTGCTGCCACCATGAACTGAGCTACCCTGCCATGCCTTTTGCCTGCATCAAACATGCATGGAGAGAGGTCTTAGGCCTCAAAACCGACGAAACCAGAAACCTAACGTTAAACTGAAGAAAAATGAACAGATACTCTACCATAGAAGATATACATGAAAAATTAGCACACAAAAAGATGCTGTGTTATTAGTCATTGTATAAATGCAAATTAGAGTCATGAAATACCACTGAAGTAGTCAAATTGATAGTATTTACCATGACAATCCTGCCACAGATGCAGTGGGACTAGAAGTTGCCTGTACAACTGGTGGGAATGCAAAAAGGCACAGCTTTGAAAAGCAGTTTGGCATTTTCTTAAATACACACTTACTTTAAGGTCCATCCTGCTGTGGAATGTTCTGTATGGCAAACGTGTTGCTGATTAGTCAATAAAACACTGATTGGCCATTGGCTAGGCAGGAAGTGTAGGCGGGACAAGGAGGAGAATAAAACTGGGAAGTGGAAGGCTGAGTCAGAGAGACGCTGCCAGCCGCCACGATGAGAAACAGAATGTGAAGATACCGGTAAGCCACGAGCCATGTGGCAAGGTATAGATTAATGGAAATGGATTAATTTAAGCTGTAAGAACAGTTAGCAAGAAGCCTGCCACGGCCATACAGTTTGTAACCAGTATAAGTCTCTGTGTTTACTTGGTCGGGTCTGAGTGGCTGTGGGACTGGCGGGTGACAGAGATTTGTCCTGACTGTGGGCCAGGCAGGAAAACTCTAGCTACACCATCCGTTCCATTTCTTGGTTTCACTCAAGAGACATGAAACGATATGTCCACACAATAACTTAGTAGTGAATGTTCATGACAGCTCTACTTACAGTCACTTCTAATTAGGAACACACAGGTGTCCTCGCACAGGTGAATGGATAAACAAATTGAGACAGCTGAGCAGCAGAATATTATATAGCCTTTAAGAATGGCAAGGGCATGAAACCCTTAAACTTCTCTTGAAGTAAACAAAAATGTCAGCTGTATCTCTGAAATGTTCCACTTGTTGTCTAGGCTTTGTGGAGACTCTCATCATCTAGTTTTATCTGAAAGGTTATCTACAGACTTTAATGCTTTTCTCTATATATGTTCTTTTGTCTACTTTTGTACAGACTTGGGAAATTCCCCGGTCTTATATTTAGAATGGGAAGCAGACTGACAAAAATCAATAAATTCCATGCAGTAACACCTTGTTTCAATTGTAAAAATTAGCAGCATTTAAGTAGTACCTGAAGCCCTGGCAGTAGATGGTGCAACTTCAGCAGAAATCAGAGAATTAGAAGAAACAAGACTAGAAATAATTCTAAGATTTTTGGTTATAGAACTAACAGAAGCCACAAAATGGATTAAGTATGAGAAACTAGAGAGTTTGGAATAGGAGAAGAGCTCAGGGTTAAAAATGAAATTGAAGAAGAGTTTGGCAGCCTAGAGAGATGCTACCTGGTTACTTCAAAACGTTTGTGGGAAGAGAAGGGAGCAATAAAAGAAAGAGGACATAGATTTCCAACAGTGTGCTTGGTAGGAAAAGAGAGAATCAGTGCTTTTAGTTATAATGAGAAAGCAACAGGAAGAAATCATAATGAAACGGTGATTCTGCATCACCAGAATTCTTCTGTGGAATACTTCTAAAATGTCCAGAATGCTTTGCTAGAAGTTCATCCACGCACTGGGTACACAGAGATATAAAACTCCACCCTGTCTATCCCGTGGACTACTAACAGTTTAGTGAAGATGCTAGGCAAACAGACCTGCTTAATTTTTAATTACATTAGCCATCTTGAGTTGGTTGTGTCAGCATTGAGCACTCAATTATAAACTAGTTGATAAAATTTAATCCTGTAAGGGAGGTTAATCAAATGTCTGTTCTATTTTCTATGTGATTGAATTGAGTCATCAAAATCCTAAACAAGAGGCGAGGGAGATGGCAGAGTTGGGGGAGTGACTGCTGTGCCAGTGGTGAGTATCTGAGTTCAGAGCCCCAGCATCCACATGAAAGCCAGTGCACACATCTGTAACCACAGTTTTGAGAGAGTGACGGCAGAGGTGAGTAGATCCAGCGAGCTTGCTTGTCACGTGGCCTATCCAAAATGGTGAGCACTGGTGAGAGACTCCATCATAATAAAGTAAGTTGGAGAGGGGTAGGAAATAGCCAATATCCCCCTCTGCCACCACAGGTGTGAGCTTCGGTGATCACATCCTCCCGACAGACACACTAAGTAAAAACAGCTTGTTTAATCCACAGCTCATTAACAGAAGATTCCCCATTGAGATGCAGAAGTGTCTAGACTTCCAGGTTTCTTTTTACTTGAACAACAAATCACATTATTAAAAACATAAACATTTACATTATTTTTAAATAATCCTTAGGTTAAAAAAAAAAACAAAAATGAATCTATATGGTCAGTCACAGAAAGGAACAGCAGATGTGCAGCTGAAACCATTTTGCTACCAACATCTAGAAACAATGGGAAAGCACACCAAATGTTTACCATGTATCTGAAAGGTAATGTGTCAAAGTCCGAGGTGACAGAAACAGGGAAACTAAACACTCAGATCCTAAGTACGGGAGCTGACTCTGCAGCAGCCTTGGGGGTAGCCTTAGGGCTTCAAACCACACTTAAAAACAGGTGTCAAGACCTTGGGTGTGTGTGATGTTAGAACTTAGACCTGAAACTGAGCATAAAGTCAGACTCTCAGAGCCACGGTCTCAGAGGAAAGCCGAAGAGAGAAAAAACAGTCCACCACTCAAGGCATATGATGAAGAAGCTTGCCCATAGTCTCCAGGGAGAAGGTGCAAGCCAGCAACATGGGCAGATCCAATACCAGTCTGAAAGTCACACTACCTTCATAGATCAGGATTTCCTCCAAATGAGAAATGAACTTTTTAAGTTGTGCTTGAACCACAAGGCCTCAGAAAAAGTAAAATTAGTATAGATTTATATTTTGTTAACTCCAGTAGTTATGCACACACATCACTACTGCTGCTGTCGCCGCCACCGCCGCCGCCGCCACCACCACCACCATCACTACCAGCGCTACCACCACCATGGAAGATGAAATCACAGTTAAATCTAATGAAACATGACAGCAAGCAACAAAACTTGTTAGTATATCGATTGCTCTCCTAGTACACCTTAGGCCTTAGATTTTACCCTTTTATATTCACTGTCACCTCTTATAGGCAGGTGTCTGTATCTTTGCCTGAGGGCTTCTTCTGAAGCAGTAGCAGAAGTTTTGCCTACAGCAGGCTCCACGGTGGTTACAAAGAACTAACTCCTCCAGAACAGCCCTCATCTAAAGACTGGTCCATCCCAAGGCCCTCACTCCCACACAAGGGAGGGACGGGGGATGAGTCTGAAGCATGCCTCCTACACTGTTTGCCATGTTTCCTTGCCTCCCAAATAACACCCGTGGATGAATCTTCTCAAGGTTGATCCAAGGACACCAGCATTAAGAACACACCAGACAGCAATGGGATCTCATTGTAAGTCAAGTCTAAAGTGTCAGAGAGAGGAAAAGAAACTTGAGGAAAGAAGTAAACAGGAAACAACAGAAGAAGTACATTCAGGAAAAAAAATGAAGAAAGGTGGTCGGATTAAACCTACGGCCACTGAGCCCTCAAGAGATGGTATGAATGAAAGATGCGACATAGCCAAGAGTCAATGAATGAATAAGAGCATAAAGCATGGGGAATTATCAGGAATAGCAAACAGGACTGAAAAGAGGAGAGGGGTATGTGAACAGAGTGTTCTTCTATGCAAATGTACAAAAATATCTTCCTGGAGATGGTGCATGTGCACAATGGAAACAATTAATATTATAAGTTCATTTTTAATAAAGGTCATGAAAAATATGAAAGGAAAGATAAAAGTTAGGGGAAGGAGCCAAGAAGGCAAATGGACTGATAGTGATTATTTAAAGAAAATGCAATAATGAAAATATTCAAAAACGTAAATGACCTGAAGTATTCCAGATTTCAAGAAAAAAAATCCCAATTCAAGATACTTGAGCAACATAGATAAAATAAATTTAGATTAATAGATATTCCTTATAAAGTTGTAAAAAATGAAACTCTGAAAGGCAACTAAATAAAGCAGAATGCCTATGTGGGATCATCCAGTACAAGCACTGCCCACATCTCTGGCCACAAACAAGAGACAGAAAATAGTATGTCTGAAATAGTAGGAGAAAATATTTGCCAATCATGAACTCTATGCCCACCTGATCCATTGCTCATGAGTAAAGTCAAAACACAATTGATCTTCAGATGAGTAAAACCTGAGGGTCTGCAACTCCTCATCCTTTACAAAAGAACACCAAAGTTCGCTTTCCAGAGAGAAAGACATTATGGAAAGGAGAATAAAGGACAGGAAACAACAATTAACAAGGTGATAAATATACCATAAAACTTCAAGTAAACATTTGAATATAATTACTAAGAAAGCTGTAAAGTACTCCTTTGAAATTAACAAAAGAAAGATAGGAAAGTATAATTTTTAAAAAAATTTGCCAATCTAATATATAAAATCAAGGAAAGAGAAATAATAATATCAATGAAAATGGAGAACAAATACCATAAAAGCTGATACATACATATACCCATACATCATTGATCACAATGAAAGCCCATGTACCAGAAACACTTGCAGGCTGGACTCTCAAAATCTAATTATTACATTTAAAACACACTAAAAATAATAGCATATGTGAGTGATGACAACTCTAACTGTAATATGGAAGATTATAAATACATTACCATTGATTTTAAAAGGACACCACTGGAAGGCTAGAGAATATCATTGTTTGTACCAACTAGCTACTGTTAATAATGATGTACCCCAAAATTTAGTGGTATAAAATACAAGTATCATAAGTTTAAGGTTAGATGGGAATGTCAACTGATTTTGCTCACCAGGCTCCCTCATGCACCTGTTGAGGAAGATGTTGTCAGGGTTATTGTTCTAGGTTGGTTTGATTGGCATGCTAGCCTTTGGCTGACAAGGAAGAATTTGCAACTTGGCCACAGGTTTCTCATCCTCCAGGAGGCTGGCCTGAACTGTTATAGAATGCTAAGAGAAAAAAGACACATGGAATGCCTCTCCAGGTCTATCCTTAAAGAGGCACACTGTCATTTCTGTTCACTAAATTGGCCAAAACAAGTCACAGGAGCAACCTACATTTAAAGGATGGTGAAACGGACCCCACCTTTCAAGAGGGGGCCACAGAGTCCTACCCAAGTCCAGGAGTATCCTCATAGATATCAGAGCAATTGATGTAATCAAACTATCACAGCATAGCAAATGCTAACAAATATGACGCTAATGCTGCTCTAGTGTCTGGTAAATGAATCCTTAAGGTTAAGCGCACAGTTGAATAATCAGAGTCAATATGTAATATTAAAAATGAACAGGATATCTGAAGCTAAAATAATCAAGCCTATATTTAACAGAATAATGCTAAAAATCTCTCTGAATTACATTAGAAGTATTGTAAATTCACAGTTATTGTGACATATGTTAAGTACCATACAAGCTAAAGAAAAAGATGAAGTAATAAGGATGTTTAAGATACAAATAACAAAGCAACATTGTTACAACTATCTAGTTAACATATATGGAGCTCTAAAAATTAAAGTATACACATTTCTTTTGAGCTAACGTTGAAACATTTATAAAACTGACTGTGTATTTGGCTCAAAGCATTCTTAATGAATACTGTGCAGTTTATATTATGCTACCTGTATTACATCTCTGGTCATATTTCACAGGTGAGGAAAATTATAAATATGTATATGAACACATTTCCTCAATATGAACTCAATATTAGTGCTCTGTACAATTTCATTTAATCTCAGAACAATCCATTGAGCTAACTACTGCTATCGTTATCTTTGTTCAACAGATAAGAAAATTAAATTTTAGACCATCATTCATTTAATCAGGCTTCCACAGAGATAGGATTGAAACACAGCCCTCTTAGACCAGAGACCATGTTTTGGGGGAATCCTAACTCTTCCTGTCTTTTTACCTTTCCCAGCTGAAATGAGGCATCCTCTGCCACAAACTCCCACATCATGTACTGTCTCACCATGGCCCCAAACAGTCATAGCCACAGACTGAAACTTTTCAGTTGATTTTCTCAGGCATTTTGCCACAGCAGTGGAAATCCTACCAGCCTTGGAAGAATCATACCAACATTATGAAACATAAATAGAGAGTATACATGGTGGGTGGGGTAGGAAGACATGCTCCTTTCTGAAATGATTTCATGTGACCATTTTTAGACATGCACCTGTTCCATTGCCATCACACATTCCCAATTACCTGTAACATATCCATTTGAAAAACATCTCTGATCCTATCTTGCATTATATCTCATGGAAGAGGCTTGGTATATGCATCATCTTAGAGCTCTGCTGTGTCCCCCTCCATTAAAACATTTCTAATTCCAGGGTTCCAACATGTTCCAAAATTGTTATCATACTTTTTTACTGCTTTTGAATTTAATATTTCCAATTAGGCTGACAGTGACAGAGAAAAGCAAGCAAATTCTCCAGATAACTATACCTTGGAGGCTCCATATAAAATTAACATTCTTACAGACAATCAGAGCATTGGATGGATGAAATAGTTTCTGAGAAACAGGTCAAAATAGCGGAACTTATTAGATTGAATTTTCCAGGTATTTAACTCACTGAGGTATAAAAGAATAATGTGTAGACCGCCAAGAGAAAATCATCTTTATTAATCTGCAAAATCCTATATGATTCAGGGGCGAAAGAGATGACTCAGTAGTTAAAAGCATGTTTGGCTTTTGAAGAGGATTCAAGTTCAATTCCTAGCGCACCTGTCAAGCTGTTCATAACCACCTGTAACTCAAGCTCCAGAGGGATCTGCTGTCTCTAGCCACCTAGAGCATCTTCTCTCACACTTGTATACCTAAACACACACACACACACACACACACACACACACACACACACACACACACACACAAATATATATATATATATATAATTTAAAATAAATAAATCATTTAGACAAACATTAATAATAGGGAAAATAATGGGGAATATTAAAGAAGGCAATTACCCAAAGCATTGCAGAAACCCAGTGACTTTGATAAATTCTACATTCAAGAAGGATTCCCATTTGCGTTTTCTAATAAACTTTTGAAATGGGAACAAAATACAAACGCTCCAGGTTGGTAAGAAATAGGACAATAGTGACTCAACCAAGGTCATGCTACATGAATCATTGCCTCTCTTATCAATCAAAAACAAACCAACAGATCTCTTCTCCTAACACCTGGACCAATTCACACAAGTACGAGTTCAATTCCATCACTTAGAATCTTCTCCAAATCCTAAGTTTGGTGGCTGAATTATCAAAGTCTGAGATGCACCCAAATCCCAGACTCTTCTTCAATAATTTTCAAGCCTGAGACTAAGAAAGAAAATTAATTATCTAAATATTTTTAATATTCACTTAAAATTAATGATTTTATTTCTCTAGTGCCAGCTGCACATGTATGTGGCCAGAGACAAATAACACATTGTAAAAAAAAAATCACATTTAGTAGAGAATGATTTTTTGAGATCCTGATAGAAATATATACTGAAGGGATAAAAGGGAGTATTCATACACTGATTTAAATTTTTGGCAATAAATCATATCTTGGGCTATTTATTTGTGGATAGCTAATCACCTCAATGCCCCTTCTTACTATAAAAATAAAGTGTAGCACTGCTACTTATAAATGGAAAATGCCTCTGTAAGTCCTGTGTTCTGGTAAAAGGATACACAGGACAATTAACAATGTGGTGTGGATGGTGGGGGAAGCAGGATACTAGTTTGCTTTTCCCAGAGAGACTATCCTGGGACCTTACCACTTTTCTATTTGCTCTTTCTATATTAAGGTAGCCTTGAGTTGAATATTGTAAGATTATGAATAGCAAAAGACACTAAAAATGGTTAAAGTCCAGGACCATCAGTCAAGAATGTACTAAGGAAAGAGAGGAGTGAAATCAGAGAGTATGGACTAGTTGGAGGATAGACCACACACACACACACACACACACACACACACACACACACACACCCTTTAGTGACCTATTATCTGTGATGACAGAGTATCAGCAAATATAGATGACTCTCATAAACCTTAGATTAACCATCACCATGAAGTGATTAGCACGGTTCACATTAATTTTAGTTTTTAAATCATATGAGTTCATCTGGATGGATGAGGGGGCAGAAAGTTAATGCACATGTTTTGTTAAATGAATCCTTCCCCAAATACACTTTTGGATCATTTGTATTCTAATAAGTATGGTTAACCAAGTATGGATGATTTTCTGGGACA
Organism: Peromyscus californicus insignis; assembly: GCF_007827085.1. NCBI lineage: Eukaryota > Metazoa > Chordata > Mammalia > Rodentia > Cricetidae > Peromyscus > Peromyscus californicus. Next base: position 89,033,321 of record NW_026294595.1, on the reverse strand, counting down.
TCTCCCACTTCAAACATGTACATTTGTACATAGCACACTATGTTCCCAGGCCTGAAGCATATATCACTAATTCTCTCAATTAGGATTTTGTAATGATTAAGACCGCTTATCTGAGCACAGGATCTCATAGACAGTCCATGAAGAATAGATCACAGTGGGTGGCCACAATTACGTACAACAGTATAGTTACTAAGTTTCTTTCATGAAAATATCTATAAATTCATTTAACTGACATTTTTCTTTATAATAAAATATATAAAAGTTATAGTTCGCCGGGCGGTGGTGGCACACGCCTTTAATCCCAGCACTCGGGAGGCAGAGCCAGGCGGATCTCTGTGAGTTCGAGGCCAGCCTGGTCTACAGAGTGATATCCAGCAAAGGAGCAAAGCTACACAGAGAAACCCTGTCTCGAAAAAAAAAAAAAAAAAAAAGTTATAGTTCATCCAATATTCTAGTTAATTTATTTGACAGAGCTCACAAAAAATAAATTTAAAAAATTAGACACTGCATTGGAGTTATAGAAACCTTAACTCATGTTATTCCAGACACAAAACCTAAGTAAGCTATGAAAATATAAAGTAGAATTTTGATACCTGACCATTTTAAATATAATGTTGGTTAATTGGTCAGAAAATGTTGGTTAATCAACTCAAAATGTATGCCCTAAAAGTTTCTTTCTTGAATTTCTTGACTGGAAAGTGTAAGCAAAGCTTACGGCTTCCTGCTGTCTCTCACAGCTAAGGTGGATGCGATGATAAGCTTCTCTGCAATAAGACACAGGATAAACTCTGTTGAAGAATAATTTCCTTCCAGAATAGAAGGATGAATTATCACAGGGGGATGCCTTCTTCATTTGGCTGCTTAGAAAAACACACGGAATGCCTAGAGAACTGATGGTTGCTGCAAACTAGTCAGCATCCAAACAGGAGAAGGAAGGACTTCCAGAGATGCAGCCCTCAAACTGCAAAGTACCATCCTGTCGCTCCAACAACCCTGGCCTGGCCTTTTGTGTGCTTTGCAATATCAAGCAACCCAATTAACATCAGTTTTTCAGTTTTCTTTCTTTTTTCTTTTTGAGATTATTATAATATAATATAATAATGTAATTGCATCATTTCCCCCTTCCCTTTCTCCCCTCTAAACCCTCTCATATACTTCTTTGCTACCTTTCAAATTTATGGCCTCTTTTTCGTAAATTGCTGTTACATGCATATATGTATGAATGTATACATATATATTCTAAATAAAACCTGCTCAGTCTGTATGCTAGTCATATGTATATCTTTAAAGGGCTGATCATTTGATATTGGATAAAGAATTAGTGTGTTCTTCCCTGGAGAAGACTATTTCTCTCACTCCCAGCATTCCCTAGTTGCCTGTAGTTCTTTGTGTGGGCTTAAGTCCTCTTGGGCTTCCCACTTTCCACTTTGGCACATCTATCACTGTCGTCCTTTTTCAGCTCATGATTAGGCAATTCTGCTGGTGAGACTTTATGGGTGCAGCTTCTGACATTCCTAGGAGACAGTCTCACAGCAGACTCCCAGAGCATCTAGATCTTATAATCTTTTAGCATCTTAGAGCTGAAGACACACCTAATTAATAAAACTCTCCCATTTCCATATAATTAAAAGGAGTGGTTGTTTATTTACTAATATCTCAGTATTCCTAAACACAAATCTGTGCAGTGGGCTGGGTAGCATGAGTCACAGAATGGTGACAATGATTAGAAAAGAGAAGCACAGTGGCAATAACAGCAGCAGCTGAGACTGACAACACGATTCCCTGCCGGGGGCTAAAGGTTTTGTAAGACTGACTTCATAAGTGCTCCTTCTTAGGTGTTTTTTGTTGCTGTGATAAAACACTAACAGGAGCCAACTTGGGAGAGGGAAAGGGTTATTTGGTGTATAGGTTACCGTCTGTCATTAAGGGAAGAGAAGGCAGGAACCTAAAGGAGAAACCTGGAGGCAGAAACTGAAGCAAAAACAAAAAACAAAACAAAACAAAACAAAAACCCACAGAGGAAGGCTGCTTACTAGCTTGCTCAGCCCACCTGCCTGAGCATGGTACCGCCCACAGTGGGCTGGGCCCTCCAAGATCAACTAGCAAGCGGGAAAATGTCCCACAGACATGCCCACAACTCAATCTGATGGAGGCCATTTGTCAACTGAAGTCCCCTCTTCCCAGGTGTGTCAAGGTGACAGCAGAACCAGTCAGGACGGTGCTGTTCTAGTGCCCTTCCTGTTGCTGTGATAAAACACTGTGACCAAAAACAATTTAGGGGAGGGAAGGGCTTCCGTCAGCTTGCCGGTTATACACTGAGCAAAGTCAGAGAAGTGACCCACGCAGGACCTGGAACCAGAAACCATAGAAGAATGCTGTTTGTTATCTATCTACCTGTCTGGCCCTCTGATAGGCGCATTCTTATCTAGCTTTCTTCTACAGCCAGGACCACCTACTCAGGTGATGCTCCGCCCACAGAGGGCTTAGCCCTCCTATACCAATTATAATCAATACAATCCCCCACAGACATGCCCTGGGCCAATCTGATCCCTCATATACCTCAACTGAGACTCTCTTATCAAGTGACTCTAGGCTCTGTCTCATTGACAGTCAAAGCTAACTGGGACAAGTATCCTTTCTAAGGCATCTTCTGGAGTTTGTTAACTCTAAGTTTCAAAAATAGGAAGACACGTCATTCTTATAATTTATCAAATTCAAATACAAATAATTCCTAATTGTTTTAAATTATTGTAATTATTTTTAATTATTTGTAACATTCGAAGTCATTTTTTCTTCAGAAGCATTACTAAGGCATTTATTTAGGCATACTTGTATTCTCTATATTTTAAAGAGAACACAGTCTCTCTTCCAAGCAGCTCATAGAGCGGGCTAGGGGCCTTCTTCATGCTCTAGCATGTTTGCCACACTTTGCTGAGTTCTGTCAGTTGTGTGTGAGCCCAGTGAGACTTTCTCATGCATGTTTGTCATGAGTGAGCCTAGTCAACTTCAGATAACATTGTAATGTTTTCAGCAAAGAAGCCTTTAAAAATTACTTTAAAATTTTTTTGAAAAATATTTTATTCCTTTGCAATTTCATACATGTGTATAATGCATTTTGATCATATTCAGCCCCCCTCCCTTACTCTCTTCTATCCCCTCCCCATTCCTCATGGACCACTCCTTTCCAAGTTCCTCCAAATTCATGTCTTGTGTATGTGTGACACTCCTTCAACTACTTCTCCAGATTCTGTTCCCCCCATGCTTCTGCCTCTAAAAAAACTTTTGAAAACACACTGAAAGGTCACACTGCACTTCGACTTTGCAATCATGAGAGCTGGTGCACAAGCAGAAACTTTTCTTGGTCAGCGTGTAAGGACGATGAACCTTTGACACTCTTTCCCCTCACTGAACAAAAAGAACCCAAAGGGTATATTTGATTTTGAGTGAAATTACTCGTTTTGCATAAGTAATTGACAGCTCAAACACAAAGGTAAATTCTATCTGTTCATGTAGCCCGATTTAAATCCAGGTTATGTTATGTCTAAAACATGGAAAATATTTCCTCACTGGCTAAGACTTCTTTATGTCAGTTGTCTCCTCCATGTTCAAAATATTGGTAGGTTAAAAAGTACTCACCTACACATGCACATATTTTTGTGCCAGTATTCAGATTACAATGTGTCCAGGGGTTAATGAAATTGTTAAAAAAAACTGCAACCCAGAACCTCTTAAAAATAGCAACAAGATTAATGAATACCCAAAATAGATAAAAAAAAACACTGTTTATGAAGTGAAGATCTATGTTTATAAGGTCCACTGAACTTGGCCTTATTGTTTGCTATTCTAGTATACTTTTACATTGGGACAGCAACAAAATTACCCACTGTTCACAAATGGCTATTTGCATCTTTAATTACTGTATGGTGGGGAATGATCTCTATTCTAGCTATCAATATATCCAGTTCTACCCAAATGGTTATGCAAATGGCATTTGTCTTTGTCTCCTTTTGACTATTATCAGTTTGCAATTCTATCCTTTTTTAAATGTCTTGAGCCATTAGATCAATACACAAAAGGATGTAGGGAAAGAAAATTGCAATTGCCATAATTGTTTCATGAGTCTAAAAAGCTACCTATAAGCACATTTTTCGATGAAAAATTCAGTTACAAAATTAGGGTTGGATGTGGTTAAATTGCACATGTTTGGAATTATTTTATATAAGGCCACAAAATTGTGAGCATCATCGTTCCTTTCTTCCTTCTGAGCAAGCAAGATCCCCAAAGTAGCTTTGAGGATACTTTATTTATGGGCCTGCTAGTTCAGGAGCCACACACCAATTCATCATGCTCCTGCTTTGTGCCATCTGTTATAAATAAATATCCCTGCCTGCAACTTTCTGTCGGGGCATGTGTTTACTGTTATGCAGATGAATGCAATATGGGAAGACATTAAAGTTAAAAAAGAGAAAAATTGCTTATGAAAATGTCTATTGAACGTATATATTCCTACTACTTGTATACAAAGGTTCACATCACAGGGAGGTCTCTAGCCAGAGCAAGCATTAACTCACAGCTCCTCCTTTACCTTGTAACTACCTGGGGGTGGCAAAGAGGCTGGGCCAACACCTCCAGGTTAACAAAGAAGTGCCTCAAGCACTCTTTTCCTCTGTCCTTTTAGCCTTTCACACAAAGTACTGCTGTGACTTTGCAGGAGGAAGGACAGAGGAGTCACAAGGGAACCATGTTCGAGTTTTGAAGGCAGCAGTCAGCATCAGAGCTGAGCAGCCAGGAGGGAGAGGCCTCTGGTGGCCTGAGCAGCAATGGCATGGCCAGAGCTCCCAGGAAACAAAACAGTTTTGAAGAAGAGTGTAGAAATGTTTGAAGTAGAAGGAGCATGGGAGGTTGGGAATCAGGCCAAATTGGGGCGGGGGGGGGGGGGGGGGGGGGCGGGGGATATGATGGCAGTAACTCTGGGCAGAAAGCACTATAAAGAGCTTCCGCAGCCTGTTACTGAGTGTCACTCAGGACAGTGCAAGCCCTCCTCACAGCATCTTAATCCTTCACTGTACCATGTTTATGTCAATCAAATATGCTCATTTGACTTTTCTCACATTTTTCACTTGACTAAACTTAAGCCAAGACATTTGGCTTGATTAATTAACTGATTGACTTTATAAATTGATTATTAAATTATATGTTGATTATTATTTCATTTATAGCTAAGTTTGTATATGAACTTGCTGTGTTTATTTTTCATATCAATGGTATACAATTAGAAAAATATTGTTTTCACTGGAGAGAGAGAATTTTGGTAACTATCCTAAAAATCTACTTACAATTATGATTTGTTCTTCATGCCATATTTTTTTAAAGCTGTGTAGCTTGGTTGTGAATTTATTAGAGCTACTTATAGCCCTGGAAGAATACTTTACTTGATAAATCTATGTGAGGAAGAATACCTCCAAATTAGCATAGGAAAATAAATGATTTTCCAGCTTCAAGATAAACCACAGCCCTCCTCCTTAGGGTGCCACCAGAGACTTAATGCATTTTCCAAAGAATATTTCTATCAGTATTTGGTATTCTGTGATGTTTTCTGTTAGTCATTTTATTATTGCCTTTAAAGATTTAATTCAGTTTTCTTTGATGTGCTTCTTAGAAGATTAATTGCTCCCATTACTTATCTTTAGAGGATTTCTTCTTGAGAAGAGATACAGGTCTTGTCCTTTATTGAACTTACATATTGTGAGTTGAGAATCAGGGAGGTTTCACCAGAATTTAAATAGGAAAACAAGATGCCTTGTGTTAGATGGGGGTTCCATCACCTTAACCAGTTTGTTTTGCTCATGGTGTTTTTTAATTTTGAAAATGTCCTGAAAGCTAATCTTAAACTGCTTGTTATCAAGAGCGTGTGGATGATAGGATACCCTTATTGGCTCACTGTCTACCCAACGGCTCTATTCAGAGTTAGCCATTACTGAAAGTAGTAAACATTAATTAATTACAGAACAAATAAATGCCTAGTTGTGTTTCACCAAATTATTGATATCCAAATAGATTTACAGGTCAAGAGTACAGGCATTGCCGGTGTGTTCCTCCAATCAAAAGTCAAAAGCTAGGAAACAACTTTCACACTTGCAACTTTAAAGTGATTGAACGAATTGCATACTTCACTCCATTTATAATTGGAAATGGGCTTTGCAATGAACAGATTCCATGCTTGGATGAATAAGGTTGAGTGTGCAGCATTAAGGACACAAGGCAGAGCCCAAGAGGGTGGTGTGGAAGGAGGCTGGAACTTCCAGGTCTTGACATTGTCTGCTTACCCGTCAGGCTGTTTCTAATTCTTTTCCACGTGAACTGCTTACCAGATAAGAGATGGCAAATGCTGGAACTGAGTAACTTTCCAGTGAGTAAGAGCAGTCCCTTCTATCTCAAGGGAAAAATGTCAGGTCTGTGAAAGCCAAAAGACCCAAAGCACCCAAGAGGAAATACTGCAAGTGACTCAGCACCTTGGTCCCCTCCCAACCAGTCTTGTGAGCTCTCAGTTTGATAAACAGCCTTTCCTTGCCCATGAGGTTATAACATGATAATGTCATTCAATAATGCTCACACCCTTTCCTGCTGTTTATCCAGCACAGGAAACCAAGGATTTTCTTGTCGTGTGGACACAGCGGAAATATCTAGCTAGCAAATACCAGCCCTTGCATGCAAACAGAACCACATCCTCTTTCCGTCTGACAACTTCCTTCCTGCATGCTAAGAACAATCTACCCTTCACTTTTTTTTTCCGGACTTTATACTGACTACCCTGAAAACCCTTGGAGAGGAGACCAAAGTAAACTTCCACTCAACATTTAGATTTTTCAGCCAAAAGGTCAGCATGGAACATAGATGAAGGTATTGAAGATGCCCTCTGCTTATGGCATCATTGCATGGAAAACTGCTTACTCACCACAAGAGAGATGTGTGGCATGGGGATGAATGCACTCATTGTTTTACACAGAATCAAAATTTTTAAAAATTCTGCCATTATCTGGAAAGGACTCCCTAGCTATGCGACAGAACTGGATGTTCTTCTGAAATGGTCTGCAAAGCATGGGATGTCAGAATACAGACATCTCCGTCTAGAGAGGAAAAGGCAGAAGAGCTTAGCATCATGCAAAATGTGAGATGAACACATTTTGATCAACCAAGCAAATTAGGATGTCCAGAAACATAGATGATCACTCTGTCTGAGCTAGACAGGAAAAGGCCTGGCTCTTAAACTTTTGATATTTATTAGACAAAACCTACCACAAATCTAGAGAAAAGGGAAAAGAAATGTTTCTAAGAAGCATTAGCATCCTCTGTAAAAAGAGATCCTTAGATTTTGGTAGTTTATAAAGAGAAAAGCTAAAAAGCTCATTAAATATTATTGTCAATATTTCAACTTGGTTTAGAACATCTTATGTGCTGGTCAAACCTAGTGCCAGGGCATGCCTCTACAACTAAGGCTCTGGGGTAGTTGGCAGGAAGAAGGAGAAGGCTATCCAATACCTCTGCAATAATAATAATAATAATAATAATAATAATAATAATAATAATAACAACAACAACAATATGAAATTCCAGCACTCGGGGTGGGTGGGTGTGAGAGAATTACCAAGCATCTGAGGCTAGCTTGGGGTACAATGTAAGACCCTGTCTTGAAAATCCATGTGAAACAAAACTAACAATGGCAGGATAAGAATAGGCACAGCTACTTATTTAGCATAATTGTTGACACAGAAAATGATTATTTTCACCCTGTTGAACTTTTATGTTTATAAACTATTCATCACAGTTATTTAAAGATATGACACTAAGGACAGTTGAATATTATTTTAGGTGTTACCAGCAGCATTCTAATAAGGGAAGAACTAAAACTCACTCTTCCAAGCCCCAACCAATGATTTATTTGATCATAAATTTCATTACCATGATTGGAATTTAAAATTCTAATAACATGGAAAATATTCCAAACCCTTATTAAGCATTTGTTTTGTTTGAAAAATACTGTAAGACTCTTGTGTAGGTTATCTCATTTAAACCTCATTGTAACCCTAAAATGCAACAATTGTATTAATAGCTGACATTTCATGAGCATTTACTATGTATAACACAGCTTTTTGGAAAATCTACTGAGTTAGTCCTACCAAAACGCTTGTGATGAAAGTGTTATGCCCACTTTTACAGATAGGAAAACTGAGGCACAAGACATGAAACCATTTGATCATGGTGTGGTGATCCAACTAGTGAACAGTGGGGCAGGATCTGGAATTGGGGAACTAGAATTTAATCACTAAATTTTGAGCCTACAGTTTTGAACTAGTCACTGGGTTTCAGGTCTGAAACTACTTTAAAACTCAGTATCCCTTCCTCCTCACAAGAACATCATCCATAGTCAATGGGAGAGGGTGTGTGAATAATTAGCATGGAATTTCCCTTACCCTTAAGGCACACAGTCTCATAGGACCAAATGAGAAGCTGAACATCAATTAAACATAAAAGGCACTTTTGTTGGTCTTGTGGCTTTTTGTTTTCTCACTTCCTTTAATAATTTCTGACATTTTCACAAGCATGGCCAAATAAAAGGAAACCTTGCCATTCTAAAAGCAAAGAACAAATCACTTCATAGCTGATTGGATATAATGCCAAGAGAAAGAAGAAAGGTATTGGTGTTGGCTATAGCTACACAATGACCCAGTGTTGCTTGAATGAAAGTTATTTGCTTAAAGATGCTGTTATACCAGGTCTAATATTATCTTTGGAAGCAGAGAGACACTTATTGGCCAATTTTAGTTCAAGGCTTCCTGAGGGAAGCCTGATGGTATAGGGAAGGTGTGGGAGTAGCAGAGGCACTCAGTGTCTCCAGACCCAAATCCTAGGAAGGCTCTTGCACGCACTCAAACACAAGGCCACAGATCCACAAAGACAGCTTAGGGGAACCATCAGGACCCTCACAGGAGTAAGGGGAACAAATGTGCATATTCCTCTGAGGGCTCAAAACCTGACAAAATGAAGTAGTCTTTGGAGCCAGAGAGAAGAGAGTCCATAGTTCCATACATCACCTTCCTCTATTTCCCCTTCTACAAGATGATTTCCCCTTCCATAAGGTGACAATAAGTGATGCTTGTTACGTGACCTTTAGTGTGAAGCCTTCTATGAGATTCACAGTATCCCTCCCAAATCTCAGCACACACTAATATGGCTAATTCTAATCCTAAATAATTAGGAATTTGAAGAATTCCTCAATCATTTTATGTTGGGAGGCTAAGTATAACTTACAAGTGATAGGAGCCCATACAATTTGGCTCCTTGCTCCGAACACTAGGAATCAGTTTTGACACATATTCCTCCCCTTCCACACAAGGACAGAAGAAAGAAACAGTAAATTTATTTCATCAGTAAACCAAAAGATAGGCGAGGTATAATACTATGTGTGTAATAGTGAGCAAGACAGATGTGTCTTATCTCTCAACATGCAGCTTCCCATCTAGCAGAGAAAACATATTTTGAAGCTACAATTTTTAAGTGCATTGAATCTTCTTCAGAGTTAAGGATCTTCATTAATAACTGACATGGTTTGTATATGAAATGTCCCACACTGGTCATGTACTATGGGCTTTATTACCAGCTGAATGGATCATGATAGTTCTGATCATCTTATGAATGGATAGAACCCTTCATGAATTCATAAAATATGATGGCACAAATTGGTTAGACCTAGTTGAAGAAAGTAAGTCTCCAGGGATATACCTTGTAAAGATGTGTCTTGTTCCCTGCCTGTTCTCTTTGCTTCTTGGCTGCCATGAGTCTTGCCCTCTGCACACGCCTGCTGTGAACTGAAACCATAAGACAAAAATAAATGCTTCCTCCTTTAAGTTGAATTTTCTGAGGTATTTGTCACAGCAATGGGAAGTCTGACTAACAAAATCCTATCAACCAACCAAATAAAAACACACCATGAGAGGCTTCAGCTTAGGGAATATCTGAGTTCTTTATAAATGGAACAAGCAAAGATGGTTAAGGAGTTAAATAAAAAGATAGAAAAATTATAAGTGCCTTTCAAAGGCTAGTCTAGTGTGAGCATGTGAAGAGAAATAGGAATATTTTTATGAGATCTAATTTCATGTATCTATCCCACATATCATTCATATACAAGTGTTCTGAATTACACAGAGATGTGCAGGGCTATGCTATACCTTTAGAAACCCACACTCCAGTGGACCCATATATAAATAGAAAGAAAGTAGAGTGGTTATCTTAAAGAGAGGCAAGAATATGAGGCCAAGGAAGATAAAAGAGAAATTAACATTGATATGGAGGAATCTTTTAACTAGTCCTTGAAGAATGAGAGAATGTACTTCAAAGTGTACTTTCCACTCAGTGGGAAGGGGGGCATTAGGCCAGCAGTTGAAAGTTCTACAACCTCCAGGCCCCTCTTCTGCCCCGAATGAGAGTCAGACCCCAGCTAGGAGAATCAGAAGTCACTACTGAAAGACAAGCTGTGGAGATGGCAGCAGAAGGAGACTCACTAGGAGAGGGCTGTGCTAAGTGAATTTCTGCTATTGCTTACAACTTCTTTGTGTCTCCTAAAACATGCAGTGTGGGAAGGTCCCAGGCTAAAGACAGAGACAGAGAAGTGACATCTCTGCATACCGTGCAGCAATGTGAAAAGAACCAAGAGAGCGAAACATAGTTTGGAAAGACACCATTGCATTTCAGAGAATAATAGCAAAGAAATGTTGTCTGAGGCCATTTGTATTTGAGAACACAAAAGCCATGAGATACAACTAGTCACTGAGTATGTATGCATGTATGTGTGTATATATATATATGTATGTATATATATATATATGTGTGTGTGTGTGTGTGTGTGTGTAAGCATCACAGAGGCAGAAACAAGTAAGAGGGGGAACATGAACACAGAAAAGAGGAGGTAGCTGCAGCAGTAACCTGTGACTAATAAATAATTATCAACTGCTAGCATAACATACTGTAATAAATAATAAGAGACAGAAATACACCTGAACAATATGCATACAATAAATAATGAATAAAAATATTTGTAGAATTATTTATAGTTCCTGAAGCATGTATTTTGACAAATATTTCAACTAATCATTTAAACCACCTTGTAAGATAAATATAAATCATGTCAAAATGGAATGTCAGTAGATACTTATCTGTGGAGAGATAAATGACCAAGAAAGAAGATTCTAAATGCCTAAATCCTTTCCTAGATCACTCAACCCTTGACAACTTCCCTAGATTTAAAATAAAACATTCAAGAGAGCAAAGAACAATTAATTAGGATCTGAGCCTTGACCTAAGTATGACACAAGACTGGAATTTCTGTGAAGGGCATTGCTTGACCTAGCACAGTAGACTTAAGTTCAGAAAGCCAAAGGAGTGACTTATATCACTTCTTGCTACTCTAACCAGACCCTGAATGTGTGCTCTTTCCATTCCAGTGAAAGAAAAGACCAATTAAAACCCAGGCCAATTAAAAACCTATGGCTTTTAGAGAGTTGTAGAAATTTTCAAAGTAAAGTGTGGCCTACATCTTAGTCTGAACATCAGGAACCTCTTCAAGTCACCCTAACTCTGACAGCCTTATGCCATTAAGAAAACACATGTCCTTAAAGAAAACTCATCAGAAGTAGGTGAAGGTCATTTGAAGGAATCTTGTTAATTTGTGCACCAATCTTTAGCCCCACACAGACTTTTCACACAAAATCATTTATAGGTACATTACTTTAGGAAGAAGTCCTCAGGGTTTTCCCTCCATAAAAATACCCACCAATTTCCCTGTCTTATAACTAAGAACATACAAAACTTTCTGAAAAGTGAAAAAAAGTGGAATTGAGATCTTCAACTTTGGGCTAAATTAGAACTTCGATACTTCATTAAACTAAATCTTCATGATTTAGTTTATGTGTATTGTCAAATAATCCCTTTGTTTCCATATTATCGACTTTAAAACTCATTGTCAGCATGGATATGTCAGCAGACAGGGAAAAAAATCAAACAGTGATACACTCTTCTTTGAAACATGATTATCCAATGAAAGACTTGGAACTGAGGACTACAACTCTTGACACTTACAGCTAACTACTGGGAAGGCACAGAGAAGCTAAAGACCCAAGTCCACATGTGCTTGGGGAATCTCAAAGCAGGGTTCTAGTTGCCAAGCTCAACACCTTTTCAAATGCCGGGGAAAGGATCAGTGTTTGGAAATGGAAATGTTTTGAGACAAGTTCTGTATGAAGGGACTGAGCATGACCTGCTAACAAGTTGATGGATAAGTTTTGGATGTCACTTTAATCTAATGTTTCACCTCACAAGAGCCTGGTTGGTTTTAATAAAACTCTTCAGTGTATATAGATTACCCTGTACATCTTCTCACTTGTTTCTAATCTAATAATTTGATCCATAAAAGGATAGAGAGTGTGAAGGAAATGGATCATGACCTTCTGACATTTGGCATAATTTGTGAGGCTGGTGTCACAGAAGTTTACAGCTACTATCTTGCCAAATCTTATCAAAACCTGAAAGACAAAAAGATTTTTAAAAGTACACACATTATAATTGACATCAAAAAGGAAGTCACTTTATTTTTAGTATATTTGCTTTGGAGAGGGAGCCAGCAAATTGGAAAGAGTCCATAATTTAACCAACATCAGATCTTATTGCATTCCCTATTGAAAGTTAATAAATGTTAGTTTCCTGATTTACTGACTTTACAGTTTTCTCCAATTCATGATCAGCAAGCACCTTTCATTATTTTCAATGAAAACAAAATGAAGACCTGAAACCCTGTGATCGTGAATTGATTTCTGGCAGAGAAGCAAAATTGTTTGGTCTATTTTTATGGCTGAAATAATTGTATTCAAAACCCATAAACAATGTACATCTACTTCAATACTTTTTCAGCTTGTCTTTGGTCATAAACTTTAATTAAAACAAAACATCCTTTAGGTAAATCAAAGGAAGTGCCATTGAAATAATATAAACACCCGAGAAAACCTTGGGCTGTTTCCACACTCGAGTCTGATTAGATGGAAGAGCACCAAGCGCCTGTGTCAGTTGATCAACCAATGGAGTTTGCGAATAAGAGATCTGCCTCTTTGGGCAGAGTTCATGGGAAAAGCTGTGCCAAATTTTGCTATTCCAAGAGATGGTTTTCCACTTGGAAGCTGCAGATCTGTAAAGGCTATCTGTCCTGAGGAGGGTGGCCTCTATTTCGCTGTCAGAAGGGCTGTCTGTCACAGAACTTGTATTGTCTGTCCCATTTAGCTGATGGCAGAAGTCTACACTAGAGTTATGGCAAAGAGAACATGTTTTCCATTACGCACACAACAAAGTGTTGATTAAGGTGGCACATGGTGTCAGACAGGGTAGTAGCCAGTGCCGAGCAGGAACAGTATAGACCTTTTACAGACGCTGAAATTGTTTCCAGAAAGTTCAGCATCCCACTTATCTTTTTGTTCTTTCACTTTTTTTTAAGCTAGAAAAGAATCCACAGCCTTTTGTGCTGATTTTTAAGTGGGTGCTTTAATCATGCCTGATGTTGACTTTCTTCTGCCTTATTCAGAGGTTTCTGTTGTTTGTGGTCAAGGAATCTTTTGAATGTTTACCAGTGGACTCAATAAAAGGAAAAGGTTTCAATTTTTATTTGAGATCTGGTGTTCTTTCTAAAAATAATTTTTTTTAAAGAAAAATGCTCCTAACATTTATAGTATTCTGAGTGACTTGAAAAACAAACCTATCAAAACTGTGACTTCTTAAGAAAAGAAAGAACTGCATAAAATAAAAAACTGTATCTGGAGCAATTTAAGGTCAAAGGGCTTTGAGCTAAGGATTCCCATTCTAAGTAAAACTACTACTACTACTACTACTACTACTACTACTACTACTACTACTACTACTACTGGGAATAATAATAACAATAGCAATAGTAATAAATAAAACAGCTAATAGGCTGAATTTTTACTAGCAGGTAGGGATAGTATCTTTTCACAAAACATAAATACTGATTTAGACAACTGTGAGGAATTGTTTGATTTTTCACAGTCTAAAAATGTGCAAAAAAAAAAAAATTCAGAAATTGTGTGACGGGACAGCCAAATCTTATGCCAGAGCTCTAAATAGAAGAATGAACTAATTGTGGAGGCTATTGGTTATACAGAACCACCTGTCAAAGTTGAATTGGTTTTCTTTGCCAAGATGACAATGACTAGAGTTGCTAGTATTAGTCAATAAAATAGTTAACAGACTGGGTAACTGCCAAAAGTTTTCAGCATAAATATGTACCAAATATTCAATAAAGCAGGCTTAAACGAAAACTTACACATTTGACTGCAGCAATGCTATAATGATCGCTGTTCAGGACACTGGTTGCTCCTGATAGTGAGACCTGTTTTTCTAATACTCCATCAACAGGAAGTAGGGAGAGTCACTGCTAGATCACACAACACCGTTTCACTGGACTCTTGGGTTGTTGTTAGCAAATGCAACCTGAAATGACAATGTCCACTTTGGACATTTTTACACTAATTATCTGATTCTGATCCATTATTAACTCATTTATTATTTTTCTTGGTCCCAGAAACTTATATATTTGGCCATCTCATTCCTATCTATTTTGAAATGTTCAAACTTTCTTTGTATTTTCCATCAACCCATTACTACAACATTTACTCGAATGACCCTCAAACCCTTGTTGCTATTTTTTTTTCTGAGTCTGGATTTCTTTTTCCATGTTATTGCTATGCCTTTAGTCAGAAATTAGCTTTCTAAATTCCAATGTAAACCCACCACCAAGCACGTATGCTCCCTTTCTTCTTATTTCACGACCCAGAACTATAATTGGTTAACCAAAATCTGCATAACCACATATATACAACATCTCCATTCTCTTAAACACTGCCTATCTTCATTACCATTTCTTTTTACTGAAGTTCAGATCCTCACATTCTATTTCCTGTATTGTTGTGTCAGCCTTGGATTCATTTCCCTACAGTCTCTTGTCAATGTAGTGCATCTATATCCTGGCCACAATCTTCTTCTTTCCTATTCATTGAGTTTCTACAATGGATATACAAAAATAGTTCAATCACTTTCTGTCCTCAAGAAAGATACACCCACTAGAGGATGCAAAAATTATTGGCTCGGGACAGAATGGCATGGTGTACAACATTTTATCATATAGGTGACTGAAAGAAAAGAGTCCCTCGTATCTAGAGGCAATAACTCCTAAAATGAGGTTTATATTAAGTAACCAACATCATCAAACAGAGATGGTGAAGTTTCAGATAGAAAGGAATACTACATGAAAACATAAGTTGATATAAAAAAAAATCACATTTTCAGATTCAGTACATCTGACATATAAGATTATATAGCAGCAATTTGAGGTTGTCCAGGTTGGGAACGCCACATTAAGTACCTTGTTAAATATACAAATCAATGTAAAGTCTTGGCACATTTTATGTAAAAAGGTGGGATGGTCATTTTGTATGATAGTTTCTAAGTAAGAAGTGTGGACAAGGATATAGCAATGAGATATTGGAGGGACCCACGGTATGGCAGAGTCACTCTTGAATCAATATCTGCTTCAAAATGTTCCAGTGCGCCGGGCGGTGGTGGCGCATGCCTTTAATCCCAGCACTCGGGAGGCAGAGCCAAGCAGATCTCTGTGAGTTCGAGGCCAGCCTGGGCTACCA
This sequence comes from Peromyscus californicus insignis, assembly GCF_007827085.1. NCBI lineage: Eukaryota > Metazoa > Chordata > Mammalia > Rodentia > Cricetidae > Peromyscus > Peromyscus californicus. The sequence continues at coordinate 89,017,569 of NW_026294595.1, read as the reverse complement.
AGCGAGTTCCAGGAAAGGCGCAAAGCTACACAGAGAAACCCTGCCTCGAAAAACAAAAAAAAAAAAAAAAAAAAAAAAATGTTCCAGTGCTGAAGCCTGTGAGAACATTCTTTAAAATGTTTTACCAAGCCGGGCGGTGGTGGCGCACGCCTTTAATCCCAGCACTTGGGAGGCAGAGCCAGGCGGATCTCTGTGAGTTCGAGGCCAGCCTGGTCTCCAGAGCGAGTTCCAGGAAAGGTGCAAAACTACACAGAGAAAGCCTGTCTCAAAAAAACCAAAAAAAAAAAAAAAAAAAAAAAAAATTAAAAAAAAAAGCCGGGCGGTGGTGGCGCACGCCTTTAATCCCAGCACTCGGGAGGCAGAGCCAGGCGGATCTCTGTGAGTTCGAGGCCAGCCTGGACTACCAAGTGAGTCCCAGGAAAGGCGCAAAGCTACACAGAGAAACCCTGTCTCGAAAAACCAAAAAAAAAAAAAAAATGTTTTACCAACCACTTTTTCAAACCATCTTCCTATCTCCTTACAAGTGTTCTATACATCAGCACAACTAGCCTATTTCTGACATTTTAAATGTGCCTCTGACTTTCCACCACAACAATTTCCCTTTGATTACTACTAACCCCTCATCTAGGAACATTTCTCCCTTACTCTGTATTTATGTGTCAAATACTTTCCCTTCCTCCAACATAAAGTTTTGCATTATTTCACACCTGGATAAACTCTCTCCCTCCTTTGTGTCTCATTTTGGGCATTCATTACACTTATCTTGTAAATATACCTATGGAAATTGGCTTTATCATATTCTCCTTCTTGAAGTGTATGATAGGACAGGCAAAGTGCCTTCCACAAAGAAAGTATTCAAGTACTATCTGTTAAAAATTAAGTGTGGCCAGTTGATGGTAGTACATGCCTTTAATCCCAGCACTTGGTAGGCAGAGCTAGGCAGATCTCTGTGATTTAGAGGCCAGCCTGATCTACAGAACGAGATCCAAGACAGGCACCAAAACTACACAGAGAAACCCTTTCTCGAAAAAACAAAAACAACAACAACAACAAAAATTAAGTGCGATTTGTTAAAATGAAGCATTGACTTCTCTATTATGCATATGGGAAATTCAGAGTAGAGAGGCCCTTATGTATAAATGCTAAGCCATATAGTGAGCTACAGCCAATACTTAGTTCTATAGAAATCATCTTTGCTTCAGAAATTAAATATGTTTATCACCACATCCTATGAAATATATCAGAATTATGTCCTTGGGTTCTTGGTCTCATCTATTTGATTGGAAGGGAAAATGGTTAATATTCCTTGTACATCTTTACATATTGATTTATCTGTCTACCAGGTATTCTATATTGTCCTCCAATTGGTCATTTAAAGCTCTTTAATTCTGTAATACATGTTTCAGTGCTAAAATCCTTAGAATTTTTTTTGGCCTGGTAAAATAAAATCTGCTCCTTGTCAGTTTAATAGATGCCACTAAACAACTTCACAGAAATACTGGAGAATATGAATGGCATTGGTGTCAAGACATTGCTTCTGGATTTTTACCCTACTGCTTTTTGACTTTTGAAAAGCTTACTTACAGACAAGGACTGAATATTGCTTTGTCTTCTGAGAGTGATGCATCCAGGACCAGTTTTTTGTGCATTCATGAACAAATGCATTTCTCACCATCTCTGAGACAATTTGAATTGTTTCCTAAAATTTCTAAGGTTCGGCAAAATCTAAGAAACAGAAAAGAGGCCATGAATCACTTTGCTTTGCATATGGCGAGGATGGACCTGGCAGTGTGGTTGCTGCTGCCAAGTTCAGCAATGAGAGATGGGAAATAGTCTCAGTAACAGGACACAGACAAAAACCATAGCAGGAAAGACGACTTAAAAAACAGCTACCTTCTGAATTGTAGAGACCTGTCTTTGTTGTACTCAATTTACAAAAAAAAAAAAAAAAAAAAAAAAAAAAAAAAAAAAAAAAATGTAGGCAAAACATACTTTTACCCAAAGTGTACGGTTCTGAACAATCTGCATCAAGACTGCCTGTGTACCCAGAATAAAAAGCAATGTCATATCTTCTCTATCCCTAGCTGCCCAGCCTTTGGGAAAACTGGTTTGGGGAACATAGGCCATTTTGTAAGGCACAGGGTAAAGGATGAGCTCAATTTTATTGTTTCGCATCAGTCTATAACTAGTGCCAATTGATACTTTAAGAGAACAATTAATTGGGATTGAATGGTATAAAATAAAGCCTAAAGAAGCCAATTTTTCATGAGAAGACTGAAAGTTGGAAAATTCTGATGATTTGATATTTCCTTCAATTACTTCATCTTGTCGGAATTATACATGATTTTATATTCTTCCTCTCCCCTCTGTGTTGCCATGGTGAAGTGCTTTTTCTGCTTTATACCTAATCAAGGTGAATGTACTCCACCAAATACTCCACTGCAATGGAATCTCTGAAGACCTGTAATCGCTATAATCCTAGTGCTGAAGGCAGAGACAGGAGGATTCACTGGGGAAGAGACCCATTCAGTACAGCCAGTCAGTGAGTCCCAGGTTCAGTAAGAGACCCTGTCACCAAAAAATAAATAAATAATAAATAAAGGGCAAGGGGCAGTAGAGAAAGACACTCTGGTATCCACATAGATAAGTGCACACATATGCACACATATATACATACAGCATACACCTAAATATATACACCACACACAGATAATTATAAAAGCTTGATGTTTCAGGGTTCTCTTGATCATTTGAGGCTCCTTGGAGCAACAAGTAAGAGAAGGAGTGAGCATGCTGACAGTAGACCCTAGTAAGGAGGAGGAAGACGCCCTTTCATGTGGAAGGAAAAGGGTGAATTCATCTCGCGTCTAGGTGAGACATTTGTTTTCCAGTGATCAATTAATTCAGTGATAATTGCCAAGCACTCCAGTCACGGCCTTAGAGAAGCATGGAGCCCATAGGTTCATAACTGTATCTGCTCACCATTTGGCATAACCCAACTGGCCCAACAAAGTTGCTAACTCATGGCAAGAGAAAACCTAGATGTCCGTACCTGATGACAGTCAGGCATAGATTTGAGTCCACCTCTCATAACTAAGATGATTGTTCTTGCAACCTTTTCCTTTAAAGTGGCCCTGAATAGGAAACCAACCAAATAAGAGGAACTGACTGGATGGATGAATGCGTTTGAGTGGAAGTATGCATTGCCCCAGATGTTATTGTGCCCCTGATCTCCTGTAGAATTAACACATTTATTTCCTCTACTTTAACCCTCCTTAAGAATTGTTCTTGACTACTAAGACTTGTCTCATTTTATGCCCTTTCACTAGAGCATCACCAATTTCTCACCTAGATGTGAGATGGATAGATGAATTCACCCTTTTCCTTCCACATAAAAGGGCGTCTTCCTCCTTGTTACAAAGGTCTAGTGTCAGCATGCTCACTCCTTCCCTTACTTGTTGCTCCAAGGAGCCTCAAATGATCAAGAGAGCCCTGAAACTTCAAGCTTTTATAATTATCTCTGTGTGGTGTGTATGTTTATGTGTATGCTCTATGTATACATATGCATATATAGTGATTCCAATGACTTGTTAATATAAAGACGTGATTGTTCAGTCTTATTTCCCCAGTTTGAGAGTGTCATACCATTGGAACCACTGTTGTGACTGCATCACACTTTTACTCTTGCTCTTGCACAGCTCTGTTTCCTTTTGTTAGTCAATAAACTGCCTGCAACAAAACAGCCAAATAAGAGTCTGCCTTCCATCTCCTGACATCCTTACCTTTGACAGCCAGGCAACCTACCAGATATCCCCTCATCCTTCATATTAGACATCCATAAAAGATGCAGAATTTGTTTTCAGTTCTTCTGGGTTAAAATTTTCCATTCCTGCCACAGACGCAAAGGCATGAAGTCAAATGACTAGCTCTTTTCACTCTAATGATTTCAGCTCCTGGATTATGAGCATCTTACTTATTAGAAAACTGACTTTACCATTATTCAGCTTCAATTTCATCTTATGCAGCAGCTTTTTATTTTCACAACAAATATTTTATAAGGCTTGTCTGCCTGCTGACTCAGAACCCGTGTGGCAGCAGTCTGACAAAATAGATTGTCATGATCTATTAAATCAATAATCCATGCACTAAAGAAAATTTACACAATGAGCTGCACTCTGCTCTCAACTGTGCATGACTGCAGTGCTGGCGGGGAAAGCCAGCTGCTGCAACTGGTGCCGGAAGTGGCAATTTCTAGTTTGTTTTTTTCCTTAGAAGATACCAGAATCAATGAATGGAATTTAGTCCTAAGGCAGTCTAGTCAATCATACCAAAATTTAGCATCATAGACCTAGAGAGACTTCAAATTGAATGGGACCTCAAGAGACCAGTTCCTGCTCTCTGAGTCAAAGTGAGGTTCGCTTGAATTATTTCAAATGCATTCATTTTGAAAGCATTCTTATAGCTCTCCGAAGTTACTCATTTTGGAATTCTAAACTCCTCACTGACTAAATTCTTCCACATGGAATAATGGTACTTTTTCATTGTTCCTCTCTATTGTATTGAAAAAGCATCTGGCCAACATCTTCTTAATCACCTTTCCTGTGTCTGGAAAAGGGAAAAGATTCTTGAGGTTTGTCTTTCATTTTGTAATTACCTTTATTTATTTGTGTGGATGCTGGGGGAAGGGAACATGCGTGCTGCGGTGTGAATTTGGAAGTTGTAAAACAACTTGCAGGAGTTGGTTCTCTCCTTCTGCCACGTTGGCTCAGGGGAGCAAACGTGTGTCATCAGGCTTGGCAGCAAGTACGTTTATCTATCCAGCTAGCTCTCCAGTCCCAGCCTGTTTCCTGTGAGTTTTATTCTACCCTAGGTCGTGTTTCCTAAGTGTTCATCTAAAATGTTACATATAGTTAAGTTAGTCATCTTCCATCTAGACCTGTGGCATCCCTTTTGGGAAGAAAGATAACGGGAATCCGTGAAAGCAGTGATGGCGAGTGCGAGGGGGGGGGGGGCGCAGGGAGGGAGGGGGATGGAGTCTGCCTTTGGTGTTGCCACGCATTGCTCTTCATGAAATGATAGCTTGCTGAGTTCGGGTAGATGGGAGGAAAGGACTGCGGCTGGGGAAAGGATTTTCAGTCACAGCCTTGAGCTGCCTCTGTACTTTTATTTGACAGCACCTTGTTTCTATTCGTTGCGACATGAGGAGGGGTGAGGTAAATAAATTGAAGCTCGTGCAAGTTATTTTTCCTTAGAAAAGAATTACTAACAAAAGCGTATCTTTCTTAATGAAAAATTAGTTTTCGGGACCCAAGTTCTTTCTAACATGGTTAGTCATCCTTGACTTCTCCCATATGACTTCAATTCCAGTGATGAACTGGCCAGATTCTGATTTTTACTTTGGAACCACAGAAGGCAGTCATTGGCTCAGTCTCACTATGTCAATGGTATCCATGTTTGGAATGACAGCCCTCTTAGCATCACCATGACCTTACCTCATAAGCATCATTGACTTCTCAGGCACTGTCCTTGATGAAAGTTCCTCATTGCTTAGGTTTCCATAAACAAATTTACTTAAAAATATAAAATATGAAGTTATTATAAAAACATGATTTTTACCCCTGTGGTGATTTCTTTCAAATATTTTCACAATTAAAAAGAATATATAGAAAAAAGGGGACAAGAAAAATTGGATGGGGCAGGGGCAGGGAATAACTACTGCACAGTGTAAAATGCTGGATCTGGATCCTTTTAAGCTTTATTGGAATAGTTGTGTATTCCTGAGCTTATAAAAATATGAGCCATGTCCACTAAAGTTTAATTACTTTTTAGTGTTGACAGTGGAAACAATTAGAATTAGTTTGTTGAAAACATTTAGCCTGTAGTGTGCCTTTGCTAGGTTAGGTAAGGAAACCTCTCCTGTTCTGGAAGATGAGTCAAACTGGCTTTATTATAAGGATTCACAGAACACAAGTCATTCACCTAAAAATGCCATCTCATGAAGTATTGCTTTTAAAGAATATTATAGTAAAATCACATTATAAGTCATCATTAAAATATCAGTAACATTTGGAAGTTGATCTCACTTGTAGCATAATTCAGCTGGAAGATGGATGGAATCACTTGCCAGCATTCGTCCACCTGCCTTCTTTGTCCTTTATGCAGTCATTATAATTCTCCCTTTTATTGATGAATTCACTGACTTTATTGAAACATGTAGAAGAACCTAGTTTTCCCAAGAAAACTTTGTAAAATATCGTAATTAGAGAACAAAGGATGCCAAACTCTCCCAAGATTGGTTGGCAATTTACTAGACTCAGACCAACTTAAGTACAAGTTTGTACCCTGCCCAATTCCATCTAAAGACTACATAATGAAAAACCTTTTGACAAGTTGATTAATAATACTGAGCTGTTAAAGTTCAGCTGAGTGAGCAATTAAACATTCCAAACAGCAATGAACCTTCAGAAGGTAATTTATGGTAATTTTATGCACAAGAGCTCAGTGGCTTTTTAATTTGATAGAATGTTAGTAGCGCGAATTTCTAACAAGGGAGTGTCAGGGTTCCATACATCACTGAGATTACTTAAACATTTCAAACGTGGCTGATGAATGAAGTTTCTTGAGATGTGGGGAGATACAGAAGGTATTGGAAGGTTGAGATTATTCATCATATCAATTATTGAGAGTGGATGCGCTGACATCATACTCCCAGATCATATTTTATGTCCACAGTAAAGATAAGTCAAGCTTGAAATAACAGACTTGCCTAACTACAGTAGCTGCAGGTAATTCAACTCCCTTTACTTGATCCCCATTCGTCCTTACACCTTTCTTCAAACCCATTACCAAGTCTTTAATTCCTACCTAGACTTTTAAAGCTAGATTCATTACTTTGAAAAAAATCACAGCGAGATGACTGAGAAGAAGTGCAAGAATAGAAGAACAAAAGGTCAAGAAAGAAAGCAAGTAAGAATGACTAAAAAGCCAGAATCCACTCAAAGTCAGAATCAGTGAGGTTACTGCCATTTACTGCTTTCCTTTTCACCAGGCCACATATACACATTCACAAAGCACACTTTCGTCACAACACACACACACACACACACACACACACACACACATCCCAAACAGAGAAATCTCTATGCAACCGTAGCAATGGCTACCAGCCAGGCTTAAAACCCCTGCTATTCAATTAACACCACACCGGGTCTCTGTCAGCCTTTCTCATCTGAAAAAAACAAAACAAAACAAAAACAAAAAACGGCATGATTTGTTTATAGAAAAAGTGAATTTTTTTTCTCACTGCAGGTCCTACCCTAGTGTCCTTGAATTTTAAGTTATATGAAGGTCCAGGAGATTGTTTACCTCGAGGCCCTCACTTTTAGTTCATGGAGTCTTTCAACATGATTATTTGACCCTGCATTTTGTCTTAACTTTTAAAATTGCTTGAAAAACTGAAGCATTGGATGCTCCTGAAAAGGTATGTCCCTCCATTCCCGTGTAATAACTGACTAGGGCTAACTGTGTCTTCCTAGTTAAAGGAGCAATGTTTTCTGCAGCAGGTCCTAAGCACAGGTACCTACTTGGGTCTTATACTTGGGCAGGGTTACTCAAACCACCTGGGCCATGCAGGGATCTCAGTCTGTGATCCCTGACTGAGATTAACCTCTTTGAAATATAGCCAAGAAAACAATGCTCACAGTAACAACACGACTTTAACCAATGTCACCCAGCTACTTAGTAGCAAAACAAGGGAGTCTTTTAACACTTAATCTAGGGTTCCTTTTGTTATGCTGTAGCTTTAGCTCCCTTATGTTTCTCATCGCTCTATGTATCTTCTTTTAGTTTAGAAGCAACATCATCAAAACACAATTAACCTGATCAGAATATGCTATGCTTCCACACCAATCTCCATCAATTGAAATAATAATAGGGTTAAACCAAGTTGAATTTCACAAACAGGAAGTGCATGCTTTTGACTCTCATCTTTTGCATCTTATTTCACTCTGAAAGAGAGTCATAATCTCTGATCTACAAAGAAGTGCATTAATTGGAAGTCACATCATTTGAGTAGTAATAAGTAGGAACTGCTTTTATACCTGTTTTTGACATCTGTATATGTTATATATAACATACAAATATCTCAGCTAACAACAACAGCAAAGGAAAAACAGTTCTACTTCTGCTACAAATACAGAGACTCAGCACAAATCACCGGGATGACTTCCTAATGCTTTTATTTTATCAAATGGATTGAAAAACAAAACCAAACAAGAAAACACAAGCTCATCTAGCTATCATTTCTGCAGATGTCATTTCTTGGTACTATGCAATTATAATTCATGTCAGGTAAAGAGTCTTTGAGACGATATCAGAAATATTTGGGCAAATTTCTTCATACCACTCTGGAAAGCTGTTTCCCTCACATGGGAAACTTCTAGAAAGAGCACTGTTTACTGACGCCACGTGCCTCATAATCCTCCTCCGCCTCTTCCCCTCTCTTTCTCTCTCTCCCTCCTCTCCCCCTTTCCTTCCTCCCTCCCCAAGCATATGTTTTAATGTTAACACTCCCCCATCTACAGAGACCATCTGCTTATTAAAACAAGCGTTCTTCTCCCTTCTAAGCCAGCTTTTCACATGGAGACTCCTTCCTTTCTGTCAGTTCCACAGTCCATGGATTTAGAGAGAGGGAGAAGATTGAGATCTTCAGGTACAAACAAGAGTATTTGAAGACAGGTGGGAGACAGGAGAAGTGAAAGACTGATGTATGACTGTAGAAAGACAAGGTCTCTTCTGATGAATATCTGAAGTTACATTTTACCTATTCCTCCTAGAGCCGGGAGACAAACCTTGATGGCCACGTCTGTCTGTATCATCCTACCTAATCCTGCAGGTTCTAGTGTTTAACTTGCAGTCTTCCACCTGTGTCCAACATCACAAATAGAGGCTTTGTGGTGATGGAATGTAGATTTTATTGCAGTGTCCTCAGACTTGAAAGATGAACAGGAATCTGTGAGGTCTATAAAAATCACAGTAGAGAAATAACCCTCTGCTCATGAGCATGCATGATTAAACTCAGGGACACTCATGGGCATACGTTCTCTCTCTCTCTCTCTCTCTCTCTCTCTCTCTCTCTCTCTCTCACACACACACACACACACACACACACACACACACACACACACACACACACAAGAGAGGGAGAGAGAGCACTTCGGAAGTGCAACCTCAGCAATGCATTATGTTTCATATATGCATATAATGTGTTTGGGCATATTTACCCCATTACCTTACCTTGTCTATTTTCTCCTCCCACTGAGACTGCTCTTCTCATCTAGTCCCCCTTCTACTTTCCTCTCCTTCTCCTTCTCCCCTCTCCCCTCTGTGAGTGTATGTGCTGGTGTGTATGTGTGTGTGTGTGTGTGTGTGTTTGTGTGTGTGTGTGTGTGTGTGAGAAAGAGAGAGAGAGACAGACAGACAGACAGATAAAGAGAGAGAGACAGAGAGAGTACACATGTACACATGAGTGACTCAGAGTTTAACCATGCATGCTCATAAGCAGAGGGTTATTTTTCCTTGATATCTGTTTTAAAGCTGAGCCTTCATATAAAGAAGAAGCAAGAAACAAGTGAGTGAGAACTAGTGAAGGCATAGGAAAACCTCATAGATATTTAACATTGTGAGCAAACATTAACACCTGTGGGTTGAGGGGGCAATTTGCTTTTCAGAGATGGAGAAAGAGCAAGGTAACTACTGAAGCAGCCTTGATTTGGAGACACAATCAGGAGAACAATCTTGCAGCAGTCATTTTCAGAATTGTGTGTCCAGAACACAGGAGTACTGACAAACCTCAGATATTGTCAGCCAGGCTGTCTTCTCCCACATCTACCGCAGTTGCTGTCCTCCAGGCTGTCTTCTCCTACCTCTACCACAGCTCTTGTCCTCATCCACACTCTTCTCTATCTGGGAGAATGGGCTGAATCAGAAAGTTTCATAGTGTGGTCTAATGAAATTTCCCTACGGGAGGGCAGTGCCCACCAGCCGTTGAAATGAACTTCACTATTTAATAAAAATTAAAAATGGGAAATAGGCAGCCAGTGTGCCACGGAGATGTTAAGAAAGGGAGCCATGTCTTCTGTGGATCAAACCTTGCCTGTGCCCCTCTAGGAGGAGAACAGTGGCCAGAACATGGAACAAAAGCAAGATGTTAGGATGCAGGAACTCAATTACCTGATCCAAGGGTACAGTGCAGCTAAGAGAGGAACTGGAGAGCTGGAAGTGGTGAACATGTGGGGAAGCTCCATTAAGAATCACAAGTTAAAACTGTGGGGTAATAGGCATAAATAACACTCTGCCCGGCGCACAATAGCAAATGATCAACATCTAAAAAGACATCTGGATTTAGAAAGGCTAGTCTCCTAACTGATATGTGTTCACTAACCTAGTTCCTATCTCCACCATTTTCCTGCCTTCTTTAATGAAGTCATCAATAACACTATCTTCTGGGGGTTTAATATAGAAACCCAATTCTTGTTTATTTTAAGATTTTATTTATTTTTATTTCCTGTGTATGAATACTCATGTACATATCTTCATGTGTACCACATGTGTGCTTGGTGACCTTGGAGGACAGAAGAAAGAATTGAATCATTTGGACCTGGAGTTACAGATTTCTGTGAGCTAATATGTGGGCACCAGGAGCTAAACTCCAGTCTGCTGCAAACACATCCAATACTCTTTAACTCTAAGCCATTTCTCTACCCTCTAGAAGCACAATTTCTATCCTTAGCTCAACTGCCAGCATTATTCTCTCAATGAATTCCCTTAAAGTTTCCATGAATGTTCGCTGAACTTAGGAGAAAATGCCAACTACTAATTAAAAATGTCTGATTAGGAATATGAGCAGGGGCAACCAACATGAAAGGTCTTTAGAAAAACCATTTGGAAATCTCCTACTATAGAAGAATCCTAAAATCTATACATATATGAAAGGAATCTAAATGAAGTCACTACATAATGAGGGAAACGATGACCAAACTAAGCATCTTATGTCATCAAGCGAACCCTATATTGCCAGGAATGGGTTACATCTTATTGAGTTGCTGGCCAAAAGGGTCCTATAGACCACCCCTCAAGACAACATAGGCTATTGCTAAGAATATTGGTTACTCTCCAAAATCTGATGGTCAGGCTCTATTAATGAAGATACCACTTATTTATGTCATAGAACGTGGAGAAATCCAGATGGTGCCCAAATGGAATCTTCACACCTACTGACTAGCTCTCTTGATACTAGAAGATACTCTGCATACTTATGGAGGAGAAAAGCAATCATTAATACCACCCTGCTATAAACCCTCTGATATAGAACAACCAGCTTGAAGGATATGCAGGTACAATAGTGGCACAAATGTTATAGGAATAACCAACAACTTTTTTTTATTGGATTTTAGGCCCACTCCACGCAATGGAACCCAAGAATCTGAGACTAGGTATGTCATGGACCTAACGAAAAGCTTCCTGTTATTGTGCTAAAGGAGCAGAACAATAAAATGGCTTCCAACAACATACTGACCTACTGCTATACCCAGAGATGGCTGCATTGCTGCATCCACTCAGAAAAGCTTCTTCTTTCAGCACTTTAGAAATAACACAGAAACCCACCAGGGGAAAATGTGTGGAGAGTAAGAGACATTGGCACATCTGTCCTAAATGGGATGTCTTCATCAAAACCTTCCCCTCCTGGCTCAGAAATCTATATGTAAGAGGAGGTACAAAAATTGTAAGAGTCAGAGGTGCTTGGAAACATTATCTCCCAGATACAATAAGACTGACACACAGATGGACTCACAGAGACTGTGATGGCATGCATACAACCTGTACACCAGACAAAAAGCCCAGAACTGAAAAAAAGAAGTTGACATAAAGTCCCACTCCTACCCAAGAAGTTTTTTTTTTTTTGCAATTGATAGCTGCTGGAAAAGGGAAAATCAGTTTTCTCCACGAAGTTTCACTGGGTCTATCAACACATTCTGGGAAGGCCCTATGCTTAGCAGTAGTTGGCCAACACAAAACATATTTCATGTATTTTTCTTGTGGGATTTTTGTTTCCTTTTGGTAATTTTTGTTTAACTAATTTTTTTTGTCTGTTTTGACTTTCGTTGTTATGTTTTTTGAGAGAAAGCACATCAAATTAGGTGGATAAGGAGGTAAGGGAAACTATGGGAGGAATTGTGAAAAGGAAAACAACATGATTGAAATACATGAAATGAAAATATATGTATGAAAAAATTAAATAAAAATGTCTGATTTTCTAGTTTAACAATTTTCTCATCTTTTTTCTTACATTATCTCCCTTACTCACTAGTAAGAGGGACACATTGTGTAGTCTGTGCTCAGTTGTCTGTGAGCAAGCCTGGTGCTTCTTAGTAGGTACAGAGCTGCTCTTTGGACAAATGTTGACTGTCAATGTATTAGGCACTTTCCACTACTGGACCCTAGCACTTATGAACTTTAAAATAAGGAAAGGGAAAATGAGCTTCTACCCCCAAATGCCAGAAACTAAAACATGACTAAATAAATTTCTTAGGACAGATTTTTTTCAGCTTCTTAGTCTTTGCTTTGATTATCTTTCAAGATTTTCAAACTTCTGACAGGAAGCCACACCCTAAAGGATGATGGAGAGTCACGGTGGGGTCCAGTAACAACTCTTCCCCTAAATCCCTGGACTTCTCTCCCGTCTCTAGTTTTTCAGAGACATCAGCTTGATACACTTTAAACATGGCTAAGAACCAAAACTGGGGCCTGCTGGTGGATTTCTCATAGCTCCAGGCTAAACATCTTTAGTTATCTGACAATCAATATGCACGAATGTAATTATTTGTTTTCTAGGAGTTAGATGAGCAAGATCATTCTAAATTCCTGTTATTAATACATGGTAATGAAAGTGAAATATTAATGACTTAGTCAAGTGTATTAAGAATTTGAAGTGCTGTGCAAACTGAAAACTTGCATCTTAGAGGGGGGAAAAAAGCTCAAATGCACCAGATGGCTTGGTGACAGCCATTTTATGTAGTGCAGTCTCAGCAGATATGTTGATAGCCTTCAGGAAAGGCCAGCAACTGTGCAAGTGAGGGTGCTGTACCTGATTATCTGAGAGGGCTGTGCTCAAAAAAATCAAGTGGTTGGAGCTGAGCTTGCTTCTTTGTGTCCCTAGCGTTTGGTCCTGAATGAGATATGAAGGTGTCTCAAGTCATCAGCGAAAGACATCTCACTGTCTGATGTTTCACCCCTCCTATGAACTGAGATGTCCTGTAGCTGGCCCTAGGGCAATGATCTTCATATATCCTAGTATGTGATAGAGTTGAAAGTGTCCTAGACTAGCAGTCAGCAGAACCGAGAGAGCTTCAGGCAGCCCAGCTGTGGAATAGCTAAATGGCCTTGAACAAGCTCAAGACCATACCTTTGGGTGAAGTTTCTTCGTCTGTGACCTAAAGACAATCCCAACCATCTCTCTGCCTTTCTGGAACTACTGGGAAGGTTATGAGAGATAATATTTTATGAATAATAATAAATAGACTTGCAAAAAGCAGAAGATCCAATTGTTCGTGGCTGGATTTACTGCTCCAATTAAATTGTATTTATGCATTTGCTTTTGTCACACAGGAGAGAAGAATATCATTCAATAATAGTTTCTTCTTTTAATCAATATTTACTCAAAAGCTGTAATCTTTGAATGACCTATACCAGGCACATATGTATTCAGATACGTGTGTGTGTGTGTGTGTGTGTGTGTGTGTGTGTGTGTGAATTCTATCATTTTGATGCATTTGCCTTAATTATTCTGCCTTACAATTCCAATATTAAGAGTATAGAAGTACAATGACAAAAAAAATAAAAGGAAGATGATGTATACACGCATATATATGATAATCATTTTCCTCCCTCTAAAGGAAAACAGTTAATTAAGATATACATATTCCACTACTCACATCTGAGGCCACAACTGGCACCCTCCTCGAACCACCTGCAATGTTGGGTTTCCCTACTCCAAATGGAAAGAATTGGCCTCAGACATAGGACAGAGAATGGAACTCAAGAATGTTTGGAAAAATAATTTCCATCTTTTTTCCAATGGGAAACTGTGCCCCTTCCTTATACTCTTTATTATACTACCAACTCCACGGAGCAAAGCCATAGAATATCATAGCCAAGAAGTTTCAGATATGAGACCCCACCCCCAAAAAAGCTGACTTGATTGGGGATTCTTCAGTGGATGAAGCCTAGTGAGTTCATGAGAAGATCCTGACAAATTCTCGTTTAAACACACATGCATTTCCTGATTCTAAGAAACCACAGAACCAATTTAGTGTTGGTTATTAAAAAGCACATTTGAAAAGTGGAATTTCTGCTTGTTCAACAGCTTTCATTTGCTAACTTGGGATTAAAGGTGTGCCCCCTCACCTGGCTCATTTTGCTAACTTTTAATTCCCTTCTCTTCAATGAAATCTGCTTTTCACTCTGGTATTTTATGTATTTCTGTATTTTGTTATCAGTTATTTCCACTGGTGCTGTTCTAATTGTTTCTTTCTGTGACTGTCTCTACTTCCGTTATTTATCCGCTCAGGAAATATTTATGCAGAGCCCAAGACATATCAGTATGTTGATCTTGGTACTGAGATAGACTTGAGTTCAAAATCCATACTCTTGAAGATTTAATAATTAAGTCAGGATTGATATGGTTCAAACATATCAAAGATATGGCCTATCTTCTCATCAACATATACAAATAAAATCAGTGTTCTGCAATAATTGGTATAAAAGTGTGTTTCAGGAGCCAGCAAAGCTGGAAATCAAGGTGACTTAACACAGTGAAGAACACATTCATGTCACAATATGATACAGGCTTCATGGCCTCTGATGTCAATCCCATAAAGTAGACACAGGTTTCTTGTGATTTAACAGCATTGTCTCACAGTCTTTCATTCAAGCCATGGAGCTATAATCTCTCTCTTGCTTCCAAGAAGAATGAGGCATTGTTCTTTCTCATATTCTATTAGTGTTAATTAGTCACACTTCATATTACCCAACTAAGATGTACGGAGCCTTGGAAATACTGAGGATCACATAGATCTTTTAGAAAATGTTAGAAATGTTAACATTTCCTGATGGAGTCTTCTAGGAAAAATATGAACAAGCCCCAGACTACCATCTTACTTCATATTTTGCAATATATTTAAAATATTAATTTACATTTATGAACTAATTAATAACAATATATGACACATATGAGGAGGTCAACAAATTTTTGTGGAATGTAAAAAATAATAAACTAATAAATAATGGCAGTAGACTAATATTTTATATAAATATCAAGATATATGCCACAACAAAATGTCCCAAAATACAAGGAAAAAAGCATTACATCATGTTAGAATTCCCTTATTCTAAAAGCAAGTTGTAAAGATAACAGATACTTAAGAGACAGGAGCAATTACCCAGGACTAGCATAGGCAAAAATGTTATGATGTTTTGTTTTAAAATGATAGGAGCTGATTGAAGGAGTGAAGATTTAGACAAAAAAGATGATATCTATTGGAGAACTTTGTAAACAAAGTAGCAAATATAAGCAATGATAAAGTCTATATGAGAATGAGTAGGCCAAACATTCTGATTTGGAGGTTGTGACATGACTGTAAAGACTTATTGAAAGAGATTCTAAAATTTAAGAGTAAATGACTGCCACACAAGGGTTTGGAGTAGAACAATTGCAAGCTGGAGATGACAGGATGTTCTAGCTCCTACCTTGCCATCAAGCCCTTTCTAAACATAGTCTTCATACCTAAGTCTTGTCTTCAAACAAAGCTTGAACCTAAGTGCAATGAAAGCAGAAGAAGCTGCATTCACACAGCAGGGGATTTGCACATATGAAATTTATGGGAACTGGTAGAAGGAGTAAAGCCTTAGCCAAGGAAAAGGGGTTCTGACAGCAAACGCAAGATCTGAGTAAAATCAAGTCAGTCAAAAACCTATCATGAATGAGGAAGATGGTCATAAAGTTCCCCTCCTAGCTGAGAAGCTATTAGTGATGGCCACTGAAATAGGGAAATTTGATTTTCTTCATGGATGAACCCCTAGATTCTACCTATGCTCCAGTCAAGGTTCTTTTTTTTTTTTTTTTTTTTTTTTTTTTTTGGTTTTTCGAGACAGGGTTTCTCCGTGTACTTTTGGTGCCTGTTCTGGAACTCACTTTGGAGACCAGGCTGGCCTCAAACTCACAGAGATCCGCCTGGCTCTGCCTCCCAAGTGCTGGGATTAAAGGCATGCACCACCACTGCCCGGCTCCAGTCAAAGTTCTATACCCATACAAATACTGGCAGTGCTGAGTGGACTTGCTAGGTGAGAACAACACAATTAAAATAACAAAACAAAACAACAATAATAAAATCATGAAGTTAGAATGGAATAGTAGAGTGTTGGTTCTCTCCTTTCACCATGTGGGTCCTGGGGAGCTCAGGTCATAACGCTTGGTGGCAAGTGCCTTTACCCAAATGAGATATATTGAAGGCAACATTTCTTCTTAAATATGATGGGTTGAATTTGAAAACCTGTATTCCCTAGCCATTTGTTGGAGCTGGATACATGGTTCAGTGGTTAAGACCACTTGCTGTTCCTCAGAGGCCCAGTGTCCAATTTCCAGTACCCACATGGTGGCTGATAACTTTGTGAAATTCTGGTTCTGTGGGATCTGATGCCCTCTTCTGGCTTCCACTGGCAGTACATACAGTGAATCCATACACATAAAATTAAATTTTAGAAAAAGAGGAAGAAATTTCTCTCTGAACTCTGCTAGATCTACCTATTCCTTCTTGACAGAAAAAGCAAAAATGGGGTCAGTTTCACTTTATTTGTTATACTTACTCTATTTGTTCCCCAAAGAAGAAAGATGTTGTCTTTGCTATTTTTCCTTGTATGGAGTACAACTGAAACTCAGTTCTCTTTGGACACTGCCATCCTCAACTGGCTTCGCTCTCTTGACCTTAACTTCCCTGGTCCCATTCTGAATCATTTGTTCCACTCTCTGTTTTGCTCCTGAGTCCTAGAACTTTTTTCTGAATTTTTGTTAATGATTAGGAGAGAGATGGATTCATTTAAGATCTTTGCAGAGGTAGTAAATGAGTTAACTGTCTCCCTTCTTTACTCTCTGTCATTTACAATGTGACACCAGCAGAGAGTTTCCCTCATTGGTAGTCATCTCTTCCAGGGTTCTTTCACTAAGCAGTCTTGAATCTAACTTTCTCAACCTCTCACCTCCCCTACTTTATATTCCTATCTACTCTGCTGGAACAATTCTCTTTCTACGCTGTTCCAATTCATTCTTCACTGACCCCTGATCTAATTCATTCTCTCTAAATGTCCATTCCCTCTTAGTTCTCAAGGATACTCTTGGCCTTTTGGTAAATCCTTCATGTTCTCTTGCCTCACTTGACCTTTCTCCTTGGCATCTGTTCATGATTCTTGATTCTTCAATTTGAGAATGAAAGCCCTGTAGCTATCCTCCTTCATAAGTCCCTTCAGATTTCAGCAGAGTATACACTTTTTTCTTTACATTATTCTCTATCAACCCCTTCCCTGCCAAAAAAATAGTAACCCAGTTTAAGCAGGGTTTTTATTAAGACAGCCTTTTTTTCAGTTGTTGAAATATTAGCTACTTTCCTAGCAGTTATTTCACTTTTTACAAAGTACTGAGCAAGATAGTATAATATGATAAATATGAATTCTCACACTATGATAATGAATTAAATGGTGATTTGATCCAGCAAATTTTGGCATTCATAAAATTTTTTATTTATAAAAGGTAAACAATACTCGTTAGTAACTTGGAAGTTTTATTACTCTTCTGGGCACTCAATGATTAGGTTTGGGCTATTTCTCCATTTTTTGGGGGGGGATATGCCATAGAGCACCATAGCACCCTGATTGCAAAGTAGGTCCATGACACTCAAAAAAGAATCACAGCCAAGTAAAAATAAGACAAAGACTTTTCAAATTCTTAAATTGTTGACTATACTTTCCTTCTCTCCACATGAGCTTAATTTCTCCCTTGTCTGTGTACTGTTTCCTTAAAGGTAACCCTCTCATGTAAGCCAGATCACTAGTGACCTGGCAAAGATAAATCTGGTAGCTTATTGGTTACCAATGTGTTAATGACTTCAAAGTGTTACCGCTCTAGAGATGCTGATGGGAAACAAAGAGTAATGTTTAATTCGAAAGTGTCCCCTTTACTAGAAAAACCAAGAAATGCGTCAGTAAAAATAACAGAAGCAGGGGAGACTTGCATTGTGTGATGCATGTAGTTGATGTGCGTAAGATCACATAAATATGACCAAGAGTCCAGTTTGCAAAGGACTTCATTCATTTGCCTCTACCAAGATAGCCATATTCTAGAGAGTTTGCATTTCTTATTAGGCATGAACATCCTATTTCCTGTTACAACTTAGCCCTCTACAAAAATCCAAGAGTTACACTCATCCTATACCTTAGGTATAGTGGAATGTGGACAATAATCATCTACAGGATTTGACTAACATGTATCCTAATTATCAATTTTGTCATGTTCAATTATTCAAAAAATGTAATAAAATAGACAAAAGTGAAAAAGACATGAATTCCACATAGAAAGAAAGCCACAGAGGTTTGTAGGGTTTTGCAATATCCATGTACCATTAACAGTCTAGATATAATTTTACTGATGTAAGAAATTCTCAAAGAATAAATTAAAATATACTTAAAAAAATCAAGAACTGAATTTGTATGTGTGATGGCTGGTTTGAATGTCAATTTGCCACAAAATGGAATCATCTGAGTAGGGAAACTCAGTTGAGGAACTGTCTTAATTGCCTTATTTGATGTGGGATGATCACCCCAAAGGTGGATGGTACCTTCCGGTAGCCAAGCATAAAAAGGGTGTGGCAGAAGGACGATTATTCACCTATTGTTCATTTGACCTTCCCTCTCAGGACCAAGTGAGTTTAGGCTGCTGCTGTTGCTGCTTCTTTCACTGATATCAGAACCAGTGATTCAAGGCTTCCACCATAGGTAGACTGAGGACCAGCAGCTCTTCAGGAACCTCCAGGCTTTTGGCACCATGAAGGAACTGCTGAAGGCAACCAGCTTAGTGGACTGAGAAACAAGTAGGTTCTCAGCCTCTCAAGTGTAGTTTAGTTATTGTTACTGTTCCAAAGCTGATTTTAAAAATTATATATGTGTGTGTGTGTGTGTGTGTGTGTGTGTGTGTGTGTGTGTGTGTGTGTGTATCACTGTATCAGTTCTGATCCTCTAGAGAACACTGACTAATGCACATGCCCTTTAGCTTATGCCAGAATGGCATCGGAAATTGTACCTGGGATTACTAGTTTTAAATTCTGGGTGAATCACGGGTGCTAGCTGTACCATACTATCATTCCTCTTTAATAGAAAGTTTTAAGTATCTAGAATTCACAGGAGTCTGGCTGGCTTCTGTCCAGGATGAGAATGTAGAGGAGAGGTAATCAATATGCCCTAGCCTGTCCTGCAAGGTTTATTTTAAAGATTACTTTGAATTATGGTGGCGTCTTTGTGAAATAGATCATCCTTACAGGGTAAAGCATATCTATGGAGGTGTCCTGCATAGGTCTTCAGGGAACCAGAGCAAAATGTCAAGAAGCTCTCAAAGTCTCTGTTTTTATTTTGTGAGGGGTAGAGGGTCGATAGCAGTGATTGATAGAGCCCAGATGATGAAAAGGTCTATAACATGGAGGATGCTCCTAGCCATGATTGGCAGAGGGACCAGACTGCAGCTTAGAGGCAAGAATTAAAGTTGCATAAGCAACAGGGGCTAAGCACAAACACTGGATAATCTAGAAATAGCTTTCAGATCAATTTTGTTTGCAAGCAAAGCCTTGTTTAAAATTTCAACTTGCTATATACTAAACTATGATAGATTCTTCAATTTTAGAAAATTGGAGGCAAATTCTTAGGAATACTCTTGTGTAATTGGCATGGTTGACTCCCAGGAAAGTAATGTATTGTCTGTGTAATGATGTGGAAGAAATTTACCTATAGTGCTACACTACAGTAGATTTCTATCATTACTCTAAAGGTTACTATTGTTAGGTAATGTAGACATTCTTACAAAGGTTTTTAAGTAAACTCTGAAGCAGCTACTGTAGTGGGTAGCCATTCCAGCTTTGACCTGAAGCTCCAACCCCCATTGAGGCTTTGGTAACGGTCATGCCTAAAAGGTGGGGCTGAGAGAGGACACTGAAGAGCCAGGTTCCAGATGCGTGGGCTCTCTTGGTTCCTGGATCCTGGACGCTGGAGGCAGACTGAGCAGAGTTCTCCAGAGAACACCACCGGACTGCGCCACGCCTTTCCCAGACTCTGTAAACTATCCATTCACTTGTAAGTTGCCCCACAAAATAAACCTCCCTTTTAACTACATGGAGTGGCCTTAATAATTTCACCAATAAGTTACCTTTCTGAGTAGTACAATATCTACTATAATATCAATTAATTCTCTCAGAATTTAGAGTTTAATAGATTAGAGCTTTTAATAGGCAAGACGATATTCTGTGACAACTGAAATAACAAAACAATTATAATAGTTCTGCTTGAGGTGGTGAGAGAAGCAGATGGATACTATTCAAATTCTATTTGATTCATGATTCTGACCCCATACATATAAGGGATATGTATACAAACTTAATTTGAAACTGTCAAAGTAACTGCCTCATGGAGAAAGTGTTTTGGTTTCATTGTATCTCTCATAGCATTTCAACTTGAATTTCAATGCTTCTTCTTTTCTGTTATATTTAAACATTTTATATATGTAAACTATATTTACCCCTCTTCTTCTCCTCTCTCCTACTCCTCCTGCATCCCCTTCATTCTCTCTCCTCTCAAATTCATGGCCTCTTATCTTATTATCAGTATTGCTTAATATAACACACATATCCATGCATATACATAACCTAATAGTTACATATATGTATATTTTTATACCTGGCACTTGCTATTGGATAAACAATTAACCAGTTGGTGGCTCATCCCTCTCATCCCTAAGGAAAACAGATTCTCCCCTCTCTGTAGTCATTAACTGTCTGTAGCTCCTCATCTATGGGTGGGGTCTTGTGAGGTTTGCCCTATCCATGTTGACATGCCAACTGGTGGTCTTGTTTAGGCAGTCATATTGTTGCGATTTCATGGATGCCTTTTTCTGTCATATATAGAAAACAGTGTCACAGAAATGTCCTGGTCCTCTGGCCTTTAGAAATTTTCCATAGCCTTTTTTTTATAATGTTCCTTAAGCCTTAGGTAGGAGAGTTGTGTTATGGATGTATCAGCTGGGGTTGGACTTCTCCTGGTCGATTCTTCTTTGCATTTTGGTCAGTTGTGGCTTTCTATAATGGACTCCCATCTGCTGCAAAAAGAAACTTCTTCAATGATGGGTGAGAACTACACTGATCTGTAAATACAAGGAACGGTACTAAGAATGCAGTTAGAGATTATACTGGTTTAGGAAAGTGGAAGTAGCAGGTTCTCTTCTAGGTTTCATGGCACAAGTTTCCTCTTAGAGATCTGGCCTTAAGTCAAATTAGATAGCTGTTGGTTGCAGCCAAGATAGAAGTGCCACTATTGCATCATTGCGGCTATCTTGCTGTGTTAAGTCATAGCTGAGGCAGAATATTAATTACTTTACTGCATTGGAAGCTTAATAGCCTCTTCCAGTACTGTGAAAGGCGGACCCCAGAGAGGAAAGGGAGGAGCTTGTTTTTATCTCTCATTTTGAAAACTCCTGCCAGATCCTGCCACTCCTTCTCTGCAGGGGTCTAACTCACAATCTAGCTTGCTCTGATTTCAACTTCATCTGCAGTATAACTGCTACTCCCCTTTGCAACTTTCCTTCACCTCCATTGTTCCACAGTAACCAAAGCTCTCTAAGCTCACTAATCATTCCCTCATACCAATCTTTGAAAGTTTGTGTGACATGTAATGTTATGCTCATCTGACTCACTATTGAGAGCTGTTTTGGTTTTTTGTTGTTGTTGCTTTTTGGTTGTTGTTTTTTTTTTTGTTTTTTTTTTTTTTGTTTTTTTTTTTTTTTTTTTTTTTTTGAGACAGGGTTTCTCTATGTAGCTTTGTACCTTTCCTGGAACTCGCTCTGTAGCCAGGCTGGCCTTGAAATCACAGAGATCCCCCTGCCTCTACCTCCCGAGTGCTGGAATTAAAGGCATGTGTCACCACTACCCAGAGAGAGCTGGTTCTTATCTAACCTCTACAATTGCCTTTTCTGTTTCTTGCATAAGGCTTTAAGATGCCTTTCTATCCTTAAACCCCAGATATCAATCATGGGTTAGTCACTGACTCTTTGAGAATTGCATTCTACCTTTTATTCTTCACAGAGTTCATCGATTCTTCAGCTGCAAACACCACCTTCATCTCCAAAATACTATATACAAAACAACACATTGCATATGCCACTATAGTTAACCTGTAAGAAACCACTGATCATGTTCTAGGCTTCGGACCACCAAAGATGCCAAAATTCTTGCCTTCTAATCACTCTATTCTCATTTCCTTAATTACTCATTGTATTATTCAGTACTATTTTTATACAAATATAAGAGGTTGTATTTCTTGTACACATGACCTGTTCCATGAAACACATTGTGTCCAATCCCTGAACAACAAGGTTTTCCATTATTTTTCTGTGTCTTAGAATCTAGAATGTGCATTTAGGCTTTATTATCTATGTGAGTCATCAGCCTCCAAAGACAGCTCCTTGTATGATTACACTCAAACAACATTTTCACAAAGACAAAACTGTCATATCAATGTCTTCCAAGTGTGAGGTGAGAAGATGCTATAAAAACACAACACAGAGGGCATTTAGAGCTATTAGAACTGTTCTATGTCCCTACTATAGGGGCCATTATACAAAATAATCCATGTGTTAAAATGCACAGGCTTTCATGAATACAATGATCTTGTGCTATGATTGCATGAAAATAAAACATAGGATAATGATTTGACTCCTATAATCAATTTTGAAACTTTGGAATCAAAGCTATTAGCCTAACAGAGTTGTTCTGTATCTAATGTGTTTAAAAATTATCATTTACCTCATCCATGGTTCCATGAGGGCGTGAGCACATATACATTGGCCATAAACTTCAAGAAGCATGAAGTGAATTTGAATGCTGTGTTAAATGCTATTTAGCCTATTTAGCAAGTAGGCAAAAGCCCAACCTCTACCAAAACCTTCCCGTGGACTGCATCTATATGTTAATATGCCAGTCAAAAGCTGAAGACAAAGAGAAAGGAACAAATTATCAACTCTAGGAGTGATTACACTTGGGAAGTATAAAGAGTCTAAGTTTAGATTCTGTAGCTTTCCTATGGTTTTATTTCCTAGCTTGCTAGAAACAATTGCAATAGTTTTACATTGCCACAGAGCAAATCCAGCAATGACTTGCATCATAGTTTAAGTGGTTGGTAGTCACTATTTGACACCTTGTCTTGTTTCAGGGTTCTAATTGTTTACTTCTACAATTTAGGTTCTAATAGGGTGGGGTCTATGCCCAATGTATCTTCTGTGACTTCCTTATGATGCTATATTCAGGGCTAATTGCCTGACTCTGGCTGAGTTTTGCCAAAACCTCTCTATCTTCAGTAGCCTTGTCCTAGTCTCTCATAATTTTCATCAATCAAAAGTTACCACTTCAGGGACCATGCTTTCTTATCAGGTAGCTAGAATGTGTACTTTTTGTTTGGTGGGATTATTCTGACCTTGGGCTTGATGGAAATACCTTCAAGGCAGAGGCAGTCCTCTTTGCTAAAGTTATCTGCAACAGATTCTTTTATTGCTGAACACAGCTGGGTATTTTCTTTCTGAAATGTAATCAGCACTGTAATAGCTTTGGCACACTCAGTGCCCCAGTGAACTCTTCAGAGGCTTGCAGCCCTTCTCATTGGAGAAGACTGGATTAAGAATAAGAGTTTATAAAACATCTACTACAATGTTCCTGGGCTTTCTTTGGGACACCTCAGATATTATGTGATAGGCACTTATTCCTCCCCAAGCATGCCACCCAAGGATGTTATTTAAGCTTCAAATGCTTCCTTCCTAAGAACAAAAACCAGCCTTAAACATAATGCATTTGTGTGGAAATAGCATTCAATCAGAGAGCTAAGACTTGTAGAATGCCCTGTTCCAAGGCTTTGGACATGGCAATCATGGTATTAAGGAACACTAAAGAGGTCCAACATAGCAACACTGCTTCCTTCTACCTCAAGTAGCACTATTGCTACTTTTACATGTGGACACCATCTCTAAACCATGTTTTTCATCAGGTCTGTTTCAGTTGCTGCAGGATGACTTAACCACCTCCAGGGCCATCTATGACAGAGTTTAGCTCTACAAACCTGTTAGATATTTGTTTTTGGACAGAAAAGACAGACAGCACAAATCTCTGGTAAGTTTTGGGATTACCCTTGACATCCTATTTTCGCGGTGAACACTTTTTACATTTGTCATACAGCAGCTTTCTGGTTCTGCAGTGGGAAAAAAGAGCTTAGCAGTCATGGAACAGAAAGACTCTCAAATAGACTCAACTGGGGTAATAACTCCTGGGCAATCTCTGACTAACAAAAGATGGATACTCAGGCATACCTTTTGTAGGGTCAGTTCTGAAGTATTCACAGACTCTCCTGAATTTCCCAGATGCCTATGGTGGAAACCCACTTGTTTACTCATTGGTATCTGCTCCTCCATCTCTTATTTCCTCACTCCATTGCATCACTTCCTGAAGTAACAGACTGCTTGTACTCAGTTACTGCCATGGGACTATTTAGAGACTACCTGAAGTAATAGTGTTTGTGTAGCATTCACAACTGTATTATTTCAACCTGTCTGGTTTTCTTCTGGGTACACTTGTTTGAGTTATATTAAAAAATTATACATTGAGTGTCTATTACATACCAATCCTCTTTTTATTGTGAAGAGCATTGTATTCATGGAATTCTTAGACTAGAGAGATACATATAGATTTATCTTTGTACATGTAAATAAATGTTGTATATTTATGATTTCTATGTCAAAAGAGGAAGTCAAAGAAACGTGATAGTGTTGAAGGAAGAAATTCTGAAGTTTTGCCTTGCAGTGTTAATGACAAAGGTATTCTCAGACATGAGGAGGTTTGTGCTAAGTAAAAAGAATGATAAGAGATGATAAATTGAGAAAACAGCATATATAAAAAAGCAGTAGTAACTCCATCTGTTCAAAGTACAATGGGGAACCTGTAGAGACAGCTCAGTGTTTAAGAGCACTAGACATTCTTCCAGAGAAGTGGGGTTCAATTTTCAGGACCCACATAGTGGTTCTCACAACCAACTGTAACTCTAAAGGCAGGGACTCTGACACCCTCTTCTGACCTCCTTGTGTACCTTGTGTTTAGACATGCATACAGGTAAAACAGTCATATACATAAAAATAAATGAGTAAATAAAAAATTCTTTATAAGTGTAATGCATATTGTAATGAAAGATAAAGGTGAAAGGTTGACTATTGTCAGACCATTGGTTTTTCAGTCTATGTAATTTATTGTGAAAGTTAAGCCATATGTTTGAAAACATTGGGGAGAAAATAGAAAGACATTGTGTTTCATGACTCAAGGTATTATCCATCAAATCCACATCCCTTTACTTATTTCTCTCACTGTCCTCCCTCTCACTGTATGAAGGCTACTAGCTTTGTTTATTTTTAGGCATTATTGTATGTCTTGGCTAGTTTTATGTCAACTTGACACAAGCTAGAGTCATCTGAAATGAGGGAATCTCAACTGAGAAAATGCCTCCATATTATCCAGCTGTAGGGCATTTTCTTAATTAGTAATTGATGGAGGATGGCCCATCCCATGGTGGATGATGATATCCCTGGGCTGGTGGTCCTAGGTTCTATAAGGAAGTGAGCAAGCCATTAAGCAACACCCCTACATGGTTTCTGCATCAGTTCTTACCTCCACGTTCCTGCCCTGTTTGTGTTCCTGTCTTGGCTTCCTTCAATTTTGGACTACAATGTGGAAATATAAGTCAAATAAACCCTTTCCTCTCCAACCTGCTTTTTAATTTTGTTTCATTATAGCAATAGAAACCCTAACTAAGACATTTTGAAATAATGTTTTTATTAATTTATGTACTTAATTTTCTCTCTCCTTCAGTGATGTGAACTTCCAGACAATCTATTCAATGTTATATATCCAGAGCTTTTAAACAGTGTCCTCTAAAGAGTATGTGCTCAATTTAGGTTTGATGAATAAATGAAGGCATGATCTTGTTTTCTTATGGCTCAGATTCTTTATCTAATACTTCTCTGACATGATGAAGCACATTCAATTTTCTCCTCCTTTTATACAATGTAGTCAAGTGCAAATAGAAACCCACAAGAGCTATGATGCTGCACTGTTTCCAGAGCCACATAAACAGGTATGACTTTAATTGTGAGTATATATGACTTAAGAGTACACACAAGACCTGAACAATTGGCTCTCATACTCTAATCAAGTCAGACAGAGGGCTTAGCTATTGATACTCTCTGTTTATCTAAAGCTCCCAACCTGAAAGTTCATGGCTGTTGAACATGCCGAGTTGACCCTTCTACCTGGTAATGTTTCCCTTCAACCTCACAGGTGAACTTGAGTGAGGGAGGAAGCAGGGCAGAATCCTTCTAATACTTACATGCTTTTGGCTGCTATAGCCAAGCCTTTGGACCTATGAGTCCATATACTCTTTGAGTTAGATGCCAATGTTTGTGGTTATCATACCAATTTGTAATGCTAGAGACTGAGTGTGCATGGTGGACTGTGCATCCCATCTCTGAAATAAAGGATCTGAGTCAACCCAGAGAATAGCATCCCAAGCTTCTCCACAAAAGGAAAAAACTCTTGAGAGGACAGATGGTATTTATGTCACCTGATCTGTGTTGCTCAATTTTCTTTTATTCTAGCCCCATGTTGGGCACCAAAATATTGTTGGTTGTTTTTACTTTTTTGAGGGGCCCTCTACCCAGCTCCCAAATAAATCACACATGGAGGCTTATTATTAATTATAAATGCCCAGCCTTAGCTTGGCTTGTTTCTTACCAGCTTTCCTTAACTTTAAATTATCCCATCTACCCTCTGCCTCTAGGCTTTTTCCTTTCCTGGCTTCTGTATATCTTGCTTACACTCTTACTCCCTACCTGACTGTGTGGCTGGGTGGCTGTCCCCTAGCACCCTCCTCTCCTGTTCTCTTACTCTTTTCTTCTTTTTCCCAGATTTTGCCTTCTATTTATTCTCTCTCCCTGCCAGCCCCACCTATCCTTTCTCCTACCTCGCTACTGGCCATTCAGCCCTTTATTAGACCATCAGGTATTTTAGTTAGGCACAGTAACACAGCTTCACAGAGTTAAACAAATGCAATATAAACAAAAGTAATAGATCTTAAAATAATATTCTACAGAGCTAAGCACAGGTCACTCCCCCATCATACTGGATTGCCTATGACAAATTATTATAACATTTTTAGCCACCAGAATATGTCAAAAGTGGCAGCCCCACAGAAATGTGACATGTAGAAGATGATGATCATCTCTACTCAGACCCAGAATGACATGAACAGGAGCTCAGAAGACAACCAAGATAAATATCAGCAGTGTTTAACAATGGGCATGAAAGAGAAAAGAAAAGATGAAGAAAAGCCCTCAAAAGACATGCTTAAATCACAGGAAAAGGACTAGAGAAGGGGGAAGGGAGAAGCAAAACCTTGACTTCATTCTGAAAATGCTCAACTTGTCAGTTTCCAAATGTTCTGGCCCAGTTTTTCAACTGGTTCCAGCACCGTTTCTGATCTTCATTATTTTGAGTTCAGAGGCCCGAGTGCTTCCCTATTTTTCTGGTATCTTTCTCTCCTCCCTTCTATAGTCTGCATCCTCTCTCCCCTCGCTTCTTTTTTCCCTCCCTGTCACACCACACTTGTTAAAACTGTCATTTGCATATAGCATTCATAATAGCTTCATATTCTAGCAAAGTGACTTGCCTGGGGAGGCTTTTGATAAATATTCATCGGAGTTGACTTTTCCCTGTCTCCTTTTGCTCCCAACTCTTCACCCCACTGAGCCACAGAGCCATCGGTCTTTTCATAGGTAGCAAAATAAATGAAGTGCGAGGATTTCACTTCAAGAAGAAACAGAAATGAGGACTTTTGTCGCTGACTTCCATGAACTGGGCTTCCAACTTTTAAATGTGGTGCATAATTGACACTTTGATACTTTTAGGCTATGGTGTATTCTCACACTCTCATAGGGAAAAAATACTTGCTGACACAATCAGGAAACAGATGGTGACAAAGATCTTATACTTTGGTGCCAATCAATATGTTTTACTTGCCACTACTAAAAATCTCATTTGTGGGACCCAGGAATTTAAAGGAATTTTTCTGTTCTTTTTCCCCCCTATCCTTTACAGACTATTTTTAAGAATCTTCAAAGCTTGAAAGTTTTACTTCATTTTTCATATTCAGTTCTATCAATGCAATCTTATGAAGGTTTTAGCTTCTATCTGTCAGAAAAAATAGTGAATTAAAGTATTTTGCTCTTCGCCGACAGTGGCAGAATTTGTTTTTCCACCCTCGCCCCTCAACATGCAAACACTATTATCGAGCATGGGCTACTCCGGCCTTGGGAAAGTAATATGGAGGAGGAGGAGATTTGCAAATGTGCAATTAAGGCAGTGACAGGAACATATTCCCTGTCCCTTCAAACCTTATCGTTTACCTGACAGTATTATCAACTAAGCAAACAAAGCAATGTGCTTCAGAAAAAATAAATGGTAGGATTATTAAACAGGATACAAAAAAAAAAATTGATGGGTTCGAAGTTTACATGGGGAGGGAGTCAGATAATGGCTTCTGACTGAGAAAACCTCCACCAGACAAGAAGTGTCTGAGTGTCAGGGAGCACTCCTGCAGGCTACTTCAATGTTCCTACTGCTTGTCTGCAAATACTGGGTGAACTAAGTCTCTTCAAATCAGGCAGATTGGTCTACACCTAAAAACTACCTTCGTGTTTCTGTGCCCCTAATACATTCAGCCTGTGTTGATTTATAGCTTGCATGGCCTAGAATGGATAAGCGAGTCATCTCATGCCATCTCTCTTGGCAACTAGAGAAGCCTACTTCATTAATTATCTTTTCTTTTATTGTACTTTTCATCCTCATGTTGAAAACTCCCTCAGCTCTTCCTCAAATAACTCAAAAATCACTGCTGAGTATGAACTCAGAGGGGGATATAGGGGAAAAAATATAATGTGTACTTTATGCCAAGAAGAGATAAGTGTTGTTTGTTTTTTACTCTTTGGCTCTTTTGAGGGGCCAGCCACCCAGCTCCCAAATAAATATATGGACGCTTTTTCTTACTTGTGAATGCCTTGACTTAGCTTGGCTTTTTTCGAGCCAGCTTTTCTTATCTTAAATCATCCCCTCTACCTTTTGCCTTTGGGCTTTTGCTTTTCTCCATTTCTGTATATCTTTTCTTTCTATCTTATTCGGTTGCTGGTTGTGTAGCTGGGACCTTGATTCTTCCCCCTTCTCTCACTCCTAGATCTCTCTTGCATTTTGATCCCTCTTTTTCTCCTTCCATTTATTCTGCCTTCCAGCCCCTGCTATTCTTTCTTCTGCCTCAGTATTGGCCATTCAGCTCTTTATTAGACCAATCGGGTGTTTTAGGCAGGCAAAGTAATACAGCTTCACAGAGTTAAACCAGTGCAACATAAAAGAATTCAGCATATCTTTGCATCATTAAAACAAATGTTTCACAACATAAACAAATATAACATCTTAAAAATAATATTCCACAACAGATAAGGTATGTATAACCCCTGAAACATTTGTACTTGGGGGATGTTATTATTAATCATATTTCACAAAGAGGAACCAAGAATCAGATGCATTAGCTGCCTAAACCCATGCAGATTAGTGTATCTGAGGTATATGATTCTAGAACTGGTGAGAGGCAATGTAGCTTGTACAGGAATAGTGATTTTCATTCTGATTTCCTTGAGGAAATACCAAACCTGTGTACTTGTTTCTATGATCATAAACAAATTATTTATGCAAAATTCTATTACTTCTCCAGCAAGTTTCTCAACAAAGTTTTTGCCTCTGACATCCTAAAACAGCTCTTTTGATGCAGATATTAAAAAAAAGTAGCAATCCTTTATAGAAGTTCACAGAGGGTCCATAGTACACCAATCTAACTCTCATACATCAGACTTCTTGGGAAACTTTCTAAATCAAAAACTGGCTACAAACTTCACAGAAACAGATGCATTCTGTAAGTCTCACACTGTTCCTTTATTCAAAACCTTCTGGAATCTCTTTTGGATCAGAGGATACATTCTCTGGCCTTCCACTGGCCCTTCAGGTGCTGCATTTTTGGGAGCTCTGCCCTCTTACCTCCCTGACACCCTTTCTATAATTTTCTCCTTGAGCTATGCTTCTCTGGCCACACTGAGACCCCAAGTGTGTTCTCACATACGACTTCATACTGCTGTCCTCCTTCCAGATATACAATAACTCCCTTCTTCATCATGTCTACTTATTTGTATCCCTCTGTCTAACATAGCAACCAAATATGAATGGGAACTCTTCGGCTTGGCCTATTAGTGTCTCTCCTGCTCTCAACCTCTCTCTCTCTCTCTCTCTCTCTCTCTCTCTCTCTCTCTCTCTCTCTCTCTCTCTCTTCCTACCTATCTATCTACCTAATCCCCCCTTCTCCCTCCACATTACTTTTTATTTCAGGGCCAGAAATGGAACCTAGGGCCTTATGCATGTTAGGCAAACAGCCTATCACCAAGTCATATCCCCAGCCCCTTTATTTTTATTTTTAATCAGCTGTATGTGTGTGTTTGTGGGTGGGTATATGCTTGTACATGTGAGTGTTCACCTAAGCAAGAACAGCTTTTTGGATCTGCTGAAACTAGAGTTATAGGTGACTGTGAGCAGCATGGTGTGGATACCAAGGATTGAACTCAGGTCTCCTGTAAGATCTATCTCTCCATACCCAGCATCATTTTATTGTAGATTTTATACTAGAATTATTTTTTAGGTTTGTTATTTGGTGTCTATGTGCCATACTGGAATATAAACTTCTCAAAGAAACAGAATGTGTTATAGTTTGCACATGGCTAGGACTTGGAATGGTGTATCTAGATGCTCTATTCAGTGGGTCAATGTCTGTGTCATGCATTGTATACTCTTAAATTCTAGAATTCTATACAGACATAAAACAGTATTAAAACTTATAGCAATGATATGGTTTATGAGTCTGTTTTCAACCCACTCTACTCTATATTTCTTCTGAGACAATAATCCAATGAGAATACCTGTCGATTCAGTCAAAGATTGATCCCACACACATCTTTTTACTTTTTTTCAAAATGCATTCCAACACCGTATACATTCTGGTTTTAGGAAGAAAATGACTTCTTTAAATGAGAGTCCTCAAGGCCCATATATCAGGGGAAAATATTTTCAGTTAAATTTCTCAGAATTGTAAATGTAAATAGGTCACACAGAACTACTAGCCAAGCTGTAGTTTGTCTTTTCTCTGTCTATCTCCAGTCACAGCTAAGATTCCTGCCTCTTTAAGTCAATGGCTTTCTTTAAGATGCAGTGTTCTATCTCTCCTAGCTCACGAGGAAAACAGTCTTCCATCAAACATGGTGCTCTAGCTCAGACTTCCTTAAGCACTGCATCAGATTTATTGCTGGCTTTGTTACTTATCAATAAAACTGGCTTACACACCTTGCTCTATCTGGACAGCCGTCTCTCCAGATGTCAGCGACCAAGGTTTACATAGACTGCTGACTTTATCTGTGCACCGTGATGTACAATATCACAGCAACGACGCATTTTCTCTTTGTTCTGAGGAAGCCTGAGCCACAATGTGCCAGACTGGTGTTCATGCGGATTGTGATAGAGAGCAGCATAGTCGAGCATTTTCTCTCCGTTTTCTATTCTCTCTTTCTTCTCTCCTCTCTCCCTCTTTTAAAGAAACAGGTGTTGGCATGGATTAGAGAAGAATTACATCATCTCAGAGAGAAGAGGAAGAATGGAAAGGAGGGAAAAAATAGGGGGAAAAGTGGCAACCAGACCCAAATACATTTGCACATATAAAGCTGTTCTAATGAGAGCCAAATTGATTTGACATTCAGTGGCAGTTTGAAGCCAAGAAAAGCAAAACAGCCTACAAAAGGCCTAGCTCATTGTTTATGGAGTGTCATACTCTATCATCTGTGAGACCAATAACAGGGGTAGGAAGACCTTTAAAGGCAGGGTGTGTGCTGGGAAGGGCTGTGTAGATACCACTAATGTCAGATCTGATAGACGGATTGTACACAGCCCCCTGAGCTGAGACATTTGTCAGAAGTCAAATACTCCCTGCAGATTACACATTAGCCAGCAAATTCACAAAGTGTTAGCATTCTTTAAGCATGTGTGCTGTGCATAGGAAGGCATATTTTGTGTTGGTCTGGGAGAATAATCTTCATAAAAATATTAGCCCATACAAGAGCATAATAAATTATATGTCATTTGAATCGAACCACATGCCTGATGTTATGAAGGCATCATTACCATCATGAATAAAGGATGTTTCTCCCACAGTGAGTAGCACACATTGCAGGTGTGTGCATGTACACAGTACAGAAAATGAAGAAACTCATATTAAAATAGAAAAATTTTCCATTAAACTTATTTTTCAAGAGGAGCTGTATAAATGTTTAGTCATTTCAATAACATTAACTGGCCAGGGATTTACTATTCCTGCAGCTCACTGTTTAAAATACCTGGAAAGGAATGAGGTGTTTATTAAATGTCAGCACATGACAAGATGGATTAAAGAAGTCTTCCTAGAAATATGTAAAACTCTAGAGTGTTGCTAGCTAGGCAGAAGTAATTTCCCTCCCTCCTCATCCTCTAGTCTCAAGCCTAGTCCAAGTATTCTTTTGATTTTAGAGTCTGTATAAAATGCAGTGTTTACTTTGGATTTTATGAAGGAGAGCTGATTCTGTGGGAGGTTCCTGCAGAACGAATTGTCCAAAATTTCATCCTCTTTCATTTCAATTTTCTAAGAATTCACAGGACAAATGATAGAATGTAAGTTTAAGTAATGTAGATCTCTGTGTCTCTCTCCACCACAGATTTTACAGGAACAATTAAAGTCAGAGTGAATACCAATATGCAACATATCAATGCATAAGGAATGACAGATATCTTATGAATTTAAAGATACATATTTTAATAAAATTAGTAAAGATAAATGCAAAATTGTTTTGATAGTGAAAATAATTACACAAATTGAAATTTATTGTTCACATTTATCTTATGTAACTATAAAATCATAGCTAAGTAATGTTTGGGTCTTTTCAATATGTGTTAATGCCTTTATCCCACATGATACAGAGGGTAAAACTTGAGGGAGCCCAGTTACCTGTATTCAGATAGTAGTTTGTACACTCTCTATAGTGCCTTGAATGGACCATAGACACTTGCTCTGACCCTGAAAAGAATGTCTTGCCTCTGTACCCTGCGAAGGATGCAAGAATCTAGTGTCAATCTGAATGGGACATACTGTTTGACTGAGGATTTATCCCTTTCTATGCTACCACCATGATGAAGCCATCATCAATAACCAATTCTGAAAACATTCATTGCACTTACAAAGGCTTCACTTCCGTAAACAAAGCTAGTGCTTATGCTCAAGAAATTCAGTTGTAGCACCTCAAGCAGTCTTTGGGGATGTGATACCCCCACACTACTATCTACCCTAGTGCTGTGTGGGGAGATCACTCAGTGCCTATGATCAGAATATCCTTAGTAGGTTTCTGATAGAACTGAAGATTCTTTGAGGAATCTAAGAAGAAGGTACAGAAGCTAACTTAAAATTCAGACATTTTACCTATTGGTCATGTGGTCAAGGAACAAAGAATCCAAATAGTAAGTTGTAATTAGCCTTGTACAGTGTTTGTTTTCTAAATACTTTCACATATGTGACTTTCTTTGTCAATATATATGAATTTGGTCATTTGTTGGGACAGCTAGAATAAGGATCAGAGGAATGAATTACATTACAACCAACCTAAGAGAAAAATTTGGCATGATTTCCCCAACCCTCATAAAGAGCTCATCCAAATACTAAAACATTGTGCAGAAAGCTCCCCAGAACTTTGGATGAGATTTGCGTCATTTTTATTTGAGAGCATAATTTCTGTTAAGAGCAACAACAAATTAGATGTTAAGTAAATTCTTGTCCACATGGATATTCTGGCAAGAATATGATGAAAATCATAAAGATATTTATTAAAGCCCACTGATCTTACCAGAAATGGGAAATTTTTAATTTTTTTATTAGTATGTGTTTTCAATGGGATATTTCATGTAATTAAATATTTACATCTATTTTAAATACTAAGTTTGATTGTTTTATGCTGTTTTGCTTTTGTTTTTATGTTTTGTTTGTTTGTTTTGTCTGTTTGCAGTACTGGAGATTGAATACAAAGCTCTACAAGTGAGCTACATTCCCAGACCATCTAAACAAAATTATAAACTAATAGAACTGAGGAGTTGGCAAAGTTCTTTTGTCATCATTTATACCTCTATTGTTGTCCCTAGTACTGTTCATAGAATGCCATGGAGCATAATACAGAAAGAGGTAGAGTTTTAACTTCATGCATGAGCTTAGTGCTCTAGAAGAGAAAGCTGAATTTGAATTATGGCCCTCCTAGCTGCATCATTCCTGTTTAGCAAGCTGAAACAGGCCCATCCCTCCTGAGTAAGTGAAAAGGAAATTGAAATAGGTTACATTTAAACTATTTGAAATTTTTGTTCTCTGATAAACAATTTTATATCCCATATTTCATAGCACAAGATAAAAAATGCATGTGTGTGAGCTGAGCGTGGCAAACTCAGCAACTGGGAGGTGAGGGCAGGAAGATTTTAAGTTTGAAGTCAGCTGCTATATAATAAGATCCTAACTCAGAAAAAAAAAAGCCATAGGTTAGGGCTATAGCTCAGTGGTCCAAGGCTTGCTTTGCCATCCCCTGAACTGAAAAACAAATCCATCATTGTAACTTACACATTGGGAGGACATCAGAATATATTTATACTTGCCGTTTCTCTAAAGATCCTGGTTTCGTTCTTTGTCCTAATTTGTAATTTTATAGTAGAATAGATTCAACAAAGTGATAGGTGAAGACTGATATGAAAAGGAACACTGAGAGCACAAAAATGTGGAGAAATAGGGAAACACACATAGCCTGATACAGTCTCACATGAAACTCTTTAGTGTTGGAGCCAACAAGTTTCTCATGAGTCAAGCTCCACAAGGGTGCACGGATTGTGCATTTATCTCTGACAAACTATGATCCATACCTATGGGGGCTATATTGCTTAAATACAATGTCTCAAAATATGTTAACTGTGTTCTGAATAAGAAGGCAGTTTTTTCCTAATTTATCTCAAGAAATGTTTATTCATGAAATACTTCAAATTTTGTTTTGGTCTCAATATTTAAGGAATAAGCAACAAAATAAGCAGTGAACTCACACACAAAAAGTTATATACTCCCACAAGGCTCCAGACTATTGCAGGTTTATTAAATATAATTGTTTTTGAAGAACAATACTGGCACGTATGAACTGGCTCATGCCCTTAACAGCTCCCTCTCCACCCACAAACAAAGCCCAGGGCTTTCTGTAACTGCAGCTCTAATACACATTCCAGAAAATATCTCAAAGCTCTATTTCCCAGCTATCCTTCCAAATTCATTAGCTTTGCCTTGGTGTCCCCAGTCACTGTTCTGTTGCTTAGTGCCTGTGTTGTGTTCCAATGACCTGCTCTGTTCATTCCAAAACTCTGGCTTCAGCACTGATACAATTCAGAATACTCTAGCCCCATATTTTAGTAGTGTCTGATAAATAGAATGTAAATGACACATAGGATATCTAGTAGCCACATTAAAAGTAAAGAGACAACAGACAACACGATTTGTAGCACATTGCTTTTAAATCAATATGCTGAAAAGAAGTATCAGAAAAGTATTGAGATGCCTTATTTTATGGTAGCATGAAATCTTTTCTATACTAAACATAGAGCATAGCTACTTTTGGGTGACTTACAATTCAAGTACTCCTGGTTTACAGGGCAGCTCCACAGACCTTCAACCATCACCTTTCCTAGCTAGTTCCCAGAACTCTAACCCTGGCTGACACATCGGATGCCCACAAAATTATTTGCTAGAGGCTCTTTATATTCATTTATGTGTATCTCATAATATCATTTTAAACAACTTTGCCATGTATACCTTTTCTACCCTAACACTTTCAAACCTTCATTGCTTCTTTCTCCAATTAGTACCCACATAAATTATTTAAGGTAGAGTGCAGAAAGAAAACAATAACCACATCGTATAGATACAGAACCTAAAACTCAACAAAAGTTAGTGAGTTATTAAGGCTTGCCCACAAAGATGTAAGTTCAGTGGAACTTTTGTGATTTTTGGTTTATAGCTTTCAATATGGCACCTTATTATCCCTCAAAAATATAGACAAGAAATCTATTTAGTCACAGCTGAATACAAGCTTCATAAGAGTGGTAAGTCTGGCCAGTGGTCCTGGTCACTCTTTTGAGCAATGACATCAGATAAAAAATGAAGCATGCAATTTCAATGTACAGATATCAAGGATAATAAAGTTCACATGAGATGTGGGAAAGAGGTTTTTCTTCACATGAAAGCAGACATAACACTTGGGCAATGATTAAATCATATTGAGAAACCTCAAAGACACATAAAAAGGGAAATTCTTTGGGGGCTTGCAGCTTGTTTATTTTTTAGAAATGAAGTGATCTAAAAAGAGGACAAGCTAGTTCAGTTCGAGCTTTCATATAATTACCACAAACCCTAATGCAAATTAGACTGTAGGTCTGTTCAATGTACACTTCTGTGCTTGCCAAATTATGTTTGGCAATGTGGTCAAGCAAGAACAGATGCACACTGGGCCGAATTTTCTTGGGCTGTTCAATAATTAGGAGGACCATGTATTATAATAAACCACATCCCCTTGGCTAAGATTTGGATGCAATTTGCACACTAATTCACTTCCAAGTTTTTTGGAAGCTCACCAAGAGAGATGAAAATCAGGCATATATACTGTTTACTTCAGGAAATTTGTTTAAAACTAAATATGGTTCATTTATAAGAGGCATGGGGGAACTCCATAAGAAATGTAACAATAGCTTTTTCAGGTTCCATGCAGCAGGAATAAGGAAGTGTTAACATGCTGCTTTGAAGAGCTTTCCTGTGTTGTGTGCCAATTCTAACCATCTCCTTATGAATGCACTGGGAGAGCCTAAGTGGAGGAGAAACAGCTTCCCATATCTGTAAAATATCACATTACTCAAATGGAGGGTGAAATCAGTTCAGTAAGTGAGACTTTGTCAACATTTTCACAACTGACAGGCAAGTAGCAGGCCGCCCCGTGGATCAGAGAGCAAATAGACTGAGACTGTTCACAGCCACGCCAAGACGCTCCTTATAATATGAGCCTTTGCATCAGTTTAACTGGTATTACTTAGTAATTCAAATACTGGAATATTATAATAGTAATATGACTACTTAGAACGAGCTATTAAAAAAAAAACTGAGAGTGAGACCTGAAAAGTTCACAACACATGTTAGACTAATTGCATGTCTTCATTGACCTGTAGTTCAGAGCCAGCCTTCTAGCTGCTTTCTATTCTTAAATGGATAGTTTTGTGGACTTGTTTTGTTAGAAAGACCTGCATATTTGATCTCGGGCTTCCTCAAAATTCCATTTGTTTTACATTTATTCAGCTATGTTTGTATATGTATATAATCCCATGTAATTTTATACATTGTGTAAAGTCATGTGATCATTTTAAAAGGAAAGTTACAAAATAGTTACAAGAAAAGGTCTTCAGTGTTACCTGACAGAGCAACAGCAACAATGCTTCCAGTTCCTCTACTGGATCCCTTTAAAACTCTAGAATGTCCTCCCTTGCTACAATTTTGTCACTTCAAGGCTGTAGATAACATGATATAACCTTTTGAGAGGACTTGTTTGCTCAGTTCAAGCACCCTGAGAGTTATTACCTGCTTACTTGCCCATCCACTGATGAACATTTAGTCTTCTTCTTGGTTAGGGCAACAAAGATAAACCTGGTCAAAATGTAAGCACATACTTTCCTTCATGATTGGCCGAAAGTGTATATCCTGGGTCATGTGGTAAGCACATGCTTAGCTTTGTCAGAAAAAAATACTCTACATTTCTACATTGACATCAACAATATTCAGGCTATCAAATTTCCCATTACATCATCAAGACTTGGTATTACTGTAAATTTTTGTTTAGCTAAATTTTGATTTTTAAAAGATTTTATTTTATGTGCACAGGCGTTTTGTCTACAAGTATGTCTATGTACCAAGAGCTCACAGTGCCCACAGAAGCCAGTAGAAGGCATTAGATACCCTGGAATTGGAGTTACAGAAAATTGTGAGTTATTATGTGGGTGCTGGAATTGAACTCAAGTCTTCTGAAAGGGCAGTCACTACTCTTAGCCACTAAACCATGTCTCCAACACATAATTTAACACTTTGATAGGAATACATGATAGGCCATTGTTTTAGCTTGTCCTTCCCTGATAGTTAATGGTGCTGAGAAACGTTTCATGTGCTTGTATACTTGTGGTATGGCAAAATGTCTGCTTGTGTTGCTTTGATTGTTGTTTGTAATTTCCCCTGTTTCCAGTTAGATCATTTTATCTTTTACAGTTAGATTTTAGGAATCCTTTCTGGTTTCTATACGCAAGTTCTTTTGTCAAATATGTGGCTTGTAAGCATTTTCTCCACCTTGAGAACTTATATCTTTATCGTCAAGTGAGTCCTTGGCAGAACAAAGGGTTTAAATTTTTATAAGATCTAATTTATCAGTTTTCCCAACATAAATTATACTTTTGGTGTTGAGTAATCAGTTTTTCAATATAACTTTCATTTCTAGAAAAATTTTACTTCTTAGTAAAGGACACATACATGACTAAAATAAATTCAGTCTTAGATTAAAGAGCATTCACAAATTATTTTTAAAATAAAAAGCATCTAGCTTTATATATATTTTTGCAAGTTAGGAAACATTAGCAAAGATAGCCAGAGTATGGCAGTAAACATAAACAAATACTTTATTATAGAATTTTCATAGATTATTGATTTCTTCCAAATTCAAAGAAATATATAGTCACTTTAGAAATGAAGGTAGCCTTTATTGCATATTTTGAATAAATATTGATTTGTATATTTGTTCAAGTAATAGTTGAATAGTTCCTGCTTGTTGTCAATCTTCTCATTTACCTTAATTACCAAGCCTGTGTGCTAGTGGTATTACTACTGTATTGAGCTACATCTCCCAAAAAGACATAAAGTTACAAACTTCTAAGTTTTAATACATTAAAGATAGAGAACAATGTCTAGTTTGTAGTACAAAATAGTGCTAGGTGTCGAGTGATGAAAAGATTTACAGCAAGGGCAATTCATATGCTATGCATTTAACTAACTATTCTAATGTGGAAATTATTGTTTCATAGTCTCTAACTGTTTGCAAGTGAGTTTTCTGTAAAGGAAAGTATAAAAAGAAGAAGTTTGTCCAAGTGACTAAAACATGGCAGTTTTGAGATGGACACAGTGAAGAGTGTATCCTAGAGCAAAAACATTTGTAAACCCTGACAAAGAAATGAAGGGATAAGAAATAAAAAAAGTATCTCCCAAGTAGTTGAATGTTATAAATTTCTTATTCCTAAGGTCATCTATTCCTGCCTTTGAGTTTGTGATACGTCCTTCTATCTTTACAGTACATTGCTTAGTCATTCTTTATTAATTTAGTTTAGTAATACAAACTCTGGCCATGATGAAGTAGTAGATTTAGTAGTCTGGTTTCATAAGCATCAGAAAATTAAAAAGAACAAACTAGGAAATGGACATAGGAAGGACTGGACAATAATGATCCCCAAGGGAAAGAAGCAGAAGCTTCAATCCATCAGAAATGTTATATTCACTGCTTAAAAACATTTTCCAGGTCATAGCAAAGGGAGAAGAACTAAATAAAGACCGGGGTTTTGATGAGTTTAAGGTAGAGAATTCAATGGAGAGGTCAAACTGGCTGAATGTTTGAAAGTAGAGTACCAGAGAAGAGAGAACAATATTTCTAAAGTAAAGAATGTGGGAGAGCTACAGAAACGTAGCTCTTGATTCCTTGATTGTGAACTGCCTATACCAGAGTGAAGCCAAGAATAGAACACCAGAAAAGAAGAGGCAGATCAATCTTGGAAGGTCTTACTGTTCCATAAATAGGCTTTATTCTTGCCAACAGGAGTAGAGAGACTCCTGATACATAGATAATGAAATAAAATTGTATTGCTTCACAAATGTATGATCTCTATAATCTCAGCAAATTATGCCAGACTAAAGATATTTAGATCATTGCTAACAAAACTGGAAATGATACTAATTTTATACCCAGCAAAGATATCTCTTATAAAAGGAAAGTGAAATAAAGGCTTATTCAGACTTACAAAATATGAAAGATTTCACCTCTGTGAGACCAAATCTATAATAAAGATGACAGGAAATCAATCCTTAATGCAGAAAGAAAATAAAAACACACCTACAGAAGGAAATTACAATCACAAGTACAGTATGTCAAAATATGTAAAACCTCATTTTTCACTTTCAACACTTTAAAACAAACAGATTGTGTAGCTTGTGGATTTAGAAGTAAAATTTATGACAAATACAATTAAAAGTCTTTGAGAAACATAATGAAAACACAATTATATGTGAAATGATGAATTATTTGTAGCTAGACTGTGATATATTGAAAAATGTATAAGTTAAATTGTATAATGATTATAGAAAATGAAGAGATTACAAAATAAATTGGAAAATGCTCAGCTACCCAGACACAGAAATATGCAATTATCTATAAAATGTAGGAGGAACAATGCTTAGGGGGGAAAATGGAGCATTAAAATGGACATTATGATTAACTCAAGCTACTTTTCTAAGTTTCTACAAAAGGAAGAAACTTTTAAGCTGAAGTAAGCAGAATAAATGGCATACTAAGGATATAAAACCAATACACAAATAACAGAGAAAACAATAAAACAAACAATAAAATCCAGCAAAGAATGAAAAGAATATTGAAAGATGCTTCCTGGACTCAGGACCTAGCTGAGAAAGAGTACTGGCCAAGCACTAAAAACATAAGCAAAGACTTCAGATTGCATCTCAGCATAACAATTAATAATTAATCTCAAATAAGATGATCAGTGAGGTTAAGAAATAAATATCCAATATCACAAATGAAAGATATCATTACAAATTCTATAGGCATTCAAAAACTAAGAAGACATTTAATGAGCTATATGTAAAAAAAGTTGATAACCAATGTAATATGAGAAATTGCTTTGAGTGATTTAACCTCAAATAAAAATGGTTAAGATGAATTGATGACTGTTTAATTTCACTAATGAAATTAATTTGCAGTTTTTAAAAGTCATAACGTAAATAAAGCATCAGGCACATGCAGCTTTATAGTGAATTTTACAAAACATATAAGAAGAAATAAAATCAATTCTACATAAATTTATCCAAAAGATAGGAGGAAAGTGAATATACATATAATATATATTCAAATACATGCATGCATATATATTATATTTCTCTATATATGTATGTATACATATATATTTTATTTCTATCTATCTATATACAGATATATATCTATAGTGTGTGTGTGTATGTGTGTATATGTGTGTGTGCACATGTGCACTCACACATGCATCTGGCAGAGTGTGTACATGTGTGCAATGGCTAGAGTTGAAGGTAGGGTGTCTCCTCTACCACCTTTCTCTTATTTTTTGAATCAGTGTCTCTCACTGATCCTTTAGCTCACAGATTGTCTAGTATCTGGTCAGTGAACTTCTGGGATCTCACTGTTTGTTCCATTGCTGAGTTCTGAAAATCCAAACTCAAGTTTTGTGTTACACTGAAAGCATTTTGTTGACTAAGCTAAAAGAGAATTCTTTCCAACTCAGCAATAAAACTGTTATGATTTTAACACACACACACACATGCACACACACGCACACACCACACACACACACACACACACACACACACACACACACACACACACACACACATACAAAACCAGAAAAATGTAAAATTCTCCCAGACCTTTG
This sequence comes from Peromyscus californicus insignis, assembly GCF_007827085.1. NCBI lineage: Eukaryota > Metazoa > Chordata > Mammalia > Rodentia > Cricetidae > Peromyscus > Peromyscus californicus. The sequence continues at coordinate 88,975,186 of NW_026294595.1, read as the reverse complement.
GTTGCAGTAAAAATTCACTACACCAAGACCTTTATCATGAAGGGGTGTTGGATTTTGTCAAATGCCTTTTCAGCATCTAGTGAGATGATCATGTGGTTTTTTTCTTTCAGTTTGTTTATATGGTGTATTACATTGACGGACTTTCATATGTTGAACCACCCTTGCATCCCTGAGATGAAGCCTACTTGATCATGGTGGATAATTGTTTTGATGTGCTCTTGGCGTCTGTTTGCCAGTATTTTATTGAATATTTTTGCATCAATGTTCATGAGGGAGATTGGTCTGTAGTTCTCTTTCTTTGTTGCATCTTTGTTTGGCTTGGGAATCAAGGTAATTGTAGCATTATAGAAGGAGTTTGGTAATGTTCCTTCTGTTTCTATTGTGTGGAACAATTTAAAGAGTATTGGTGTTAACTCTTCTTTGAAGATCTTGTAGAATTCTGTGCTATTCATAGCATGTTTCCAAGGGAGGCCCTGAAAATGCAGTGTCTATTACAATAACTTAGCTTATAAAACAAGTTCTCCAAGCACAAGAAAATAACTCTCAAAACTTAAATTATTCTTCTGGAGAATGACCCTTAAGTAGTCACTTTGAAGTTGATAATAGTCACTTCAAAGTGCATTTGTTAAGAAAATAGCCGGGCAGTGGTGGCGCACGCCTTTAATCCCAGAACTCGGGAGGCAGAGCCAGGCGGATCTCTGTGAGTTCGAGGCCAGCCTGGACTACCAAGTGAGTTCCAGGAAAGGCGCAAAGCTACACAGAGAAACCCTGTCTCAAAAAACCAAAAAAGAAAATATCTGTTCATAGGTAGGATGTTAAAAAAATTCCTGGACAAAAACAAATCATCTCCTTTACTCCCTTGAAAAGTTGTTCAGTGTTGAAAAACAATAGCACCACAGTTTCCTTTTGGACAGAGTATTTACAACCTAAGAGTAGCAAACCGTATTATTAGAATTCATGTCCCTGACCATATTTCAAAAATGTGTTTTTTACTTTACTAGGTTGAAGGATGCTATTCACAGATTATGTAAAAATCAGAATGATAACCATCTCTTGAAAACATTGTGATAGGGGATTTGTTTATATTGTGTATTCCAATCTCTAATTGAATATTAGAGACTGAAATGTGTATGTCAGAAGGAATAACTCAAAACAGGGAGTTAACAGACAGTTATATTATTGCTGCAACAGTGACTCTAGCTTATATTTAAAAGAAGAGCTAAACATATAAGTTTTCATAGTTTTATGGCCCAAAGTTAATTATACTCAACATTTATATATAATACAGCTATTTATGCACCTACACACCAACATCAAAATGGAAAATGTAGCATTTTTGTTCCTGAGAAGTAAACAAACTCAATATATGCCTACCACTGCTTGTCCAACTGTTATGAAGACTGAGACTCAACATGGTGGAAATAAATGTGTACTCCATAAGCAACACGAATGTAAAGTCCTGGCTGGAAAAGATTTCACATACATCAAGTCTGTAGTTTGCAATTTTGGAAATCTGATTTATCTAACTATAACAATCACCATTTCTGTCTCTTCTTATTGACATCATATCTAAACATGGAGACACCATCTTTAATGAAATGTCCTGACTTTACCCACAATTATCCACACTCAAAATTCAGAATTTCTATTTAATTGCAAAATAGATTATTAATTAGTGGGATAGAGGCAAGAGGTCATAAATGAGTCTTTATGTAGATTATTCAGATTCCTCGTTTTGTTCTGAAACTCTTGCAATACCTCAGTTGCTTGTGAGAAAATTCAATACAAAAAGCAACTATTATCATGGCTTTCTCTTGCAGTCCCTTTTCCATGTCTGCAGAGATCCAAAGAATTAATAATTGCTAATTCTTTATTGGATCTGCCATTGAAAGTGTTGCCAGTGTGGAACTGGAAAGAGAAAACAATAGGGCTTCCTAAGTGGAGCACTGAGTACAAATCCTGGAATTAGCCCTAATAATTAAGGCATCTTGTGAAGGGATTCAATGGTAGGATAAACTCATCTGTCCCTAGCCCAGGACCCAAATCAATTACCCTGAGCTTGTAGGAAGCTAGTCCACAACAAAGGAATCAAAACACAGACTGACAGTCCAGACAAAAGCTGACACTGGTCAAGGGCAAGCTCTCAGGTGTTATCTTTAAGCAAAGTAGTTTTAAATAAGTTTAAATACCAACAGGGGGTTAACTGGAAATAAATTTGTTTCTATTTCTGAATTAATGCCTTTTAAAATCTGCTTTTGTAATTCCTACTTATCAAGGATTGCCCTTCTGGCATAAAAACGGAGCCAAGACTCAGTTATCAAATACTATGAAGGGTTCTGTTAATTAGATAGTTTATCAGTGATGAGCTGTTGACACTGAGATGGCTTGTGTTAAGTAATTTTAAAATATTCTGTGGGGCACTAACTTAGTGGCTCATAGCATTATTTTCCAATTTTTCAGACCCTGCTTTAAGTCAAGCTAGAATCTCATAGTAAAAATTAATGTGATGGCTGTAGCATATTTCTTAAATATAGAATCATTCATACTCAGAATTTTCTGTTTGGAAGAATAAATCTCCTGGCTTGTTATTAGGCTGCTATAGACCATTTTTACTAATCCAGCCTCTATAACATGCTGGTTGGTCTTTAACTGCTCGGTACAGACTGCCAGGAAACTCATCATTGCTGTTATTAAACATAATTATCAGGGTTTGCTCTTTTCATAGCATTTCTTACAAAAAGCTTTTGCTGATGTTTTCCCTTAGGGTTCTCTTTATTCCCCTTTATAGGAGAAACCCCAGAAAATGCAATGTTTTTCCCATGGGGTAAATGAAATCTCTTGCCGTGAATGGTTTTTCTGTCAATTTTCCTTTTCAAGTTATGGTTTGTGAAAACAGAGGCCAAGAACCAATGGCTTGAAGCCTTGGGGCAAGCTGGTACCTTTGTATTTCTCCAGGAAAAATGTGGGTAACCATTTTTGACAAGACAAAAGCTTCTAATTTGTTATTTCTTTTTAAATTTCTTTCTGTGTTCCTTCCTTCCTTCCTTCTTTCCTTCCTTCCTTCCTTCCTTCCTTCCTTCCTTCCTTCCTTCCTTCCTTCTGCCCTCCCTTGCTCACTCCCCCTCTCTATTTCTTTCTTTTTTTTAACATATGGGGTTTTTAAAACACAAAGCTTTTCAGATATTGGGCAAGCACTCTCACATTAAGGCGACTTCCCTACCTTTTTGGGTTTTTTCTTCGTTGGTTGGTTGGTTGGTTGGTTGGTTTACATTCTGGACTAGCCTCAAACTTCTGATTCTTTCTCATTTTCTTAAAATCATACCCTACTTCAGTATTTTTGTCTCACAGACTATGATCTTAAGACTTTAGTGTATAATTAATATCAATACAGACAGTAGGAACATAATTTAGAAAAGATGATGATTCAGGTCAGTGAGCTCTCTGCAGATCCTCAAATACACCAACATAGTGAATTCACACCTAGTGTTATTCTGCCTGTGTCCACAAACAAGTTGGCTGCATAGGTTTCTATATCTGTATTTCCAAGGTGCAGAAATCTGAATTTATACATATCTTTTCCATCTCCAGTACTACTATTGCCTCCATTGAAAGAACTTGCTTTAAGTAAATAACAAAAAAATGTTCACATGCAGATATACTTGGCAAGTAGCTATTCTGAACTCTTTTTCCTAAAGGGAAATTCTGCAGAAAACTAAAACTGAGAAGAGACTATAGGATCAAACTACAGGAGAGAACACTGACTAAGGAGTGGGGGCTGGTGCTAGTCACAACATGAACAACTTGGTAATGAGGAAATAGCAATGACATTTCTGAATCCAAAGACTGCAGTTACAACTGAAGAAGTTTGATTTGGGAGTTAATCCACTATCCATCACAGTTAGACAAACAACTTAAAAAGAAGAAAGATGTATTGTAATTCACAGTTTCAGAGAGTTCAGCCAATAGTCCATTGACTCTGTTGTTTCTGTATAGAGCAGTTATTACAGTGTGGTGGAGCACAGGTGTTCATGTGATGATGGGCATGAAGCAGAAGCACAATAGAAGGAATAGGAACATGATGGCATCCAAGGATGTGCCACCAATAACCCACCTCCTCTAATTAGGCTTCATCTCCTAAAGTTTCCACAAGATCCAATATATGATCTTTATAGAACATGCAAGGTCCAAACTATATTGATGTGTTTACTTTAGTCCCTTTCAGTATAGAGGAGTTATGGTCCCATAAAATGCCCCAAAGTGTGTGGAGAACAACACTAGAAAACATCCTTTTACTAAGCCTGGAATCTGCACTTTCATCCTGAATGGAGATGGGTGCAAAGAATACTTTGACCCAAACTACCAACTCAGAAACAAACTTACTCTTAGTGACTCTAAGCAAACACTGACAGAAGGCAACTTTCTGTGTCTGTAACTTGTTAGTTCTCATGGTGGCAAACTCCCTGGTACCCACCGTGAGAGTGGAGCATTATAAATGGAAGTTTTGCACATATTTCTTTTGTTCCTACTCTTGATTTATCATGTCTATCATGTAACAAAGAACAAAATGAAAACAGCTAATGAAAGTCAACCTATTGTGGATTTGAATGTTAGCCTTGAAAAATAAACATATAATTTAAAAACTCAGCCCCCTACTAAGAATGTACATTTTATTACTGAAACTCAGAATTATTAGAATATGTGAAATTACTTCTTCTTACCCTTCAGGATACACTTCTAGGTCCTTTTGGCACACTCTATCAGAACTGAAATTTTGAAAGCTTTCAATTCTCATGTATCATAGACCTGTAGTAGAAGAAAGATTTTTGTTATTTTTCAAGCTCTGCTTGACTTAATAGAATTGAAAGGTCCAAGTTTCAAAGAGGGTAAATAGTGCCAAAGTTAAAGATACTAGGGAGGGTAGTTTCCAGATTTTAATGATTTAGCAAATTAAAATATTAAAGTTGGTTTTTTTCCCTTTTAGGACATCAAGTACTGGATACTACCCAAGGTATAAGTGCAAAAGCAGATGTTACAAACATCTACTTCAGAGAATCGGTTCTCCTGCCTCTTTTCTGCCTTCTTGGATTAAAGCCAGAAGTCTCCCCTTTTCCTCTGGGATGCTGAACCTTCCCCCAGGCTGCACTGCTAATTTCTGCAAACCCTACCTTGAAGAAGCAGCATATCCCAATATTCTTTGATTTAAGCCACAAGACAAAATATGTAGAGTCTGTTCCCAGTTGTTTCGTGGCCCTGATCTACTACCAGGGTCAAATGCTTTACCCTTAGCCTCTTGCTTTGGTTTTCCTTTGATTTGTAAAAGAATAAAGGGTGATATTTAAATATACTTATAGATGCATTAGTAATCATAACCCATTATATTTCGGTCACTTAATTTATACTCAAGGCTTTTAAAATGAATAAAACAAGAAAAGTGTATTTTAATTTTCATTCACAGAAGTCTTGGTTCATAGCAACCAAATAACTTCCTGTAGCCTCCTACATAACCATTCCTTTTGAAATGAGAAACCAGAATAGAGGTTAAGGGAATTTCCTTAGGCTACATTCCAAATGTAGAGAATAAATTATGAATTCTTTGCAAAGCATAAGTCACTCACTTGCTATACATCTCTGAAAACCAAAAGATTTCCATTGTAAATTACTAAAATACATATTGCATCTACCAAGCATGGGGAACTTTTTTCAAACTGCTTATTATTTGGAAATAAATCATAACAGACTATGCTTTAAGGACTAAAAGGCTCAAGAATTTCAAAACTATTTCTGCAAAATAGGCTCCCATGTTGAATGTTGAATGTTGTTTTCATGCCATACTCCCAGGGCCTGATACAGAATAAAGATTACAATTGCATATTACATGAATGATGAATTGTGGATAGCAATAAGGTAGCACCAGAAAGATGTGGAATAAAGTGAAATGGATCATCTTCAGGAATATTACAAAGGTTAAAATAAAATCTGATAAAAAGAAGATGTGGAAAATACCTGGAAGAAGGGATGAGCCATGACTTATTTAGGAGATTAGATGATGTTATTCAATGAGATGAGAAACATGAGTGAGGGAAAGGTAGATGGATGAGTAGAAAATGAGCTCAAGATTTTTTGTGATAAATAAAAAAGATGAGACACAGCAGGAAATTTACCTGGTAAGATGCTATATACGAGGATTTGAGCTTAACAGAGGTATTTGTGATGGGGGGGGCTCATTATCTTTTATATGATAAAGTTACATTAGTGAATAGGTTTACCAGTGAGATGGTTAATTTAAATATTAGCCTGACGAGGTTAAGTGAGATTAGAGTAACTAAACAACAACAACAAAACCAAACTTGTTCTGGGTATGTTTGCAAGGGTGTTTTTACAAGAGATTGGCACTTGTTTGGGGTTCTTGTCACTAATGTCATCAAATACATTGAGAGTCTGAGTAGAAAATGAAAGACAGAAAAAAAGCTAACCATTGTCTTGGGGTTGAGACATCCACCTTAAGCTCTCAAACAATACCAGTTCTTAGGCATTGGACTTTTGAAACGGAAGAGTAAGGTCTCAGGGTTTAGGGCCTTGGGCTGAATATTACAGCACTGTCCAAGTTTGCCTCTCTAGTCATGAAAGGGTTTATTTGGCTTAAAGGTTACAGCCTCTCATCTAAAGAAGTCAAGGCAGGAGCTCAAAGCAAGAACTGAAGAGAGACCGTGGACAAATGCTGTTCACCGGCTTATTTCTACCTGGCTTGCTCAGCTGCCTTTCTAATGCATCCCAGGCCACCTACCCAAAGATGCCACAGCCCACATCAATCAGCAATCAAGAAACCCACAAACATTTCCACAGCCCTCCAGTTTGCAGATATTACACTTTAGACTTCTTAGCCTCCATAATTATATAAGCTGATTCCCATAAGAAATCCTTTATTCAACTATATCTATTTATCTATCTATCTATCTATCTATCTATCTATCTATCTATCTGTCTGTCTGTCTGTCTGTCTGTCTGTCTGTCCGTCCGTCCGTCCGTCCGTCCATCCATCCATCCATCTATCCATCCATCTATCTGCCTGCCTAATCTATATTCCATCTATGTATCTATCTAAATCACATATATCTTAATTCATAGAACGTGTACAAATCCTCCTATATGTAACACTCTGGGTTTTTTTTTTTGTTTGTTTGGTTTTGTTTTTGAGGCATTGTTCACTATGTAGCCTTGGCTATCCTGGAACTCACTCTGTAGATCAGGCTGACCTTGAATTCAGAGATATACCTGCCTCTGCTTCCCAAGTGCTAGAATTAAAGGCATGCACCACCACTGCCCAGAAATGTAACATTCTTAATCATCCCTAAATTTCTTATAATACCTGAAACTATGTAAATAAAATATAAATTATTTTCATAAAGCATTTATTAGAGAGTCATGACAACAAAACACTACACATGTTCAGTGCAGATGCTTTTTTCATAGTTATTTTAAATCTGTTGTTGGTTGAATCTTTGAATATAAAACTCACAAATACAGAGGGCCAAATGTGTGTCAGTATAACTTTAAATCAGGAGATATGATGACTCTAATTTTTGTTTTTCTTTTCAAGAGTGCTTTGATATTCAATGTCATTCATACTTCAAGTACATTTTAAAAATTATTTTTATTTTTATGAAGATGTCATGGAAATTTTAGCAAGGATTTCATCGCTATATATTGTGTTGGATAATATGTACCTTTAACATTCTCTTTTTTCCATTTGTGGTGGTTTGAATGAAATGTCCTTCATAAGTCCAAGCCATTTGAAAACTTAGTTCACATTTAATGGCTGTCTTGGGAGGATTATGAGGTATGACCTTGTTGGAAGAGGTGTGTCACTGGGGTGGGCTTAAGTTTTCAAAAGCCTCTGGCCATCCCTAGAAGGTTCTCTTACATTCCTGTTTGTGAGCTGGGATTTGAGATCTCAGATACTATTCCAGCTCCATGCTTGCTTGCCTGCTGCCATATTCCCTGCCATGAAAGTGATAGATTCCTACCCTTTTGGAGAGCAACATGGGAGGTATGAAGGCCGAATGTTTTCCAACCAAGACCATGCTGAGGAGCTATCCCCATCCACACTTCAACTGCAATATTCTGAGAACTTAAATTGACCCAGTTTAGCCATGCTCAGACTCCACAGAACTTAGACGAGAAATATGGTTAAGTCTGTGGCACATTTTTATTTACTATTGTAAAAGTAACACAGCTTTCAAGAAACCTATCATCTAAAACAGACAAGAAAACACATAGTTATTAAAACAAGAAAAACTTCAAGTATATGTTTCTATTGGCTTTTTAAATTCTCTCTGTAGAGAAAAAAACTAGAAAGAAGAACTATATTTTTACCAGTTATAGAACATAGGTATATAAATTGTATTAATGTAAGAATTGTATCTGAGTGGATAATTTAAGTGATTTTTGTCAAGATTCTTATGCCCCTATTTCTCCCCAACCCAATCATGGAATCCACTCTCTATCATTTTAGCCTAATACTCTAATTTCTGGACATATACAAATATTCATGAGAAGAAGAACAGTTTAAACTATTGCCAAACATGTTCATGCATAGAAAATAAAATTCTATATGAGGACTGGAGAGGAGTGTAAAACCCTGTTAGTTTAGCTAGCATCGTCCTTTTAAATCTCTATCCTTAACTCCATAAAACTCCACGATTGCCTTACACTAGTGCTGATTCTGATACTCCAGTGGTAAATAGATACTTATCAGGGATCTGTCCTGAAAACAGTGAAATTTTTCAGTGAACATCTCACAGAGTCAAGCTCATCATTATAATCCCTAAAAGGGAACTAGTACTCAGAAAAGAAAAGGCAAATTCAGGAAGACAATTCCGTTTAATTTATAATGTTCTTTAAATCTGTGTGGTTCCTACTCTATATACAAGCATATATTTGAATTTATGTTATCTAGTTTCTCTCCACAAAATTAACAGTAATAGCTTGGGGAAAGGATTAAAACACAAAGTTCTTACTTTCTCATAATTTATATCAAAATTTAAATAAAAATGACAATTTTATGGAAAATGTTTTAAAAAGTACTACAGGCCAGCTCTGTTATATTCCAGGGAGAGGAAGGATTATGTAGATAAGTCTAATACAGGCATAAAATACAATTGTATGGTAGAAACACAGAATAAGAAGAGAGAAAGATTATTGGCTAATCAAAGAATTGTTGGGAAAGGAGTTGAAACATTTCCTATGACCCAGTCCTTCTTCAGAATCACAAAAATACTTCTAGAAAAATGAAGAAGGTAGTGATTCTGTCTAACATTCTTCAAATGAGATAATTAGACCTCTGGGTAGATAGACCAATGGTGACTTCAGATTCCCGTAAGTTAGATAGTCCAATAGTCTGTGGAATTATTACATTTTTTTTAAGATGGTGGAATCGGTTATACACACATGAAATGGGGATGTTTTCTAATTTAATGGTTTCAACTAGTGGAGATGACTTTCAATATTCACTAGCAACTTTACACAAAGGGTACATGTCTACTACAACTTGAGCGTGAGAAGTCCTTTCTCTGCCTTGCCTGTAGCTATTGAAAACTGGTATCCTTAAAATTACTGGGAAACTTGATACTGGATAAGTGTCTGATTTGTGTGAATCTGACCTGACAATCAGTAAGTTGGTGAAAAGTCAGTCTGTCTGGAGGTAATGTGTATGCCATGTAGAGAAAAGACAGTAATAGGGATGAGAAAGTAGAAATGTGTCATGTCAATATGCTTGGTCTAAAGCACATCTCATTTGCCTTCAGTTCACATGCATCTAAAAGAACAATAGTAGATGATAAAACTCAGCAACTAAGTTGATGACTTTGATTCCAGGTTTAGTCCTTGTCTTAGTTATTATTCGTTGGTTAGAAAGAGACATCATAACCAAGGAAACTTATAAAAGAAAGCATTTAACTGGGGGCTTGCTTACATTTTCACAGGGTGAGCCCATGATCAATATAGCATGGGATGCATGGCAACAGGCAGGCAGTCATAGCACTAGAACAGTAGCTGAGAGCTTACATCTTCATTTCCAGAAAAGAGGCAGAGAAAGAGCTTGTGACTGGATCTGACAAAGGCTTATGAAACATCAAAGCCCACCTGAAGTGATACAACAAGGCTGCACTACCTGATCTTCCTAAAATAGTTTCACCCACTAGGCACCAAGTGTTCTAATATATGAGCCTACTGGGGGCGGGGCATTCTCATTCAAACCACTAAAGACCTTATACTTAAATCTTTATGTGATGTGCAATTATGAATGAATATTTATGAAGAGAATTGCTGCATTACAGTGAAGGCTTGGGTAGATTGCTCCAACAGCTATGTCCGGGTAGCTTGGCAGCACAAAGAACTTCACATGTTGAAGCAAGAAACAGTTTATCACAAGGATTTTCAAACAAGATCCGTGCCCTCAGGTAGATCTGCTGGTCTAGTTCAAAATCTCTGGCAGGATTTTTGTTCTACTACTGTTTGCTTGTTTTTTGCTTTACTATTTAAGAACTATTTTAAAGTCATCCTGCTCACAGTTTTTAAATGGATGTTAAGGATAAGCTAAATAGCTACATTATAATTGAATATTACTAAAATTTTCAGAGCTCTTGCCATATTTATATTTTGTATTGTTGTTAAACTAATAACAATTTACTTTTTTGTGAACTAATAATGATGAGCTAGAAGAAATTTTAAATGTAAATATGTATTCATGCTAAAGTAAAGGCAAACATTTGTGTATTGGATATTTTTAAGAGGTGAGGGATCATAAGAACACAATATATCTCAGAGTATTTAGCCCAAAAGTACAAATGAGTATTGCCCTTTTCCTTTCTACACAACCCTCCTCTGTTCCCTTTGCTTTGTGCTCAGGACCTATTGCTTCCTTGGCCTCTTGGTTTTTGTGGCTACATTCACCAAATGTGAGTCGGTAGGTTATTTTGCTGGCTTCCTCCCAGCAAGATTCCTGTGAGTTAATTATATCCCTCTAAAAACCCATAGTTTTCCTAAATTGCTCCTGTCCTGTAACAAAAGTCATATTTTCTAAATTCTGATCATTAGTTCATACACCTCTACATTCTCACATAACAGTTCTTCACTATTATAATTCCTCCACTTTAATGTCTTCTAAGCTAGTATACACCTTGTCACATATTTACTTTATCAAATTATTGCCACATAATTCTTAAAAGTCATTATTTTTTCTTGATCCATCAAAACTCAACACCCTTTATTATGCTCATATTTTAAGCATCAGTATGATTTATCAAAGCAACACCATCTTTCATGTAAAATAAATGTGTTATTTTGAATCTTTTTAGTTTTACAATTATATTTGTAGTCAATTTAGATTTTTTTAAATTTTATACCTATACCTGTGATTTACTCAGAAACCATTTATGTTTAGCTTTATGCTTTTATGTTTAAATAAGGAAATAATAATTAATAATGATAACAATTCCCTTCAACATTAATAATGTCTTTAAAAAACTGCACCTTCAAAATGAAGCAATGTTTTATTCAAGTTTGTGAATCACCATTCTAGTATATTGCTTCCAATATGGATTCCAAAATATCTCTGACAAGCATCATAAAAGTTGTCAGTGTGTGAAATGAACAATTGATGGTTAATGCATATCAAATACCAGGAACTTCGTAAAGTCTGTTATGACTTCAGAAGTCGTAGTGGGGAACATTTGCACACACTCCCATGAGCCGAGGGCCATGCAAAGATCTATGTGAGCCTGTAGCTTTTCCTAACCGCTTTCACTGAAACTCAAGATGGTAGAACTTCATTTAAAAATGTTCAAGGAAGTTGGTGAAGTACATTCATGACTGGACAAAGTGTAGGCACTTTGGACACAGCAAGTAGAAGAAGGAAGTAGGGAGACACAGCTGAAGGGTTTTTTAAAAAAAAAAATGTAAAATGCTAACAAGGATATTTAGAATTTAAAATAATGAATTAGTTGACCCAAATTCATTAGAGCGAGCTAAGGCCTTCAGGTTGCCAAATATCTGATTAAGAGCAGACTACTAACAGTACATTCAATTTAGAAACACATGTACCCCACCATTGTGAGGACCCAGAACTGCTTTCACAAACTGTTGCCAAAATTAGAACATATACTGATAGATGCTAAATAAGGTCTTGAGTCTAAGAATTAGGAGGGAAATAGCCTCATAATACCTGAAGAAACTGTCTTCCATCTTCAGGGATTAATCTTCAGTATTACAAAGCATTGTTAGGGTATTATCTTTGAACCATCTTTTGGAGATTAGTGGATATGGCAGGAGATGGGCAACATGGTATGTTAGGGCAGGAGGTGACAAACGAACCTAAAACATCAGCAAATACACTCACAGAGTTTTATTCTACATTTACATCACAAGGCCATGTGCTTCTCCTTGGCACCTGTTGTCCAACCGTGATTTTGAAATGTATTATGATTTCAGCACTTTCTTAGTTCAGTATTCCCTACGTTCATGGATAAGACAGAAAACATGTTTTCTACTCTGTCCTTACCTAATTTGGGGGTGAATAATGGTGTGTGTGTGTGTGTGTGTGTGTGTGTGTGTGTGTGTGTGTGTGTGCACATGTGTGTGTGTGTCTGTGTCTGTGCCTGTGTGTGCTATATTAAATATTAAAATAAAATATCAATGTATTGATGAAAGTACCTCAGGTGTCATTGAGGACAGGATTTATTTATTTATTTATTTATTTATTTATGTTTTTTGAGACAGGGTTTCTCTGTGTAGTTTTGGTGCCTGTCCTGGATCTCGCTCTGTAGACCAGGCTGGCCTCGAACTCACAGAGACCTGCCTAGCTCGGCCTCATGAGTGCTGGGATTAAAGGCGTGAGCCACCGCCACCCAGTGAGGACAGAATTTTTGATAGTAGGAAAAGAGGTTAAAAGTCCACTCAGTATTCCAGAAAAAAAAAATGGCTTTAAAAAAAAAAAAAGAAAGAAAGAAGAGTAGTTCTTTAAAAGTAAGACACACCGAGACCCTCCCACATCGATCTAATGAAGTTCCAGTGCAAATAAACTAGAAGGAGCAAAAGAGGGGCACTTAGTAGAAGGGATTTTGCTAAGAATTTTGTAGAAATTAAGGAAGGTGTTAAATACTGCATTCCAAACCTCATGATGAGCCTCAATGTGAGCCCAGACGAGAACCAACACTGAACTGACAAATATCAAAGTTTAGAATGTCACATTCGAAACTATAATAGAAATATTTTAGCTGCAGATGAATTAAAAGGAATTTAAAAAAAATTCACATCTAAAGCAACAAAAACCAAGAGATAATGGAACAATGTGTATGAAACACGAGAGAAAGACATTCACTTAGTCTATTATATACTCTGAAATTATTGTATAAAAATGAGAACAAATATACACATTACAAGTCTGGAAATTAGAATTTCTGCAAACACACTCTACTTCTGAAAAAATATTAAGGGACATGTTTCAGTTCAAAGAAGGTAATTATGCTACAAAAATGTGTGTAAACAAATCTAATAAAATTTGAATAAAGAAAAATATCTATTGGTCATAGAAAAATAACAATAACTAATTACTTGTGTTTTAAACAAATAAAAGTTTGGATGCTTTAACAAATGAAAGAGATTGGTTAAGAACAATTAAAGTATAGATGGTTCCTTTGTTTTCAGTTCAGACCTTGACATTTCAGTATTAGAAGGTGGGGCTTGGATGTAGCACAGTAGTAGGCAGCATTGTCTAGTGCCACAATTGCACACACACACACACACACACACACACACACACACACACACACACACACACACACTATTTATTTATTTACAATAAAGCACAAATAGTAGTATATAAAAGGGACAGGAATGATAGTCTTATATGAAGTGCCAAAGAGGTGACTATGCTCAACTTCGAAAAAAGGTTGTTTTTATATTTGCCATGATATATTCCCTCAATCCTATTTGTTTTCCAAACATTGAAAGAGGAAAAGTGTGACCTGCTCTACAATATTGGAATCTTTGTAAATGTTTACTACTAATCTGCGTAATCAATTATATTTTAGCTTTTCATAGAAAGTATAAAGTATAAATGGATTTGAGTTCACATACAGGTTTTAAGCTTCTTTTGTTACAGAGAAAAACATAGCTTCATTGCCAAGTTTGCTCTTAAAACACACACACACACACACACACACACACACACACACACACACACACACACACACACACACTGTGGACTTTCCCTTTTATTACCTGTTCACTGTTGGTTGAAGGTCTTATAGAAACTGCCTGAGTCATGCAGGGTATCTAACTCAAAACTGACTTTACTATCATAAGTAGTGATGAAAAGAGTCTAAGAGAATCCTTTTCCTGATTTAGCTTCTAAGGGGAAAAGAGTGTGTTGTTGTCAGGAAAGGTGGGGACTGCTGTTTGATATCTTCAGCTCATTATGAGCTTTAGTTTCCATGGTTTCTAGGATGAGTAATATCAGACTCTGGGTGTGGGTTTTTTTTCTTGGCAAGGTACTAGTGGTGATTAAAGAAAAACATCTTTTGTTCTCTCTCTCTCTCTCTCTCTCTCTCTCTCTCTCTCTCTCTCTCTCTCTCTCTCTCTCTCTCCCTCTCCCTCTCCCTCTGCCCCTTCCTCCCTCTCTCCCTTCCTCCCTCCCTCCCTCCTTCCCTCCCTCTCTCTCTCTCTGTGTTTATAGAGGGCTAGAATAATTGCATTGAATTCATCTATAGCTCATTATAATAATTAACAAATATATTACTTAGTGATAAGGAAAGACAAAATAATTTTTACATAAAAATAATCCACATAGAGACTATTATGAGAGCATGCCTTCACCTAGAAGCTCATTGAAAGGGGTAAGTTTGTCATACAGAACACCTTTTGTTATATAACTAGATGTTATGACTATTATACTCTTCTCTGCCATATTTTAAGCTCAAATTATGTAAGATGCAATGGTCAATTTCCTATAGTTCTGTGGCCTGTGTCACAAGAAAAATGAAAAAAGTAATAAATTATTGAGCATATCAAAGAAATAGAGAACTCATGGTCTGACAATGTAAAACACTTGGGAGACAAGATTTCTAAAAAGAACATGACTTACAAAAGTTGGGAACTTCTGGACTGATATCCTGAAGTTGGAAAAAATAGTATGTGCCGATTTTAATTCATCTTTCCATCAAAGGATGTTCTTTTTTTTTTTAACAGAATGGAAATAGGATTTAAAATATCTATGAAATTAATCATTGCCCTTGAAGTCATAATGTGGTTTCTTCTTGTGCTTATAATTTAAATTTAACACTGCCTAAGTGTTGAATTTTTGAGACTCAAAATTCTTAGTCATGTAGGAAGAAAGCAAATATCAAATTTTACTTTTCCCTTGATCAGTTAAAAATCATCTCAACCAAATTAAGCTCATTCTAGTCTTCTCCTACTCACCCTATAAAACTGTCATAGGAGAGATTAACAGTATCTATCTTTAGTTGATAAGTGACTGTTTTTGCATTTAATGTTCTAAGACATAGAGTGACCAACAGAAGACCACAAAACATACTGAGACCAGAAGAGAAGCCACATCTACACACCAGTAGGAGTTGTAAGAAGATATCACAAGTCTATAGGAAGAGAAAGCTAAGAATCCAAGAAAGCATGGAGTTTAAGATCCAACACAAACCTGCCAAATACCACCGGGTAGACTGGCCTCACTCTTCAGCAGGCCTGTTGCCTTCATGCTTCTGCTTTCTGTTAAGATTTTACATGACTGTAGGCAGACCTAGAGAGAAATGCAGTGCAAATTAAACACTTTGTGTAAATATAGTGTAATAGCAAGCAGGGTACACTATGCAGTTAAATACTAGATCATGGGATTCAAAATACAGACCTGAACCTTTTTCGTTTTCAAGACAGGGTAATGTTTGTTCTTGGGGCCCACCTGAAGCATACACTAAATTATGTTGTTTGGATATTGTTTCTTAGGGGGTAGGTATTATGTACAGACCAAAATTATGGTCAGTATACCCTTGAGCTCTTGTCTCACCAGAGTCTGTTTACAATAGCAGATTTTATAGATTTGTCTAGTTTACAATTATTTTTATATTTTAAATTTTTATATTTTACTGAGTATATCTTACCTAATTATATGTGTTTTTAAAGATAATCAGGAAAAACTTAAGGATCGTCTTTAGTGACTTTCATTTCAGAATAGAAGAAACAATAGATGGGCATATTGGTAGTATAATTTCACCTTTGAGACATGGCTTTCTGTCTGTGCAATGATCAAAAGCAAAACAAGCATTCTGATATTAATATAGGCCATTTTTCTAACTCAGCCTTAAGCTATATCAGGCTGAAGATTCCTATTTTCAAAGACACAGAGTCTTAAGGGAAATGTATTTTAATCTACTAAGTCACATTGATTAATTTAAAATATATCTACTAGGATGCACATCTGAAGCAAAATGCAAGGTAAAAAAAAGATAGTATTTGTTGGAATCCAGATAAATAAACCCATTAGAATAACATTTTAAACTAAAATATAGGACTTAGATGAAATTTTTCTTTTCTTTAGAAGTCATTAAGCAGGAATAATAAAAAAGAAACTTTTTCTCCCTTTCTCCCTTCCTTCTTTACCCCCTTCTCTTTTTCCTAAGTCAGCTTTTTTCCTAAATAGCGTTTGTGTATTTATGGCTAAAATTGAAAATGTTAGCATTATGAGTTATTATGTAATATCTGAACATTTTACTGAAGATAAAGAGGATTTCTGCTCACTGGTCCTTTAATTGCCTGTGATATAATATGTACTAAGTATTCGTTACTAGTTTTGAAAAGGAAACATAATATCTAATTACCATGCACATAATGGCGTGGATCCTGGAATAAGTAAATTTTGTGTTAGTAAAACCACCTCCCTCTCTGCCTCATCACCTCTGCTCTCTTTTCCCCAAGTGTACACCCTACCTGTAGTAATGACAATTTTCACTCAGCTAGAAAATGATACACCAGCAAAAATGATTAGCAAACATACAACAGAGTGACCAGAAAAGTTAAGTCCGGTTTAGGTTACTCCTCAGTAAGTCAAAGCTACTCAGTAAGTTCATTAGAGAGTTTAACTTGTGTGTGTGTGTGCACACATGTTTGTGTGAGTGTTTGTTTCTCTGTGTGTGTGCATACAAATGTTTGTGTGGGTGTTTGTTTCTGTGTATGTGTGCATACACGTGTGTGTGTGTGTGTGTGTGTGTGTGTGTGTGTGTGTGTGTGTGTGTGTGTTTCAGTGTGTGCCTATGCACATAGATAAAGGACAGACAAGGGTGTTTGGTGTCCCCCTCTAATTTTCTCTGCCTAACTTTTCTAAGCATTTTCTCCTCTAAACCTGGAGCTCACTCTTTTTTGACTGTGCTGAAAGCCAGAAAGCCTCCGTGACCCTCCTGCCTCTGCTTGCCTCAGAACTGAGGTAAAGGCCTGAGCCAGATGCCCAGTTTATAACATGGCTGCTGGGATCTAGTTTTCTTTTATGGTTTTTCGAGACAGGGTTTCTCTGTGTAGCTTTGCGCCTTTCCTGGAACTCACTTGGTAGCCCAGGCTGGCCTCGAACTCACAGAGATTCGCCTGCCTCTGCCTCCTGAGTGCTGGGATTAAAGGCGTGCGCCACTACCGCCCGGCTGCTGGGATCTAAACCTCAGTTTACATTGTTGAATAGTGAACATTCATGGGCACTGAGCCATCTCTTGAGCCCCAATTTTAAATTTTTACCACATTAAAATGAATTTTAAATTAAGTAAATCCCTAAAAATGTATATCACACTGACATATAAATGTCATCTTCAGAAAGCTCTTTTTAGAATTTGGACACATGTATAATCCTATATTTTATAAAACTATATACAATCCAAAAGCAGAATTTGTTGTTTTCTATATCTCATGTTAGCATAATATACTTATTTGTTACAAAGGGTGCAATATATTTCATTGACTTTTGATTTACATTTTAAAATAATTCTATTTAAAAATATTTGTCTTAAATTTTGCTGCACATCTGCATTGTAAATTGCATACCGATTTTTTTTTACGTTTTATTTTTGGCTTAAGTTATTTTTTAAAACTGCTATTTTTAAACATTTCTTAAGGTTATTAAAATCCTTTTTTATTTATTCTATGACAATTTCATACATGTATCTAAGATATTTTGATAATACCTACCACTCGTCACCACCTTTTATTCCCTTCCCTTGGAACCTCCTCTTCTCAAAAGTTTCTGTCTTGCTTTCAGGTCCTTTGAAAAATGACTCCTGAAGTTTAGTTAGAGAGGCTTGCATGGTTCTTGCTGGGAAATTATTTACCAGAGCACGGTAGCACACCAGCAGCTGTACTGCTCCAGTCAAAGGACTTAGCTTCTTCCTCTAGCAGCCGCCAATCACCAGGAGCTCCTCAGCCACATGTGAGATTTTTTTCAAGACTTTGGTTGATATAAATTCATGGAATTTGTTTCCAACCTTTTCATAACTACATAAATGCACATATCACATTCTCCACAATGTCATCACTATCACATATTGTCATGTTTAAGATTCTTCATAAGGGGTTTTATTTTCTCTTTGTAAATTTCTTCTTTTTATCCTTTTCCCTATATGAGATCATCAGAGCATTGCATGTATTTAAATGAACTTTTTATAGGTTGTGATTATTAATTCCATTCTACCTTAAATCTAGTTCTATTCTTCTAGATCTAACTCTCCCTTACTATGTGCATGTACAAGAGCACAGGTATGGTAAGCCTCTTGTATTAAATCATTTTTGCCTTCAAAATTATTCAAGAACTGGGGAGATGTCTCAGAATGTAAGCATACTTGTTGCTCTTTTAGGGGATCTGGGTTCAATTCCAAACACCCACATAATAGCTCACAACCATCTGTAACTACTGTCATGGGAGATCTGACACTCTCCTCTGGCTTCCACAGGCACTAGGCATGCACATGGTGCAGACATACATACAGGCAGAACACTCATAGGCACACACAAAAAAAATATTATTTAAATAAATAATTCAATAGTTCATATCATTTGAAGATACAGAGAAGAAGATCATTATCTAGTACACAATTCTTACTCAAGCAATTACATTCTGCTAGTACACAATTCTTAAGCAATTACATTCTGTTAATTGGGGCTAGCTACTACTGTAACAATCCTGAAGGATTCTACAGGACTGAGGGGCTTATTTGGAGGCAGGTAAGGACAATATGCTCCATATGGGGACAAAGAACTTTCTGTGGCATTCCTCATCCCTTAAAAAGTATTGGGAAAAACCTATTTATATATACTATATTCATACTCACAGTTGTCCCAGGGAAGAAAGTTGGAGACTCTTACATAGTCTCTGGGGAAAACCTTACACCAGTACTTCTGTGGGAAGTAATAGGAAGACCGTGAGTGGTTAACCTATAGAAAATAAGTGAGACAGGCCGGGTGGTAGTGGCGTACGCCTTGAATCCCAACACTTGGATCCAGGTGGCTCTCTGTGAGTTCGAGGCCAGCCTGGCCTACAGAGCAAGATCCAGGACAGGCACCAAAACTACACAGAGAAACCCTATCTCAAAAAACCAAAAAAGAAAATAAATGAGACGTTTCCCTTTCTGACACCCCTAGTCTAGAGATGCACAGAACCCAGGCTGACAGAGTTACATCCTCTTTGAACAGCATGAGGAAAGGGGGACTCAGATTATGTGCGAGTCTATGAGACCTTAGAGCAGGGGCTTTCTGTGCCTATGGCTGAAGGACAAGTGCTCTCAGAGCCCTTCTTGTGAAAATCAAGGAAATTTGTCTGGGATCGGAACTGCACACCCTAGCTGTCTCCCAGAAACTCCATTGTTGGGAGGGGAGGCTAACAAACATTTCACAGTAGCTTTCTACTGTGCCAAGAATGTTCGGCTTGTAGGCAGCAAGGGAGGAACATAGATGAGTGGTGTAGTCAATGTGTGTTAAAGCGTGTACTTTGTAGGTTAAGACAAATTGTTTTGGAGAGTATAAAGGCCTTCTAGGCACTTACAACATCCGTGAACACCTATAACAACAGCCTGTATTGTTTCATTCAGAAACACCTTAGTCCATCCTCTTTTTAGTTTCTTAGCTTACAAAGGATCGGTTTCATTATACCTTTCTGCCAAACATCTTCCTACATTCTGTTTATGAAAGCTTTGTCAAAATGAAGAAATGACGAATCTGGGAAAAAGTCCAGAAGCTTATTAAAGGTTGAAGTATTTCCAACTCTTAACCACTACTAAATTGCTTACACTTCTCTGAACAGAGAAGTGCGCTCTTTCCTTATTCTCACAGGTCATCTGTTAAAGGGATCATTGTTCCACAGTATGTTGTCAGAATCCAAGACATTTGTGCTTCTCGCTTATGCCACTTGTGGTAAGTAAAGGAAAGCTGAAGTTCTTTGTTAAGAAAGACAGCTGACCATAAGAGTGCCTTAAATGCTAAGGCTAAGATTCTATTGCTTTCTGGGGGTGGAACTCCATAACTTGAATGTGAGCACTCGGAAAGCAGAGACAAGATTGAGAATTCCAGGACAGCCTGGGGTAAGGAGCCAAACAAAATGTTTTCTTGCTCAAGATTATCTCCTTCAGGCATTCTGTACTTCCTGAAATCAGAGACTGGCTTTTTGCCAGTTATCTTATTAAAAGGTAAAAGAGTCCCCAAATGGGGCAATACATAAAGTGTCAACTATGCACATTTCAATAATAACTTTTTATTTCATAACATTTATGACAACTATTTATAAAAAATAGTTTTGAAAGGAGAGGTGAATAGAAATTGCCTCAGTAACAAGATGTCTCTAAGTTCAGGGCCACACAAAGGCAGTGACTTTCTCAACCCTCTAAGTTGTGAACATATCAAGAATATCCATGTATTTGTTAAACTTCTTTTAAATTATTAATTGTTTATTTATTTTGTGTATGTGTGTGGGTGTACAGGTGCCCATGGAGGTCAGGGGTATCAGATCACTGGGAATTGGGGTTATAGACATTTGTGAGCGGCTGGATGTGGGTGCTGGGACCCAAACTCAAGACCTCTACAAAAGCATTATGTGCTCTTTACCAATAGCCATATCTCCAGCCCTGTTAACCTTATGAAAACTATAACTTCTGATTTAATTCCATCATGAGTAAAAGTTCTACCTTAAAGAAACATTCTACGTTTGAATTTATTTTTAAAAAGAGTGCAAAGGAGCCCCACTAGATTTGTGACCTACTAATTAAATGATCTCTCCTTAGCCCTGGAGCAGGCACAGAGAGTTGCCTGCACAGTATCTTCCTTCACTTTTGCTTTGTCAATAGGACTCTGGCTTTTTGGAGAGGCAGCAATCTGTCCAGCTAAAAATACTTGTTTTCCCAGACTCCCTTGCATCCTAATCAGGTGGCACAGTCCTGCTCTATGAGATGCAAGCAGACATCTGCTAGGATTGATGGGAAAGCTGTTGCTTTCCAGATATAGTCACCATCCATCCCTGCCTCCCTCTTCACTCCTTCATCTTTTCTTTATGTCTGCTGAAGTATTAGCATAAGACATGGCGGGCAAGCATCTTTCTTGGAATCATAAGATGCCAAGATTGAGGGCAAAAGCCTACTAACTGTGTGCGGAAGAACAGAAACATGGAAAGCATTTAGGCTCTTGGTGGCATGATTGAACTGTACACTTACCCTGTACTACCTACTCCCAATCTTCACATTGTTGGAGAGAAAGCCCTGCCTGTGGCAGTTTTATATTATTTGCAGATCCTCTTTCGGGCCCTAAGGAAACATCAAATTAGAAAAGACCTTATAATGCCTTTTAGTAATGCTTGTTTGGAGTTTTAGCCCATGTATTTCTATGCAGACACATACAAAGGAATAACCCCTGCTGTGGTGAAATGCAAATGCACCAATTGTTCGGAACGGTGCTTTCACTGGCATGTCAGAAAAATGTTTATCAGGCCTACATTCTAGACACCAAAAACACAAAATCTATCCATTATTAGGTTATATCTAGTTTCAAAAAAAAAAGCTGTTTCCTAAAGGAGAATATGTATGTTTATTGATTACAGTGCTGTTGAATGAATACTGTGTTTTAGCTGGTGAACCTGATACAACCTCGAATTCAAAGCATCTCTTCTATATAAATTCAAGAATATGGTTTCTCCTTGATGAAATGCCTTAAACAACATGTCCAGAACACTCCCAGTAGGGCAATGCAGTCAACATGCAGACAATAAAATCGATGCTGCTAGAGGACAAGGAAAGACTGCACACCTAACCCCTCCCTTCTCTGCCCACCTCCACATTAGGACTTATATATCCCTTTCTTTTATGGCTGTTCCTTACTTGCACTTCTTATAATAATCTGGCAGTGGTAATATTTTTTAAAATAGAGTTTCTAAAGTAGAAATTATGTCTGTGGAAGCAGCCTCAGAGGTAGAGTGCTTTGCTAGTGTGCACAGGACCCAGAGTTCAATCAATAGTGCTGCAAAGGTAAAAATAAAATAAGTGAAAGATATCACTAAAGGTATACTGATATTGAAACTTGGAGTTCCAAAAATGAGTGCTGTAAATATCCAATTTAAACAAATATATATGTATATATAAAATGTATATATTAAAAATATATCGAGCAAAGTCTTTGGAAACCTAGGGTCTTACTGTTTTTCCTCTGTATTGATTTAATCCTGCTATTTGTCTGAATAATTAGTGGAGATTAATAGGACAGACTTTTCAAATGCACCAGATAAAGTGTATTCATAACCATTTGGGTGTGTGGAGAGCATTCTGAGATGCAACAAGCTTGCAAGAGTTTAACTACTGAGTCCAGTCTTGCTCAAGAAGCCACAGGAGTGGTAGAGGAGGTAGAAAACAAGGAAGAAGAAATGAAAGGAGGCCACACTGGCGTGGTAGTTCTGGCCCCATGGACGAGGGGATCTATGCGGAAGGTGGTCATGGCAGCAGTGTTCAACAGCAGCCTCAGCAAGAGGTGGTGATGCCTGAGGGCACTAAGAGTCTCCAGGCTGGGGACAGGCTGCCTTTCCAGCGCAGAACCAGGTTCACCCAGTCTCAGCTGCAGGACCTGGAGCATCTTTTCCAAGAGACTCGCTACCCCAGCTTGCGAGCAAGGAAGGCTCTTACGGGATGGATGGGTGTGCCGGAAGCCAATGTGCTGGATTGGTTTAGGACCAGGAGAACCATTTTCAGGAGAAGCAGTAGACTGTTGGTGCTGTTCAATGCACCACCTGGTCCCCAGAACAACGATCCCTGAAGATTTTTGAGCAGCACTTGAGTGCCACCTCTGTCCAGGAGCCAGATGTCGTGGAGCCTGTCCCTGCCCCCAATGTCTCGGCCACCCATACTGGCCATGACATCTTTTTCTTCCCTGCAATTATTTCAGCAATAAAGAGGTGGATTGTCAGTTTTTTAAAAAAAAGAATTTAACTACCTAGTTCCTCACCTTCAAGACAGCTTGAATTATCCTCCAAACTGTCAATGCTTCCAAGGGCTCTTCACAGGTAAACAGTTTTCAGACCTGTTTTTGAGAACAACATACTTTGTGTATTTGCTTTTACACCTGTGAGTACACTATTCTTAGGCTGGTCCTGAATAGTCCCTTGACTCCATAACGGATGGCCTCTTACAGAGAGAGTTGACTTTGGAAGAAGCACAGTGTTCAATAAACCCTATGTAAATTATAAGGAACCAGAGTGGAACCCAGGCACACAGTAAGTCATTCATGAGTAAACCTTAGTATGCACACAGCTGGATGCACTGTATTTTCGATGAGCTCAGCTCCCTGCTGTGACTTAGAGCTAATAGGATACACATTACTTGTTTGTCCTTACATTGACAACATGTATGGTGATCTTTTATTTGTACTAAAATGTTATTTGTATGTTAATAAATAAAGTTGCCTGGGGGTCAGAGCTATTAGCAAGCCATAGGAAAGCTGGGCAGTGGTGATGCACGCCTTTAATCCCAGCACTTGGTAGGCAGAGCTAGGTAGATCTCTGTGTGTTCAAGGATACAGCCAGCATTGGAGACACATGCCTTTAATCTCAATACCAACCATAGAAGACCTGGAGGTCTGTACAGACAGGCAGTGACTAGGAGGTCATGCAGTTGGGTTTACAACTGATGAAAGGCAGAACAGAAACTCTATAAAAAAAAAAAGACAGACTCAGGAAGTAGGTCTCTTTCGGAGAGGCAGGACCACCGTGAGAGGAAGGGTAAGGTTTTAAGCTCTTAGCTCTGACCTCTTGGTTTTCTTCTTTGCATTGGTTCTGTGTTTCTTATTTAATAAGATGGTTGGTTACATTTACAAACATGCTTATAATAAATTGTATTGCTGTAGAAACATGCTAAGGAGCCACTGAATTAATGTTCCTGTTTGGTGGCACCAGCTTCTTCCATCCAAACACAAATGTCAATGGTGCTTCAGAATAAAAGATGGATATGTGCACACACATGTGCAGACCTGTGGGATATTTTTTATTAGATAATTAATATCGTTCACACATCATGTACTCAAAATGGCATTTATGTAGACATATATATTTGTGCCAGTTTATCCGTAGCATTGTCCACACACTACACAATAATGTATATTATGTTTTCACTTTCCTCAAAAGAGTATATACTATCTATAAAAGAAGTTCCTTTAGAGACAAAACAAATATAAATTGTCTAAAACTTGAGGTCTGGAAAGCTAACTTTCTATGAGGTAATGATGATGAGAATGTACAAAGTTGAGAACAAAGTTAAGGCCCAAACAGAGAAACATACACAAGAGTAAATATTGACTCCAATGTATTTTGCTAATAAAGTACAACCAACTGTAAATGCAATTTTTTTATTATATTGTTCTTGTTGACACCAGCACTTAGCATCTTAATCTGGGCCCAATGTTCTACTCATATAAAACAAACCCAATTTTTTTTTTTTTTTTTGGTTTTTCGAGACAGGGTTTCTCTGTGTAGCTTTGCGCCTTTCCTGGAACTCACTTGGTAGCCCAGGCTGGCCTCGAACTCACAGAGATCCGCCTGCCTCTGCCTCCCGAGTGCTGGGATTAAAGGCGTGCGCCACCACCGCCCGGCTAATTTTTTTGACTATAGAAAGCATGTGGTCTAGAAGCCTAGAAGGAGATGCACACCCTGCATGATTTGACAAAAAAGATATATTAAAATCTGTGCCTGTCCTACATTTTTGAACTAGTTTGAGGCCCTAAGTATTATTTGAATCATGATGTTTTAACTTCAAAACAAGTATAAAACATCTACTACTAATATTATTGGTGCTGGAATTGAAACAGAATACTACATCCTTTAGAGGATTTTTGAGAAGTCTAAAGGTAGGTAATGTCTTAGGAAAGTGCATGCCTCCATTCTCCACCCTTCACATAGAGATTCACTTTTACTAGGTAGCTTTAAAATTTACTAGTATCTTTAAAATTGTAGGTATAGGAAGGTGGATTATGAATACAGGAATAATTTTCAAAGGAAAAATATAAAAGGAAGAGATAATGAAACCATGCAGTTAAAACAATTCAGTTCC
This sequence comes from Peromyscus californicus insignis, assembly GCF_007827085.1. Classification (NCBI taxonomy): domain Eukaryota; kingdom Metazoa; phylum Chordata; class Mammalia; order Rodentia; family Cricetidae; genus Peromyscus; species Peromyscus californicus. Next base: position 88,949,582 of record NW_026294595.1, on the reverse strand, counting down.
CCAATAGCTTCATTCTGTTTACAAACGTAATCACATAAAAGAACATAACTGCTGAAAATGTTGGACAAGTTTGTAATCCCAACACAAAACCTAGAGAGAGAAGAAATATAAGTCTGAGGCTGACCTGGACTATATAGCAAAATCTTATTGAAAATATTAAAAAAAATTCCTTTTGACAATATTTAGTCAAAGTGTACATGTCTACATTTGTTTTTCCCCACTCTTAGCACTAGTAAATGTACACATGCATATGTACACTTTCATAATAAGCCTCAATGTGATTAATGGTACATGCATCCATGATACTATGACATAAGTACTAATGATTTTGATGTGGTTATGAATAACGCATAAAAACAGGAAAGCTAAAACATGCTCCTTTCTTCCCTAGTGTTGTGCTTTGAATGTGAATGTTCCCTTAGGAAGTAACACTATTGGGAGATGTGGCCTTGTTGGAGTAAGTGTGACCTTGTTGAAGGAAATGTGTCACTGGGATGGGCTTTGGGAGGTTGAGAACCACTGCTCCAGAGGATGTACAGTTGTGTAATATCTCTGGTGTTAAGCCTACTCACATTACTTCAAGCACCCCAGATATTGATTGGATTGTTTTGTATGTTGCCTTATATATGGACCAATGTTCAGACTAAGGAAGCATGTACGATTTCAATTGGACTGATACAGTTAGTGTAAGTAAATAAAACTTTATAATAGACATTTTAGTGTGGGTCATAGATTAAAATGATGAGCACTGAGTAGGTCTTTCAGTTTTCTTTGTTTACCATTTACCTTCTTCACTCTGCATCAACTTATCTAAGTAACAACTCTGAGATAATTTATGATAATACCCAAAATTGACATATACAAATAAATATTCTTCAAATTACATAGCGATATCATAATACATAAATATATCTGATAAATAAAAGAACAAATAGCAACAAACTTTTCCCATTGAAAAAAATATAGATTAATTATAAATTAATATAATATAAATTATAAAGTCACAAAATGTCTCCACTTATAAAAACTGTGTATTAATTGACAATAGGAATATTTCCAAATGTTAGTCAAAAAACATTATCAAAGCCAGGATTTTATTGTGACATTAAAATCTACCTTGTAGACTTCAAATTTTTATAGCTTATTTATCTTAGTCTTTCTAATATATCTGCTAAATATTTCTTTTCTTAAGAAATCCCCTCAAATTTGAATATATTTTTCCACCCAGGAGTTTGGAACTGAAATAGTAACTCAGAAACAAAGCCCTTGGTGTTTCCTCTCCTTCCTCTCACTTCTCCTCGATGGGTCTGGCAGTACCTGCCTCTAGTTGGTGGAAGCCAAAAGATTCTGTTAAATGCCACAAACTCCACTCCTCTAGAAGGAGGGGCTTCTAGCGCCATTTCCTAACTTGTAAAGATTGCACTCAGAATGCCACAAGAGTTGGGGTGGGGACTGACTCTTGTTCCTTTATTCGTTTCCACTTTTTACCCCCTCAGAGTAAAGAGAGTTTTGTTATGTTTTCTCCCCTTTGATGCTAAGTGAGGCTAGCTGGACTTTAAAAACTTGGCACTTTTTGTTAATAGCCCTTTCTAAAAATTTCAGTCTCTGTCATTGATGGTAATGTCGATGCTGATGATAAAATACGAAGCATTTTAATGGTGGATTCTGTAGATCAGTGATTTTTTTTCCGACCCTCAAGTTTCACAGACCTGAGAAATAACTTAAGATAAAAGACTGGAAGTTTTTCATTGTTTTCAACTTTATATATCCCTTTTCATTATTTCCCACATAAGGTAATCTGAATAAATAATTACTATGCTTTATTACCTTTGTGCCATGAAAATGTAACTTGACACCAAGGTAGAAGAAAATCACTAAAGAAAATTTAGCACTCTACTAAATCACATAAATTTGGATTAATAAAATACTTACTACTGTTTTTGTGTATTTGCAAGTTAATATGAACATCATCTCTGACTGCCACCAGCTGATATTAGTCATGTTATAAGTATATCCACAATGATTAGTATAATTCCGTTCAGTTATTAATGGTCTATTACTATTTTCTTGTGTTCTATATTGTATTTGTATATTTCAGCCTAGAAAGTTATTTGATTACAGAAGCCCTGACATTTTATGTTTCAGAAATAGAAAGGGTAGAATTTCAGTGGACTGCACTAATCGCTTATATGTTGACTTTATTCTGAGGATGAGAATACTAAGGTCCATGCGACCTGGTTTCTAAGAACCACACAGGTAGGGGCCTGCATCTGCCTGTACCCAATGAGCAAACTGCTGAGTTTATATTTAACACTTTTGTGTGTAATAATTATCAAAAGCATTTATATACTAGTCTAATATACATTATAACTTTCTGTTGTGGGAGTCCCTTAATACAATTTGGGAAAATAATTTTCAGTGTAACTAGTCCAAGCAGCTCACGTAGCTGTAGAATAATGGGAATGACAATTTAACAAGATGTTCTCCAAATTGATGGTTATTTACATTTCCACACAGTCAGCTTCAAGATTTTACTGAGTGACTACCATGGGTTCAACACCCTGATAAACACTACAGTGAAAACAGTAATAGTATAAGCCATAGGATCTTCTGCATTGTGAATTGTGAATACATTGTAGTTATTAAAGGCATAAAGAGAAATATTCATTGGTGGGAATTGCCTACTTTTTATTCTATACCTTCATTTGACAATTATCCTATATATAGTACCTTCTACTACATGCACACTCCCAGTCCAAAGAAATTAGTCACTTAATGTTTTCTACTAAATGCATTCAAGAATTAATCTTCCTTCATTTAAAACACATTCTTCCAGCTGCAAGATTTCTTTTTCTTTTCTTTGTGTTGGGTGATTGATTATTTTTTTTGAGACAAGGTTTTACTATGTAGTTCTGGCTGGCCTTGAAATCTCTTATGTAGACCAGGTTGGCCTCAAACTCACAGAAATCCACCTGCAGTGACCTAATTTCAAATACATGTTACTTGTCAGACAAGTTGAGCTGAACAAATAATTATCACTAAAATATGGTGACTATAAGAGTTAATTCAGTAGTAGGTTAATAGTGACATTTGCTTAAAACTTAGAATGTTTGGAGATAGAACACTTGAACCCATTCACTCAACTTTGACTATTTTGTTTATTTTGAGAGACGGTCACATTGTATAATATTAGCTGGTCTGGAAGTGTGTATCTAGACCAGGCTGGCCTCAAACTCATAGAGATCCACTTGTCTCTGCCTCCCAAGTGCTGGGATTAAAGACATGCACCACCATGCCCAGCTTCCATTCACTCAACTTTTAAAAAGAACCTGAGTAGTCATTAGTTTTCAACTTTTTTATCACTTATGTACAGGTTTTATAATTTATAATACTTCATAGCATCCATTTCAGAAATAGTTTGTTAAATAATTAAGTTCATTTAAATAAATTTTGATTTTCCATAACATTACACAAATATAAATGTGATTGATATCTATATATCTATATAGATATAGATATATAGATATATATGCCAATCAAAGAGCTGTCTGGGTATCTTTAGCAACTCATCTGCAATTTTATTTACCTGGAAGGATGCTAACCAACGGTTTAGAAACATCTTTTCAGGAAGTCTGTTGTATATCTATGTGAAAAACAACAATAACAGTACTTACTTGAGGGTTTCACAAGTAAGAAATTTAACATATAAAATGTTCATCACAATTTTGTTCTTGTTTCATCTATTACTGTTATTGAAGAGTAAAAGATGGAGGCCAGAAATATGTGTATATTTAGCCAGAAAAGTATCAGGGCTGAAGATATCATTGTTTTGTTAGTGAAACAACAAATAGAGGAAAGATGACGGTAAGATGAACTCAGCCACAGGAAAGGAAAGTTTAAAATGGGAGATCTGTGTAGTTTTGGTGCCTGTCCTGGATCTTGCTCTGTAGACCAGGCTGGCTTCAAACTCACAGAGATCGGCCTGGCTCTGTCTCCAGAGTGCTGGGATTAAAGTCGTGCACTACCACTGCCCGATTTGAATATCTCTTTTCTGGACAATGTTTGAGGTTTCTACTTACAATTTTAGAAGTCTTTTTTTATTATTTATTTTTATTTTATTTGTATTGATGGTTTGCCTGCATGTATGTCTGTGTGGGGGTGTCAGATCCCCTGGAGCTGGAGTTATAGATAGTTGTGAGCTGTCGCATAGGTGCTTAGGAATTAGGGTTCTCTGAAAGAGCAGCCAGTGCTCTTAACCACCAAGACATCTCTCCAGCCCCATTTTCAAACCAATTTTTTGAGATCCTATTTATTTTTACTTTACGTGTTTGCCTGAAAGTATATCTATGTACCATGTCAGAATCCTGAAGAGAGTGTTGGGTTTTCTGGGGCTGGAGTTACAGACAATTGTGAGCCACCATGTGGGTGCTGAGAATTAAACCTGGGTCCTCTGGAAGAACAGTCAGTGCTCCTAACCTCTGAGCCATCTCACCAGCTGTACAAATCTTAATACAATGAAAACAGAAACTGTTTATTTTTGAAGCTATGAAATGCTCTTTCCTATTCAAAAAAAAAAAAAACTGTCTCTGTTATGTGCAGTTCAACCTTCTGGAGTTTGAGTTACCTGTGATCCAAAAATATGAAGTGGACAATTCCAGAAATACACTTATGCCATGAGTGTGAGACTTAAATACTTTATATATTTAAGTAATTCAGAAATGTAAACATATCAAAAAGAGTATAGATACCTCTGCTTACAAATAACATTAAATATCATCATAGCTAGGAAAGCCCTAAAGGTTCCACCAAAATCCTATGAGAACTAATATATAAATCCAGAAAAGTGGGATAGAAAACCAATATACATTGAGTTTCTATACCCTCAAAGCAAATAACCTTGAAAGGAAATTAAAACTACATATCCTGTTTATAACAGCATCAAAGAAAAAATTTCCTACCTCATAGATTTGCAAACAATATTATTAATGACAATGTTCTTCCAAATTATCTATAGAGTCAGTGAAACTCCTGTAAAAAAAGGTAGAATGTTTTACAGAAATGGGAATACAGGGTCAGTGAGAAGCTCGGTGGGCAAATTTACTTGCTGCTCAAGTCTGGTGACCTGAGTTCTATCCTTTTGAGCCATGAAAAGGTAGAAAAAGATCATTGACTCCACAAAGGTGTCCTAAGCCCTCTCCATAACTGTCATGGCACACATATGCCTGTCTTTACGCACACACACACACACACACACACACACACACACACACACACACACACACACACACACACAGGAAGCAAAGGGAAGAGTGAGGGGAGGATGTGCTCTTCAGAAAGGGAGGGTGAATTTGCAGATCAAGTGATTGACATTCACATCCAGAATGCAGAGCAACTCCTACAATTATACAGAAAAAACAACAAAGAATCTGAATGTAAAGCGGGCCAAGGACCTGAATTCAAGTTCTCCAAGGACATATGAAGATGGCTGGCAGTAGATGAGAAAATGTTTAACATTACCATTCCTGAAGGAAATGCAAATCAAAGTAATGAATTATCAATTCATGCCTCTCAGGAAGGCCAACTATCATAAACAAAACCAAACATGACAGTGTTGACAGGGACGTGAAGAATTCAGAACACAGGTCCACTCCTGATGGCAATGTAAAATGGTGAGCAGCTATTGATTACTACATGATCTAGTCTTCCCTTTTCTGAGTAGGTACCCAAAACTACAGAAATCAGTGTCTGAAAGAATTACTTGCATTCTCAAATTTATTACAACGTTATACACAGCAGCTAAGATGAAGAAACAATACAAATGTTCATCAAAAGATGATCAGAGTAAATATAATGAATGCATATCCTAAAATATAGTTCAGCCTCAAAAGGAAGGAAATCTGCCATGTGATCCAACACACAAGTGCTTGGGAGACATTGTACTAAGTGAATTTAACCAGTCACAAAACATATACAGCATGACTACACTTACATGGTGTATCTAAAGTCAATCAAACTCCTAAAAGCAGGAAGTAGAGGTAAAGAGGAGTCAGTAACTGTAAAGCTTAAGTCATACAAGACAGAAGAGTTCAAAAGCTCTGATGCATACCATGGTGATTATGTATATAGTGCTGCACTGTACATCTTAAAGGTTTAGAGAGCAAATCTCATGTGCAATTACAACTATTTTAAACAGGGTTTCACCATGTAACCCTTCCTGGCTGCCCTGGAATTCACTAGGTAGACCAGGCTGTCCTCAAACTCACATAAATTTTTCTGCCTCTGCCTCCTCAATGCTGTTCCAAAATAATATTTTAAAAAAGAATTTAGTGTAAAAAAATAGGAGTCAATAATGTTTGGTAATTACAATTATTTGTCAGATTTATGATCCATATGTTTATTTATTTATTTATCTATCTATCTATCTATCTATCTATCTATCTATCTATTTATTTATTTGCTTGTGTGTGTGTGTGTGTGTGTGTGTGTGTTATGTAGATGTATAGGTGTGTGGATATTACTTGTAAAAGGAGGCATGCTTGGAGGCCAGACACCAAGTATCTTTCTCTATCACTTTAATACTTAATTTGTTTTGAGGCAAGGTCTTTCACTGGACATGAAGTTGGTCATCTGAGCTGGACTGGCTACCCAGTGAGCCCTCCACATATAGCAGTCTCAACATCTTCTACTGATGAGGTTACAAGCAAGGGCCTATATGCCTGGATTTTACTTGTGTGCTGGGAATCAAAACTCACATCCTTATGCCCGTACAGCAAGCATTCAATCTACTAAGCCATTTCCCCAGCCCTAATATTTTAAATCTGTATATGTTTCTTCATACATCCATCATTCATCACCAATCTACCCACTTATTTAGTACATCCTTTTGTTTACTGGCATTTATTAACTATCTATTGTGAAATAAGTACATTAGACAAATAGGGACACCAAAAGTATCTTGGATTTGCAAAGCACTTTGTATTTGTCTGATGCTACTTGAAGAGATGATTCCTATGTTAAAGAGCCTCCTTGAGAGGACAATAGGTTCCAAACAAATTTAACCAAATGCTATAAGCATGGATTGATGGCTTATAGAACTGAGGATAAGCATTCACTCAAACTTGACTCAGTAAAATGGGTGTTCAGGATGAGAAACCTCAATGCAGAAGACTTTTCTTTCATATGTGTATTGGAAGAATAGGTTTAGGAAGTTGATGAGGTCCCAGTAGTTCAAAAACAAGCAAACAAACAACAACAACAAAACAACCAACATGGGCAACGAGGAAAGGGCCCATGACCGCTGCCCACACCTCCACAAGCTCTTTCATTACCAGAGCCATGTATTTCCCATATTTATAGATCTCTATCTCCTTCAAATAAGGAATGGTCAACTCCCCATTCAAATTGTGTCTGTGAAACTTCTAAGGTTAGCATGAGGGGCCAACACTATGCCTTTTCAGTACAGGGCTGAAATTTTGATATAGCCACGTGTACCTTCATTCATCAAGGACTGATTTTATAGTTATTTCATACCTTTGAGGGTATGGTCAGGTATGCCAGGTGTCATTTCCCAGAAAAAAATACAAAATAGGTAAAATGAGGAACTTCTATCCAAAAAAAAAAAAAAAAGATCCAAGTAAGTACAATGCAGTAAGAATTCCAGGCTTAGTATCCCTTTCCTTTCTGGGCCTCCTAAGTCTGGCCCCCCATCGGTAGCTTTGCTTTCAGGTGGATTTTTTGAGAAAAGAAAGCCACCATTTGCTCTCTGTACCCTGGGCCCCCCAGCTGCCAAGTGATAGCTGAACAGAGGTGCATCAAGAGGCCTGCAGTCAAAAGGCAGTAGGATGGCCAATTGCCATCAATTTGAGCATCAAGTCTGGCATCTTGGCATCTTGCTACTCTCCCCCTCCCCCAGGTTAACTGCTAAGAGCCTCAGCTTCTAACTAAAGCTGCTTATGCCACCAACCTCAGCCTGCCACTCCCTTTCCCTGGCTTCTCTGCATGCCCTGGTAATAAAAGATAGCCTCTCAAATACCTGGCTTTGCTTGTGAGGCCACCCAAACCCTAATGTAAATGTTTCTCTCCCCCGCTCCCACACACTCATGGGTAAAGGCAGAATTGCCACATTCCCCCTTGGACCTGATTGCTAGGCAACACTCAGCCATGTGAATTTGTCACTTCTGTTTGGCGCAAATTTCAATTTCACCTCCAACTGTAACAACACTGCTCGATATATTTTAGATGCCACTGTGGTTGGATGGCATCCCAGGAAAGATGTGAAGTGCTACTGCCAGGAATGAATGATTGGCATTGGGTAAAGCAATTCTCTGAACTCAGCCTTGGCATACCATTAATTGTTAAGTCTGTTCTGCTACCACCAACCTCTTGTCAGAAGCATGTCTATTGTAAGCCTTTGCAACAAGGGTCCAAATGGTAGAACTCTCTCCCTCTCTAAGACTCGAATCTTGTTGATAACGAAGCAGTGGCTTTCTCAGCTCATAGTATATTTCTTTTTCCTACTTTCCATCTATTGGCTGTAGTTCAGTGTGAAAAGAAAATGAGTTCCACATCTGAATATTACTGAGCTAAAAGTCATTGCGTGCCAATTCAGTTTCTGGCCATTAATAGGAGACTCACCTTTCCCTTTAGTTTATTGGGCACAGTCTGTTTCCATTTGTGATAACAAGCTGTATAATAAAGACATGAGTTAACAATGAAGGTGATAAAATCAATGCCAAACATATTCTTCTGACAATAAATCTAATATCTGACATGTATAATTTATACACCAACATTAGGTCAGAAAACAGGTTACATGTGGGCAATCTCAATTTTTTAGTGAACACATACAATGACAAGCAAGATATAGCATTAAAATCTCCAAAGTTTCCATCTAACATTCTATTATTCTCTAGCTATTATCTACTACTATCATATTATTTGCTCAGTCATCTACTTTAAAACCTTTACTGTATGATTGCAATCGACTGTATATAGATTCTGCGTGTTGTGTCTTTCATTACTGTGATCTGTGCTAAATACTCAGAAAAGAATAAGTATTTTGATTCCCCTTCAGTCCCTGTGTCCACCAAATTTTCAGTCACTTTTCCCCCCTTCAAATCAAAACCTCCTCATAAGGCTTGGAAATATTTTCCCAGAATAAGTCTAATTAAATAAAAAGGAATCTGTCAGTTATGAATGAGTAAAAATAGCATTTCAGACTTTGCGTGCAGCCTCTGACTCACTGGAAACAAAAGGAGTTTCTGTAACCGTGTGAATGAACCATGAAGTGTGCATGTTCTTTTAAGAAAGGCCAAGGGTGTAGTTCTATTTTCTTAGCTCTGCTTTCATATTTATGTGTCTCATTTCCAGCTCATTGCTGATGCCTCAGTTGCACTATCCATCACCACTTTTATCCTCCTTGTTCCTCAAAAAGAACATAAAATCCTTTTTTATGTGGTGGTAATATTATTGCAAATAAAAGCAAATACCAAAATCTTTATTAGTCTGCCAAAATAATAAACTATTTAATAAAAGCATGCTGTAAAAATAAGGTCATTTGCATCAGTCAAGTTACTAGCAGGAAAATACAGAGAATTATTGGTCAAAAAAGTACAAACTGACAGCAATTATTTCTGCTGTTCTTCTGACACATTGTGCAATAGGGTTAAAATTTGGTTGGTACTTTGCATATTTTCTGGATTTAAGTGTCTTTAATTTGCTCAATACTGATTGCATAATAGAAATTGAAAATAACCAGATCTTCACGAATTACTTGACTTTCTTGTAAAAAGATTTTTGGTAAGGAAAGAGGATTAATTACACTGATCTCTTTCACATACCTTTGCACAAATGTGGGAGCTGACCTTCAGATAACCTTGATGTTCCAAGATTTATGGTCTAAATATTTACCATCTTAATATCTAATATTAATGTTACTTGCTGTGGATCTGTGCTCATGCTTCAGTTCCTCCCTTCTACTCACTTTTTGTCATTTCTCCATGCACACCAATATAAGATGTTTTATTTGAGAAGGTTAGTTTAATCGTGAAAGTTAACAATAAATGTGCTATTTCTAAATAAATGTGTAATGTTTGCTCTTTTAGCCTATTGTAACATAAACCCAGTGCTTTTTCTCTTGCAATTTCTATACTTAGCTGGCAGATCTGTAAATATATTATGATATGTTTGTAACATAGCAAAATCAGTAGCTGTGCTAAAGATTAAAATATCATTTGTGTAATCCATATACGCCCAAGAACAACCTGAATACCAATTTTTCTCCTTAAAAGGAAAATGCAATTAAGTCAATATTATGAATCTTTTTAAAATCAGATGTTCAATATTTCTATTACTTGTTCCATGATGACATTTAAAATTGAGAATAAGCTCTTCAAGCCCCATTTATTATGTTATCAAGCCTTTTGTGTTAATTGTTTGTTTGGGGCACAGCACCCTATTGCCAGTTTTATTGACATCAAGTTAACCTAAGAAAATGAGAAGTTTTTCCTACACTGCATGAAGAGTCTATGGGGTAACTCAGCTATCTATAAAATTCTGGACAAGAAAGAACACTGTTAAGAGGAAGATAAAGGCAATTCAATTCAGACCCTATGTATTCTGGCTCTTACATCACACAAATTTCATATTTAGAAGTTCTAGATTCCAGTTTCACAGATTGAGATTGCAATTGAGGACAGAACATTTAAATCAGCAATTCAGCTTAAATAAAGTCATATGGGTGGGTCTTAATCTTATCTGGCTTTTGGACACACAAAGAAGAACCAGGGCTGCATGGCCCAAAGGGCTTTTCACAGGATGGCGTAACAGGGAAATGGCCATCTGCAAGTCAAGAAGACAAGCCTCGGAGACAACAAACCCTGACAGCCTCTTCATATGACATGTCAACCCTCTGCACCAGGAGCAAGCTACCGTCTGCTGTTTACATATACTAATCTGTATTCTGTTACAGTAGCCCCAACCAACCAATATAAAAACAGCTTTTAAAGGAATCTGTTTGTAGTATCAACTCAAATATAATATTTATTTGGGCAAAGCCCACTCAAATGAATTGGAGATAAATGATACAACTGACTGTGCACAGCTTATTCTCATGTTGTTCTGTGTGTCCTTTGGACGGAATTTCAAAATCTTGCTCATAACCCTGAGTCCATGCTGATATATTATAGGCTGTGATTTCTGGCATTGAATATATTCCTTTTAATGAAAAACAAGTCTGTCATTGTGTTTCCATTGAAAAATCTAAATAAACCCACGAAGTCCACTTACTGTCAGTTGGGAGACTATGATAGCTGAGCCATATGTCACTAATCAACCATCAGCTTTGCTGTATCAGAAACCTCATTCTTAAGCCACTTAATGGGTTTAAATCTCTGTGAAAAGTTGTATTTCACAGTTTTATCCAACTAGGGTTGCCTTGCAATTATCTTCCCTTGTCCTCTTGAGAAGTCCAGGCTTTTGCTATCTTCTCCTGGCCTGAACACATTTTCAAAAGACAAACCATCTCTTTTTCCTGTTAATTACATGTTTCTAAGATTGTTTACTGGTCTGTATCTTCCAGGCTTGTAGGATCACATATATCCTGAAGAATTTGCAATATCGTAGGGTCTAAGGAAAACATTAACAAACTTGGTACATACTACTCTATAAGGAGAAGAGCCTGAGATTAAATTTCAATTTGGACCAAGTGCTGTGTTTTGGAATGGTTTATACAAGATCACAGCTCTTTCTTGATAGCATCTACAAAGGTTAAGAAACTGTCCTAAATACAGCTGGCAGCTTCCAACTAACAGAGGGGATTTGCCCGCTGTGAGTTTATCTAAATTATCCTTGCCATCTTCGTTCCCCATTCATCTAATTCAGTACTGGGGATTGTGCCCAGGGGAAAATATGTATGTTCAAGAGAATCGAAGAGCTGAGAGGTAAAATCTGTCCTGTGGCTTTGGTGCCTGGTTATCTACTGCCCAATGTAATACAGGTAAAGTATAACACGGAAGGACATCCTCTACCCTCTGGCCACTTAACCCAAGATCCTATTCTAGCTATAGTCCCTAGATGGTTGGGAGTAGTTCTGAAAGGAGGACATGAGAATTAAATTCAGCCTCCATCAGAGGGGGAGAGGAGAGCAGACAGTGCCAGCAACTCCCAGATGACTAAATGTCAAAGTCTTCTGTGTAGTTGGCAATTCTGCGGTCCAGATCAGCTGATTACTGCTCCCTTATCAGGTGATGAGGAAAGCCTAAATTCTCAGAAACTTTTGATGATCTGAAATGAAAAAAAAATCCTGCTACTGAAAGAAATGTGGATTTGGAGCATTATAATCTGGTTATAAATATAAATGAGACTTAATTTTTATCGCATATGGCACTGTTTATAAATTCCTATTTCACACAGGAGGAAGCTACAACCCAGAGATGATAAAGGTCTCAAACCTCATAATAGACCCAGACTTCAGATTTGGATGTACCAGATTCTGAATCCACTGCTTTTTCACAACACCAAGTGTTCCTCATCCGACCCTACAGCTTCTTGCTGTGAAACATTTGGCAGGTCTCTAGGCTTGTATTAAAATAGCCACAGAAAAGGTGATAGCATCCTATCTTGATGAGTGAATTAAAGAGCTTTAGGTGATAAGAACAGGCACAAAGGTAAAAGTGCCTTCACACTAAATAATCACATCTCTGCTTGAGTAGGTAAAGGAGTTGTAGTGATAAGCGGAGAAGTGCGATCGTGAATTTATAAAATTCAAACAAATAGTCAAAAACAAGATAATCATTCTTTCTTGTATCTATTTTGTTCCACATTGTCTACTTAAGATATAATTCATTAAAGAGACTATGTGACAATGTGTTAGTTTTTTCCTGTAGTTGCTAAAATAAATCACCACAAACTCCGTGGCATAAAGCAAGAGACCCTTAACTCTCTTTTTTTTTATTTTATAATTTAATTTAATTTTACATATCAGCCACGGATTCCCCTGTCCTCCCTCCTCCCACCCTTAACTCTCTTAACTCTCTTTGAGTTCTAGAGATCAAACCAAGATGCTAACAGGACTGTAACCCCATGGGAGGCCCCAGAAGAACATCTGGCTCTTCCCTTCCAGAGCTGCACTTCTTGCAATCATTGGCTCCTGGCCTCTATCAGCCAATGCAGTTACCACATCTTGTTTGGGTCCTTGCTTTGCCATCTACTCTATTTTGCAGTCAAGTCTCTCTCTCTCTCTCTCTCTCTCTCTCTCTCTCTCTCTCTCTCTCTCTCTCTCTCTCTCTCTCTCCCCTCCCTCCCTCCTTCAAAAATATTTGTTATTCTGCTGAAGGCTGACTTGGATAATCAAGGAAATGTTCTGTCACAGAGCCCTGTTTAGTGATAGTTGTTAAATTATTTTGGAGAAATAAGTTATTTTCACAGATTCTAGGAATTATGGTATACCTCCGTATTTATAGGCATATTAGTTCCCTCCATGTCTTTATGCAGAATCTTTCCTTATTAAAGTGTTTTGAAAATTTGAAACAACTATTTATATTTTTTGAGGATTAGTAAAATTTAATGGGGTAAGCTTGGACCACATAATTTTCATGGTTTTTGCAAAATATGTTGTTTTGATTTAGAACACAAAAACATAAATGTCCTACATGAAAAGCTCTATAACAAAAGAAAACAGAAATATGGGAAATCAATGATTATTTTTTCAGTGTAAAGAAAGAATTTGGTTCCAAGTTTTATTGTTCAGTTTTCAGAGTCAAAAAAATATAAGATGGTGTAACCCAAATTATTATTATTATTATTTTGGCTGATGTTGTCTAGAAAATCTGATAGAAAAATAAAGAATAATCAGATCTGTATTCCTGGAAGGATAGACTGTAACCATACCAGATGGTCTTGCTTTGAAGAAAACAATTAACAAACAAGACACAGTACAAAAGAAACTTGTAAACACCAAGGGTCAGCAGAAATAGCCAGATTCTGGTGGGAGATCACTGGATAAGTGACCTCTTACATAAGAAAAAAAGAAACTCACCTTCAATTATCCTGCACAAAGTAAGTGTCTACAACCAATTCTTCACAACAAAGGGAAGTGTTACTAGATGAGAAATAATCCCCCCAAACAAAGGAAGAACACTAAATATGGTAAGCTCTGGGGTTATGCCCCATTCATGAAAATGTAACTGCTATTTATACAACCCTTTTTCTCCCACATAATCAGAATCAGGCTGTATGCTGGGAGCTTAATACCCTTGGATTAATTCTCACTTTAAAATTCCTAACTGTTTTATGTTTGAATTTTTTCATTTATTTCAAATCTTGACATATTTATCCTCAACTTGAGTCAGTGTCCATTTTCTGCATGTCTTATTGAATTCACAATGGAACTCAGTTGCTTCCACATCTACAGTGTGATGACTACTCTTCTCTACTCTAGCATTTGAGAGTGTCAGTGTAAGCAGAGGCAGGATGCTCAGAGCTACACACTAAAAGGAGTGGGACCTTTTCCATTTTCATAGACAGAATACAAAAGTAAGTGGCAAATCAAATTCATGAGGACAATTCAGACAAAAAGACTAAGGATCTGCAGGGGTGGAGAGGTGGGGAGGAACAGGGAGGAGTTGGGGAAGGAGAAACCATAATCAGAATATACAATTTTTTTTACAGGATTGACTCATCTCTTTACTAGACAGAAAGAACCCAAAGAAAAGTGAATACCTGGAAATCAGTTATTCAAATGGCAGGCAAAATGTTCCTTTATAACAAAGATTTTCCTCCAAATTATTTTGTATTTTAAGCCACAGTCCCTTTGTTACTGAGAACACAGTAACAATATTTATTGAATGATTACTTTGAGGCAGGCACAGTTCTAAATGTTTTTACACAAGTTATGTAGGATAATGGCAATAAAATAAACTCTGTCACAGTAGTTTCTTTGCTAGTTCTGTAGTTTTAATTGCAAAACCAAGAAAAACAACATGAGATTTAACCAAATCTGCTCTAGATTTAAAATGCTATTGTTTGGGTTTTGAAGAGACGGTTCAGCAATTAAGAGCACTTGATGCTCTGGAGAGGACCATGATGCAGTTCCTAGCATACACACAGTGGTTCACAACTTAACTCCAGTTCTACTTCTGATGTCCTCTTCTGGCCTCGGTAGATACTGCATGCATATGGCACACGTACATACATTCAGGCAAAACACCCATACATGTATGATAAAATATAAATATTTTAAATGTTCAAAATAGCACATTCCTCTATCAAATTGAGTATAAATTATCAAAGTCCTTGAATATCATTTTTTCCTTTTCTTATTAATAAGAAATGTTCTGTTCACTTTACATACCAACCACAGATTTCCCCCCCTCTTCCTGCCTCCCAGCCTCCCTCCCCATCCCACCTCCCCCATTCCCACCTCCCCCAAGTCAAGGTCATCCATGGGGAGTCAGCAGAGCCTGGCACTCTCAGCTGAGGCAGGTTCAAGCCCCTCCCCCCTGCACCAAGGCTGTGCAAGGTGTCACACCCTAGACACTGGACTCCAAAAAGCCCACCCATGCACCAGGGATGGATCCCAATCCCCCTGCCTGAGGGCCCCCCCAAACAGTTCAAGCTAAACAACTGTATGGGATATACAGAGGGCCAAGTCCAGTCCTATGGGGGCTCCACAGCTATTAGTCTACAGTTCATGGGTTTCCACTAGTGTGGCTGGTTTTCTCTGCACAGTTTCCCATCATGATTTCTTGACATCCCCTGCCCACAGAATCCCTCCTCTTTCTCTCATCAATTGGATTCCCAGAGCTCAGTCTGACGCCTGGCCGTGGATCTATGCATCCACTTCCATCAGTAACTGGTTGAAGGCTCTATGACGACAGTTAGGTGAATATCATTTTTATTGTCCATGTAAGTATATGTCGTTTCTAGGCTTGCAACAATAGCATATACTCTGTAGCCAAGTTGTTTTCAAAGTTCGATTTCCTTACTCTAGTAATCTTGCCTGAATGGGTAACAAATAATAAAAGCATGGGTCTTCATCCTCCTGCTAATATTGACCCTCTTAATTTCTGACTACGCTTCTTTCCTCCACAGATCATAAAGGTGAGGATAGGGTTGCACAGGAAAAAAGAGTTTCTCTCATAATAAAGACCTGATGAGTAGATCTTGGTAGGCTTCCGCATATATTCAGCTTCTCCTGTTATCTGACATTTTGTTCTCTGAGAGTCTTCTCTTGTTTTAAAACTCTTTTTCATGCCTCATTTTCAATGGCTCCTTCCAGACTCACGGGTGGAAACCCGTTTTGCTTGTCTCTGTGTGTGTGTGTGTTGCGCGCTCTCTCTCTCTCTCTCTTCTCTCTCTCTCTCTCTCTCTCTCTCTCTCTCTCTCTCTCTCTCTCTCTCTCTCTCTCCCTCCCTCCCTCCCTCCCTCCCTCCCTCCCTCCCTCCCTCCCTCCCTCCCTCCCTCCCTCCCTCTCTCTCTCTCTCTCTCTCTCTCTCTCTCTCTCTCTCTCTCTCTCTCTCTCTCTCTCTCTTTTCTTACAAGGGAAGAGCAAACAGAAACATCTAAGATTTTCTACAGATATTTAAGATTTTCTACAGATATTTCTTCATCTTTACAATCTCCCCAAACCTCAGGTACGGAAAAAAAAGAGAAAATTGTTTTTAAATTTTCTTTCAGGTAATTTGAAGTGCATACCTTAAGTAACAAAAAGGTAAAAGTTTGAGGACACAAAGTTAAATGTGGCCTCAAACTCAATGGTAAAGATTATAGGCTGCATATTGTTCAGAGATGTTTTCCATTTATCCCAACCATTACAGTTTGTTGTATTTGGGGCTATTTTCTTTCTCACTATATCAGACCAATTAATTGTTCGAGGCCTTTCAACTTAATAAACAGAATGATTCTGTGGTGAATTTGATATATTATCTAAGAGGAAAGAAAACTTTGAGCAGATTCAGGACTTTTAGCATCTCAATTCATGATGGTATTAATGGTTCTACACTTCTAATCTCAGGCAAAAACTAACACAATATGGTTGTATTACGCATGCAAACCAATGTTTCCAAAGGAGCCAAGAAATAGCATCTTACTGGTGACTAACTCTGTAATGATTGAACAAGTGATATTTAAATGAAATCTATAAGACAATATGGGTTATATACATTTATTTCATATACAAGAATGTATGTATTTATGTGTATTTTTAAAAGCTGTGAACTATACTAAGAAAAGGGATAATTAGAGCAGGCACTATACAATCATTTTCTAATGGGGCATTGGATGTACATACATAAACAAATAAAAAAGGGAAATATTCACAAACATTGTTTTTAATACTGTAAGCTTGGAGTGCTTTATAATGCTATTTAACTTAGAACATTATTGAAGAAGAAACAACTGAGATGGAATAGAGAGTATGTTCCTTAAATGACTTAGCAGCTTTCAGTAGCATCAACTATTACAGTGCAAACAAAGATTTCTAATCTTAGAACTTGGCAGGTGAGTGAGTAACAGATTTTCCAATATAATGTTTTTATTTTTGAGAAATAGATGGATGCAGATTTTCTTCTTTAGACTGTTCCACAACTATCATGGTTTTGAAAAAAATTATCATTGTAGGATAGTGATTAAAATATTTTAAAGCTATTTTCTTTATTAAATAAATAGTTCTCTAGATGTTTTGCTTCTTTGGGGCTCTGTAAGGTGACTTCAGTCTGCAAGTGAGTACAGCTTTGTTTATGCAGTTATGAGGATACACGTTACATGTATGTTCATCATGGAAGAGGGGACATAGCTAAGACACCAAAGATTTTAGTATTAAAGTTTCTTGTTGAACATTTTCAGTATGGGTCACCTACTTTACAATTATTTTTTTAAAAATTGTTTTGTTGATTACAAGCACCAGGAAGAAGGCTCACTGTTTTAGATACTTTTAGGCCTTTCAGCAAATCATCTCAGGTTTCTTGTTGTATTAATGAGAAAAGTTGTCAACACCGTGGCATTAAAATTGCCAATTAGGACAAGAAAAGGTACTCCTAGAGATTCAAACAAACAAACAAACAAAAAACCTAACAAACAAAATAAAAAATAAACTAGCTGAGTAATTGGCATATCTAAAACTACATTTATAATGAATTCTACAGTGATACAATGCCTTTGAACAGACTGGATTCTACCTACCATGCTCTTCTTCCTCATAGTTTCAAATGTTCCCATATTCACTTACCCACTGCAAGTAACCATACAGATGTCAGGAGGAATTATGACTACAAATTCATTGCTAAAGAAACACACCCTAAGGCAAAGGGCAGGTACAAAAAATATTGAGCCAGTCAATTTCGTATAAATCACTTGCAAGGCTGTGTAACACATTTTGTCGGCTGAAAACAGATGGTCTTTAGGATTTGCATCATACTGAAAAGGAAATTATAACCCAGAACACTAAGAGGATTTTTTTTTTTACTATAGTGTCTAAGGGACACAAGCCAACATCACAGAAAATATGGTACTTTGCCCCGACAAAGTAAAATATGAAAATGCCAAATTTCCACAATATTACATCTTGCAGAGTAAGATAATCTAACTTAGTAAATACTTTTGACTGTCCTTTTCCAGTGGGTCACAGTCTTTTACTTAGTGTACATTATTTTTCAAATCACAGCATGTTTGTTTTAAGTATTTCATGAATACTTAAAACTCACAAATGCTTATAAATCTCAGTTTAGTTTCCCCCAATTATTAACACAAATTAAAAATTCACTGGTAAATTTTTTTCACAACGCATACAGTTGGAATCATCTCAGTTCTAGTAATGGTATAAAAGGAACAACACACTTTGGTTATACTATTAAACTGATGTATTTTCCATTTTTGCTTTGATAACCTTAGTGATACCGTGAAAAATAAATCCAGCACACTATTAGTATAAGTGACAATCACAGACCCTGTATGGGTCTGAGGTAAGTCTTCTGCATATATGTTATAGTTGTACAGTTGGGTATTTTTGTGGGACTCCTAACAGTAGGAGTTGACAGTGGTTTTCACTCTTTGCCAGCTCTTGGGACCCTTTCCTCCTTCTGGGTTGTCCCATCCAGCCTTGTGCCTAATCTTATTGTAGCTGGTTATGCCATGTTCGGTTGATATCCCTGGGAGGCCTGCTCTTTTTTCAAAGGGAAAAGGAGGAGTGTATCTGGGAGATGGGGAAATGGGAAGAATGGAGGGAGGGGAAACTGTAGCTAGGATGTAATAAAAGAATTTTAAAAAATCTTACTGCCTTGATTTCAGTCAAATTCTCCTTTCTTTCTCTATTAAAAGAAACAATTACTGCTTTAAATTTATTAGTCTTCCATAAAGATAATTTAAATAGTGTTTCCCTTAAGGTCTTAAGCAAAGCACAAGATGCATGTTTCAGGATGAATGGAAGTTTTTCACAAAATTCAAAATCTCTTTTTTCTTTCATGTTATTCAAACAAGTTTCACTCTAATCTACTCATCAACCATTTGACATGCCATGCCAACTATGTCAACCAGTAAGAGGTGTGTGTGTGTGTGTGTGTGTGTGTGTGTGTGTGTGTGTGTGTGTGTGTGTATTTAAGTGTTTAAAAAACTTCTCCCTTAAAAGATACACATTATTCGAGGTCTTAGTGCAGAAATAAAAAGAATTTAGTGGAAGAACCATTTGTTGAGGTTTATGTCTTAGTTAGGATTTCTATAGCTATGAAGAGACACCATGACCATGGCAACTCTTTTTTTTTTTAAATTTGGTTTTTCAGGACAGGGTTTCTCTGTGTAGCTTTTGGAGCCTGTGTGGAACTCACTTTGTAGACCAGGCTGGCCAAAAACTCACAGAGATTCATCTGCCTCTGCCTCCTGAGTGCTGGGATTAAAGCCTTGTGCCACTACTGCCCGGCCCCATGGCAACTCTTATAAAGGAAAAAATTTAATTTGGTGGCTTGCTTACAGTTCAGAGGTTAAGTACATTACTGTCATGGTGGGAAGGAAGGCAGCATGAAGGCAGACATGATGCTAGAGAAGGAGATCAGAGTTCTTACATCTTGATTCAAAGGCAAAGAAAGTGTACTATCTCACTGGGCATGGCTTGAGCATATATGAGGCCTCAAAGCCCACCTCCACAGTGACACACTTCCCCTAACAAGGACACACCTCTTATAGTGTCATTTTCCTTCAAACCACCACAGTGTAGGTAAAGTTGCAGAAATAGGAAGAGGTATATATTACTTAGCTTTCTATTGCTGTAAGAAAATATGGCCAAAAGCAACTCAATGAAGAAAGTTTATTTTGGTTTAAGGTTCCAAAGAAGAGTCCAAAATGAGGGAGTAAGGACTATGGAAGGAGGTGGCAGAACACAAAACTGAGAGATCATATTTCTGTGAGCATTCAGGAAGCGATAGAAAGAACTGAAAGTGGAGCAAGGCTATAAGCTTCCAAAGCTTTTCCCTAGTGCCATACTACCTCCATCAAGGCTTCACCTCCGAAATCTCCCCAAATAGTGCCACCAACTGAGGACCAAGTATTCAAATACCCAAGCCTCTGAGGGACATTCCCATTTAAGCCATAATAGGATGTTAATGCATACAAACACTGGAAAATTTAGACAACCAAGCCATCCCTACTCCTGAAAGTGAAGTGTGAGCAAAATGATGGCACTAATACTTGCCAGAACTGAGTGAGGGCTGGAGCTGTGGAAATGAGATCGAAAGGCAGAAGCTGTATTCACAAAGAGCACAACCATTTCAAAACACTGAATGTAAAATAGGAAGAAAGTGAGGAAATAAATATGCTGATTTCTTTTGTTTCTTTCCTTCCTTTTATCTAAGTCACCCATCCACAAAAGCCAATAGAAAAGCAGAGAGACAGGGATGAATGTTGCAATCCAGATGGAATCCCTGTAATCACAGAAACAGATAGGATAAAATGGGAATAATAGAGGCAGCTTCTGAGTCAGTTCCTAGTGACATCTGCTAATATCCATTCCCTCATGTAACTTGGGAGAGTGAGCTTGATAGAATACACTTATGAACAGACACTGTCAAGATAGGCTGTTACTAGCACCCATTTTGGACATTTCCTTTTGCTCACTCATTTGCTAACTCTTGTAGAAGGCAGTTAGACTGTTATGAGCATGACCATGATAGAAATATCCAGCCTAGCAAGGGCTTCAGGCCACAGTCCAATGCTCCATGAGAAATAGACTCCTACCATACATATGTGAGCGAGCTTGGAGGCATGTCTTTCATCATTCAAGTCTTTGTGTTTCAGTTCTATGAAAGAACCTGAGCCAAGATACCCAGGGAAGCCCAGCCAGACTCCTAACCCCCAGAAACTTAGCCAATAAAAAAAGATAATTGTGTTAGATGATAGACTCAGAGTGGGTTTGATCTGTTATCTAGCAAGAGATAACTTATATAAGAGGGGGAGACAGGATAAGTAGAACAATCTCACAGTGTTGCCTCATTGTATACATTGCTCAACTTCAGTATGACAGAGGAAAAGTACTTGTGAAATGTGACACAAAATCCTATCAGGAGGCCAGTAGTCACAGAATGATTTGTTTATTTACTTTTTTCCAAAAATTTAAGTGGTAACATTAATCCCCCATCATAACATTCAATATTTAGTAGCAGAGAAACTAAGAAAGAAAACTGATTTTCAAGGTGGGCTCCAGGGGATTGGGGCTTTAGGTGATTAGCCTCAACTACTGTGTCTGTGCTTGTACAACTGTCTCTAACTCAAATCTTAGTCTGTCCCCTCTTCTCAACAAATACTCAACCTTTAATGTAAGAAATGTGAAATCTAATTATGGACCTTAGAGTAAGCTGTCTTGCTTAAAAAATTCATAGAAGATTTGGTTTAAGACAAAAAGTTTAGACTTTATATTAATAAAAACATAAGAAAGATCATAAACACCCACCAACAATCTTTGGGGCATGCTTTATCATCTCCATCTTCTCCTAGTTGGTTTGCTCCAGCTGACACTAAACAATGCTAGTCCAGTTATAGTGTGACTAACTCTTGATTATGCCCTGCAAAGAAATAATTTATGATTCATCTTATCTTCTCAACCAACTTCCACATGAGTCATTTCATTTTGTTGTGTCCAAATATAATCCCTCCCACATTGTTCCCAAATTACTTTAGTTCTTAATGTTCTTCATAGGAATTCAGAAAGTGGTTTCTTAACTACTTAATGTAAATAGTAAAAGTACAGCCTGAACTTAGCTTCTGGATTAATTTGCTTTAGTACATATGCAATGTATTCTTTCACCCAATAAATATCTTCTGGTGTGCCCCATTACACCAGGCAAACAAAGAGTAACTGAAATATAAGGCATATATGGTTTCTTATATTCTCCAGAAACTGTTCCTTCATCCTTTCTATGCTCTGTGCCCCAAACAGCTAGATCTCTGTGAATCAGACCAACTAGCTGCTTTATCCACTGACTTTTGGTGGCATTTAAACCAGTGGCAGGCCCTGGCAGGAGGTAGCATGGCAGATGGAAAAGACATCATGGTATTTCTTCCCCTGCAACCTCCATTTCTTGGTGTACTCCTATGATAATGGCTGTGACCTTCCATAAATATAGATTCTATCAAATGGCCTTCTTTCATTACTCCAACCTCTAAACATGTCCTTTTAGACTTATGATGCTATAGTCTTCCTAGTTTTGATAGTTCTCAAGTGTCCTAACATTCCTAATGAGTCCTTTAACTTACCTGCAACTCTATGAAAATTCCTTTATCAGGTAAAAATCCTATCCTCTTGCAATCAAGTCAACTGACATAGTAGTAAAAAATTTTGCATTCATAAAATTGATGATTATTGAGGAACACAAATAATTTAACATGTTGTAACATAAAGGTACAAAAAGGCATCTGACCTATACTATGGTATCCAGAATGGATGCTTTTTGGTGTTAAAGATCAGGTCATCAAGATTAGAGAAACAACTATATGTACATTTATATTTCAGCAAGTTTAATCCTTTGTATATTTGTAACAAAGACTGTAACTATAGGTAATTGAGAAATTTGGAAAATAAAATTGATATCTCTGTTCTTTATTAAGCTCTATCACTACTTTTTATTTAAACAAAGATATAAGAATATTTTATAATAATGAGCTTCTTAATAATTGCTATGAATATTTGAGACAAATTCGTAATATCCAATTAATGTCCATTTAAATTTTACAAAATTATTTTTAAAACACTTATTTTTTAAAGTCAGAATGAAAAATTATATCAACCTACTTAAGAATCATGATAACATTCATGTGTATAATAAAGTGTGGAAAGTTTAAAGCAGTGTTTATAAGATGCCAAGAAGATGGCCTGTTTATTTTGCAATACTAAAGATTGTGCACAGGGGCTTGCACATGTTAGGCAATTATTTTACTATTGAGCTATAGCCCTGGCCTTGAAGATGGCCTTTTTAATTCCAATAACATCAATATTAATTGTGAAATAACAGTTTAAATATTATTTGTATATTCTACAACCAAACTAGTCTATTATTTGATTTTGTATAGCATTATCTATTATTTTTATTTTTATATAGTATTTTTTAATGTCCTACCTTTCATGCTTCCAATTCAATTATCTATATGTTGCTATACATTGGGAATTATTGAGACAGGGCCTTACTTTGTAGCACAGAGAGGCCTTGCATTCATGTCTACTCTCTTGCCTCAACCTCCCAAGTTCTGGGATTACAACAGAATACCTGATTCATGTTTTATATTTTAAATAAGTTTAATACTACCAATTTGATATCTTCCTATTTATAACATGCTTATTTCTTTCTTTCTTTTTTTTTTTTTTTGGTCTTTCGAGACAGGGTTTCTCTGTGTAGCTTTGCGCCTTTCCTGGAACTCACTTGGTAGTCCAGGCTGACCTCGAACTCACAGAGATCCGCCTGGCTCTGCCTCCCGAGTGCTGGGATTAAAGGCGTGCGCCACCATCGCCCGGCAACATGCTTATTTCTTAAATGCCACTTATTCTATGTGCTTATGCACATGCTCAGACACATAGAAGAGAAACGAAAAGCTATTCTTAGAATCCTGTACACAGAGTACAAAATGAACATTGCAAAAAATGCAGGTTTAATCTATCTGGTTCTACAGAAAGTGCAAAGCTAATGTAGGGAAATCTTACTAATGTTATGAAAACATAGATGAAGTGACCATAATTACAATGTTTTAGTCACTAACATATTACAATGAGTACAATAGGAAAAAAGTCTGTGAATGAATTCTCTTCTCATGAGCTTTTCCAATTTTTCTCAAAAATTGACCAACATTGAATAAAAATGAGTTTTCTATTGAAATAAACTTATTCAATTATGCCTACTGCCATGGTTCCTAGATTTTATTTTGGTGAACTTCTGAAATGATCTCATTTCTCAGAGACACGTAGCTGAGGGATGGAAGTTGTTAGTAAGCTTTTATAAGAGTCGGGAGATACTGCTATGAGTTAACTGCATGGTACCTATTTTCCATGAAGAAGGAGATGGTAGATGGTCATGGCATTCATTACGCTTTGGATATTTTCAAAGCTATAGTCCATCAGTTTGAAATAATTGTTCTACAGTCAGGACCACTGTATGTTTGGACAACGTTTGAACAACAAAAGTTTGTGTACATTGAACCCAACATTATCAGTCTTATGCTCATTTTATAGAGGCCTTCATTTTCTTTATTATTCATTCATTGATTTGTGTGTGTGTGTGTGTGTGTGTGTGTGTGTGTGTGTGTGTGTGTGTGCGCGCGCGCGCATGCGCATGTCTATGCATGTCTCTCTGTGTGCGCTATAGTACTTAGTGACAGTCAGAGGACAACTTGAGATCATTGGTTCTCTCCATCCACTATATGAAGCCTAGGAATCACATGCTTTAACCTACTGAACCATCTTGCTGGTTGTCCTTGTAAAGACCTTCTTGATGAAGATAATCAGTAGTTGAATCTGGTTGTATTTTCCATCTTCATGCAAAATATTCCTTTTTACTGAGATTCTTGAGAAATAAATGTCAGTGGTTATCCCAGCTCAAGAAGTATGGAGTGTGTAAGAGTGCGTCTCCTCATTTTTTTAAATAAAAAAAGATAATAGATATGTGATTCTGAAGTTTATAATCCAGCTTAAAAATGATGGAACCTGCATTGTGGTCCCAGTGCTGACACTAACAAACTGCAACCAAAAATCAATTATCATATATGCATGTTTTCCTATTCTTCCATTTATAAATTGAAAAAAATATTTTCTTCAATGTATTTCACAAAAAAATTATTAAAGCACATGAGATAAAATATGTTAAATACGTTTAGCTTGTCAAAATAAAGAAACCCCACAAACCACAGTGTTATTATCCAACACTACTATATATCCTACCAGACATGAAGCACATTTATAAACCCCAAGAACAGCAACTATAGTTGTTGAAAAAAAAAGGTGGAAATTTCTGAAATAGACAAAATTTAAAAAATATCATTTTATCATTTGAAACATTTCAATTCTTCCATGTATAACTGTAGGGAAGAGAAACCTATAGGGGAGATTGGAATTGAGATCAATGTTCAGCATTTCAATATCTCAAACAGATGACAATGAACTATATATTTTTTGTGATATGTCTCTACGTTTCTGAGATACCTTGATAGTAGAATTTATGCGACATTATTTACTGATTGAAACCATAAGGTGAAGAAAGAAGGTATCAACTATCTTAGATGCTAGCTTGGTAGAAGGACATATCCTCAAAGGTCACAAAATTAATAAAATTTTGCTGAATATGCCACAGGTGCAGGGGTCCAGCGTTCTTTAAATAGTATTCTGATCACACTTCAGAACCAAAATGTGATTCACCTATCATTGTTAGGTACAATTTGGGAAGGTGACATCCTTGATGAGGACCTAAACGTTGTTTTTTTTTAACTATATGGAAATTTTAAAAATGAGATAAATATATATGGAGTGATACAGAATGGTGCCTTAGATACATCTGGGGAAACAAAGTACAGAATAGTGAATATAGCACACTCCCCTGGAGAAATATAAAAGTAATATATGCCTACATATTTATAAGCTCATTCTGGAGAAATACAGAAAAATGTGCAACCAGAGGGGGGAAGAGAATAACTGTATTCCTTGTTCTGAAATGGTCTGATATGCATACAGCCATTCCACTTTTACTCTGAGTAGTATTTGCATAGGATTTGTTTCTTCATCTTTTTGCTTTTAAAATGTCTGTGTTTTCATATTTAAAGTGAGTGTCTTGTAGACAAAATATAGTTGGATATCACTTTCTTGTTCAGCCTATCTCCATTTTAGGTCATTTGATACTTATATCCTATAACTGATATTGTTGGGTTTAATAAAATCAACTATGGTAAATTTTTCTGTCACATGTTTTCCTTTTTGTCTGTCTTTTTTGGAGTCAATCTTTTATATGATTTCATAAATGATTTGCTTGTGGTTCATTATTGAATGTAAGTTGTTTTCTAGAATTTATTTTTAAGTGATTGCTTTGAGGTTTGAAAGTGTCAGATGCATTGATAGAATTTATTCCTTGCCTTATTCAGTAGGCATAAATATTCTGATTTTACAGATAAAGGAAACAGATCATGTTGAAATTACAAAAGAGTTTTGTAAAACTAGAATTCAAACACAGATTTGTCTAATTCCCGCTTGTGTTTTGTAAGCGTAGGGAAATATTGGGACAATCTTTCAGCCTTTGACACAATCAACTGTCTGTAAAGGAGGCATGATAGGAAAACAAAATTTGAATTATACTTTAAGTGACTGAATATACACATAAATACTATGAGTAGGTAAAGTCTTCAAATATAATACATTGCCATAATTTGGGAACAAGATAAAGAATAGAATACTGCATATCATCCTTTCTTAGAGGGAATATTAGAATAATGATGAAGAAATTAAGGTAGTGTTTTACACTACATTACTGATGATATCATTATTGGATGCAAATTTCCTTTCAAATATTTATAATGATGAGCATCTGATATACAGTGATTGAAAATTAAGTGTCATTAAAAACAGCATGGGAGGATTTATATCTTATAAGTCCCCAATAATCTCCAAAAATTCCTTCAAAGACATTCATACTTAACTAAAAGTATGCTTAATACAAGAATGCATTTTGGAATAGGCATCATTGCCTCCACTTTTAAAACATCATCAATATAGAAAATTTAGAACACCTCATTGGACAAAAAATCAGAAGAAAAGGATGCTCCTCCAACGCAGGTACGTATAATAGTCTCCTTCAAAGTCCAAAATAACCTGTGAACATATTGAAAAGAGAATTGATGGAGTGATACTTTTTATTAGACTATTGAAACTGATTTTATCCTCATGAAATAATTATTTGCTAATGTGGTGTTAATAGCATTGAATAAAATTCCCTAATTCCAAGCACATACTTGAATAATCCAAGCTGAATTTTGTCAGTTGCAAAGCATAGTACAATCACTACTACTGTCAAAGTTCCTCACAGAAAAAGGTTTCTCAAAGACATCTATCTTTAAAGGACCTTGTCTTTTAATATCCCCTCTGTATCACTGGATAGTTTACATTTTCTAAAACTTCATGTAAACATTATCATATAAAGCAAAGTGCTTGTGTTTGATTCTTTTTTATAGCATAATTTTGAACTTCATGCATGATGTTAGGCATATTGCTAATCAGTATTCTATGGTTATGCATGTACCACAAGTTATTTATTCAGTTGCCAACTGATAGAAATTTCAGCGATGATGCCCTATCACTTACATACATGCATATTTTGCAAGGACAAGTGTGTTCATTTCTCTGGAATAAATATCTGTGAGTACAATTACTGAATCATAGGGAACAGTGTCCTTACTATATAAGGTAAGATAATACTATGTGTCAAAGAGGCTGTATCATTTTTGCATTTCTACTAATAATGCATCACAGTTCCATTTGGTGAATATCCTTGCCCACACAGCATTGCATTTCTCATGGGTGCATATGTATCTCATATTGGCTCTAATTTATCTAGCAAAGGTTTGATGAAGGAAGGAGCTATACTTCCAATTTGGGCTTTCCTATTGGCACAGATTGGACTGACTTACACAGTACATTCTGTTTTATCAATGAGTCTTCCATGAATATGGAAGTCCCTTGTAGTCTGTTCTAGAGTGGTTTAAATCATAGTTTTGAAAAGTTCTGAAAAGTGCAGGATATACTACATATAGTGTGTCTTTATCATATCCATCTACCTTCTATTGCCAAGCCATGGCATCCTTCCCAGTACCTAGTAATCCCAATTCTACTTTCAGAATTTTTTTTAAGTTTCCACCTATGAAAGACAACATATGGTAGTTGTCTTTCTCTGGGTAATTTTGCTTAACACAATGTTCTTATTTCCTTCCATTTTGCCGCAAGTGGCAGGATTTCGTTTTTCTTTAGTGCCAAATATTCCACTATGTATTTCCACCATATTTGCTTCAGCCACACATGTTAGGCTAATTATGTATCTTAGATATTGTGAATAATGTCACAACAAACACGAACATGCAGACATCTCTTTTGTATGCTGACTTCTTTTTCTTCACATATATGCCCAAGAGTAGGACAGCTGGGGCAGATTGTAATCCTATTTTTACTTTTCTGAAGAAGTTCCATAATTTTCATAGACATTATACTAATTTACATTCCCAGAAAGAGTGAATCATTGCCTGTACCAATATCTTAAAGTATCTTCCTTTTATTTTCCTCCAATAGTTCCAGGTCTTATATTAAAGTTTTGATCTATTTTGAGTTGCTTCTTCCAAGAGGTGAGAGATTAGGTCGTTTCAATTTTCTACATAGAATATCCACTTTTCCCAACACCATTTGTAAAGGTGGCTCTCCTTTCTACAGCAAGTGTTTTTGGCTCCTTTGGAGAAACAGTTGGCTTTCAATGGGTAGGCTTATTTCTGAGGTCTCTATTAAGTCCCATTTTTCTGGGTGTCTGCTTTTACTTGGGTATTTGGGTCACCATGACCAAATAATATGTTTGAAATTATGTCAGATTCTGACAGTGTTGTTCTTTTTGCTCAAATTTGCTTCGGTTATTTAAGAATATTTTGCTTTTACCTGAGTTTTAAGATTTTCCCCCTAGTTATGTGAAGAATGTCACTGATATTTTGATGAGGATTTCATTGAATTTATAGATCACTTTGGTCAATCTGGATGCTTAAAAATATCCATTCTTCAAATCCACAGATATGGGTGCTTTTCCTTTTTGCATGTGATTGTGTGTATCTTCTTCAAGAAACTTAACACATGAGGCTGGCATAAATTCCAGTGCTTGTTTGGGGCATCCAGAGCCCTCAGCTCAATCCCCACTATAAATAACATACAAAAGAACCCTATATATCAGTTAAAGATACACACAACTGAAAGGGAAAGAGTGGGAAATTTTATTCTAAACCAACAGAATCTAAAAGATATAATAGGAATAGCTATACTTTCTGACAAACAGACTTGGAAACAAAGTAAGAATACATAAGGGCAATTCATCAAAGAAGATATAATTATAAATCTAAATATGCAATAAAAAGTACTCTTTCATTTAATAAAACAAACATTCTTGGATCCAAAGTGAGAGATGGGTTCCTATATAATAACATTGGAGGAGTTCAATCCTCTATTTTTACCAATAGACAGATTTAATATCTATCCAGACCAAAAAAATAAAATAAAATAAAGAAGTAAACATCAAGTGGCCCTTAGAGACACTCATAGAACATTCTATCCAAGGGTGAGATGAAAGACCTCTGTATTGGAAATTACAAAATAACTTCAATCATTTATTACAGATCATTCAACTTGATCATTATATCATTATATTATATATGATCAAGTTGGTTTAGTTTTAGGCATGCAAGACTGGTTCAACATATGCTAATTTATAAACACAATATATCACATAAATACAAGGAAGGATAAAATTATATCATCATCTCAATAGAGTTGGAAAAATCAGTTAATAAACTTAACAAATCCAAAGCCAATAGCATGCTGAACAAGGAAAAAATAAAAGTATCTCTTAAAATTGAAGAGCAGGACAAAGTCATTTTATTACTTTAAGCAATACATAGGAACATCTTCCTTAAACAATGGAAGTAAGTCACTCCTTTTAGCAATCCCTAAATGGAAGCCCCCCTTTTCCTCAAAATACCCAGGAACACAGTCTAGGAACTAAATGTCATGGGCTGGTGGCCTAGATTGGAATTGGGTATAGCCAATAATGCAAAACTGCATCCCCGAATGATGTTTTGGGGAAATTCCCCTATTTATCATCTTGTGTCTATGAATATTGGGTATGCATGTGATTAAGATCAGATTCATTATGGGAAGGGGCATATACAGTAAAAGAATATTTGTGTGTATACATAAATAGAGAACTACCCAACATCTCCCCTAATAACCAACACCTCCTTTTCTTGAACCCCACAACAGGAAGATGAAACAATGATAAGGGTCTTTGAGCATCTGTATTCAGGTGGCCCAATATTCTCTTACACTATATTCTGAACTATTTTGTAGATTGGATTTGAATAACATTTCCTTGATATTCTCTGATCCGTGTGTGCTTTTATTTAATTCTTAAGTAGGAAGCTAAAAATCTGGAAACAACTATTCCAGACCCATCCACCCTCAACATGTTTATTCTTCTAGGGGGATTTATATTTTCACATCATCTTGATGGTAATTATCTTTCTTCAACTTATAGGTAGAGGATTCCCTTAAATATCTTTTGTAGGAGTGATATGGTAGTCAGGAATTCACCTTCAGTTTTTGCTTATACTTTGGAAGATTGTGTGTGTGTGTGTGTGTGTGTGTGTGTGTGTGTGTGTGTGTGTGTGTGTGTGCTTGTGACCTTCAGCTTCAAATTATAACCTTGTTAAGTGCACTGATAAATGGTTTTCAGATTTTTTTTCAGGATTTGAAAACCACCCTTCCATGCTGTCCTAAGCCTGTAGAATTTCTTCTAAGAAATCTGCTATTAGTCTAGTTGGATTTTCCTTAAACTTCACTTAGCATGGTTCTCTGATAAAAGAATTCATTCTCGTGCACTTTTAACAGTTTGACTCTAAAAGTTTTTGTTGAGGATCTTTTCTGTTCATGTCTGTCTGAAGTTCTACAGTCATTGGTACCCATTTCTTTTCCAAGATTAGAAACATTTCTTTAATCATCATTTCTTCCCCTTTATGTATGCCAATGATGCAGGCGTTCAATTTTTTAATGAGCTTCCAAGAGTAAATGATATTGTTACACTTTTCCTCTTTCTTTCATGTTGGAAAATGATGTTTCAAAAGGCATGAGTTCCTATTGTCTGTGTTGCACCTGTTTCCACCTTTCACTGACATCAGAACTAAGCTTCTTTGGCCTTCCATTGTGGACTGATGACCAATATTCTCTATAAATTCCCTAGGTCTAAAGTTTCAGATTGGTATTACTGTGGCATCCTGCTTTGTAGACTTTGCAGCTACAGATTCTTAGTCTCTCTTGTGTGAAGATAGACACGGTTGGGCTACCTAGACTATGTCATATATGTCAATCAACTAAATCTCCTTTTAATATATACTCATTTGACTGCTTCCATTCTTCTAGAGAACCCTAATACACTGACATTCAATTTTTAATCAAGATGAAGAATATTTGTTGTGGCCAAAGCAATACACAACTCATATCGAAGATTATCAGCAATGTGTGATTAGATATGGTGTGGGAACAGTGGGAAGCAAAACTGTATTCCCTCTAGTGCAACTTTGGGTCTGCTTGCCTAGGAATGGGACCTCAGACCCTTTCTAAACTGTGCTAGTGGGTGATAGTGTGGAACTCTTCTGGCCCAGATTTAGCCATGTTTAGTGCCTGGTAGGTATCATATACAATCTAATATAACACATATGTTTATATAATATAAGAATCTGTGTCTATCATCCAAAAAGGTTGCTTATTTGGAACATGGAGATAGGAGAGGTCAATGATGAAACTGCATTTTCATATGTATCTCACAGAACATATAGATCTTTTTGGCAAGTAACTAGCTGCCCATTTGGATGGGAAATTATAGTATGGTAGTCAAGGGCTATCCCATCTGGATTTAGATCTTGATTTTGACACTTAATAGCAGTAGGACTTTATAGGGCTCTGTGACATTTTCATTTATAAATAAAGAGCACAGTGAATCTTAGCCCATAAGTGTGCTGTGAGGATTAAATGAGTTACTCGCCCACAGTAAACTGTAATTATAACACACATATTTATGTATATATGTGCATATATAGTATAAATAATATAATAGATAATATAATTACATACACTCACAAGTGTATGTCTTTAAATTTAAACTCCACATAATTATTTAATTTCTCTTTTCCCAGATGCTGAGAACTGAGCTCAGGTTCTTGTACATGCTAGGCTAGTGATCTGCCTCCAACCCATTAATGTCATCTTAAAAATAAGTATTCATGAGGCATCATTCTGATGACTTCCTGTTTGCTATTTTAGGGAAGATGCATTTAAATCCTTTCTGGGCTGCTAAGGAATAACTACCTGTAGCATTTCTTGATGTGATTATCTGAGTCTTTATCAATCAGTACATCAGTGAAATACACTGCCAAGGAAGCAGAATTCAGTGACAGCTTGCAAGCTTTTATTACCGGCAACAGTGTTTGGCTGTGGAGAGTTTCCTTAAGTAAACTGGCAAAGGACTGAGCTTTTTGAGGCAAGTTTTCTGTTCACCTGTTGTGTTGGCCCTACAAGCTAAGCAGTATTGATTTGTATGTAAAAGTCCTAGACTGTAGAACATGAGCTCACAATGTGTTTGAAAGGTGGATTTCGAAGGTGGTTCAGTGAATTACAAAATAAAAATTGCTATACTGAAAGGAAACCTTTTAACTTGTTGACATTAACTGGGTTGAAGTTATCTGTATGGCATCTGCGAAGAAAGCTATGCATATAGGGGTCTTGCTAAATCAAGTGTTCTTGAAATTTGAGCAAATTATGTATAGGCAAATGGATAGAAGTTAAAAATAAGTTTTCTCTATTAACTTATGAGAGTTTTAAGAAACACTTTGCCAGGATCCACTATTAGTATGTTAGTTTGATCAACATTAGTACATGTGTTTGGAAGTAAACTAAAGCATTTCCTTGAAAATACTGTTGTTTTTAAGTTAGACATTTACAAATTTAGGTTGGCTTTCCTTCAAATACTATTCTTGGTTTGAATAAATTCCTCTCTGTATGTTTCTTGCTGGATCAGAGCACAATGTGAGAGTCTAAATTTCCTGCTCCTTCTTATGTGGTTTGGGGAGTCATTCTGTTTCATTGTGGCAGGCATGGAGGAGATGAGCTCAAGAACTATTTTAACATCATTTATTAAAACCACAGGTGATAACCACCAGATGACAATCTTTGGATTCATCACAGAGTTCATCCAGGCCATACTTTCCAGCTTCTCCTAACCTTTGACCAGGCACAATAAATGTCCTAAAATCTGGTGTTGCTCTGTCTGCACTATTTCACATGGCATCATTGGCAGAGATCCAATGTAGGCATGGGATCCCACTGAGCAGAGCATCCACACACACAAAAAAAATCTCGATTCACAGAAATGTAAGTAAAGAATTGGGCCAGACACACAGTATCTAAGTAGCACACATTGTGCTGTTTAGGGGAAGCTAGCCAACTGAAGTCACATGTAAAGCAGTAGATCAGACAAGAATCTGCAAGGGTGGATGGTCATGCCTCAAGATATAGGCATAAGTGATAAATCAGAGATCTCTACATATGACACTCTTTAGGAGGAAAACAAGGATCTGGGAACCAAAGGTTGAAAGTAACAGTGGCCAAAGATTTATTGGGAGAACTTTCTTCTTTGCCTCTCACAAGTTTAGCCAAAAAAAATATTTCTAGGTCTTGGTCTTCAAAGCAGGCTGAGCAAGGATTCACTGAACTTCAGAATACATGGTCACTTTAAGTACCCTGTATGGAAGGACCATCATACTGGAGTAACTGATTATGTAGAGGAATGAGGGTTTCAATATACTGGGGATACAGTCACCCACATGTGGAACTCAGGGGATCCACATGGTGCCCTTGTCCAGTTGTACCTGTGAAATGACACATGCAGCAGACCAAGACTGAAAAGAATCTAATGTACAATGGCTGAGATCCATTAGGAATGACAGGTAAACCAATCAGGAAGATATGCTAAAGTGATTACTGAGGCTGGTGGGGATATGGAGTGGCTAGAGAACAGCACAGGGACCAGTGAGGACTGAGGTTAAATGCCTATCAAGGGCTGTCATTTCTCCAGTTAGCCTCCATGTTCATGTCTTAGAAAGACGAGATTACAGACATCATGGAGCAGCTTGTCGCCACCATCGTATGGACGGTATTCGAGTCTCTGGCCATGTGCTTTCAGATCCACTACAAAGACGGCACCAGATCCAACTTTCCCTGCACTGTTCTCAGAGTAAGCACAAATGAGATACTCTAGCTAAGCCACTGCAGCTCAATTTGCAGTTCTTGGACAATTTTGGCTTAGAATAAAGGTATGGTGGTATTTTATTTGTACTGAAATGTGATTTTAATTGTATGTTAATAAATAAAGTTGCCCGGAGGTCAGAGCTATTAGAGTCATAGCAAGATCGTGGCGGTGGTGGCGCACGCCTTTAATCCCAGCACTTGGTAGGCAGAGCTAGGTAGATCTCTGTGTGTAAAAGGATACAGCCAGCATTGGAGACACATGCCTTTAATCTCAATCCCAACCATAGAAGACCTGGAAGTCTCTACAGACAGGCAGTGACGAGGGCAGTCATGTGTTTGGGTTTACAACCAATGAGAAGGCAGAACAGAAAGGCTATAAAGACAAACACACAGGAAGTAGGCCCCTTTCAGAGAGCTGTCTTGGCTGAAGAGGATCGCTGAAGCAGGAAGGGTGAGGCTCTTAGCTCTGACCTCTTGGCTTTCTTCTCTGAATCGGCTCTGTGATTCTTATTTAATAAGACGGTTGGTTACATGTACATAAAGGTTTGTAAGAAGAGACAATACATTTAGCACTGATATACTAGATCAACCAGAAATTTCATTAGTTGAGAGAACATTGGTTGAACGTTTTGAAAAAAAAATTCAATGGGTAAAAAGAACAATACAAAGGATGATATAAAGGTGGTAGGAAGAATTTGAGGAAGCCCCTAAAAACTGGTTGACCTTGGTAAATGGCCTCACCATATTTTCCCCTTTATTTACAGCTATATAACATGAGGCTAACAGAGAGAAACAAAACATAATGCTTAATATGCAGCTTTAAGGAGAGAAAGTTATTTTTCTCATCCCTCTTGAAAAGTGGCAAGGTCTTTTTTTTTAATACTAGAAAATATAAAATGAGTCTTTGGGGAACTTTACATTTATTTCCTCAAAACCTCAACATGTTAATTACTGATAATTCACACAACCTTCTAGAAATAATGATAAACAGCCAGGGTACTCTTCCTAATATTGCAGTTTTTCTTAGAGGCTTTTCCTGACCCTAGGTAACCAGGCATTACCCTGACCTTCCAAGTTATCTTCCCCTCCCATCAACATAACCTCTCCACTGGTAAGGCTAACCTCTTGATGTCTTTGTTTTAAGATGTAACTGCTTCTTCTGTCTTTATCTTTTAAGCCCTATCCTATATTTAACTACCTTTCAGTCCAATAGGCTCAACTTCCAGTTATTTTGCCATATGCATTAAGTAAATTATTACTTGCAAAATTTTATATACTGTACTATGAATGTTTAATTTGTATGTTTTATCTCTAACTAGACATCAACATCTCAAACATTTAACTGACTTGGTCAATAATTACAATCACAGAATTTTAACACACATGATTTTAAATACTGATACTCATATACAAATTTTCAGTGCCACAGTGACCCATAACAATTATTTGGGGCCAATCAAAACACTGCAGCATGGCAAAAGTGAATACTTAAGTGTGTCTGACATAATTTGAGGTATCTTAAACATACCACCTTCATTGTTAGCATTTCTTTAGCACCCTGTATCAGTCTGTTCAATTATACTGGCTTTGTTTTTAAAACAGACCAGTTATCTTTTCATTTCTCATCAAACCCATTGTCTTGTTGTTAGGTCCTATCGCCTCTCCTGGATCATTAAAATAGGTTTCTTTTCTAACAGCTGTGATTTCAACCTTGCAGTGCTTTAAAACCCATCGTCCGCACAGGACCTTCCACCGTACCCCCTGTTAGAAAGTCTGAGGTGGCCCACAATACCTCACATGATCGTTCCTCTCCACCACCTGACTTCATCTTCCATTACTCTCTGGTCACACTTTTCTAGTTACAGTATCCAGCTTTGTTCCTCTGCTACAAACTTGGGGTTCACAACCTGTGCCCCAAGTCACATCCCTCCACCAATCTTCAACTACAATCCAATTAAAAGAGTCAAGCTCAAAGTCGAAATCAGAATGAGAGATTTATTCAGCATGGCTACATGGATTTGGGGAATTCACTAGCTTGCGCTCTCTCTTTCTGTCTCGGTCTCGTCTCTGTCTCAGTGTGTGTGTGTGTGTGTGTGTGTGTGTGTGTGTGTGTGTGTGTGTGTGTGTGTGTGTGTGTGTGTGTGTGTGTGTGTGTACGCAGTACTTTCCACTTTTTAACATACAATTCCCCTTTAAACTGTATAGTGTATCACCTGCTTTCTTCATTCCTACACAAACTCCTTATTCAGGGGTGTGGGTAGGGAGGTTAGGCTGCAGCAGCACCATTTTATCCCAGGAGCCTCATACAGTGACTAGTACATTCAAGACCCTGAGTAAGTAGTAAAAATATATTTGAAATTAGATTTTCTTTCTGGTTTGTGGAGTGCAAATGTCTTCGTTTCTGTATTGGGGAAATGCTAAAAAACAGTCCATGAGGCCTAGATCATGTAGCCTCACTGGTTCACAGGGCTGAGATGGAAGTCGCGAAGTTAAAAGTGTCCAGGTATTAATGGTTTCTTGGGTTGTTGGGAGAAAGGAGAGAGACTAAGCCTCCTTTCCAGGACAGTGTTTCAAACTTCAGAGCTTGTTTGTGACTTGTGAGCTTATTATCCAGACAAACCCAGCACCCTCAAGCTGCTTAACAAGGACCTTGCCCTTCCCTGGGCAGCTTCACTGCCCTTACTTAGGTGGTCACGCTGTGCCTAAACTTTATTCCCCCCCCCCCCCGCGCGCCCCGCCCCCTGGGCCAGTATATCCATGTAGCAGGTAACAGGTGCTGAGACTACCTACTCCTTACGCCCGTTTGTTCAGCAAGGTGCCGAAGGGGCAGTAGGATGGTGGCGGACAGGCAGTGCGGCAGACACCCGGGCGAGGACCCGCGCGCGTCAGTCGATGGGCCACGGGGCCGGGGGGCCTGCCTTCTGCGCCTGCCGCACGCACGCGCACTGCACCCAGCATGAGGGTCGCGGCCCTGATCAGGTAATGAGGGGCAGGTCCACCTCCCTCCTCCCGGGTGAGGCTAGGTCCTGACTCGGCCGCTGCCGGCACCTCGGGAATGGCCTCTCGGTGAGCCGCGTGGGCGGGTCGGCGCCCCGGACCGGAAGAGGCGGGACTATCTGCAGCCCGGGCCCACTGGCCCTGGCATGCGCGCTTCCTCTCTGGCGTCCTTGGCGGAGCTGAACGGCCCTGTAGCAGGGTCCTCCTCAGCTGTGGGCGCATGCTCACACACCTGTTGGACTTTCGTTCGCTCTGAACTCTGAGAGCCGCTGTTAACTTCGCTGACTTGTTTCCAGTTTTCATCCTCTATAGTTGCCTTCAGTCTTAAGAGATCTTTCCCAGGCTATCGCTGGCCTGACAGCGCTTCTGAAATCTACCCCATTCTCATCTATCCCACATCCCTAGTTTGGCAGAGATGACCTTAGGATCCCTAAGTGGCTTGAGATTGCTTTGCTCATACGTATTAAACACCTACATGGGAACAACCTACCGACAAGAGATAAATTCCCTCAGGGTGGAGTTGAAACTGTGCTAGTTTAGGGTAGATGTTATTGAGCGTGTGTTAGATACAAAGAATTGGTCTTATTGACCTTGGGCAGCCTAAGTCATATTGCAAAAGTAGTTTGAAATCCATTGTAACTTACGTAGAAGTCTAGATACTGTAGCTGATAAGCAAAATGAGCCGGATCTGCAGTTTCTATACCTGAAAACTATAAGGGAAATACTAGCAATGCTAGAGACACAGTTTAAAGCCCTTAAATACTTTGAACTTGAGATTTAGACCCCTTAAGTAAAGTGTAAGTTCCATTGCATTGTTTCAGTCTTTTTTTGAAAGCACAATGAAGCATACATAAACATTCTTGTTTAATGCCCTAGGTAACTGATGCTAGTTGACCATGTTTTATAAGACTCATAAGAGGCATATTTCAGTGCCTCTGTAGTGACAGGAAAAAAAGCCAGTTCTGTTAATTCCATGCCTTTTTAAGGAAACTATACTATGATGTCACTGTAATTTAATACATTTTCCCATAAAGCGAATATTGAAGTTTTAACCGTCATGATTATTTGGTGAAGAGATAACAGGTAAAAGTTGGTCAGGGAGCTAGTGATTGGAATTTAGTTCACAAAAAGCTCAACTGAGTGATAGAACAAGTGAAACTGGAGAGGAGGAAAGATCAGTGTGGTCTGTTTCTCAAATACTCAGTATCCAGTGTATTTGACCTTGGTAGTAAGTTACTGAATAATGAAGTGCTATTTGAAAAAATTTCCCACATTTTCAAGAACTGTATGTTAGGAGATAAGAATCCAGAGAGTAAATATACCTATTTTATTTTATATATATTTATATTGTGTATAACACATAAATTGTGTATAACATGTAAATATACATTTAAGCTTCAATGTGATAAATCTGTTGGCATTGTGTATGTGTATGCATGTATTTGGATGTGTGTGTGTACAACAATTGATTGGGTATAAGTGTACTTCAGGACAAAATGAAACACATTTACTAGATCAAGGGCTTAAATACCTAGCAGAATTTCACTGTTGAATGTAAGCTTGAAGATTATCTAGGCAGGATATTTTAGATGTATACTGAAGCATATAAGCCCAAATACATGTGACTAAGCTTGTTCCTAGATTTGAAAACTAAAAATCTTTTCTGCAGGACTGTTCAAGTGACACAGTGTGCCCAGGTATTTATGGGAGATTGCTTTTAGGACCCCCATGGATACCTAAATCTTCAGTTACAAAGTTCTCTGTATAAAATGGTATGTAGATCTGGGTGGTGGTGGCTCAGGCCTTAAATTCCAGCACTCAGGAGGGAGAGGCAGGTAGATCTTTGTGAGTTCGAGGCCAGCCTGGTTTACAGTGAGTTCCAGGACAGCTAGGGCTGTTACACAGACAATTCTGTCTCGAAAAACCAAATAAAATAAAATAAAATAAATTGATATATATAACCTATATTCATCCTCCCACCATATGCCTTGAGCTATCTTTTTTTTTTTTTTTTTTTTTTTTTTTGCTTTTCAAGACAGGGTTTCTCTGTGTAGCTTTGGAGCCTGTCCTGGAACTCACTCTGTAGCCCAGGCTGGCCTCGAACTCACAGAGATTCGCCTGGCTCTGCCTCCTGAGTGCTAAGGTTAAATGCAGGTGCCACCACCGCCCGGCGAATGCCTTGAGCTATCTTTCGATGACATGACACCTGTAGAATATAATGCTATGTTTATAGCTGTTACATTGCACCTTTTAGTGAATTAACAATAAAATAATCTACATGTTCAGTACAGGTGTCTGTCCCTAAAACATTTTTGATTTACAATTAGCTGAATCCATAGATGTGAAACCCACTGCTATGGGGGTTGACAGAGGGCTGACTGACCTTACCTACTTTATGGAGTTGTAAGTAGAGAGTAAAGTTGTCAGCGTTCATAAGATTCTTTGCCCTTGAAAGCTATTTGTTCTTTGAGTACTTCGTTTTCTGCAGCACACAGCTTGGAAAATCTTTTGAAACCATATTTAAATAGTTGACATATTTTAAACCATAAAGCTAAGTAGTGATTGTGTCTGTTCACCCTTGAATCTTCAATATATTTTACAACTTTGTTGTTTCTTTCTTGTCTTGGGATACATAACAATAGGATCTGAAAGACCTACTTAGGAGCATATCTGAAAAGGAGGATCCTGCGCTTTATAATACGCTTCTTTGCCCTTTGCATTCTCTTCTTCTTGAGGAATCCTACAATGAAATTGATAGGTAGTGATGACCAAAGGACTGAGTATACTAATGTTTGACTATTGATGTGTGTCAGCATTTTGGATTTTCATTGTATAGAATTTAGAATCAAGCATATCAAGGTCTATGATACAGTTGGACTGGGATTTTTAATATCATACTTTGATGAGTATTGGTAGCCAGTAGTTAGATAGTTGGAACAGATTAAATAATGTTTTACTTTATTTTATGTTTATGGGTGTTTTGCACACCACTTGCTGACTTGGTGCTTATGGGAGCCTTAATACTATTGGATCCCATGGAACTGGAGTTACAGATAGTTGTAAGCAAACATATGGGTACTTGGAGTTGAAGTCAGGTCTTCTGGAAGAACAGCCAGTGCTCTTAACCACTGAACCATCTCTTTACCCCTTAGATTTTTTTCTTTAATTAAGGACTTTCATCCAAGGAATATATGGAATAAGCATTTAGCTAGAATATCATTTTGAATAATTTATTATGTGCATAGCGCTTTTTATCTTACATAAAACTGTCACAAATATATTTTGTTTAGAACTTCTGTATTGTAGATGCATATAATTTCGTAAGTTTCTAGAAGTAACAGCGTTAGAAATTCAGATTCATGTACTCAGGTTTCTTCTATTTACAAATATATGTCTTATACTATAATTGTGAAATGGTTCCTCATGAAGTCTGAAAAGCAAAGTAATAATGTGATCGATTTTGATATCCAGTGATTCTGTGTTTAATGATGATCAGGAGCCTGACATTCATACCTTTCTCTCCACTGACTTGTTTTTCAGTGGTGGGAAGGACAGCTGTTACAACATGATGCAGTGTATTGCTGCAGGGCATCACATTGTTGCTTTAGCAAATCTGAGACCAGATGAAAACCAAGGTGAGTATATGACTTTTTTTGGACTAGTCTCTAAATGGCTGCAGCTCAACTTCATTATTGTGGTTGGTAAGAAACAATCTGATGCCTCATGGGTTCTTAGTTTACAATATATGTATGCCACTACTCAAAAGATGCCCTTAGCTCTCTTAAATATAACGAAGCATGTAAAGCTTCCCTTTGTACTCTCCAATAGCTCATGAGCCTCTTGAGAGAAGTAGTATCTTAGACTTTCCTAAGAATGCTCGTCAACTCTTGGAAGCTTTGTACCTTTAGTAGGTGTTTATTGGCAGACCAGTGAGTACTGGACTCATTTAAATTAGCCAGTTTACTTATGGTGGATATTTGAATAATTCCGAAACTGATGTGGAAAGATGGAAATTGGGAGTATTTTATAGGAAGAAAGGAAACGAGCTTACAAAGGACATGTGGGTAAATTTATACTTTAGGATTTGAGACTGGGCTCTGGTGATGAGTGAGCTAGGGTTATAGAAGTAAAGTTTTTCTGAGAAGGGCTCTCCAGTTCTCTGAAGGTGATAGGGCTGTGCTATAGCCATTGTTGTGAAGCAGCAAAACCCCCGTACAGACTGCTGTTACCAAAGGGGAGACCCCATCTGTCTTTTGCTTCAGGTTGGGCAAGTGAGTCTTTTTATCTGTCTTTAGAATTCTTAATACTAAAAAAGTGTATGTTCATAGGATGTGTAATGCACATATGAAGTAATTTCCCTCTCTTGAATTTCTGTCTTATGTCCAGCTTTCAACCTGGGCTATTTATTGTGGAAAAGATCATTGTTGTATAATCTTCCATGTATCCTTTTTCCTGGCAGAACAGTAAAATGACAAGCAAGTATATCTTTTAAGTTACACTTATTAATAGGATGGAAAGATTTATTAGAACATTGGTAGTAATGAAAAATGCAATTAGAATATTATGAGTTAAAAAGCTGGGAATATCAACTTACCCTGTATAATTGGTGTAGAAGAGAATAGATTGTTGTGGATCAACAATGGACAGGGTTTGGTAATATTGATTTAAAGTCAGCAGGATGTTGGAACTGTTGAGTGAGTCACCGAATGATTTTTTTTTTAAAACTCTTTAAATGCTCTGAAAGGAACCTCACTGAGGACCACATGGCTCCACTGAAGAGCCAAGCTGGCTATTTGCAACATATCATGTTTTTCACAGTATGGGTTTTCAGTAGATACCCTGGGAAAGAATTTTTTCCCATCAATGAGGATAATGTGCAGTTGTCAGAACCACCCCTTTAAATCTGGAGTAGGAGCTTTGGTGGTATGTTAATTGAAGTGCTTTAGGCAACAGTGGAGATGTGGTTTTGTTTGCTCTCACACAGTTGCTGCTGTGTGGCTCCCACTCATGAGATTGTTGTGGTAAGGACTACATGGAGCCCTAACGAACATATATTGGGTTTTGAAGCCATTACGATGTTTAGTAGTTTTACCAATTTCAGGATGTTTCTTACTATGAAACTCATTTTGTGTAATAAATCAATTTGACCAATATCCTTTAGTAAAAATACATTAAAGATTCACTCTAACTTGGTAGGATGGAAGAGTGAAAAGGTTTAGGATGATTTGACTAAATCTCTCTTTCATACTGAGTGAGGAGTAGACTTAGAGTAATGTGTGAGTATTGTTTTGTAGGAAGCCAGGCAGCTGAGGGGGTCAGAAATCTGATGAGCCCAAATGAGATGGCATATGATGATACTACTGATTGTTGAAAAACATTTACATGGTTATCCATTCCCTTTAATAGAATGTTTCCACACTTGAAAACATACATGTGCATATGTGCCTGTCAAAACCATTTTGTAGTCTATTATTTTGTAGCTTAACATATTGTAAACAGTTTCAATGGCACTAAATATTAGTCTCAGTTTCATTTCTCCTATATCTTCTCGGTATGAACTGTAAATGGTATGAGGATCTTTTGAAGAGGTAATTCATACTCTGTCCTTTTATTAGAGGAACTGAAAGCATATTAGTCTATGAAAATTTTCAACAGACACATCTACTTAGACTTATTTACATACATACTTTTAAAATGTATTTGATATATAATCCTTTTCCCCCATGTTGTAAACATTAATATCTTATGGGATTTGTATTCTGGAGAATACACTTTAGAAAGTGCATCAAAGATTGCATATCATTTTATTATATGACTATAATATAGTTTTTAATCTATTACAAATAATGCTATAATGAATGCTTTACCCATAACGATATGTGTGGAATCTTGAGACAACTGGTAATTATATCATGGATTAGATTCAATTATCATGTTTCCAAATATATTGGTAACTGCTTTAACAAATATTGAATTTACATGTATATATTTTGTTGATATATTGATTATAAAGCATACCAAGTATATCTAAATTTTTCTGCCAAATACGTATTAATTACTAAGCCAGTATTTATTTAAGAAAAGTTTTTATTAAAAGTCTAAATGATTTTTTGAATAGCCTGAATGATTTTAATAAACTTACATAATATAATTTCTAACTGAGTAAACTAATTAAAAATTTATTGGATACATTACTCTTATCTTTAAATGTTGTATATAATTTTAAAAATATAAATGTAATCCTGTTAATAATTAGAAACACAGGTGAATAGAGATGAAGTGAACTTAATTTAGCTATAGACAAATGTTCAATGCTTATATATTACTTCACTTATAAATGCAGTGAAATATGGTAAGTTTTTAAGCTTTGTGTTGACTTCTTCAAGTGGTAAAAGTTACTTCTTAAAACTCGTTTGTTTTTTACTCTGTCTTACCAATTATTTCTATTTAACTATTACAGTGGAGTCAGACGAACTTGATAGCTACATGTATCAGACAGTGGGTCACCATGCCATTGATCTGTATGCAGAAGCAATGGCTCTTCCCTTGTACCGCAGAACCATAAGAGGAAGGAGCTTGGAGACAGGAAAAATGTATACCACATGTGAAGGTGATGAAGTTGAAGATCTCTATGAACTCTTGAAACTTGTTAAGGTATGCAGAGTGACTATACTTTTTGACCTTTGTAATTTTCATTTATTGAGTTATTTAATATTAAATACTTTGAAGATATTCTTTGAAAGGATATTTTATCTTTTGGGTGGAAGTTAACAAAAAATGTGTTAGTATATTTTTATATTAGACTATGGAAAAATAAGATTTTGGATATAGATTTGCATCTAAGCTTGTCACATGATTTTTTTCAATATTTTTTATTTTATGTCTATGTGTGTTTTGCCTGCATATATGTATGTGTACCATGTGTATACCTGGTACTTACAAAGGCCAGCAAAGGGAAATAGATTGCCTGAAACTAGAGGTATAAATGGTTGTAAACCTTCATGTGGGTGCTAGGTACCAGCGCTTTTAACTGCTTAGCCTTCTCTCCAGCCCCCTTGTCAAATGATACTTCTTTTTCTTCAGGGTATTTAAACATAAGTATTGAATCTTTTTTCTTCAACAGATTTCATTTTGAACCCCTATTAAAAAATCGATGAGTCCTGTTTCTTTATTAGATTACACTTTCTAGTTGCAAGAATAAGAGAAGGAGCTGACAAACAACATGACTGATGTTGAAGAGTATTGGGGAAGGAGTGACGCAATGCCAAGGTGGTAGCAACTGGTAGCATGAGATAGCCAGGGAAT
Source organism: Peromyscus californicus insignis (assembly GCF_007827085.1). Classification (NCBI taxonomy): domain Eukaryota; kingdom Metazoa; phylum Chordata; class Mammalia; order Rodentia; family Cricetidae; genus Peromyscus; species Peromyscus californicus. The sequence continues at coordinate 88,904,740 of NW_026294595.1, read as the reverse complement.
GTATGTACTGTGTGTACCTCAGGGATACCTCTCAGACAATGTTAAGGTTAGATAGACGTGAGACCAGAAGGAAAGAAGTCAGATGCTGAGCTCAGAATAAATTTGGCAGGATTATGAATGAAATATGCCATTGTATGTATTATTTTGTTATCCATCATTCATTCATGAATAGTTCCAGCACACAAAATTTTGGAGAGAAATGTAGGCTCATCTATCTAGTAGATACTACTGTCATTGAATGTTGAAGGAGATTATATTGAACAGTCATCATTGTATTCTCATTGATAATCAACTACTTGAGGACAGTCAGTATTCTTCCTAAATACAAATGTTTATTCAGTCACTATACATAGTCAGTTCACATAAGGCATACTGATGGGGAGCTTAAGTTAGTGTGTACTGAATATCTCAATATTTTTACAGGGGAAAGAAAAAAGTTCTGTCCTTTCCTGCACCATTGCTTCTTCACTCTGTAGAGAAGTTCAGCCCTCTCCCAAGTTTTGTAATGAACATTTTCTAATTGCAACTATGGGATATTAGTCAAAGCTTTATATTGATTAACAGTTTTGATTAAGAAAAATACTGGGTACCCAAATACATTTAAAGTATCTCAATTAAAACAGTTCCTATTTTGTATGTCAGAACGTTTTTATCTTAAAAAGAAGCACAGGGAACGGTTGATTTGCAGCTTGCTATTTAGTTGGCTAACATATGAAGTGGATACTTTGCAGAGACTATCATTGGAAGCTGCATGCACATTATAACTACTGTGATTGCCAAACAAGGAGGAAGGAAATGACTTTTGCTCCCAATGATTGTCCCTCCAGAGAGATGCAGCTAGCATTGTTCACTTGGAGATGTAAAAACAGAATGTAGATCTTATATTTTCACATTTGTTTTTTAGAATATACTGAAATTAGATATTACCATTTCAGTATAAATCAATATTACAAAATGGTGGAACTTGCTCTAGAAATAATTGGGTTGCTTAAAAATCACAAATGTGGTAACTTTGAAGAAATCCTCTGATAATAACAGCCATCCAGGAAAGGGAATGATAATAAATTACTAATCAGTTTAATTAAAAGTGAGCAGATTAGTAGTAATTAAGAAGAAATCCCCTTTCTCTTCATGCTGTCTTTGGAGAAATGGATGCTTTGCCATTATCTTGATAGTAACCGTCAATTATGACATAAATTAATGCTAATGTTAAATCTTGACAACTTCTGCTTTGGAATTTCATACATGATAATTATAACTATAGTTGAAAGAGATGTTATCAAGTTGTCTGGGACTAAATAGTTCCTTCTTTTCCTGTGTAAAAAATATTAATTTTACTATAGGATATTTTAAAGACATGAATATCAGAAATATATTACTTTTATGAAAGAAATTGTATAGCTAAGCTTTTAAAGTTAAATCCATTCGTGAAACCCTGGTACAAAGATTCCAGTAGAGGTCTCATGTATTCTAATGAATAATTGAGTAATTATGGAAAAAAAAACTAACTTAGAAAGGCTATAATTTTCAAGTTTGTCTCAACTTGTTCTAAGCAAAAGAACTGCACTTGAAGCTTTTGAATGTGAATGCAGTATTGAGCCACCAGGACTTAACATTTGTTTAAACTGTTCATTCCTAACAGGTTATACTCTTATAAGTGTTACATCTGTCTTTGGTTTTTATAAATTTTTCCCTTCAAACATGAGAGCCATATTTTGTCTAGGGTGGGCTCCACTTTTCAAATAATTCAATTTGTTTAAGTAGCAAAGTCTTAGAATTATAAACTTCAGGAAGTTTAGAATTACAAGTTTCCTGTTTTGTTGAAGTTGGGAAAACTAACAGAAATGTAACAGTCCATCATATCTCTTCAACTGTTGGGTAGCTATGAGTCTGATACACATATCTGAAGCTGTTTGTGAAATACTTGGTTTTATTCCTTGTCTTTTATATTCTAGTATTGGAGTGTAACTGTGATGCTTTTCTAGTTTAATATGGTGTAACTTTCCTTTTCTGAAACCAGTAATTTATGAATTGTGTGTAAGTTTCTTTATTAAAGCATATTAAAAGATACAAATTAGCATCATTGTTTCTATACAGTCATATTTAAGGATCAATATATTTTCTTTTCTCTACTGATTTGGTGTTGTTTCTTTCTAGATCTGAGGTTTCTTCCAAATATCCCCATTTCAGTGGAATGTTTCTTTAATAAGACATTTCAAAATGGGAGATCCTTTCAAATTCTTACACTTTGAAAATGTTTGTATTTTGCCCCACAGTTTTCACTGAACATTAACAAATGCTTTCCTGTAACTCGTCTATAATTGCCTAGTGATAGGATATCTCTTGAAAGCTTGTCCCTGGTTGATGACAACCTAAATGACAACCTATATATCTAGCCCATTTACAATATTGCATTCTTACTGGACCAGGAATGGTTTGGTCCTAACAGAATAGAGCCAGTGGTAATTGGCAAAAGGTAAGTTCTTCCACTTGCCTGGAGAGATGTTGACTATAGGATGTAGATATTTAATAGCCCTTTGCCGTTTACTTTTTTTTTTTAATTTTGAAAGAGAAATATTCAATGTCAACTATAACAGAAAAAAAATGGCACAACCAGAGGACTTACAGTGTAAGGAAGGCTCTGGGAAGTCCTCTTTTGATACTTGTTTGATAATTTTTTCTTCTTGATTTTCTTCATGTTCCTTTTTCACCCCTGGTACTACCTGGTCAGAAATTACACTTTGTAGAATGAATCTTTATCTAACTTCCATTTTCCCAAATATTTCTCATGTCTGTGTCATTTGTAAGGACAAGATGTTCCTTGGTGGACTAGAATGGGCTTGAATTCCTAGTCCTGTCTGTTTGTCCTATGTGTGTGTACACACATGTGGAGGCCAGAGGTTGATATTAGGTGTCTTTTTTTAATGGTTTCTCCACCTTATTTTTTGACATGGAATCTCTGAATTTTCCTAGAGGTCACTAATTGGACAGAATACCTGGCCATCAAGCCCCAATAATCTTCCTTTTTCTGAATCCCCAGTACTAGGAATACAAACAAGCTACTGTATCTCTTCTTGTCTTGTTTTGTTTTTGTTTTTTACCTATATGCTGAACATCTGAACTCAGGTATAGCTTAGGTCTCATGCTTACCAGGAAGCATCTTACCTGCTGAGCCATGTCTCTAGCTCCATGTCTTTTTGTTGTACATTCTTTGAGAGTGCTTCTGTAATCTCTTTTATTTTGGGGTTGAGTTTTTTAAAGCAATATGTCTCGAATAGCTAAGAACTTTCTTTAATCATTGATATTTCTTTTTCCATATGGATGATTTTCTTTTTCTATAGTAGTGACATCGCCTCCATCATTCCTAAAACATGAGTAAAAGATTTTGAATATTATCTGTTGCTCCCTCAACTACTACTGTTTACTTTGGGTCTCTCATATTGTATAAGAATAAGAGAAAAGTTGATTGTGAATATGTTGGTTTCAGTTTTCCCAGGCTTATGGCTCGAACTGTGAAGCTTGAGTTAATGATAGTGTGGCCTCACCTGGCTCCTTCTTGCCTTGTTCTCTTCCAGGCAACAGTAGATTATGCTTTCTCTGCTGATTGATCAGTTATCATTCTTTTATCTTCTTTTTGTCTCAAGCAAGAAGTTGAGATATTCTGGCTCTGATAGCTCCCTCTTGTTCTTGTTTTTGAAAGATTGTACCTTTGTGTTGTTTTAATAGAATTTCAGTATCCAGAACCCCATATTAACTTCATTCTAATGGAACATAGTTAACATGCTTCTGTAACTTGAACATTAAGTTTCAGTCTTCCTCTTCTGACCATTAACACTTCTCATAGGCAGATTCCTTAGTGTACATGTATAAGTTAAGTATGGTATGAGTAATTGCTTTTTTATTCTTAAAAATGGAATATCTATTGTTGAAAGAAGGCTAATAGATTAATGTTTTTGTTTTGTTTTGTAAAATACAATACAAAACCATAATATCTTCACCTTTGTTTTTAGAGAATGTCAGTTGCTGTGTTACATTCTCTGAGAATATATTTATTACCGGGGAGAGAAAGTCCTAGCCAATCACTTTTTTTCCTTTTATTGAAAAAAGATTTTTTTCATACAATATATTCTGATTATGTTTTCTTCTCCCCAGTTTGTCTGATACCCTTCCTACCTCCCCTCCTATGGATTAGATCCATACCCTTTCTGTCTCTCCTTAGAAGACAAACAGGCATCCAAAGAATAGTAATAAAATAAAATAAAATGAAAACAAACAAATCAGAATAAGATAAAACAAACAGAAGAAAAAGAGCCAAAGAAAAAAGAAAAAGCATGAGAAACACATGTAGACAAAGAGACACTTGATAGCACACACAGGAATCCCAAAAAACCACAAAACTGGAAGCCATAATATATACACAAAGTACCTGTAAAGAAAAACAATGCCCTGACAAAACCTTATGAGACAAAGAACCTCCAAAGATGCCATTGAGTTCCTTTGGTGTTTGCCATCTACTGCTGGGCCTGGGGCCTGCTCTTAAGAGTGGTTTGTATACCTGGTGAGACTCTGTGGGAGAGAACTATTTTTTCATTTATGGTGGTTATCAGTTGGAAATAGCTTCTAGGTTAAGGATGAATGCTTTTGTCCAAAACTTCTCTCAGTGCTGGGATCCATGTGGCACTGGCCCTGTGCGTGCTGCCACAGTTCTCCGAGTTCATATGTGCATCAGTCCTACTGTGTTTAGAAAGCCTTGTTTGTTTTCTGGGTGTCCTCCAGTCCCTCTGACTCTTATGATCCGGATCCTACCCCCTTCTCTTCATCAGGATTCCCTGAGCCCTGAGGGGAGGAGTTGGCTAGAGACATTCCATTTAGGACAACTGAATGTTCGTGTCTCTTACTCTCTGCATATCATCTAGCTGTGGGGCCCTAATTAGTTCTTATCTATCACAGGAGGAAGCTTTATTTTTAAATTATTTTAGTGATTTATTTATTTTATTCTATGTGCATTGGTGTTTTACTTGCATGTATGTCCATGTGAGGGTGTGGGATCCACTGGAACCGAAGTTACAGAGCAGTGAGCTGCCATGTAGGTGTTGGGAATTCAACACCAGTACTTTGGAATAGTAACCAGTGTTCTCAACTGCTGAGCCCTCTCCAGCCCAGAGGAGGAAGCTTCTCTGATGATGACTGAGGAAGACACTGATCTATGAGTATATTAGAATGTCATTAGTAGTCATTTTATGGCTATGTTCCTTTAGTGTTTGTTATTTCCCAGCTTCCTGACCTGTATGGTCTCAGGTTCTTGCCCTCTTGAGCAGTATCAGAATGGGTTCCATCTTGGAGTAGGCTTTAAATTCAATCACATATTGGTTGGTTGCTCCTATAAACTCTGTGCCACTATTGCTCTAGTGCATAGTGCAGACAGGCCAGTGTAGATTGAAGAGTTTGTTTGGGGGTTGTTGTTTTCCTTTCTCCTTTGGTTGCTTGCAGAGTGCCTTCCAGTCCCATGAAGGTTCTAGATAAGCACCAACTTGACTTCTTCATGTTCAATGACTTGTGTAGGTTTTGTCTTTAGCAGTAGGGCCTTACTGTTAGTTTTTGGAGAGTAACAATTGTTTGCAGGTTCCCATTGGCCCCCTTGGCCAACAGCTCAATTAGATGTGACCCATTCCCAGCACTGGAAGCTTTATTTGGTGAAGAGAGATATCTAGTTGGGGCTCAGTTTTCCCCATTTAATCAATTTTAAATAAATTATAATTTGTTGAAAATACTGTAAAGGTAAGTTTAGCAACAAGTGAAAATATAGGACCCACTTAGATAATCAAATGCAGTGTTTTGTTTTGTCCTGTTTTGTTTTCTGTTTCTCTCTCTAGCCTCTGTTGACTATTTGGTCAGGACTCTTGCAGTTAGAGGTTAGCTCCTTATACATCCTTTCTGGTTCAGTTCTTCTAGGAAAAGTTCTAGTCGTCTTACATAGCTTAAAGAAAAAAATCCAATTTTGTTTCATTGTTCTTTGGCCTGACATAGCATTCTCAAGCCAGTTACTGTTTCTACAAGTTCATTTCATTTGAATGAGCAGACCTAGACCAGCCATTTCTGGAGTAAGAAGCAGAGAAATGATTATTGAAATCTGTTAATGTATTCCAAGCATAAACAAATGATGGATCTTCAGCTTAAATCAAGCCCTTGCTGGCAGAAGGGTGGACTATGGTAGGGGCACAAAGAGCAGCAAGTTTCCAGAATTGAATAGGTTCCAGAAACGGACAACTTTGGGAACTGTGATAGGTGACTCTGGTGATTTCCCTGCTTTTCTGGCCTCTTCCCCACTGCCTTCTTTCTTCCCTTCTTCCTTCAGCTTCTGTTCTTTATATATTTAAAATACTAGCTATTGGCCCCACAGCCTTGAGTTTGCAGTCTGAGATCTTCGTAATTAATTCATGATTCTTTGACTTTATTATCCTGTAAGCATAGTGAACTTAGCAAGTTTCTGTGAGAACATTTCAGTTTTTATATTACCTTCTTAGGAATTTTACCCATTACTCACGTCAAAACCTGAGTCCCACTACCAAACGACTTTTTCTTAGCTTCCCCTTTACCTCAGCTACTACCACTAATTCGATCTCTGCAACCTGTTGCTAATACTTGGATGAAGTATAAATCTGACCCTTTGACTTCATGGCTGTGTGTCCATGGTATGTAGCAGCCTGCTAATGAGTCATTCACCCATGCTCCATTTAGCTGTAGCAAAGCGTAAGGTGCCTGCTGTTAAGAAGCATGACCAAAAGTCCCTACAGTTCTTTTAGTCTGATCCTGTAATTCCTATATAAGCCTCTATGTTCAAATTAGAACCAGTAGCCACTTTAATTTCAATTTTTAAAAAAAAAATTCCACAGTCTCTGGCCTTTTATTATTATTATTATTATTATTATTATTATTATTATTATTATTATTATTATTATTTCTTTATTCTCCTGAAGAACTTCATCTTCATCCTTTGTGAAATCTGTAATTTTCCTTATTCTTGTGTCTCTCGTGGCAACTTGTCTGTTCTTTAATTGTGTCCCTGAACATGTGACTGTGATCATTTATATGGCCAGACTAGCTGTTGGACTGTGAGACCTTCAGTACCATGTGCAATGCTCACTCCTCCATTTTTTTGTATCCTAAGTGCCTAGGAAAGGTTTTATTAATATTTATTACATTTATACATTTATAATAATTTATTACAATTAATAATTGTTGAAAAGGGTATATAAGTAAAAAAATTATCAAATAATTTTTATTTCATGATTTATCTAATGCAGGAACACCATGGTATTGATTCATTATATGATGTAAATCCAGTGATAATTTTTTGTTGTCCATAAACTTAAGGGACTTGGGCATCATGGTGAAAGTTTGTAAAATAAGGCGTCCTAGTATTTGCAGTGCAATTATTATCTGTACTAAGAGTGATTTCCAGCTGCTGAATATTTTATACAAATACTGAGCAGACCCTTTTTCACAATATCTTTATGTTAGGAAACCTGCTCATAGTTAAAAACAACTTTGTGAGTCTTTTCACTTTAGATCCTGGGAGGAAATAGTCTAGAATCTTAAGTGGCTTTGAGGTGAATCCAGAGTGTTTAAGTGGAAGAGAAGTATAGCATGGCTGCAAGATTTGTAGGGAGGACCCAGGCAGTGTGTGTTAAACAGGCCCATAGCCCTGTACAGAGTGCACCTGGCTCAGCAGCACTGCACAGCTGGTCTCAAGCCCTGTCAGTCTCCGAGATATTGGACATTAAGCCTGGTCCCTTGGCACAATGAATGTGTATCCTGTATTGACTCTGGTCTCTAAACAGGAAGTGTTGGCATTGTAGCTGGCCAGCGTCACTTCGCCCCCAGGTGCAGTGCTATTAAGGCTGGCTGTACAGTATTTGGCCTTTTAAGATGGTAAATTTGGACATGTGTAAGGAAATACATGATGATGAATCTCTTTAGGAAATAGATGTTGGATGATATTTTTCAGTTGATAGAGCTTCCTCACCTTATCACAGGATCAGACTTTTCTTTTTTCTTTCTTTTCACCCTGCCTCCTCCCTCCCCACCCTCCATAGGGTTTCTCTGTGTAGCCCTGGCTGTCCTGGAATCCACTCTGTAGATCAGGCTGGCCTCGAACTCAGAGAGCCACTTGCCTCTGCCTCCTGGGTGCTGGGATTAAAAGTGTGCAGCACCACTGCCTGCCTTAGACTTTTGTTGTCTGTAGGTTTTTCCTAAAGTTATAAAACAAGACTCCTTCCCTCAGCTGTGGACTGTCTCCACTTGGTATTGCTTCCAGTGTCTATATATTGTTGTGAGCCCTACCTAAATATATTTTCTGTCTTTTCTTCATCCAGTGACCCTCTTGGAATTTACCAATTGACTTTATTCCTTGTATTTCTTTCTTTATGCTTTCCAGCCTCTGGAATCTCTGTTCCATTGGCTTTTTTTTTTTTTCAAAACTTTTAGGTATTTTTTTTTTAAAGATTTATTTATTAATTATGTATACAATGTTCTGCCTGCGTGTACGCCTGCAGGCCAGAAGAGGGCACCAGATCTCTTTACAGATGGTTGTAAGCCACCACATGGTTGCTGGGAATTGAACTCAGGACCTCTGGAAGAACAGTCAGTGCTCTTAACTGCTGAGCCATCTCTCCAGCCCCATCCATTGACTTTTTTTCTGAATGTATAACCATTTATTTTCAAAGAAACCTTCTGTGGCTCTCTGCTTCTGGAATTGTGTCATCTAGGATGCTAGATTTCTGTTTCTGTCCTCTAGTCTTTTTTCCACCTGTAGTTTATCCTGTCATTGTCGTGTTCGCAATGAAATAAGAACACATTACTGAGATGGATAAAAGTTTCTTTATTCTTTCATTACTGTCCTTGCATTCCTTTTCAAGTACAGGACTTTATTGTTGTCACACAGCATAATCATAGATACTATAAAGAACTTTCTTTAAAAAAACCTGGTTTTTGATGTATGTTTATGTGTGGGGGTTATGTTCATATGGGTGAGAGTTTCCATGAAGGCCAGAGGAGCTGGATCTACCTGCAGCTGGAGTTAGAAGTGGGTTGTAAGCTGCCCAACTTTGTATCTGTGTGCTGAACTAAGGTCTTCTGCAAAGCAGTAGTCACTCCAGCCCTTAAAATAATTGTTTGATGATGGCTTTTGTTTTAAAATTTAAGAACATTATCAGAAAAAAGATAATAAAGTGGTTATAAGAAAGCAGTGATATATTGAGTACTTTTTTTTTTTTTACAAGAGATGATTTAATAGAGGCTTTGTTCTATGTTGACATGTGAAGATATGGAGTAATCAAAAGAAATTGTCATTGATTTTTTTTCCCTGGAGTTTCCATTGGATACATATGTGGGATAACTAGATCATAGAATAGTTCTACATACTTTTTATTTTTTTGTATTTGTGCTTTGGAATTGAACCCAGAGCTGTATGTATGTGTGGTAGTATATCCCCAGCTCTCTTTCACATTTATTTTGAGATATGGCTTTATCAAGTTGCCCAGGCTAGCCTTTAATTCACATTGTGATCTTGGCAGACTTTGAATTTGCAACTCTCCTGCATCAGTCTCCTAAGTGTCTAAGATTATATAGACGGGCACTACTAGGGCTAGCTAATTTAAATTTTTGAGTAACTTCTATATTTTTTTCACAATGGCTATACTCATTTCCATTTTTACCAATGATGTATGAGAGTTTTATTTTTTCTATAGCTGCACCTCAATTTTTAGTAAATTGTTTTGACTTGGGTATGATATGTAGTTTTAATTTACATTTCTCTCATAGTTAATATATTGAACATTTTTTTCATAGAGTTGTTAACCATTTTTTTATTTCTTTGGAGAAGTATCTTGAATAGTTTTTTAAGTTGCATTATTTAGATGATCCTTTTATGAGTTTCTTATGTACACAAGCTAGTAATCCCTTGTCAAGTGATCTATTAACAGAGTTTCACTTGTTCTGGCTCTTGTTTTACATCATTGTTGCTTATTTTGCTGTGGGGAGGCCTTACAGTATACTGTAATTCTATTAGTCTATTGCTTTTGGTATTAAAAAACTAAACAGAATAGCCTTTAATAATGTCTTTAGTATCTCACTGTGTTTTTGTATAGTGGTTTCCTGGTTGCTTTACTTAGACTTGGATGCTTGATCCATTTTGAGTTGTTTATTGTCCATGGTGAGAGATGAAGTTCAAGTTCATCTCTATGTGGCTTTTCCGTCCCCGTCCCCGTGTCGTGTCCTCCCCCGCCCCCCGGACCTTTAATTGAAGAAGCTGTTCATTGTTTGTCCAGTATGTGTTTGTGGTACCTTAGCTAAGAATCAATGCTATATAGATGAATGGACTTATTTCTTAGCTCTTTGTTCTCTTCTACAGACTTGTTGTTTTAATGATACTACCGAAGTGTTGAGTTACTGTGGTTATGCATTGTGTCTTGAAATCAAGTATTAGGATGTGTTCACCTTTGACCGTCTTGTTAGATTGCTTTAGTTGTCCAAGTTAATAAGTGCTTTCATATGAAGTTGAGGAAATTTTTTCAGTTTTCTGAATACCATTGGAAATTCCATGAGAATGTCATTTACTCTATTAATTCGCGTTACCTAGTATGAACATTTTTTAAAATATATTTTATAATTCATGTTTATGAGAGTTCCTTTCATTGATTGTGTATATGTGCTTAAAATTTATTCTTTCAGCATTTTATAATGTTCATTGTAAAGGTCTTTTGCTTCCTTGATTAAATTTACTGCTTAAGTATTTGTTACAGCTTTTTTGAATAAATTTCATTCATTATGTCTTTCTTGGCAATCTTATTGTATAAAAATGGTACTGTTTTATATATTGATGTTTGTATCTTGTAACATGATGAATTTATTAGTTCGGACAAATTTTCTGGTAGAAACTTTAGTTTTTTTTCTTTATACAATATTATGCCATTTGCAGATAATAATTTCCCTTTTCATTTGTGTGTCTTTTCATTTTTTATCTCTTTCTCTTTCTTAGTTGACTGGCTACCTATTTCAGTACTATATTTAATATGCACATGCATATAATACTACATGTATTTATGTGTATGCAGCTACAGTGTTTGTATCTGTATTTTTACATATATATGTATTTCTTACTGTTAACAAGTTCTTATAGTCAAGATTAAAAGCCACTACTCTGAAGGGGTTGCCCAAGGAATGACAGACAGTTATAGAGTTGCAAGTTAACTTCAGAGTCACTTGGTTGAGCAATGGTAATGCAAGTAACAGATTAGAGAAATGCTATTCCATAGGTAAGTTCAAATTGCAAATGAAGATTTTGGTTAGCTGCAAAGTTATGTGGGTAATAACCAGGCAAAGAGCAATCACAGAAATGAAGGATATACATTGAAGGGGGTTAATAAAGCTCTTTGATGGTGTTTCAGTAGTGACAAGAAGTCTATATAAGGTTCATGTTAAATGCACAGTCCCATAGCTAACTTACACAGCTTTTACTGGATAATATTCATAATCAAAGTCAATTATATAGTCATATATTATAAATATTGTGCCCTTAAATTTTATGACATTCTGTTTTCTCCTTAATCTTGGGCAGCATGGTTTACAATCTGCTTCATACCACTCTGGATTCATTTACTGAAGTTAATGTTAATAAATTTTTATCTTGATAGTTCTTTTAATTGAATATTTAACAATCTCTTATTAAAACTTTATGAAATATACATCACCAAAAATGTTTTGTCTTTGTTTCTTAAAAATAAATTGTATAAATTCCCAAAAAGATGCAGTGCTTGATAATAACGTATTTTATCATAATAACATACCATGTAGATACACGGTTCAAATCACTGCTGTGCTTAGATATAAAAGTTATTCACAGTTAAATCAAGCAAAATAAGGAGTCACAGGTTTTGTAGCCCTTGGGCATTGTAGCAGATCGAACCTGGCTTTCAGCCTATAAGGGAATTGCTGCCTTTGTGCAGTGTTTGTGAAGTCTCTCCCATAGTTTACTGTCCATAATTTATTCTACAAACTCTTGTGAAGTTTGGTTTTCTTTAGTGTGTCTAATTACATTTCTCTCTTCAGTAAAAATCATCTTTGCTACTGTGATGGTTAGGATCCCTGCAAAACAACTTCTAATTATCTTTTATCTCTAGCTATACTCCTAAAATGGAATTTCTGTCCCTCCTATTGTTTGTTTATGATTGTAAGTAACTTCAAAATTTGAAGTTGTAGTATATTTTTTTCTTATGAGACTCAGCAGAAGTTCTGGACTAGAATAGATACTATATTGAACTCTGTTCATCTTGAATTCCATCATTTTGTCTGCAAAATGTGGGTCCTTCTTTCCTTCTGTTTCTCTGCTTTGAGAACATGTGTAAATGCCTCTTTAGGTTTTTTTTTTTGTTGTTGTTGTTATTTTATGTATATAGATGTTTTCCCTCCATATATATCCTCGTACAGTGTGTTTGTTAAGTACCTGTGGAGGCCATATGACAGAGTTGGATCCTCTAGAATTATCGTCACAGATGGTTTTACGCTGCCATGTGGGTGCTAGTAATTGAACCACAGTCCTCTGAAAGAGTAGTCAGGGTTCTTAACCACTGAGCCATCTCTCCAGCCCCATGCTGCCTCCTGAGGTTTCTAAAGCAAAGATGCTAGATTAATCAGGTTTCACGTTCCCTTATCCTTTCACCTTTGTGTCGTTCTTAGGTCTTTCTTCTCTTTTATTCCTTAGTTCCCAAAATAATCCATTCAAGTTCTATAAAGTCCTTTGATTTCGTTACATACAGAGTTCCATTGGAATAGTAATGTTAAATAGCTGTTGTTAGTAAATGCCAAGAAAAACTTAAGTACTGTTACATTTAGTAATAACTTATGCACAGGAGAAAAGAATGATAGTTATGGGCGAGAACATTTACTAAGGATGTATTTATACTATAGTTTGGAGTGAATTTATCCTTATCCATTCTTCTAAGGGTTTTGTCCCTCCTGAGTCTTCTTTAGTTTCTTCCAGTGTGTAGTTAATCTTTCTAAGAACTTTGAAATTAGTATTTCTTATCAAGTGTCCTATGTGAGTGAACTTATGATTGAACTATTTTCGCAGGAGATATGGCAGGTTGAACCCAAAGATGGCAAAGGTCATAATTTAATGCTTTTTTACATTGAACTTTATTTTGCCATGTTCTTTTAGAGCAGTTTTTTGGATTTTCTTAGGCCTCATCCAAGTGCTTCTGACTTTGAAAGACCATAAAACCTGAGCTTGATCACAGATATCTAATAAGAATTGAATTAGTGGGCTTCTGTGTAGGACAGTGTGATTCATTAAGATAGGGTTTCTAAGTCTGTAAGTTAAGAGTCAATATTATGTGGACTTTTGTATGTATAATTTGTAGGGAGTGAGTTCTATGTTTTTATCTTAGGTCTAATAGTAGTCAGTTCTTTTTAAAAGTATAAAGCCAAGTTTTTAACCATTAATTTCGGGAAGTTTTGGAACCTAGGACTATCATGACACTTTAATTGAAAACCAGTGGGGCTCTGATTATGTGTCACATGTTCTGCCCTGTATATGGTGATAGAATCATTGTATGAATGGAACAGATAAAGATGCTGTGGATATGTCTAGAAACCATTATGATCTCACAAAGAAAAGATTAAACAGTTGCATTTTAAGATTTTAGGTATGGAATAATAAGGACTACCAAACATAATTTTGGCTAAAACCTCTAGTCTTGGGAGACTGTGGTCAGGAAGGTTGTGTAAGTCTGAGGTGAACATGAGCCTCAAAATCACAAACAAACAAAAGAAGTGATGTGTTGTGGATATCATTCTGTATGTTATGAATGTGTTGCTCTGATTTGTTTGATAAATAAAACACTGATTGGCCAGTAGCCAGGCAAGAAGTATAGAATAGATGGCATAAACAGAGAAGATAATTCTGGGAAGAGGAAGGCTCAGTCAGGAGTCACCAGACAGACACAGAGGAAGCAAGATGTAAAAGTACCAATCTATACCAACTTATAGATTAATAAAAATGGGTTAATTTAAGATATAAGATCTAGATAACAAGAAGCCTGCCATGGCCATACAGTTTATAAGTAATATAAGTCTCTGTGTGTTTACTTGGGTCTGAGCAGCTGCAGGAGGGGTGGACACAGGAAAACTCCAAATACTGTGATGGTGCTGAGGCCTATGGAAGGAGTTCCTGGCTTGGGGACGTGGTTGTTAGGAAGTAGACCTATGACTTGAGGCTGAGGGACAGCAATATAAAAGACATCACTCCTGACCTCACCAATTGTTGTTTTTCCTTTCTAAGCTTCTGTATATCATTTATGTTGCTTTTGTGAATGGTTATTGTGTTATACCATTTTTCATTATTATTTACGTGAATAGCATATTCTTTCTGTTCATTTATAACTTTTAGCTAGAATTGCCCATTTTTCAGCTTTGGGCACTCCTCCACATTCATTGTAATGTCCTAATTGTGAGAAGTACTGAACAGTTTTTGTTGTATGTTTGCCCTAAGAATGTTCTTAATGATTTTCATCAATCACATAGTCAATTCTCTCACAAGTTAAGGGTGGAATTTCTCTTAGGAGTTTCTGTTTGTAAACATTTTGCCTTATTATAATTGTTGGTACTTTTATTATATTAGCTCCGTAAATCATGCAGATCTTTTTCCCTTTGTATCATGTATTGAAAAATCCATACTTTTATCCCTATAAACTTTCTAATGTATATTCTGATTTATCCATACATTATCTCAGTGGGGCATATTATCTTTAGTTTGCAGATATTTAAACAGAGATACAGGTTAAGTAATTTGTCCATAGTTATACAGCTTAAAAGTGGTAAAAACATGTCTTAGTTAGGATTTCTATTGCTGTGAAGAGACACTATGACTATAGCAACTCTTACAAAGAAAAATATTTAATGGGGTAGCTTATAATTTCAGAGATTTAGACCAGTTATCATCATGATTGGATATGGCAGTGTGCAGGCAGACATGGTGCTGTAGAAGGAGCTAACACTCAGGTAACAGAAAGTGAACTAAAATATGGGAATGGCTTGAGCATATAGGACACCTCCAAGCCCACTCCCACAGTGACATGCTTCTTCCATCAAGGCCATACCTACTCCAACAAAGCTATCCCTTCTAACATTGCCACTCTCTATGAGCTTATAGGGACCAGTTATGTTCAGAGTACCCCCTAGGCTTGTAGTAATATAATGCAAAATGCATTTAGACCAACTTCAAAGGTCCCCATAGTCTATAATAGTCTCAACAATGTTTTAAAATCCAAAGTTCAAAGTCTCTTCTGAGACTTATGCAATCTCTTAACTGTAATCCCCTATAAAATCAAAATCAAAATACAGATCACATACTTCCAACATATGATGGCACAAGATATAAATTACTATTCCAAAACGTAGAGAAATGATCATAATGAGGAAATACTGGACTAAAGCAAGACCAAAAACCAGCTGGGCAAACTCCAAACTGAATTTCCATGTCTGATGTCAAAGTGCTTTTCAGTTCTCAAACTCCTCTTATCTTTGTTGACTGCAACATACTTCTTTCTCTTAAGCTGCCTCCACTCCCTGTTGGCAGCTTTCCGTGGCAGGTATCCTACAGCTCTAGCTTTTTGGAGTCTCCAACATTTTAGAGTTTCCAAGCAATCCAGGTTTCAACTTCCAGGTTTACGAAATGGCCTCTCTAGGCCTGCATTCAGGGACACCCCTGATACATGCCTGGTATTAACGGCTTTCCTTAGTCATGGAGGCAAATTCCATAACCTGTTTCTTCTATTCTTAGCTCTAAAGCCAAAACCATGTGGCCAAAGCTGCCAAGTTCTGCTGCTTGCTGGAGCTGGAACATGCTCCTCTTTTTCCTTTACATCTTCACCAGCTTTCTGTTTTTGATATTCACCTTCACTGCCTAAGCTCGGCTGTCCTTGAATTTGCTCTGTAGACCAAGTTGGCCCCAGACTCAGAGATCTGCTAGCCTCTGCCTTCTGAGTGCTGGGATTACAGGACTGGGCTCTAAACTTTTCCTAAATTCCTTTAAGTTGGAAATTGAGCTAGGTGGGATCTTGCCCTGAGGTCACCACTCCCTTTATTCCATTTCTTAATCTGTTTATCTCCTTGAACACAGGATTTATCTCCACTCCACTTCCTGGCGCTCCTTTTCTTCTCAGCTTGCTCCTTTTCATTATAAATCTTTATAAGCATGAACACTGGTAACAACAGGACAGAGTTTATACTAGGCTATTTTGAGATTTCCTCTGCCAATGGCATTAATCCAAATCTCTTTACTTTAGTCTAAGGCAGACTCTTTGGACAAGGACAAAAGCAGCCACTTTTTTTCATCAAAATATCACAAGAAAGACCTCTAAGTAACAAACTAATATTCTCCCAAATGAAACCTCTTGAGCCAGCCCCCCACAGTTCAAATCATTCTTAGTAACGATGTCTTCCATGATCCTACTAGCATGGCCCATTAAGCAGTGCTTAAAGCATCCCACTCCTTTCTTAACCCAAAGTACCAAAGTCCAAATTCCTACAAACAAACATGGTCTGTTGGGGGATATTACTTTAACGTGTGTTACTTTTGTTTATTCTGCATTTGTTTAACTCTGTGAAGCTGTGTTACTGTACCTGTCTAAAACACCTGATGGTCTGATAAAGAGCTCAACAGGATAGCGAGGTGGGAGAAAGGATAGGTGGAGCCGGCAGACAGAAAGTATTACTAGAAGGAGAGATCTGGGAGAGGAGAGATCTAGGAGTGAGAGGAGGAGGACACCAGGGATCAGCCACCCAGCTACGCAACCAGCAACGGAGTAAGAAAGAAAGGTATGCAAAAATAGAGAAAGGGAAAAGCCCAGAGGCAAAAGACAGATGTGTTGATTTAAAGTTAAGAAAAGGTGGCAAGCAACAAGCCAAGCTAAGACTGGGAATTTATAATTAAGAATAAGCCTCTGTGTGTGATTTATTTGGGAGCTGGGTGGCAGCCCCCCAAAAGAGCAAAACCAAACAAGAACAATGGTCAGGCCTATCTCAGCAATGCCCCAGTCCCTAGTTCCACTTCCGTCTTAGTTAAGATTTCTGTTGCTGTGAAGAGACACTGTGACTGTGGCAACTCTTACAAAGAAAAACATTTAATGGGTGGCTTACATTTCAGAGGTTTAGTTCATTATCATCACTGTGGGACATGACAGCATGCAGGCATACAAGGTGCTGTGGAAGGAGCTGAGATTCCTACATCTTGACCTGCAGGCAACTGGAAGTGATCTGAAGCACTGGGCATTACTTGAGCATATATGAGACCTCAAAGCACCCCCCTCCCCCAGTGACACACTTCCTCCAATAAGGCCATTCCTACTCCAACAAAGCCACACCTCCTAATAGTGCCACTCTCCATGAGTTTATGGGGGCCAGTTACATTCAGAATACCACAGCATATGTCTGAACTGGCTGTGGTTAGAATATATTTATTATCATGTTATTAGATATGTTATTAGAATATATTTATATCAATATGTGTACAATGTAAGCCAATATGCCCTATAGATTGAGAGTGAGGAAGAGGGCAGTTGTATGACTTGGTAACAGGTACATAAGGTACTTTATTCAGTTATCACTATAATCTGTGTGTGTTTGATCTCCTTAGGCTCTCAGAGTAACTTTGATTCTGACTCTCAAAAAAATTTTGTAAGGACTAATCTGGGACTGGTGTGCTGATTCAAGATAAGATATATACAGAATTTGAGGAAAAGTACATAAACCTTTACAGTAGCTCCAATAGATAATTTTATATATTTGTTGAATCTATTAATAAAAATTTAATTTTATGTATTGGGTTTTCCAGTAATTTTATTTATATTATTTATTTTATTATGTTCCAAAAAATGTATTTTTAAATCTTTACATTTATTTTATTTTATATTTATTTATTTGTGTGTGTGTGTGTGTGTGTGTGTGTGTGTGTGTGCGTGCGTGCGCGCACGCCACAGTACACTTGTGCAGATCAGAGGCAATGGATAGGAGTCAATGTTTTACTTCTACCATATGGATTCCAGGATTCAAACTCATTTGTCCGATCTGGCAGCAGGCCTCTTTTCCTGATGGTTCTTATTTTTACATTTTACAAAACTGTGCCAGTTATGGTGGCGATAACCAGTAGGGTATGCTGGAGAAGCTGAGTCAGGAGGGTCTAGAGGTCCAGGGTAACCTGGATTACCTTTGGAGCTGGGAGCATAGCTCAGAAGCAGAGGTTTGCTTAAGATACCTGAGACCTTGGATCAATTGCCATCCTCTATACTGAATTAACACGTTGTTTTTCTTACACTTAGTATTTCTTCCCAGAATGGTGTATTTAGATAAATCATTGATTCATGATTAAAATCATGGAGATCTTGGTATCTCTAATAAAACAATTAACATATGAAAATATGTTCACATCCTTTCATGAAATAAGAAAAAAGCCAAAGAGAATAAGAAAGCATTGCTGGTGATACTACCTGGAGGTTTTTCCACTTAACAGAAAGGAGAGGTAGTTCAAGTAAGATAATGTTTGCAGTTCCAAGACCCTTTATCATTTTGCGTGCGGTAAGAAATACATTTCTGTAATACAGACATATATACGCACACATGCATATATACATATATGTGTAGACGAATTTCTAAATGGTCTTATTAAATAAGAAACACAGAGTCAAATGCAGAGGTAATAGCCAAAGAGATCAAAGCAATAGCCACGACTAGCTTTAGCTTATCACCAGCAGTAGCTTCCACAGAGAGAGCTTCTTCCCCTCTAACCCGTGTTTTTATTGCCTTCCTGTTCTGCCTTCTCATTGGCTCTAAGCTAAGCCACATGACTTCCTTGTCACTGCCTGTCTATACAGACCTCCAGGTCTCTATGGTTGGTACTGGGGTTAAAGGCTCCTGTCACCATGCTTGGCTGTGTCCTTGACCACACAGAGACTCTGCCTGCTATGTGATCGGATTAAGGGCATGTGCTACCACCACCAGACTTCTGTTTATGGCTGTTTGACCTCTCATCTCCAGGCAACTTTGTTTATTAACATACAAATAAAATATCACATTTCAGCACAAATAAAATATCACCACATATATGTATTAAGATGTGCTCACAATATCAACTTTAGCAAGGTCTCTGAATGCTCATATAATTCTCTTTAAACCATGCCTCATTGGTGAAATGAGAATTTGATGGAGAGTCCCTTATTTTTTGTTTGTTTGTTTGTTTTAATGTTTTGCAGCATGTATCCAAATAATGACACAGAGTAAGAATATGAACAGGCATTTTACAAGGAAAGAAATTCATATGAGGAAAAGAATATTCAAAACTACTATAGCAAAACAAAAGATACTGGTCTTGAGAAATGGGTGTTATTATGGGTTTTCAGGAATCCTGTAACTTGGCTCAAGTTTTCTGGAGGATAATTTAGCAGAACTCATTAGACACAAAAATGTGGTTCCACTTGGGGAATTTATCCTAAATAAATAAAATGTACTTGACAATTTATAAATGACTGGCAATCTAAATTATGATGCATCTATATGGTGGAATGCTGTATGGCATCGAAAGTGAAGTTTTGAAAAATACATCTATATGTATTATTCAGAGTGAAGAAACACATTATCAATACTCAGTGTTATAACATTTTGTGGGATGCATGTGTACAGTGTTTATGGAGAATAATACCTGAAGGGTATATTTTAAGATTTTTATAGGGACAGTACTAACAATGTTTGTTTTTGCATTTTTTGAACCTGTAATTTTGTCTTCCAACAGGCATGTATTGCTTTGAGGCTTCTTTTTTGAACATTTGACTGGTATTTTTAAATGTACAGAATGATATGTGGGAGAGGAATCCTAATAACCAACAGGATGTCAGCCATTCCCTGGTCCCTCTGGAAGTCCATGAGGAACCTGTTTTCCTTTTGGAGCTGGTCTGTGAAAGCTATATTTGAGAGTTTTTTTTGTTTTGTTTTCTGTGACAAATGCCTGTCATTTTCTAAACAAGAGAGCCAGTGTCCTAGTTAGGTGTGTGGAGTTATTTTCATTCACTCACAGCCCTGTTGTGTTAATACTGAACAAGCACAGACAGCCTGACTGGTGGTGAAAGATGGTAAGCCAGCCTCAGGGCTTTTTCTGGTCAGTCCTCACCCTCTGATTGCCACGTTTTCCTAATTTCCCATTTCCAGGGCATCCCTAGAGTGACCTTGCTTGCTCAATATGTTGCTCTGAATCCCCAAGACTTTGACATGCATTTGGAAGTGGGCAGCCAGGGATTGTTTACAGGGATCCAAATGAACTGTGCACTCACAGCAAGTTTGATAAACACACATTTCCTCCTTTTATCAGTGAGATTGCAGAATGTGAAGTATGAGTTTCCAGTTTTACTCATTCCCCTCAACCCTCTTCCTGTTTAAAAATGTAGACATACTAATTGCATGCTGATCTGTCCCTGTTTTTCATTCTACTTACTGGTAGTTGACGGTTTATCCTGATACTTACCTAGGCATAGTTTGGAAGGCCTGCAAAAATAAACTTTCCATGTATTCAGCTTAAAGGAGATTCATCCTAAGTAATGTAATGTGAGCACTAATTAACGGTAATGACTGCTAATCACTTTGCTTTTTATACTCCTTTAGGAGCACTGCTATTATCCAGTGTAGTTAAGTAAAATGGTTGTATATGAATCAACAAGGCTGCATCCTTTTAGCAGCTATTGCTTACAATCAAGCTTTGCATAAATTAGTTAACGAAAATTGATTTTAATATGCTATGTTTGTAAAATAGTAAACTAAAATACCTTGTTAAAATTCTGACTCTCAAAAGGGTATTGTCTGCTTGTTTTTCCAGTCATCCTTGTGGTAGATGAAGAACATCATTCCAAGTACACTGTCCACAGCTTGGTATAGTCTGTCCATGGTTTCTTTGAAAACACATGTGGCTCATAGTCACAGCAACACTTTGATTCTGTTGAGAGCATTTATTTCATCAAATCAATGAAAAACAATAGGCTAATGTTTAATTTTTCTAAATTTGTGTATTGACTTCCTAGAGGATCTCAGAGATATTTAAAGTGATACAGTCCATTTATATAACCTTGATTCATGGGATTGCACATCCAACATTCATTAAAAGGGGTTGCTTTGTAATGTTTAGACCCCTATAAAAGCTTTCTGTTTATTTACATGCATTCAACACACCTACAAACTGCCTTGCCTCAGGAGGAGACTAAGTAAAACTCATAAATTAATAATTTAAGGGAGTATTTCAAGTAGCATTTTGGTTAAGCTAATAAGTGAAAGTCTCAAAGTCAGTACCAGCAACTTTAACAATGCTTTACTTTTGACTTTTATTGGCTGAAAATGACTTGTTAAACTGGGGCTTTTGTACTAAAATGAAATCTTCATGCCATCTAAATCCCCTTCCCCTCTTTTTGATTTACAAGCAGGTTGACTTATTATTGTAGAATTCTTAACACTTTTACAGTTCTGAGCTTTGATCTCAGAGAAGGTGTTAATCTCCCTGGAAGTTGGAGAGTGACAGAATGTGTGGGACAGTGGATTTTCTAGGAAAATTTGGACTTTCTACTAGGGTCCAAGCTTTATGATGGTACCTGTGTAAATGGTGTTGTATGTAGCATGGCATGTGGTGGTGTGGTTTATGTGTGCTAAAGGAGTATTGTGTTATTTCTAGTTTCTTGGGGCATGATATTGCCATTCTCATAGCGAATAGATATGTTTCTACAGAGGTTCAGTAATTCAGGACATTGGCTTTTAATTATCCAAATGAAATAAATTGATTTCCCTTGAAGTTTTGCTATTGGTGGTATCAAAAAAATTTAAAATTGGATAAATAAGGAAGTGTAAAAAATAAAATAGTGGTATAATAGGAAGCTTTATATCATATGTACTAGTTTTACTGTATATATTGAAAACATAGGTATTAAAATTGGCACTGCATGTAATTGAATTTTGTGTTAAAGAATTGTGACAGAAATGATGTGAATTTTTATTGAATACTATCCAGAGGTAATTACTAGATTTGTAAAGACTGTGGGTAACATTTGCTTTAGATCATGGCACTATTGTCCAGTAGATGTTTATGAGAAGAAAACTTGCTGTTTAAAATTATGTTCTGATTTTGTGTATTTCTGTGAAATAAAATGTTTCAGAAGGTAAGGATTTCGGTTTTCAGTTTTGACTTTTTTCCAGTGTTTACTTTCATGTGAGAATGATTGATCTGTAGCCTTCATTTTACCCAAGGAGGGGACAAATGGAATTGGCCTTTTAGACAAAAGTATGCAAACAGGCTGCATTCTTCCTCCTGATAGAATTATGGAGGGATTGCACGAGGTGCCACATTCATTTTGCTATTGATTGTGAGGAGGATTCTGCAGTGGGGTGCTGTTTGCAGTGGATAAGGAGGTGCTATGATTAGTTACCTTTCTTGTGAAAGCACCACAAAGGAAAATGCAAAACATGTGCCGTGCTATGTTCTCAGTTTGACAGTTGTTTTTGTTAAGTTTTTTTCCCCTCATTGAAGTCCGGTCTATTTTAGAAAAAAATACATTTTTTTCTCCTTTATGTTAAGCTTAGTAGATTTCCATGCATTTGACCCTTTAGAGAAATTCTAGTGTTTTTTCTTAAGGCCTCCATTGTAAAGCTTCAAAGCTGGTGCAACAGTGCCCTCTATAGGCTCTTAAGGCTCACTGGCTAAACGTGGATGATTTGCAATGTCAGGTAAGAAGCAGGATATTGAACTTTAATTTCTTTTTGCAAACAAGAGATTCCTTTTTCCTAAGGAGACATCCTTGTTTTTCACTAGTGGCTTTACATTAAACAAAGGGAACAAAAGACCATTCTGAGTTTTCATGTAGAATTATTGGCTGCCTCTTGTTGCTAACCCAGTTTTATCAGACGTTTATCAGAGTAATTTGAGAGAAAAGAAATCTTACAAGCTGTATGGCCTCTTCATGAAATACCTTTTTGAGGTTGAACTCCAGTAAGAGTATTTGAAAATAATTTAATTCTTTAGTACTTGCTTCTTAATTAGAATCTTAGTGGGCTGCCTAGAACTTAACTTCTACTTGTTCTAGAATTGGATAACCAAAGCTTTATACATGAGATTATTTAAATTCACACCAAGGCGGTTACATAATGACTAAAGTATTTTTCATTCATTAGCATTGATTTAAATTGTAGATTTCCTTTCCTTTCTTTGGTTACGTATTTGGTATTTGATTGTCTGTGTTTGAGTGCATAGCTAAGTCTTTCATTGTAAAATAGAGCTAGATGTGAATTTATTAATTGATAATAAAAGCAGACATCATATTCAGTATTTTTAGACAAGAAATATTTCAATAGATTGAATTTATTACACCTTTAAAGATTCTTTAATTTTAAAAAAATTTATCCTACATCCTAGATTCTGTAATTTTCATTAAGTAGTATGTTAAAAAAAACTCCAAATATCTGAACTTGTTTTTTAATCTGTAAAATGGGACTAGCTTATCCTAGTCTTTACCCTCAAAGGATAAGCTAGGATAAGCTAGTCCCATTTTACAGATTAAAAAACAAGTTCAGATATTTGGAGTTTTTTTTAACATACTACTTAATGAAAATTACAGATACTGTGTATAGATTGGGCATGTCCTTTTAATTTTTCAAATGGTAATTTTTAAATTTCTTACTGCAAAAGTAAATGGCTTTGTTTTTAATAGAAATAAATTTTAATATAAAATCTAGAATACACTTAATGCACACTCTTTTTAACACTCCTTTCTTGAAACTTCTGGTGACTTATGTGAATGTGAAACTTGGCACAAAATTCCTTGATAATGTTAAATAGCAAAATTCAATGTGCATTGACTTTCAACTCCCTACACCTGTCATTTCCAAACATCTTAGACAAGCATATTTATCAACTGAATGTTAATAGATATTCAGATACTTTGCAATACATGAATGCCAATGATAAGTAAACTTTGGGAGATAATGAAATAGAAGCACCTAAGCATTTTCTCCTTAGAGTATTAGAGTACTAAGGATACCTTTCATAAACAACTTTGTTTACCACTAGCTGTAAAAGCTACTGATAGGTAAAACAGATGAAAGTGTTTTGTCTGGTTGAAGTGGAGATGAGTACCTAATGCCCCATTCATTAAAAGAGCAGAGTTTGAAATCCACAGGTGCTGTTCTTTTGTGTATCATTTTTGGTAACTAACACTCCTTTTATTTCATATAAGGCTTTTTGTCTTTCAATTTCTTCCAGCTAATATTGTATCAGGCACAGAAAAGATGCTCAGTTAAAAGATATAGCATACAGAATTTTTGAACATCAGTCTTCTTTATACATATATGATTTGAAATTCTACATGTATAAATTGCACAGTCTAATATTCGTATGTAACATTTCATAATTATTTATCTTCAAAACAAACACACATACATTATAATCAGAAATTTGTTTTTAATGAATTATTTTAACTACAAGTAATAATAGGAAATGAATAGCAGATATTCAGAGCTTGCTTTCAAGATCATGCTGATTAGCAGCTGCTGGATATGCACAGTTGGATTTCCTTGAAGATTTAGACATTATAGAAGATGACCCCAGACAAAAGTAGTCTCACAGAATTTCTGAATTGAATCTTCTCAACGTTCAGTGTTGTTTTTCATGTAGAGTTTTTATTTATGTTTTATGGTAATTTTGAGTAACTTTAAAGTTTAGCATTATCGTAAGTAATGCTATACTTAGTGAATAGATGGGGTTGATTTGAGAACCTTGAAAGTACCTATTTCATCAATATAATAAAAAAGCAATGTTATAAATAGAGAAATGCAAATGATGAAGTTAATAAAATACAATAGTTCTTTTTAAAATCATGACCCAGTTGCATTAAGATGCACATTTAAAATTAAAGAGTAACTTACAGGACTAGCAAGATGCTGACTGCCACAGAGAGAGAGAGGGAGACAGGAGAGTTTTTTTTTTTTTTTCTTGCAATGAGAGTACCAAATTAAGAATCTGCTTAATTAAAAGAGTGATAAATGTAGATTACATTACTGAGGACAGTGAAATACAGCTGCTCTCCTTGGTGATGTCCTGCATAATTTACCAAGAGTGTACAAAGAAGCAATGGAGCAACCAACCACTGCAGACTGTTGGAGGAAACGTCCTGTTTACTCTCCATACATTTCTTCTTTTAATTAAAATGTCAATGATAATTTTATAGCATGCCTCAAAAAAATCCATCTTAAATTTTTTCAAGGTGGTAGAAATGAAATGAGATCTTTACTGCTGCTGAATGAAACAGATTAAACCTAAGGAGAAAGTAGCATGCTATTATTTTTTTATTAATTCAGTGGTTTTTTTTTTTAAATTATAAGCTAGTATTGAGTTATGTAATTGTTTTTCACATGAGTGTTGCAAGAGAGAAACGTGTCATAATCTTCGGCTATATATTTTATTTAAAAGTCTTATGAAGCACAAGTAAGGTTTGGGTGGAGCCTGGCATAATACTGGTTACAAGTAAAGGTATAAGAATTTGTGCTGGGAGTTTTAGGTGCTGTTCTCCCTCTGCTTAAAACCTGGCTTGTGAGCCTGGTAATGGTGGTACACGCCTTTAATCCCAGCACTAGAGAGGCAGAGACAGGCGGATCTCTCTGAGTTTGAGGGCAGCCTGGTCTACAGAGTGAGTTCAGGAGAGCCAGGGCTACACAGAGAAACCCTGTCTTGAAAAAAATAAAAGAAACAAACAAACAAAAAAACCTAGCTTGTGGTGGGGGACACTCACATGAGTTGAGTGAGATCAAAGCACTGTCTTGATGTAAAAGTTGTTGAGAACCTGTTTATTTCCTTGAATGGTGAATAGTGAGAGATTTGCAATTCCATATATCTGAGAAAACCAGCCTTTTAGTTAATAAAAAATGTTTTTAAGTTTGTCTTTGTGTTGCATTGTGATTTTTTAGTTTAAAAAATACGAAGGGACTCAAGGGTTAGAATTCCTGTGTTCTAGGTGCCCCCAATGGTCTGACCTTGATATGTTTCACAGTTCATTGGCTTTACTTTCATGTTTGTGAAGACTGATATTGTATTTGATGAGATAGTATCTGTTGAGTCCATCATGTGGGAATCATCAATAAAGGTTAGCTGCTGCACTATTTGTAACTTGATCAAACACTTTTTATTTGCATTGAGACCATCGAGTAGAGCTCATAGGACCTAGCTTTGTGGTGTCATTGTTCTCTGTTGGATGTGTTTCCATTGTTTTAGGTTAGTTGGCATTGCTTCTGTTTCCTTGGGTATTGTTTCGTGGAAAGGCTGCTTATTTGTGTAATTATTTTAGTATTCCCCGTAGGTCTAGTACTTGCGCACTGGTGAGTATGATCACTTGGCTATGCACTAGCTTGATACAGGATGGAATGAATTGAATATTCTGCAGGGTTCAGTTTTTTAAAATGATCTTTCAGATGGCCGTCTACTAAAATATTCTTAACTAAGAAAACCTTGGGGGCAGAAAATGAATGTATCACCAAGAATTTGAAAAGATACACATAAGGAAAAATATAAGGAAGACCTTTTTAAGGTGATTCTCTTCTCTGTGTGTGTTTTTCCCTCAAGGTTCAATAAAATAAAAGGGAATTCTTTGAGGAGCCACATACTGTACAACCACTATTTATTGTACTCACAAGCATGAACATCTTAGAATGTTAACATCCTTTTTCGTTGTTGTTTTTGTATAATTTTTGTAGTCTCTTGGTATATAGCCTAGGCTGGCCTTGAACTCATGATCCTCCTGCCTCAACCTCCTCAGTACTAGAAATGCAAGCACTTCCAGCTACATTTACTTTTTTACCTCCATGGCTGGGCATTTTTCTAAGTGCTAGAGATGTGTCTGATTGAGGGACGTGTAGGGATGATTGAAGTACATTGCCTGTCCCAAAGTTAACAGAGTTTTAAGGGCAGAACATTCCAGCTGTAAACTAATAACCTCTGGCCAGTGATGAAAACATGGCTCTTTGTAATGAAGTGCATCCTTTACATGTACTGTTTGTCTCACTCCACGACCTGTCTGTCTTACACACTGGCATTCTAGAAGGCTCTATGTGGCTCTGCCTGTTCCTGTTTAGGAATTATGATAGTTTTTTTTAAAATTGGTTTATAATTTGAGTTATATCTTGAAATTATTTATTTATTTATTATTGACAAGCTTAGAGTCTTTATGATTCTTCGAGAAACAGAGTAAGTTTCTCTGTTAGGTATTTTACATGATTTTGAAGGACTTTCACCTAAATATGAAAAGAAGGTGTTTACCAAAGTTAACTCATATGGTTCAGAACTAAATTTGCATCAGATATTAGTTACGTGTATACTAAAGCCATGGATAAAAGCTATTTGCTTCTATTTGTATCTTTCATATAGTTACTATTTTTTGCTTCTTTGATATTAGTTGCCTTATAGTGCCAGATACCTCTATTTATAGAAGTATCATGGAATTGATCTTATTATTTTGTGTATTTTTAGAATTGTCGTGGATAACAATACACTAAGGTTTTAGGTAACATTCTGTGAACTTCAGTTTTAGATTTATATTAAAGAACTTTGTTTTCAGATGGAATTCTTGGACTTTTATACATATGGTGAGATTTTTGGCTTTGATTTTGATTTTTTTCCTTCATGTCTCTTACATATGGTTTCTTCTGGACTATTATTTGTATACATTTTTAGAAAAAGAAAGACTAATAACTGATTTCTGGGGATTTTTCATAGTGATAAAATACCAAAGATAGATTTATACTTTCTGCTTTATGTTGAGTTGATTGTAATGAGTCCCTGATATGTAAAATAACTAAATAAAAAAACACAAATAAACTAATCAGTACTCATTCACTCAATTTCCCATTTTACCTACCAGATTTAGTATGACTGTAAAGTCCCACACCCTTTCCTTCATGCCTTATCAGCTTTGGATCAACTCATTTAATCAAACCATCTGTAATGGAAATATTATAAAGCATTTGCAACCAAACAAGCTTCTAAGTAAAGAGACGAGGAAAATGGTCTGTTATACAAGACTTTAACTCATTAGCCAAGTAGCTGAAATGTTTTTTGGTAAAAAGCCAGTTTACTTGCATTCATATTTAAGTGTATAATATTCACTATCTGGGCAAATTAAAGATATGTTTAAACCATAATTGTGAAAAGGGAAGAATATTCTGTCTCTTTCATAGTAAACAGAATTAGGATATGTAAAGCTTGTTGTCTTATGGATAGTAACTAGTTTATTTCCTTATAATCACTTCAGATTTAAAATAAGCTGCCTTTAAATAAGGATTGTATATTTTTTTAATAACTCACTATAGGTGATATTTTTACACAAAGTGATGTTACCATTTGATGACAAATTTTGGGTTTCTTTATCTAGTTACTAGATTTTCATATAGACTATGTTTACCCATTATTTTAATTTTTAATTTCTTTGTGTATAACCATTAAGTCTTTTTGGTTTGGGGAGACAAGTTCTCCTGTAGTTTATAGTGTCCTCCAGCTTGGTGTAACCAGGCTGGCTTTGAACTCGATCCTTCAGCCTCAACCTCCTGAGTGCTGGCTAGGATTATAGTGTGCCACAGTGCTGAGCCCCACAAGTTCTTGACTTAGTGGATTAGTTTCACTGTAACTTTCTAGGGTCCTCATGCTCAGGCTTCATGCCTCTTTCATATGGTCTAAATATTTCTTGGTCTTCTTTGTCATTTAGTACAATTTTGTTTTCTAAATTAAAGAAAATCAATAAATGTGTAAAACATATGGAAATATTACTCAAAAGCTAACCACTTAGAGTTAATATTTTGATGTATTTTCATATATATTTGATGTAACACATCTATATATACACATGTGTGCATGTGTATATAACATTGTACATTGTCTTTTTTAAACCAAAATATAAAGGATTTTTCTATGCCATTAAAATCTTCATGAATATAATTTAATGCCTACTTAATATTCTATCACTTGGCTGTATAATAATTTCTTTAATGATTCCCTAATTTTGTAAGTTAGGTTGGATATAATTTTTACTATAAATAATAGCACATTAGTATGGGTGCATAAATTATTGCCATTTAAAAATTAATACTCTAGTATGTATTTCCAGACAGAATTGATGAATTAAAAATGTTGATAATTTCTAAGATCACTGATATATACTGCATAGTTGTTTTGTATAAATATTATGCCTGTTTATATGTTGATTGTTTATATTTTGAAATTCTAAAGCATTCTTCACTTGAAAAACCTTAACTTAGAATCTGTTTTTATAGTCCCTAATATTTGGAGGGTATAAGCCAGAAATAGTATTTTGCCCATGTTTGACTTTATTTTATTCTAGAGAGATGTGTGTTAAAATTGCTAAGTTATGTGATTGAAAGCCTAAGAGGATCTCCCCCACTTTGTGAAAAGTCAGGTTCTGGTAAGTTGATAGGACTACCTCTGAGAGATAACCGTCTACAAATAGGATGAATTTTAGTATACTACACACTATAATGTGCCCTGGAAGTGGACACAAATATATATACATGTGCATGGAAGTTTTTAAGCATTATAGGTATGATGTTACTTATACTTTGTTTTTCCATTAGGTTCCTTTTTCTGTCAGCTGACTTATTTTCTATTAGCGTCATTAACTTCAAGAGCTTTTAGACATGATTTCTAATTTCACCTCAGTGAATAAATTATGGTATAATAATGAGTCAGTCATAGGAATCATTTTGAGTATGTGTGTTTTGTATCAAATGTAACATTTTAGGGATAGTTAACATCATACAAATTACTACTATATGTTTAAACCATCGTTTTAGGTCCACTGCTTATCATAGAGAATAGTTTGTGCTTTCCATATTTTCTTGTTAACTTTTATTATTAGTGTTGGCAGTTCTACCTTGACATTAAAAATAATAAAAACAAACCCATGGAGCCATTGTTTTAATTCAGTTCCTAGACTTCGTCCTGTAATCATTCTTTTCATAAGAACAAACCAATGCTTACTTTAATAACTATTACAAAATCATTATTTAAGTTTGGAACACACTAATGTAGTACACACTTGATGATATAACTACCTTTGACTGTCAGTCTCCAATAGTCAGAACTAGCTCTTATCATGTTTTCTTGTGTTAGGCAACTAGATAACACAGGCTTTGGAGACACTTTTTTTTTTTTTTTTTTTTTTTTTCCGAGACAGAGTTTCTCTGTGTAGCTTTGCACCTTTCCTGGAACTCACTTGGTAGCCCAGGCTGGCCTTGAACTCACAAAGATCCACCTGCCTCTGCCTCCCGAGTGCTGGGATTAAAGGCGTGCGCCACCACCGCCCGGCGTGGAGACACGTTTTTAATAATGCTATTCTGAGTAGTTTCTTGCTTGTGATAAAAGTTCTACCGCTGCATGACTTGACTGAGTAGGAATGCTCTATGTGTGAACATACATGTGTATGAGTAGGCATGTGAGCATGCATGTGTGTTGACCTGTGTGTTTATGTGTGTGAGAAAGTGTTGTTGAGAAGGAATGGTACTGCTTTTCTTCAGCTGGGTGCCTGAAGAATGCTTCTTTTTTAGTGTTCTACTGTACACACTTATATGTATACTTAACCAACCAGGAGAACTCCAGGCACCCCTTCTTCTTCTTCTCTTTTTCTGGTTCTTTATGTCCTTTACTTTTCTTTCCTTTTTTATACGAGCATGTATGTGTACATATACACACATTGATGGCTTTTTAAGAGTTAAATATAAAGAGAGCATGGTCTTTGTTTAATTTCAGTGTTGAAGTGTTTTCTTTCATCACTTAAGATGTAGCCATCTCTGAGGTTTCTGGTTTTATGAGTACAGGTTGTTCTGATCCTGGCTGTTTTCTAACTCACAGTGAAGAGTAATGGGGAACCAGTTCCACCCCTTGACTGCAGAGTCTTCAACTTTATGCAGCTACATCATTTGGAATCTTATTAAAACGTCAGTTTCTGAGTTAGCTAGTGCATATGGAGGATTTTTGACACATGCCTCAGTGATGCTGCTATTTGTCTAAAACTTTACATTGAGAAGTCAGATTCCCTAGTATTAAGAATATTTGGGCTTAAAGGGCAGTTTATTTACACAATGGCTATGAATCCCAAGATTTACAAAGATTTTTTAAATACCTGATTTCTCCACCTCAGTTTTCTACACTTCAGATAATGTTAACCATAAGATTTAAAATGAAATTATGATTTTTGGATCTTCTGTGGTAAACCTGCATACAACTTCTTGAATATTCCACTGTAGATGATTGATGGAATGAAGTAGTATTTGTTTTTTATAATTAGATTTTATGGAGTACCATCATCCATTGATGGCTGAATACTTTTCTAAGAGTTGGAAGGGAAGATGAAAGTGAAAGATGGGAGGTAAGAGATAATTGGATCAGAGATGGAGGTCCTAGGATAATCTGAAAACTAAGCTATTGAGTGGAATGGCTGTTATTCTTTATCTTTTCTATGGTTACTACCTGAAGAATCACATTCAGTCATACTTAAATGAATGTCTGCTGGAAGTGAGACAGTCACCCAATACACCTGCAGAAGCAGTTGCCCGTGCTCTGCTTTTCAATAAGATGTCCTCTGTGTCTTTTAAATGGACATAGTTACAGAATTTCTTAATCAAACTTGGGCAGAACTTGCAGCAATGTATCAGAACCTGCAGTATCATTAGAAGGTGCAATCCTTTCAGAAAGAGATTATTTGACCAAGTTCTGCAGGTTAGCCTACTCAGAGCAGTCTAATGGTCACGTTCAACCATCAGCAAAACACCTGGGTCTTTGAGGTAAAAATATGGTTTACAATATTCATGAGAAAAATAAATGAACTCTCCAGTGTGCCTGATATTTCAGGTAGCAGATGAGGGCACATATTCCTGGTGTAAACTCAAAGTAGAAAGACTTGGAGACTTTTCCCATACCAGAAAGTGCTGTGCTTCAAGATTAATTGTATTTTAATTTAGAGCAAAAAAATTATCCAGCGTGTGTGTTTTTTTTTTCTTTTTGAACCTCCTTTTAGAACTAGGTACAACATTTAAGTTATATTTTCAACCTTATTTGTCTCTGTGATTTCAATGAATATAGATTACCTTTTCTTTAGTCAGCCTACACTTAAAAAGCTCATGTTTTGCCATAATACAGTAGAATTATTTGTGGTAATGTTACAAGTCTCTAAACGGCATGAACATTATCCTGCTGTTTTATTGTTTTATAATGTAAAAGTAAATGCAGGCATTAAGAAATGTGCAGTGCTGTCAGGCTCCTTGAGGATTTAAGAAAATTGCCCTAACTGTTGAAGAACTGAAAATAATCTTCTCAGGTCGCAGAGAGCAGTTGTTACAATACTGCCTGGCATTTGCTGCTTTTTTTCTCTAACCATAGTGGTGATTTGAATCAATGCTGAAGAAACTCAGATTTTATTTGATTTCAGCAAACTGCTATTGCCTCGTAAGAATTACTCATAAAACACCATGGTTAAAAATAGGAAGAAAATAAAGGGCTCATTCTTAGCTCTACCTAAGCCTAAACCACATATCTGTTTCTTGTAATTGTACAACCCAGTTTCTTGATCCCATTTGTAAATTTGATATAATAGACACATATACTAAGTGTTAATCACAGTGCTGTGAAATTATGTTATGCTGCAGGCTTTTCATAGAAATGAGAGGAACACAGAAGCAAAATCATCGAGCTAAAGCCTTCCCCAGAAGTTCTTGTGTGTCATTCTGGATTTTTAGAATATTAAGAAATAGGCATTCCTTTTGTCCTATCTGTTTTAAAATATTTCCATTTAAATGCAGATTTTGATTTTCCATCTGGGACTAGGTAGGAGCCATTCCATTATACTACTAAGAGAGTAATCCACTTTAACACAACATTTCTCCCTAAAGGGATGGTCTTTTCTACTCACAAGAAATTCTATTTCTCAGAATGATATTAACATTCATAATGTGGTGATTTTATCTTGATTTAAAAGATGTTTCATTCTGGCAGTAAAAAGGATTAGGAGAACATTGTTTGTATCTGATTGCTAAAATATAGCCTTACCTTGTTTAAGATCAGGTATTAGTAATTTACAAAGTGGTTTGAGGTGCATGTTTGATTCATATTTTATCATAAAAAAACTATAAGCCTAGTGAAATGGAAATCACTAGATTCATTAAATTGAATTCTTAAACCTTGAATTGTACAGTTTTGTTTTGCTTTATTTTAAATAAAACAGGTTTTAAAGATTTCTGAGCATTGTATGGCACTTCTTTCTTTCATTTTCTTTATGCCTTGCAAAGAAGCCTTTTGGGTAAGGAAAGTGCTAGAACAACTAGTTACTCCATTCTGGGGCATAGAAGTGATGATTTTCCATCAGCCTCAAAATTACTAAAACTTAAGCTAGAGAGATTACCTTAATTAAATGGCATATCTCAGGTAGAAGAAGAAAGGCTCTGAAGGCCTTTCTGCTTTTTGTTGGGCAAAGTCCTGGCATGCAGAATGTAGCTATCCAGTGCCGAAGCACATTGGGACCCTGTGTGGGATGCCAGTCCCATGCCCCTAGGCACTCTGTCATTCAGCCTGCAGATTAGTAACCAGAGGCTGAGCAGTTCTCCTCAGAGCCTGGTGCTTTCAGTCAGCCCATTCTGAAGTCAGAAAATGTAAGGTTTTAAAGATTTTGAACAGTCAAGAAAGTGTTTTTGTTTTTGTTTTTCCTTTAACAAAATAAGAGGGCTTAATGACACTTTTTTAGAACCAGCATTTTACACACAAATATGTGTTTACGTATTTTGTGTATGTATTGCACACATGAGTGATTTTAACAGATTGAAAACTTTAAAACCCAACCAGTATATGTATGACATGCATGACCTCTAGAGAAGATTTTCTAATACCATATATCCTTAAAAATTCCTAATTAATGGTTTACTAAATCATGTTGTCTAGAGAGCTCTTAATTATGGCTTAATGGTACCTAATTAATGTCAGTAATTCAGAACTATATAGTATGAATAGAATAGTGTTTTAAATGACTTTGTACTTTTTTGAAATTTTTAGTTAAAAATTGTTTGGTGCTTAAAATTTGTAATGCTAATCTCTACATCATTGTTCCTAGAAATATTCACATACTTTAGATATTCAGACATCTGTCTACAAACTTAGGAGATTTCTACAAGCAACTTTACGTATATAGGTATATGCTAGTTTGATTACTATGCTTATTCGAATTTTCATTAAGATTATTTTTATCTTCATCATAAACATATGCACATAAAATATCTTGAGATGAAATTTTTATATGATAGGGTTTTGTTTAAAATCGATTTAAAAAATTAACATAGCTTGCCAATAAATCCATCTTTAGGGTGAGTACATTAAATTTATTTTTTTGAATTTCAGGGTTTTTTATAATTATCTGAAGTATCAGTAGTTTATGGGTGATGTTAATAAATCTAATTTTTAAATTTAGTCAAGATACATGTTCACAAAATAAAAATTGAACCTTAAAATTGAAACAAACAAGTAGATAATAGAATGCACTAAAGGCATATTCTTGTTTTTCATTTTTAAGAGTGCAGAATACAGTTGTCTTTCCCACCCCCAGCCTTTCTTTTCTCTGACACTGTCAGTTTTTTAGCACTCTCACTGGAATTTATTTTGTTGTAGTAAATAAAAGACAAGTCATTATTAAACAGATTTTGTGGTTAATTCAATGTATGATTACCCTTTGCCATAGGTACTTTTAAGGGCTTTTATCCAAAATAAAATTCATTAAAAATGCAATTAAAAAATCTATTGTTAATGACTGCTTGAGTGACTAGCTCATAATTGGCTCATTACAATAAAAAAGCAACTGTTTAAAAATGGTGACAATGAGCTACAGTACAGAGCGAACACTTCATTGTGAGGCCCTCTGTGATCACAGGAGCCTGAAGGTGAAGCAGAAGCCTATGAATGTGAGACTCCAGCACAACTTTCCCTTTTCCAGTACAGTGGGAGCTGAGAGCGGGTCATGACCTAGCATGGGCTGTGCAGTCACAGCCCTTCTTATTTACAGTGTCCCAGGCTGAAGAGTAAACTTAGGTAATACAGTCCACTTAAATGCTGGCATTCAGGCTCTTCTTTGTTTCCTTTCCCCAGAAATCTTTTCAGTTGACTTAAATTACAAAGTTGTAATCAGGAAATCTTTAGTTCTGTTGGGGCAGCGCTAACAAAGACAATATTGTCATAGAAGCAGTCATTATTACCTGCTCCTTGTTAATGTGGGAAAGCATGGAGATACTGTTTTTCAAACTGAGAATTAGTTTTTTAAAACATTCCTAGAGACTTATTTTTGTTTAGATATTTTGGTGAGTTAATACTAGTATTACTTCAAATTAATTAATTTTGATTTCTTTTAAACCACAAGTTCACAGTAAAATAAAATATGGACTTAGGGGATGCAGAAAGAAAAGCGAACTGTACGTGTTGAGCTTTTTCCTTATCTAATTCCAGTCTTCCTTCCCATTTTGTATTTTCAGCTTGCCAATGATTTGACACACTATGTAAACTCTGCAATGTCAAACTTTTTGATGTCAGATGTCAGCTGTTCTCTTTATAGGATAAGATTATAAACTATTGAAACAGATAAATGAAAATGGCTACTAAATCTCTTCTTAGAGTTCCATATAGAAAGCAGAAATCCTGAGTCCTAACAATGGTTGAAAGGGCTTCTTTAATGAGCCCTGTATTTCCAAAATGCTTTTCCTGTTTGAGGCTAGAAAAACAGTAAAAGTTTAAAAGACCCAATGACTCCTGCTTTTGTTTAGTCTACATCAGCAAAATTAATGTTGCTTTGGTGTTTGGTGACTGACTCTGGGGTAATTTTTCATTACCTGTATTAAATGTTGAATTGTTTGCACTCTGAACTTTAGGCCAGTCTGTGGGAATGCAGAGTGCAGGCAAGGTGATGACATTCTGTCAGACAATGTTGTCAAGAGGCCGAGGCAGGAGAATATAGTGTTTGAGGCCAGTGTGAGACACTGAAACACACACACACACACACACACACACACACACACACACACACACACACACACACACACACACACACCAGATAAGCTCAGTATAGTTGAGGGTACTCAGCAGTTAGGTTTTGTTTTGTTTTGTTTAATTTAACTGAGTTCTCATTTATAGCTTAAAATAGTATAGCTTCAGTATCGCTTGTGCTGGCTTGCATTCTTCTTGACACCTTATTTTGAACCTGTGAGGTTTGTTTTTGTCTGTTTTTCTTTCTCTCAATAGAATAAAAAAGTGGCTGCAAAATAAACAACTGTTTATAGCTTTGTTGAATTCACGTTGCTTTCTGGTTCAATTTTTCTTCAAAGACCTGCTTCTTCAGTTCCCCTTTCCACTCCTCCCAGCAAAGCTGAGCAGTACCTTCTCCACATTGGTGGCAGGGAGGAGGTAGCAGGAGGCAAACACGTGCACCACAGGCTTGTGAGCCCTTGAGCATATGGTGCTGTGAGATTTATACTTGTATAAACAGGGCTCTTGGTAAGGGCTGTCATTGGGCGTACCAGTGCCCATACTATAGTACTGTAGACATGTGAGAGGTGCTGAAGCTGTGAGGCTCTTGATCCGAACACTTTACCCTTGGATTCATGAGCATATTTTATAATATTTGTACTCAAACCTTGTGAGCTAGAGACAGGTCTGATTTTTTTTTGCTTTCTTTTCTTTGATGTAGTTTATTATTATTTATGCAGAGATATCTTGTAGAAGATAGAGTCTTTTATTCCTTTTACGATGCTACTACATCCGTTTATAACAAGGAATATGTTGGTTTTAACTGTTAAAGAAGAAGTGCATACTTTCCTTCATCAAATGTGTTACATATGACAGCTGTCTTGACTTTATGGACATGATTCCTAGATTCCAGCATCAGTGAAGGAATGGCCAGTTCTGCTGGAACGCATCGTCTAGATGATGAATGACCATATAGCACCTAATTGTGGTGGTAGAGTTGTTCTTTTTCAAACCAATGCTGTGGGAATATAGAAGAGTGAGAGATTGGTTTTGACATCAGGAAAGCACTTGGTGGGCAGTGGGGAAACACAGATGAGAAATGACTTCTCAAGAGATGAATGACTTCTGTCACTGGCATTGCATTTTTCATGGGACAGAAATGTGACAATATGGTACATAACTCTCAAGTTTGCTGTGACTAGACTGTGTATAAGTACAAGTAGGACGTAAGGGTGAGGGGACTTGGGAGTAGTTGTAAAAAGCCATGAATACCTTCTGAGGAGTCTGCAGACCTTCACGGTAAGGACTGTGGAGTCAGGGGACGCTTGTAAGTTAAGCAAACTTGATGGCTTTTTGTTCCAGGGACTGGGGTACTGTTGTGATAGTCTTGGCCAGGCTTGTGTTTGGAGGAATGTGGACATTGGGACTTTGTATTAGAAAAGCAGTTGAATGCTTTAAGTGGAGCTTAATGTGCCATATTAGTAGGAACATGGAAGACAGTGGTTTTGAGGGTGATTTGAACTGTGTGGGGCTTGGCTCAAAAGGTTCCAGAGGAGAGGAATGGCCTACAGATCCTTATTGTGATATTTTGGCTAAGAACATGGCTGCTTTCTGCCCTTGTCTGAAAGTCTGCCTGGGACTAAATTGAGGAGTTTTGAATTAGTTACATCGGCAGAGGAAATTTCAAAACAGCCTAGCATTGACTCTGTCCTGTGGTTATTAGGTTCATTCTTATGAAGATCTATAATGAAAAGGAACAAGCTGAGCAAGGAAAAATACTAAAAGTATGGTTCAAGGACAAAAGGGGCACCAGGAAGTAGAATAGAGCTAAGTACTGTGTTCAAGAAGATAAAAAGATTAAAGAAAAGCCTGATGTTAAATAAAATAAAAGGAATAGTGACCTTGGGGCAAGAACCCACCCATCTAAGCTTCTGATTTGTGAAAAGGAATTAAAGAAAAGCTTAGGGCGGGGTGTGATGGCACATACCTTTAAATCCCAGCACCTAGAGGCAGATGAAGGCAGATCTCTGAGTTTGAGGCCAGCCTGATCTACAGAGTGAGTTTCAGGACAGTCAAGCTTAGGCAATGAAGGAAACTCAAAAACAGAAAGCTGGTGAAGATGTAATTGAATGAGGGGGGCCACGTTCTAGCTCCAGCAGCAGAACCTGGCAGCTTTGGCCATGTGGCTCTGGTTTTAGAGTCAAGAACAGAAGAAAGGGGTTATGGGCATGTGTCAGGGGGGTCCCTGCATGGAAGCCTAGGCCAATGCATGGCATTGTTTTTTTTTGTTTTGTTTTTTGTTTGTTTGTTTGTTTGTTTTTTGTTTTTCGAGACAGGGTTTCTCTGTGTAGCTTTGCGCCGTTCCTGGATCTCGCTCTGTAGACCAGGCTGGCCTCGAACTCACAAAGATCCCCCTGCCTCTGCCTCCCGAGTGCTGGGATTAAAGGCGTGCGCCACCACCGCCCGGCGCATGGCATTGTGAAGGTGAAGCCTGGATTGCCTTGGAGACCCCAAAATGTTGGAGATGCCAGAGCCATGGGATACCTGCCTAGGAAAGCTGCTAACATAGTTAACAGAAACCAGCCCTAGGAGAGAGAAATATATTGCAATCAACAAAGCTGACAGGGATTGGAATCTAAAGAGCACTTTGACATCAGACATGAAGATGCAGAGTTTGGGAGTTTGCCCAGCTGAGTTTTGGTCTTACTTTGGTTCAGTATTTCCTATTTATGTTCCCTTTCCTCCTTTTTTGAATGGTAATGTATATCCTATGCCATTATGTGTTGGAGGTATAGGATCTACTTTTTCGTTTTGATTTTACAGGAGATTACAGTTAAGAGATTGTGTAAATCTCCAAGGAGACTTTGGACTTTGGACTTTTAAACAAGATTGAGACTGATGTAGATTATGGGGACTGCTGTGGGATGCCTTTCTGTATGCTGTGAATATGTGTTGCTATGATTGGTT
Organism: Peromyscus californicus insignis; assembly: GCF_007827085.1. Classification (NCBI taxonomy): domain Eukaryota; kingdom Metazoa; phylum Chordata; class Mammalia; order Rodentia; family Cricetidae; genus Peromyscus; species Peromyscus californicus. Next base: position 88,865,655 of record NW_026294595.1, on the reverse strand, counting down.
GATAAAGAAGCTGCTCTAGCCTATGGCAAGTCAGGTTATAGCCAGGCAGGAAATCCAAGAGAGAGACAGGAAGAAGAAATGCAGAGGTGGAAGAGATGCCAGCCTGCCACCAATGAGCAACAAGATGCCAGCAGACCGGTAATGCCACAGCCACATGGCAACATATAGATTAATAGAAATGGGTTGAGTTAAGTTATAAGAGCTAGCTAGCAAGAAGCCTGTCCCATAGGCTATACAGTTGGTAATAAATATAAGCCTCTGTGTGTTTAATTGAGACCAAACAGCTGCAGGACTCAGGTGGGAGAGATTTGTCCGGATCTCGGGGCTGGGCAGAACCGGAGAAAATTCCCACTATAGGGGACTTTTGAAGTTGAGCAAAATGAATTTTGAATTATTATATGGCTCTAAGTCTATGGGGCCAGGAAGTATAATGTGGTGATTTGAATAAAAGTGATTTCCATAGCCCATAGGGAGTGAGACTATTAGGATGTGTGGCCTTGTTAGAGTAGGTGTGGCCTTGTTGGAAAAAGTATGTCCCTGGAGGTGGGCTTTGAGGTCTCAGATGCTCAGGCCACATCCAGTGTGGCATTTCTCTTCCTGCTGCCTGAGGATCCAGATGTAGAACTCTCAGCTCCTTCTCTAACACCATAGCACCATGTCTGCCTGCACGCCACCATACTTTCTACCATGATGCTAATGGACTAAACCTCTGAAACTGTAAGTCAGCCCCAATTAAATGTTTACCTCAGTACTCAGGAGGCAGAGGCAGGTGACTCTTAAGAGTTAGAGGTCAGCCTCGTCTACAGATTGAGTTCCATGATAGCCAGGGCTACACAGAAAACCATGTCTCAAAAAAAAAAAAAAAAAGTTTTCCTTTATAAGAGTTGCTATGGCCCATTCTTTGCCCTCCTTATCCCCCACCCAACTCCCAGTTTACTCATGTAGAGCTCATCTATTTCTCCTTCACTGGACTATCTATGTGTCCCTCTTAGGGTCCTCCTTGTTAGCTAGCTTATCTGGAACTGTGGGTTGTAGTCTGGTTATCCTTTGCCTTACATCTAGTATCCATTTATGAGTGAGTACATACTATTACCTCACTCACCATTTATGAGTGAGTACATACTATTACCTCACTCAGGATGATATTTTCTAGTTCCGTCCATTTGCCTGCAAATTTCGTGATATCATTGCTTTTTTACTGCTAAGTAGTACTCGATTGTGTATATGTATCACATTTTCTTTATCCAGTCTTCAATTGAAGGGCATCTAGGTTGTTTCCAGGTTCTGGCTATTACAAATAATGCTGCTATGAACATAGTTGATCATGTGTCCTTGTGGTATGATTGAGCATTCCTTGGCCATATGCCCAAGAGTAGTATAGCTGGGTCTTGAGGAAGATTGATTCCCAATTTTCTGAGAAACCGCCATACTGATTTCCAGAGTGGCTGTATAGGTTTGCACTCCCACCAACAGTGGAGGAGTGTACCCCTTGCTCCACATCCTCTCCAACATAAGCTATCTTCAGTGTTTTTGATCTTAGCCATTCTGACAGGTATAAGATGGTATTTCAGAGTTGTTTTGATTTGCATTTCCCTGATGACTAAGGATGTTGAGCAGTTTCTTAAATGTCTTTCAGCCACTTGAGATTCTTCTGTTGAGAATTCTCATTAAGCTCTGTAGCCCATTTTTTAATTGGATTGTTTGGTATTTTGATGTCTAGCTTTTTGAGTTCTTTATATATTTTGGAGATCAGCCCTCTGTCAGATGTGGGAATGGGGGATGAGAACATAAGGAAATGGGAGGGTTGAGCAGGGACAGGGTCAGAGTGGGAGAGCAAGGAAAGAGATACCATGATAAATGAAGACATCATGGGAATAGGAAGAGGCAGGGTGCCCAGGAAGTTCTCAGGAATCTACAAGGATGATCCCACTTTGGACTACTGGCAATGGTCGAGAGGGTGCCTGGACTCGTTTACTCTGGTGACTGGTCTAGTGAATACCATGTCATCATAGAGGCTTCATCCAGTGATTGATGGAAGCAGATGCAGAGATCCACGGCTGGGCACCAGGCTGAGCTTCGTTAATTCAATCAATGAGCGAGAGAAGGGATTCTGTGGGCAGGGGATGTTGAGATCATGATGGGAAACCATGCAGAGATGACCAGCCACACTAGTGGAAACCCATAAACTGTGGACTAATAGCAGTGGAGCCCCCATAGGACTAGACTAGGCCCTTTGGATTTGGGAGACAGTTGTTTAGCTTGGACTGTTTGGGGGGCCCCCAGGCAGGGGGATCGGGATCCATCCCTGGTGCATGGATGGGCTTTTTGGAGCCCAGTGCCTAGGGTGTGACACCTTGCACAGCCTTGGTGCAGGGAGGGGAAGGGCTTAGACCTGCCTCAGCTGAGAGTGCCAGGCTCTGCTGACTCCCCATGGGAGACCTTGATTGGGAAAATGTGGGCATGGGCGATGGGTTGTAGGAGAAGGCTGGGGGGTGGGAAGAGGGAAGAGGGAAGAGGGGGGAATCTGTGGTTGGTATGTAAAGTCAATAGAAAATTTCTTAATAAAAAAAGGAAACAAAAATAAAATAAAATAAAATCATCGTTCTGGAAAAGAAAAAAAGAGTTGCTATGGCCAGCCATGGTGTCTAAGACAGAAGTTGGACACACAAATAGCAGACAGTAACACTCAGAATGTTGAAGTCAGCACTGTGTAAATTGATGGTGGAGATCATCAACAAAGAACCAGATCAGCTGTATGAGCAGGAAGGCTTACATACCATGATGAATCTGGACTTGGTCATGTAGTTGCTGTGTGATTTTGGAGAAGTTTTCTCATCTAGAAAATGCAGATAAAAACCATCTACTTCACAGAGCTGCTGTGTTAGGAGAGTGCTATGATGCAACAAAAGATTGTCCCCCATGGAGTCTTGATAAGAAGAAGGACATGACTAATAAGTAACTTTGTAAGATGAAAGAGCTTTAGATATGGTTGTAAGCTGTGAAAATTGTAAACTATGAGGAGTTCTTGGAGGTATTGATCAGAAATGTGAAAGCTGATTGAACAAGATCCAGAGGTTTTGGAAATAACAAAAGGAAAGTGCAGTCAGTGAGTTAGCTCTGGGCAGAATGTGGTGAATTTAGAGAAGAGAAACAGAAAAATAAAGGCTTGTCCCTCTGACACCTTCAATTTCCCCCTCTCCCTGGAGGCAAGAAGATTTACTGTAAATGAGTGATGGTAAGGAAAGGAGAGTGAAGATTGCTAAACTACCCAAAGTCAGAGGGTTGTTTGGAGTAGGAGCATTTTAACATTAGAATTTCAGCTACAATAAATGCAAACATGTGACTTCTGTAGGTAAGGGCACTTTTTAGGAAGCACCTTACTTATTTACTTTTCATGGGTGTGCAATGATATATTTCATCAGTGAAGACACAAATAACGAATTCCAGGAATCATGATGGACTAAGGCAAGTTTCTGTGAGGACAAGTGTCTAAGTTAATTTTCCTGGTGGATAAAACACGAGTGAGAAATTCCTAGGAAATAAGCCTCTGGGCATGCCCAGGAGGGATTATCTAGGAGTTTAGAGTAGCCTCTGGGCATGAATAACCGAGATTATCTTGATTAGGTTAATTGAGTTATGCCAACTGTAGAAGGATGGAGGTCCAAGAATGAATAAAAAGGGGAAAGAGAAGGGTGTAGCAACCTTCTCCCTCTGCTTCCTGACTTTGATTCAAGGTGAGCAATTGCCACCATAACTTCCCTGCCACAATGGACTATTAACCTGGAGCTGTGATACAAAATGAAGTCCTTTCTCCATTACGTTGCATTTGTCAGGGAATTTCATCAAAGCCATGTAAAAATAAGATGACTTTATATACTTTAGATAGGAGAATACAAAATTAGTAGGAATGTAAATGAACACACCTGTTTAAAGGTGACATTTTCAGAGCAACAAACAAAACATAATACAGTCATCTTAATGATAGTTTCATAAATGTCAGTGATGAAAGACTACCATTCAGGAGAATGACGTATGGAATCAAAGCCTATGACTTCTATGTTGATAACAGCATTAAACAAAAGAGGTACCCACATTCATGCTTAAATGCATTAAAAACATACTTTTGCACAAGTACCTTTCAAATACTGATTTTTAAATAATTTCCTATTGCTTATTTTATTAAGCAATTTTCCCACTTGAATAATTGAGAAGTTTTATTAAAATACTCTGGCCGGGTTGGTGTTGTTTTCTGTTACAAAGGCTGAACCAGCACCAAAGAGTTAACTGTTGACTGTCCAGTGTCCTGACAAAAGTAGCACTCATGGTATAGTCTCCCCAGTGCAATTAAAACTGGGAGCAGGAGAGTTCGGGTTGCCTGCAGGGGCAGTGGCAAGCAGGAGAACTTGAGAGATTATGGCCTCACTTCATTCTGTGTTCCCTTCCTTGTGTTAACAAACAGGACTTCACTGAATACTTCCTTGGTTTCCTTTCTTAATGTCTGTTTACTTTTGACTGAAGAAGAGTTTAGCATTTAGGAAATAGGGAAGATCAATCTTCACATGATCTTCTAACTTCAAAAGTATTTGTCTTACGAATGTTTAAATTTGAGATGTTTGAATTTGTGTAACATCTTGGTTTTGATATGATACTGCCTTTATCTAGTTAAGTAATTGATGTACTTTAACTATACATGTTTATGGAATACAGTGTGAAATTTGGATATATATGCGCAAAGAGAAATGGTCAAATTTATTTATCAATTTTGTTTCCGTGTGTGTGTGTGTGTGTGTGTGTATGTGTGTGTGTGTGTGTGTGTGTGTGTACTTCAGGAAGTTTTAACCTAATCCTTCTTCTGTAATTCAGTTTCGGTCCCCACTTTTAACACCTTCATTCCTGTCCTAGCCTCTGTGACCATTATTCTGCTTTCTACTGCTATACAACTGATTATCCTTCTTCCATATTTGACCAAGAGCATGCAGTTCATCTTTCTATGTCTAGATCTTTCTTTTCTCCTTAACCATATACTTCTGTTCCATGCCACAGTGACAAATTTTCATTCTTTTTTTTGGTTAAATAATATTCCACTGCAGTATGCCACTATTATGTATAAATGCACATATTTACATTCACAGGTATTGTCATAGATATATAATGCTTTATTTAGTTCATGGTGCTAAATAAACCTGGAAGTGCAGACATTTCATTTGCTTTGGAAACATGCCATGGAGTAGCATTGCCAGATCACATGGTAGATTTGTTTTTAGTTTTTCAGGCCCTTTCATGCTGTTTTTAATATTCACTGTACTAATTTGCATTCACACCAATTCCGCCTCTACCAGCTTTAGTTATTAACTAAATAAACTATAGTTTATTTGGGGGCTTTTTTATTATAGCCATTCTAATTGAGGTGAGAGTTTGTTTTCCCCAAAAATTAGTGACTCTGAGCATTATTTCATGTACTTGTTGACTGTTTACATATTTTAGAGAAATATCTATTCAAATAATTCCCCCAAGAATGGTCATATGTTGATTATAATCATAGAGAATCCTAGAGCAGCATTTAAAATTGAGTATTGACTCACATAAAGAGACATTCAATAGTTACCCCACCCCATGCTTTGAGCATTTTTAAACTGTTGTTTTGAATATTTTTCCAGTCAAAAATTAAAACATCATGATTCTAGGTCATTTAGCACAAAGCTTGAGTCAAATTGTAAACATCTTCCAGCTAGATGATTAAAAGTGAACTGCTTTTGGAGAGTGCTGGATCTGATCTTAAATTAGATAGGTTAAGGTCAGAGTTGAGGGCAGCTCTGATAAATTAAGTAGTCCTTTTTACTCTGGTTAGAAAAACTCCTGAAGTACAGCCACACGTAAAAACATGTGAATGAAATTTAAATCAGAATAGATTTCTACTTTTTCATAAAGATAAAAATTATCCAGTATAGTAATTTCTGTTTTTGAAGCTTATTAATGAAGAAAATAGAATCAAAATTTTATACAGAGATAGGTTTGCTCTATTTAAAACAAAACAAAACGTAACAAAAAAGAGCCCAGCAAACTCTGAACTTAACTTTCCAATATTCAGATGAACTAAATAGCTTCTAAAGTTTTCATTTTCAGTAGGAAATTGAAGGTTGTAATACTCATTTGTGTGTGTGAGATTTGTATATGATGGTAGATTCCTAGAAGAATTTACATATATCATAAGTAGGTCCCATGTTAGTGGTTTTAAGAAATAACTGAGTGTCTGACACTAGAGCTAATGCCCAAGAATAAACACTTGTGCAGACAGGAGAGCTTCAGAACCTCCGGGTCCATTGTTGTGCTGCAAAGACACAGAACACAGTATTAAGAGAGAAAATGATGAAAATGTGAAAGAAACTATATAATGTTTTATCATATTACTATTATCAATTGTCGCTATAGTATTGGGGAAAATAACTTACATATGGAAACACCTAAGAAGGGAAAGGGGAAAGGAATAACACTTCTAAAATGATAAAATCACATGACTAGTCAAATCAAGTCCCATCTCACTATTTTAAAAATTAGCTTTCACAGAAGAAGTCTATATTAGAACTTGGTTTGCAGCTTATTTCTAATAGACAAAAATCTGTATGATACAGCACATTTGAATGTGCATGGTGCTTTTTGGACAGCCTAGTTGTCATTAAATGAATAAACAATACCAGGGAACAAAGCAATGGAAATTTAGCCTTTGTGTGAACAAGTACACAGAGGCATAGCCCACACTGCTTATACAGTAATTGATTGAGCTATTATTTAAATCACAAGAAGCTTCCTGAGGTAATAGCATTCTTCTAACAGCAGTCTTAACCTTCTCCTTTTCCGTGATCACTGCATTGCTTGCCAGCAGATGCAGCTCTCAGGAAAAAGAACAAATGTCAGATTAAACTGACTTGGATTATGGTAGAATCCTTGTTAGTCTCCCGAAAACACTGGCAAGGTGAGAACAGTTAGTTTTCAATGACCCATTCATTGATTGTATCTGCTCATAGAAATGATAAAACTCATGACTGATAAAAACAAACAAACAGCCGGGCGGTGGTGGCGCACGCCTTTAATCCCAGCACTCGGGAGGCAGAGCCAGGTGGATCTCTGTGAGTTCGAGGCCAGCCTGGTCTCCAAAGCGAGTACCAGGAAAGGCGCAAAGCTACACAGAGAAACCCTGTCTCGAAAAACCAAAAAAAAAAAAAAAAAAAAACAAACAAAGAAACATAGCTTCTGATTAGTAGAGAATCTGTCAGCATCCTGGTAAAAATCCTTTCAGTATCATAGGGAGTAATTCTGGTGCTAATTATGTGGTGGCATCTCATGTATTCATTTTCCTGAAAAATGAAAATTAGATGACTTGCTTAGACATTGAATGAAAATGTTCCTCATTTGGGGTGAGAATGACAAACATCAGACTCATCTATTTGTAATCAAATCGCTTCTCAGTCAGAACTTGGTGCGGAGAAAGTGGGAAGACTTAGTCCACTGTTCGTATAAGTGCTGAAATCCTTGCTCCAAGATTATTCCACTGGCTTCTACTCATAGAATTTCAAGTGAAATTGATAAGGCAACAGGAATTGCACATAAGTATAGGTAGTACGTACTATTGTATTATATAACTGGAAAAAAGGAAAAACGTGGAATAATAGAACATTGTTGGCTGGCTTTTTCACAGAATAACAACTGTTGGAACTTCTATGCTAAGGGAATTAACTGGAAATGGCTATCCCAGTAAAACAGTTTTGTTGCAGCCTTAAGTTCTAGAGTCAGTATGTAAGTACATATAAGATACAAAATTACCCATGTGCTTTGAGAACATCTAGGTATAATAATCATAGGACAAGAGACTAAATGAAAATGTGGCCAGATAGCCTGGGCTGCAGGAGTCAGTGTTAAAATGCAGTGTGAAACTTTATGGTGTGGTTGAATGTGACTCTTCCCCTTAAGCCCATGTTGAAAGGATCAATCCCTGGCTTGTACTTTTGAGAGGCCGTACCTACTTCAAGAAGTGCAACTTAAGGTGAGGTCCAAAGTTCCTTGGGGGCATGCTCTTGAAGAGGATTGTAGGAACTTAGTCTCTTAATTTCTTTTTCTCTCTCCTTTTGTGGATGCTAGGAGGTGAACAGTTCTGCCCCACCACACACACTACACTACAGCCTGCTTGCTCCCTCACCACAGTGGATATGCAATAGGGCTTCCTAACCATGGCGTGAAAGGTCTAAGACAGTGATACTAAATGAATCTTACCTGTTTTAAAGCTGATTTATAGTGGGTATTTATAACAATAACAGAAAATTAACCAATAGACTTGGTAGTAAAAATAATTAAAACACTTGAGAGGTGTCCATTGTTTGGAATTAGGTAGGAATGAGCTATCCCATAAAGGAAGAAGCAAGTGTTTTCCGTTGGTGACAGTTCCTTAGCTGCACTTCCTGGAAGGTAGAGAAATGTGGAATGGGCGAAGGGAAGGACTAGACGAGTCCCAGGTAGTCTTAAATGTATGTTTCAGGGATATGTTCATAACCGTATCAAAACTCTGCTTCTTATTATAATCAAAGAACAAGTGAATTTAGTATGTCTTCCCAAAAATGGGTTTGGTTTGTCTAACAAAAGTAGAGAGAAAGGGGTGAAGAGACAGGGCAAGCAAAAACTAGGACCAATATATGATTTCTGTTAAAAAACAAATGACCCACAACAGAGGGGGTCTTGTCACCATTGTTGAATATTTTATCAGCTCTGTCTATTTTAGACTATGTTTCACTGAAAGCCCTTGGGCCCTTGGACATGGCTAGGGAAAAGATTTGAGGAAGTATTAAGAATGTTGATATTTTATCTTGGAACTGGTACAGGACATTGTTCTCCAGAGAAGGAAGGTGACAGTCATTAACATACTGAAGATACTCTACTTAACAATCTTGCATCTGCTCAATTTATAGTCACTTGTGGAGGTTTGCTTCTAATATTGAACATGAATGAATATAGCTCAGTAACAGACATTATTTTACAGATGAGTTTTATCAACCATGTTTTAGATGTCTTGTCTAAGCTGTAATAGGACTTTTACACTCTTGCAATGTTAGGATGCTAGTTGTTTAAATATTTACTTTTAGCAAAATACCGGCAGAACAAAGAAACTGATAGTGTTCTTTGTTTCTTTGCTTTATTTTATTTTGGTTTTTGCTTTGTTTTTTTTTTTTTGGTGCATTTGTTTGTTAACTAGCACTAAATTAGCCATGTACAGAAATGTGTTTACTCAATTTATAACACACATATGACTATTTAAAAAACAAATGAAATATAAAATACTTAAGGGAAATACCCAACAGACAAGAAGACTTAATGCAAAAGACCATGCTTTAGAGAATAGAGCTGATTCTTTTTTTTTTTAAATTTATTTTAATTTATTTTGCAATACAATTCAGTTCTACATATCAGCCACGGATTCCCTTGTTCTCCCCCCTCCCGTCCCCCTCACCTTTCCCCCAACCCTCCCCCCATTCCCACCTCCTCCAGGGCAAAGCCTTGCCCACAGACTGAGGTCAACCTGGGAGACTCAGTCCAGGTAGGTCTAGTCCCCTCCTCCCAGGCCGAGCCAAACAATCCTGCATAGGCCCCAGGTTTCAAACAGCCAACTCATGCAATGAGCACAAGATCTGGTCCCACTGCCTGGATGCCTCCCAAACAGATCAAGCCAATCAACTGTCTCACCCATTCGGAGGGCCTGATCCAGTGGGGACCCCTCAGCCATTGGTTCATAGTTCATGTGTTTCCATTCATTTGGCTATTTGTCCCTGTGCTTTATCTAACCTTGGTCTCAACAATTCTCGCTCATATAAACCCTCCTCATTCTCACTAATTGGACTCCCAGAGATCCACCCGGGGCCTAGTCATGGATCTCTGCATCCAGATCTAGAGCTGATTCTTAACCCTACTGGATGATACTGTATTTTAATACCAATGATAGTTTGCCAAATATGTATGTTATGGAATAATCTTTTTGTACATTGTGAATATGTGTCACTTGGATTGGTTTAATAAAAAGCTGAATGTTCAGTAGCTAGGCAGGATTTTGGGGGCAGAGAGAATACTGGGAAGAAGGGCTGAGTCACAAGGAGTCAATAGTACTCAGGAAGCAGCATGGGCAGTACAGAGTAAAAAGGTAATAAAGCCACAAAGTAGAAAATAAATTAATAGAAATAAGTTAATTTGAGTTATAGGAGCTAGTTAGAAACAAGCCTAAGCTAACAGCTGAGCTTTCATAATTAATAATAAGTCTCCATGTGGTTATTTGGGAATTGGCCGGCAGGACAGAAAAATCTGCTTACATGTGTAAATAGTTGTAAATTCGCTGTTGAGAACCAGTAAAAATTGAAACTGTAGTATAAAGGGAAGCTCACTAATGCTTTTATGCTATTTTATGGTTTGACTTCATTATATTTTACTTTATTCATTTGACAAATGTTTGTTGAGGACGTATTGTATAATAATCCCTCTGTTCATTACTAGGGGGTGATAAGGTAAAGAGATGCACTGTTTGTGAGCATCTGCTTAGAGTCTAGTAATTAATGTCTATGTTAATTACCAATTAATTACATAATTATCCATGAGTGTCTACAGACATTAATCAAATAAATTATCTAACATAAAATTGCAGTTAAGAGAATTGATCCAGCAAAAATGTAGAAGCCATGAGAATGACTTAAACAGCTCAAAGATTCCAGACGCTTCTGGAAGTTAGGCTTGGGCATATGAGGTTATTCCAATCTGGTGACATCCTAGTAACTACCAGCAATACATCTCTGTTTGAGAGATGGGTTTGAACCAATCTCTACCAGGTCTCTACCAGAGAGAAGAGCCTAGTGTGAGTAGTTACAGGTCTAGAAGAAAATAGTGGGTTTGTGATATGTAGTGAAACTGAGGGTGATGTGTAAGCAAGCTGCAGATGGGTAATGCTTGATGGTAGCTAAGAAGATAGTTCTATTTCTAGGTATTTGCCAAGTTGCCACATAGACACTATTTTCTATGGATGTATTAATTCGTTAAGAACCTTTGAATTGAATGTCATTGTGGCTCCTAATTGTATCCTACAGATGACATCATGAACCTTCTTGTACCAGCTTCCAGTGACCACTGTCTCTTCTCCAAAGACACCTACTGTCCTGATTTCTGTCCCCATCATTTATTTTGTCATGGTACTAGATTTTATGCAGTTGGACTCATAATGCTTGTAAATCCATGTTTGTTTCCTTTATGCATATGTGATACTTCTTCCATAGTATGTAGAAATACTCCATCCATTTTAATTGTCATGTAGTATTCAAGTGTGTGAATACATTGGAATAACACACAGGTGTTCATTTGGACTTTTCCAGTTTATAGCTGTTACAGAAACTATGCCTGTGAATATTTTTGTAGATACCATCACATATCATATCCATATGTTCTTGTTTCCATTAAGAAGATACACAGGAGTCTGGATCAAAGTGCATGCATATGTAGAGATATTATAGGTACTGCTACATAGGTTTCCAAAACAAAACAGTATGCACTGTCACCAGCAACAGAATCCAGTTGTTTCGTGACTTTGGCAGCACTTAGCATTGCCAGTTAATGGTCTGGTATGACCCTGTGCATTTGGGTTTTAATTTGCATTTCTCTGGTGTTACTGTTGCTTTTCTGTTTTGTTTTACTTCTGGGAAAGTGCCTTATCAAGAGTAAACACGTTAAGAATAGTGAGAAGAAATCACTAATGGGAAGTGGGAGAACAGGAACTCTACTGTTTCCATGTGGTCTTCTGGGTCTTTGAGCATGTTACCATCCTATCTGTTCTTCTAAGGATTCTAGTGATAGTGAAATAGAGTCCACACCTTGTCCTCATTTTGCCTTGATTATCTATTTGGAAGCCCTAACTCTGTATTGGTGGGCCTCATTTATCCCCTTACCGTTAATTCACCTTTCACTGTGCAGAATTTCAATTTTCCAATTAACCAGAAGTAGAAAATTCCCCTAAATAAGCTATTTATGAGTTTCAAATTGCAAGCCATTCCTGATAATGTGGTGGAATCTTGTGTAAGTCCAGCTCTGACCCACCCTTTGTGCAGTATATCAACACTGTATACTCCACCTGCCTTCAGCTGCTTAGCAGCCATCCAATTTGTAAAATTCTAGAATGGATAAACTTAACTTTTACATCTTCTAAGAATGCACGAAATGACTTCCCAGGTATCTGACAATATTCCATTCTACTTCTTTAGCTTCTTTTCTGTAAAATCGTTTCCCTTATTATATATTAATAATTGAGGTTAATACTTTGTTGTTTTTAAATAGTTATTTTTGTTACTTTTACTTAGTGTTTGGGTTTTAGCCACTACTTTTTAGTACTTTTCACAGGTATATCTTACTAAGTAGGCTAGTCTAGGAACTAGCCATCATTTAGTAAATTAGTATGGGGTTGAAGGTACATAGCTTAATGGTATAACTCATACTTAAATGCAGGAGGCACCAGGTTTACTCCATGGGAAACCCTCACCCCAAATTCTATAATAAAACCTAAAGAATAACATAGATTTGTGACTATGTTATTTTGTGTGATGATGTTTGCATATATACTTCATGTAAAACACACACGGACAGTTAGTTATATATTTAGTTGTTTAAATGCCCCAGCCAGGTTTTCTTGTGGCTGTGGATTTGCTTTTCAGTCAAGGAGAATCATCTCAGTGTGTTTTATTTTATTGTGAATGAGAGACTATTGATCAGTTAGCATGAGTGTAAGATGCTTAGACAAGTAGCTTTAAGATGGTGGTTTTCCCGATAGAAAATAGACCCATACCCGCTGTTACGTAAAAGATAACACTAAAAATAAGATTGAAGTAATATGTACATTTGGCTCTGTATTTATAACGTTCTATCTTATGCACAGTATGCCAGAACAGAAGATTTCATTTCTCTCCATGCCTTTGCTCTAATGTACTACAGTTCCAAGATGACTTGGGAGCCACCTGCCAGGGTTCAGATCCTGGTACCATATGGTTCTTAGAAACTGAATGTTCTCTAAAAAGTTACTTCAGTCTTCTACTTCAGATTTCTGATTTGTTAATCAAAAGTAAAAAATACACCTTATATATCTAAAGTTCTTTATAAAGTTTGTTATTAACAATTCAGCGATTGCTCTCAAACCTAGAGTAATCGGTCAGTAGCAAATGGCAGAAATCATCCTTTTGGAGAAGACAATGTTTCTGGTTCTTAGGAAATCCTATACCTAGAGATTACTATGACCAATAAAGAAGAAAGGAACTTCAATGAATTATCTTCTACCACTTGATAGATAATTTTCATTTATTAGCTGTTAGATATTTGAATGTATGAATAGAAAACTTGAAGAAGAAGTAGAAGAAGAAGGAAGAGAGGAGGAGGAAAAGAAGAAGGAAAAGAAGCAGAAAGTAAATTATTACCTTCCTTGATAGCTAATTGTTAGTAAGTTTTGTTGTCAAGTTGACACACCTGAAAAGAGGGAACCTAAATTGAAAGATTTCCTTCATCAGATTGGTCTGTAGCCATGTCTGTGGGGTCATTTTCTTGATTGCTAAATGTTAGAGATGCCAGTCCAGTATCACTCCTGGCAGGTGGCCAGAGCTTTATAAGAAAGGTAGTCAAGGAAGCCAGGGAAACAAGCCAGTAAGCAGCATTCCTTTGATGCCTCTGCCTCTTCTCTTGCCTCCAGGTTCTTGCCTTGAGTTCCTGCCTTGGTTTCCCTCAATGGACTATAATCTATTAGCCAACTAAACCTTTTTCTCCCCAAGTTGCTTTTGGTCTTGGTATTTATTCCTACAACAGAAACCAATAGAAAACTAATTTTATATACCCACTTACTTTGAGACAGATAGGTGCTTTCTATGCACGCCCTGTGTTTTTGATGACATTTATGAACAATATTAGCATTTAATATGATAAACTGTAAAACATTACCCATTGTGAGTATGCATTATCTAATTCTTTAAAAGCCTGAATACAAGGTAGAGGGGAAAAAAATAATTTTCCCATCTCCCATCCCCTATCCCCACCTATGAACCAGACATCATTCTTGCCCTGCCCTTTTAGCTCCTCATTCTCTACTCTTTAGACTTGGATGAAAATCTACATCAGCTCTCTGATTAGAACAACCATTGCCTCCCTGGCTGTCAGTGCTTCAGACTGATCCCTGGTCTTCCTTTGTTCCTGGCTTTTAAATGGTAAATTATGGAACTTCTCAGTCTCTGTTATCATGTAAGCTAGTGTGTTATAGTAAGTCACTTTATATGTCTGTATGTATAGTAAATATGAATATGCACATGTATATTTACATTTATATAGACTTATGCTTGTGTACATACATACATGCACACATTCCATTTTTCCAGAAAAACAAATATTATGATCTTATATTTGATGTTGATCATGACAAGTCTTGTCACATTGAAAATTACACTGGGAAAGTAGTTGAATTTGCTTTAGAAAACTACTTAAATGGTCTACTTTGTTTCTTTATCTGTAAGTCTAGTCACTGCCCTGTTGACCAAACTAGATAGCCAGCTAATCTTACTTGCTTTACTTTAGGTACCATATGAATATGCTGAATTAACTTTCTCTTGTCTATTGTCATACGGCCTTTTGCAAGTCTTCATTCTTACACTCTTGAACGTGTGTGTGTGTGTGTGTGTGTGTGTGTGTGTGTGTGTGTGTGTGTGTGTCTTTAAATTCCCTAAGCAAGCTGAGATAGCACAATGTGTTTAAGCAATGTGACTTTAGTCAGACATCACATTCTTCCAAATATATTTTTCCAAATGGAAAGATGGCTCAACGTTTTTCTATTATTATTTTAGATGAAATGTTCTGCAATATGTTGTTGATACCATACTGAAGTAAATACTGTATGCTTAAGTCTCTCGGGGACCTTCTTGAAAATGAGATGCATGTCTCAGGAGGCTATCTCAGAGAGGAGAAATTCTGAATAAAATAGCCTGAATGAAGAGGCACACATGAATTTACAACAATAATATATTCTTTTGTATAATCCTAGACGTAAAGAAAATGAGATGTTGCTACAACAGATTGCTATCACTATGTGGCTCTGTGTGGTCACATATGGCTTGAAAGCTTCGTAGTTCATAATTGTTCCTTTTTTGGTCAAATAGACTTAGGGAATTTTGTGTTACAATGAGGGAGTATAACACATTTCTGTGTCTTGTATTCTTATTCATTGAGTCTACTACAAACCTCTCTCTTTATAACTAACAATTCAGCTATTCTCTTCTGCTCGGCTCCCTCCCCCAGTGGAGTAGAAGGAGCCACAGGACTCTCAGACTTTGCTGCTAAGTGAAGTGCAAATTAAGACAAAGACTGACATGCAGTTGAAAAAGCACCAGTGAGCCTGGTATAGACTTAGGCTGAATAAGGAGATAATTACTCCGATAGTTTTCTTTTAGCCGTGGGCTCTTTTCTTTAAGTTTGGGTGCCCTTCTGCATAAAGGGCTTTCCTTCTGGGCCTAGGTATTTCAGTAGGTTTTCTTAAAGTTTATTTTCCAAAAATACCTTCACTACTTTTTTCAGTGGTAGTCATTATAGGCTTTTAAATTCAGAAAAAAAATTGTGTGTGTGTGTGTGTGTGTGTGTGTGTGTGTGTGTGTGAGAGAGAGAGAGAGAGAGAGAGAGAGAGAGAGAGAGAGAGAGAGAGAGATTATGAGCTCATATTTTTAGAAATTTAGCAAAACTGAAATCTCTCTATTCCTGAATTGTAGTGTTATAGTCTTCAACTATGGCTACTGAGATCCTGTCACTCTCCATCAAGCAGTCCATAAGGAATTCTACCCAGTTAAGTGAGTTTAGCAGTAGCTCTTGTTCAGGTGATACTCCAGATGGGTACTGCCTGTGTGGCAGCATGATTACAACTTCCTTAGAAACTTTACCTCAGAGGTCTCCAGCCATGCTGTGCTTAGATTGCTTAAGCAAAGAACTTGTGAATAATACTTTGTTTAAGCCAGTGAATGAGGTCATTTCTCATGTAGTAATAGGTGACTATGTCAGTCCATTTTCTATTGTAACAGAATACAAGGGACTAGGCTATATATAAAGAAAGGAGATTTACTTAGCTTTAGTTCTAGGGGTATAAATGTTAGATTGGACAGCCACATCTGCTTGGCTTCTGGTGGAGGTCATGTGCCATGTCACCCCATGGTAGAACTCTGAAGAGAGAAAAAGGCATCTGAATTGTAATGGTGAACCTATTCCTACAAGGAAAACATTAATCCATTTAGTACCCTAAATTCCACTTAGAGAACTGCTGTTACCATTTCATTGGGAATAAAACCTTTTCATGAGTTTTGGTAAGGACAAACCATATTCAAACCACAGCCATTAATAAGACATCCAAATTTAGAAATTAGTGGTTGTCCTGCATATATGCATACTGGACCAGCTGCCAAAGGATAATATAGGAAAATAAAATAGGATCTGTCCTGAATGTGTATAGACTTTCCCTTGGCATTCCTGAAACAATAAACAGTACAGTGGAACATCAACTTACCTAGTATTAGATATATAAAAACCCAAGAGATGCTTTTATGTATAATTTATATAGAAACAATAAACTATACAAAAGACTTGAGCATCTCAAATTTTTCTACCTAAGGAGGTCCTGCATCTATATGTAGTCAGTCTTGGTCCATACTTTACATTAGTAAACCATCAATCTACTTTCTTATATATAGATTTGCCTTTTCTCAACATTTCAAGTAATGAACTCTCCCAGTACAGAATACTTTACCTGACATCTTTAAGCACTGTGTTTTTAAAGTTCATGTTTCATGTACAATATTCCATCCCTTCTGACTGCTGAATTGTATTCTGCTACACAGATAATATTTCTGTGTCCATTCACCAATTAGTGGATAATTAAGTCATTTTCAGTTTTTTCTTCTAAATAATTTTTTAATAATTTTGATTTTCTATAAATATTCACATATAAGTAAGTAGAGTTTTTGTTTATGAGTAGATAACATATGAAGCAGTTGGTTATTCTGTGGCAAATTTATGCCTCAATCCTTAAGAAATTGCCAAACTTTTTAAAAATTAATTTATTTTTTAAATTCATTTCACATACCAACCACAGTTCCCTCTCCCTTCCCCTCACCTCCCCCAACCCAGCCCCATCCACTCCTCAGAAAGGGTAAGGCCTCCCATGGGGAATCAACAAGGCTAGCCAGGTTCATTTGAGGCAGGACCAAGCCCCCCACATACGCACATATAGAATGGGCTTCAGAAAGCCAGCTCATGCACTAGGGATAGATTCTAGTCCCACTGCCAGGGGTCCCACAGACAGACCAGGCTATACCACTGTCACCCACATGCAGAGGTCCTAGTTAGTTCAGTCCCATGCAGGCTCCCCAGCTGTGGGTCTAGGGTCAGTGAGCTCCCACAAGTTTGGGTCATCTGTCTCTGTGGGTTTCCCTGCCATGATCTTGACCCCCCACTTGCTCCTATTATCTCTCTTCCCTGTCTTCAACTGGACTCCTGTAGCTCTTCCTGGTGCTTGGATATGGGTCTCTGCATCTGCTTCCATCAGCTACTGGATGAAGGTTCTATGATGACAGTTTGGGTAGTCATCAATCTGATTACAGGGGAAGGACAGTTCAGGCACCCTCTCCACTATTGCTAGGAGTCTTAGCTGGGATAATCCTTGTGGATTCCTGGGAATTTCCCTAACATCAGGTTTCTCCCATTATGTAGGCTGTCGTTTTGTCTTTTTTACTGTGTCCTTTGCCTTACAGAAGTTTCTCAGTTTCAGGAGGGGAATGAGATCTCCATGAGTAAACTGGGGATGAGGGGTGGGCAATGGAGGGTAGGGGATAGGGGATGAGAACATAAGGGAATGGGGATGATAGAGCTGGAACAGAGAGGGAGGGAGAAAGCAATGAAAGAGATATCATGATAGAGAGAGATACCATGGGATAGAGAAAAACTAGGTGCTAGGGAAGTTGCCAGGAATCCCCAAGGATGACCCCAGCCTGGAATACTAGCAATAGTGGAGAGGGTGCCTGAACTGAACTGACTTGCCCCAGAGATCAGACTGGTGAATACCCTAACTGTCATCACAGAGCTTTTCTCCAATGACAGATGGAAGCAGATGCAGAGATCCACAGCTAATCACCAGACAGAGCTCCAGGAGTCCAGTCAAAGAGAGAGAAGAGGGATTCTATGAGCAAGTGCATCAGGATCATGATGGGGAAACATGCATGGATGACCAAACCAAACTAGAGGGAACTCATGAAAGTTGGATCAATGGCTGTGGAGCCTACATGGGATTGGACTAGGCCCTGTGCATGTTGAGACAGTTGTGTAGCTTGATCTGCTTGTGAGGCTCCCTGGCAGTAGAATCAGAATCCATCTCTGGTGTATGAGGGGCCTTTTTATAGCCCACTACCTGTGATGGGACACCTTGTGCAGTCTTGAGGCAGGGGGAAGGGCTTGGACTTGCCTCTACTGGATGTGCCTCCCCATGGGAGGCCTTGCCTTCTTGTGTGTGGGAGAGGGAGGTGGGTTGGGAGAGGGAGGCTGGGGAAGCAGGAGGAGGGAAGAGGGGGATCTTGGATTGGCATGTAAAATGAATGAAAAAAAATTTCTTAATAAAAAAATGGTAACTACCAAGTACAGAGTATACTGTAGATTCCTTGCAGCGATATGACTGGCTGGGAACCGAGGCTCTCTTGACACTGCTGGATATCATGAGAGAGTACCCCTTTCTTGTCACTCTGCTGGGAAAAGATCAAATTTCTTATACCGTGTATTACTTTTTTATTTTAAACAAAAAAGGGGAAATGTGGTTGATATATTGTGCACCCCAATAAACTTATCTGGGGGTCAGAGAACAGAAGCGCCACTATATTAAACATAGAGTTTAGGCAGTGGTAGCACCCGCCCTTAATCCTAGCATTCAGGAGGCAGAGATCCATTTGGATCTCTGTGAGTTCAAGGCCACACTGAGAACAGAGCCAGGTGCCAGGCGTGGTGGTATACACCTTTAATCCCAGTACTTGAGATCTCATGTCTTGCTTAGGAAAGACACATGCCTTTAATCCCAGGAAGTGATGGCAGGAAGCAGAAAGGTATATAAGGCATGTGGACCAGGAACTAGAGGCTTTTTAAGCTTTTAGGCTTTTAGCAGCAGTTCAGCTGAGATCCATTCTGATGGGGCCTCAGAGGCTTCCAGTTTGAGGAAACAAGATCACCTGAGAAACTGGCAAGGCGAGGTGGTTCTGTTTCTCTGATCTTTCAGCATTCACTCCAATACCTGGCTCCGGGTTTGTTTTTATTAATAAGACCTTTAAAGATTTGTGCTACACCAGTGCTCTGTAAATGCTGTTGATTTAAAATAAGAAACCACAAAGATGTCTAAATTTCTTCAAGTAATCATCTAGGTGAGACATTATTTTCCCTAATGTGGCAATAAACTTGGTGTCTTGAATCTACCCTAGGGGTAAAATTAGAAATTTCCAGGATTAACTTTTTTTCATTATCCCCTCCACCCATTTAAAATTTCATTTTTCTTTTACAATTAAGTTTCATCAAAGTTTAATACTGATACATTTCAATCATTGCATCCCAAGTTAAATTTTATCATCTTAGTCCTTAAAAACAAGTAACATTTACTCTATTGCCACAATCTGTTTTGTACTTCATGGTAGAGGACTTGGGACTCAGTAAATTATAAAGAAAGAAAATTTGTTCTCATAGTTCTGGAGGATGGGGCACTGAAGATCAACGTGCCAGCATCTGGTAAGACCTTTTATCCTGTGTGACACAGTGGAGGGCCTCTCTCTTAGACTGAGAGAAAATGGGAGAGAGGAAGAAAAAGTCCAGGAAACTGCCTGTTTATACCCACTCCCATCACAATGGCTCCCCAACACCTTTCAGTTCATTTCAGTTTGTTAAATTCAAAACCATACCAACTGTTTGGGAAGATATAGTGTATAACTCAATAATAAGTATATTATTTATATAAATGACCTCATTTTTCTTTTGCCCAACTTTTTAAAGTGTATTTTATTGTGTGTGTGCGCGTGCGTGTGTATGTGTGCATGCGTGTGTGTGTGTGTGTGTGTGTGTGTGTGTGTGTGTGTGTGTGTGTGTGTTTTGAAGGCCAAGAAGAGGGCATCAGATCCCTGAAACTAAAAGCCTGATATGAATGGAACTCTAGTCGTTTGCAAAAGCAAGTGCTCTTAACCACTGAACCATCTCTTCTACCCCTTGGCTAATTTGAAAGGACAGACTTAATATTGTTATTGTATTAAAATTGAAACATTTATTTTTATTTTTTAAAGGAAATTTTAAAATGTTTCTTCTAGTTATCATTTGTATAGCACTGTGTTTTTTATTTTGGCAATCTGTTAACATTAAAGCATCCCTGTGAAATTATGGTTTGTGAAGAGAAAGCCTTGTGACTGATACTGTGAGGGATGCAGGTGTCAAACAGTCTATTATTCATTAAAACCATGTTGTAGCCCGGCGGTGGTGGTGGCACACGCCTTTAATCCCAGCACTCGGGAGGCAGAGCCAGGCGGATCTCTGTGAGTTCGAGGCTAGCCTGGACTACAGAGTGAGTTCCAGGAAAGGCGCAAAGCTACACAGAGAAACCCTGTCTCAAAAAAACCAAAAAACAAAACAAAAAGCAGCTTGGAGATTGCTAGTGGCAGCCTGAATCCACCACTTCTTGACCAGTTGGATTTTCATTCCATAACCTAAAGATAGTTTAAAGTTACTGTTTGATGAACTCTGATTTATAGAAGTCTTAGTGAAGTGTTAATCTAGCTTTAATCCAGGTTAAAGCTAGTCCTTAATAGATCACCATTTCTCAGAGTGTATCCTAAAAAGAATCTTGTTCAGAACAGATAAGAAAGGCACACCTCTTTCTCTGCATCTCAAAGACCTCTTGATTAAATGGTGACCTCAGTGGGCCTTTGTTAATGCTGTCAGTGTGTTGAGGATCAAAACTTTAAGATGCAGTGTAAGACAAATTGCTAAATGGTCTTATTAATAAAAAACCTGGAGCCAGATATTGGAGTAAAAACTGAGAGGTCAGGGAAACAGAAAGAAGCCAGCCACTGTCTTACCACTAGAAATCCCCAGCCAAAAAGAGACCTACTTCCTGTATACCCACGCCTATATGCCTTTCTGTCCCTGCCCTCTTACTTCCTCTCTCTGCCCAGCTCTATCACTTCCTGTTTGTCTGTATAGACCTCCATTGTTAGTGCTAGGATTAAAGGCATGTGCCACCACCACCTGGCTCGGTTCCCCAGTGTGGCCTTGATGGATCTCTGCCTCTGGAATGCTAGAATTAAAGGTATGTGCTACCATTACCTGATTTCTATATTTAATATAGTGGCTGGCTTTTTCCTCTGATCCTTAAATAAGCTTTATTGGGGTGCACAAATAAAATATCACCACAATGCAGTCATCCCATAGACATGAATGTGAAGAAATGTGAAATTAGTCACTTTCCTTAGTTACTGTAAGTACCTGGTGTTTAGGAGCCTCTGTGTGTGTAATCAGATGTGCAGGAATCTCCTCTGTGATTGGTCTACTTACTGCAAGTTGTACTTGGTAAAGAGGAATGAGAATCTTGTCACAGCTAAAATGTTATCTGATCATAATAGAAGAGCAGAATAAAGATGGTGGGGTATTAATTTGAAACTTTCTTTGTTAGAGGGCTTAGGATTTCTGTTCTGCTTTATAAATTGATTGTTCATAGCTTTTGCCCATTATGTCTTTCAAAGATAATTTCCTATTCTTTTCAGATTTAGTTTCTTGCAGTGAAAACTCATATATCAGTTTATAAAATAGCTGCCTTTTATAGTTAAAGCAATCTTAATTAGGAATCTGAGAATGCTTTAAAATTGTAATATTCTCTGAAAGTTTAAGGGTTTTTCAGAATCCAGAATTAGAGTAGGAGCTTTTCAATCCTTTTATTAAAACAGGCAGGACTTTGACAATGTACATTGTTTTATCTGGTAATATTGCAAATGATTCATTGTTCATTGTTGCAAGTTAAAACAATCTTAATTAATTAAAAGTTTTTGCTGTAGTTATTGTCTATCCCAGATATGAAAGAAAACTAATGGAATTATGTATGGTTCATTTGAGGTACTAGGAATAACTGTGCAGATACATGACCTTGAGTTCATATGTACCTTTTCTCAACAAAGTATTGATCTATATTGTCTAAGTGTTGAAACAGCCCAGTGTAAGAAAAATTGGTCTGAAGTTCTTTAACAGAGAAATCTCACTGAGAAGGCTCTTTTAAGATCATTCATTCTAATCTAGTCTATACTTCCAATGGTTTTTATATTGAATCATTTATGTATTTGTTATGTGCATGTTTATCTATATGTATATATAGATAAAATTACCTTAGTCTTGTCTACATTACATATTTTCTTAAAAATGTAAAAGGTAATTTAGATGTTGAGCATAACATTCTTTTCAGACATTGCTTCATTGGTAGGCAGCTCTGTTTAGTTCTAGCTTATCAGTAACCTTTGCACATAATGTGATATTGTCTGAATGTCTTACTTTGTTCAGGCTTCTCTGGCACTGATGAAGCCTAAGGCTGCTATTTCTTTGAGTTACTGATAATTTTTTATCTGATTAACTGACACATTTAGTTGAAATCAGACACAGCCCTTAGGCTGGGCATGGATTTAATTTAAAAAGTATCAAAGGTTTACTCTGTGTGCTATTTAATCATCATGTTTATCAGGCAAAGAGAAATTACCGGAAGGACCATAGGGAGAGGGTTATCTTAAGGAGCAGTAGCTTGGGAAATTGATAATGGCTACAAGGTAATTTACTGCTAACTTTTACATTCATTAATATAACATTTCCCGCTAATAATTACAGTGTATGTAATATACTAATTAAATTGAAAGCATTATCACTAATTTTCTTTTTTGCTGAACCCTAAGATAGCTGGATAAGAAGTGAGAATGTGAAATTGAAGAAAGCCTACGTAGTCACACCAATTTAAACAGTTGGATACTTGGACAGGTAAAATATTTTTAGAGATGGAAAATGAAACACTACAAGTCTTTAGGAGAATTCATGTTATGCTATGACAAGGAAATGAAATTTCCAAATGAATGAAATCACTAGGTACTGTAGGTTTGTAAAATATTACACTGGTCTGACCTGTAACAGTCATACATCTACTAGGAGCCGATGCGTCACTACCTTTGTTGAGGATAATGACACCACTCTAATGAATGAATATGCCTGCTTGATGGAATACACTGAGGCTGTGGGCCTTTGCAGTACCATGTTTTTTATATGGCTTTTAACACTGCAACATAATTCATTTTCTCCTTGAAAACCTCATGCTATATAACAAAGCATAGTATCCAAGCTAATATATAAGAGAAAACCTATCTCCCTCAAAGATTCCTTAACAAAACGCAATCAAATAATTTAAAAGGGGATGTATTTCAAATTTTATATAATTTGAACAATAAATGTTATACTTTGATGTATGGTTATATATAATTGTACACTTTAATCTAGCAGTAAGGCTCCAGGGTTTCCTCCTACTTTCATTAATGATATGCATAGGGTATAAGAAAATCTAAAATAATATAATCATTTTTGCTTGTGCAAAAACTAAAACCCATGAGAAGACTCATCTTTGTGGATGTAAGTATTGTGCCACTTGCTAAATGCCTTTCGCCACAAATCACAAAAAGTGTTTCTCTTCTTTTTGTCGAAAGTCGTATATTGTACTCATTCTTAAGACAGGAAACTTTACAAGTTTTCATGTAAAGAAATATTAAATATTGCAATAATAGATATGAAAAGAACCTTTAACCCCTTATTTTCCACTGAGGACATTGGAATCTGGAAAAATTAGACATATTTGTT
This sequence comes from Peromyscus californicus insignis, assembly GCF_007827085.1. Taxonomy (NCBI): domain Eukaryota; kingdom Metazoa; phylum Chordata; class Mammalia; order Rodentia; family Cricetidae; genus Peromyscus; species Peromyscus californicus. Next base: position 88,841,697 of record NW_026294595.1, on the reverse strand, counting down.
AATCTGCCACAGCTAGTCATTATCAAAAATATATATGTAGCAAGGATTTTATCAGGAGACCTGAATCAGTCAAAACAATATTGCATTTATAGATTTTATAAAGTTTTCATAATTTGAATTACCTGTATATTTTAAAGCATTTAATTAAAATTTAGTAAGCCTTAATCTATACAAATTATTTTTGTTTTATTTGTTTTATATAGTTTGTAGCCAGTCACAGAAATGTTTATTTTTCTAAAATTTTTGTCACTTACTACTTTTTATTATTAGAGGTATATTCATTTATTTTAATTCAGCTACTTGAGACTAGAAACTGTGGCTTATATTGCTTTTTAACATTCTTCCTATTTTAATTTTGTTTGTGTCTGTTTGCACTTGTAGGTGAGTGCATGTATATGTATATAAACATGCATGTGGAAATCTGAGGATAACCTGGGATGTCATTGCTCAGGGCCTCCCAACTTTGGTTTGAGACAGGGTGTCTCATTGACCTGGAACATAACTGAGTAGGCTTGGCTTCCTGTCTGGAGAGTTCAGGAATCTATCTTTGCCTCCCATCTCATCTTAAGGGAGGGATTACAGGTGTGGGCTACCACAGCAGGCTTTTTACACTGGGTCTAAGGATCTAAACTGAGGCCTTCACACTTTCAGGGCAAGCATTTTACTGAGTTAGCCATCTCCCAGCCTCCTCTTAACATTTTTGTTATTTACAGTTTCTTTTACTTTTGCTCTGCCACTTTTAACCTCATTTGTTAGCTTTCTTACTTGTTTCATCCAGTCATTTTTGCTTAATTTTTGGTCCATCTAATAATATTAGATGTTTTAATGATGAAATTTTAATGTAAGTAGCAGTATACAAAGTCCTTCAATGCAGCACCAAAATTCCATTTCTTTAGTAACTGCAGCAGAAAGTCTGTTTTTCCATAATTGACAACAAAATATTAAGAGCTTTCCCCAAAAACTATATAATTCAACTTAATATGTTCACATCAGCATTGAAGCCTCTTTAATTGGCATGGGCTAGTTGGCTGGTCATTTTAGTCAATGCTTAGTCCTGAAAAAATTTAGCAAGAAATTGGAAAAAATAATTTTGATAGTTCAGAGGAGCTTAAGATACATCGGAATACAAAGCTTCTGTGGTGTTTTGAATGAAAATGGCCCCCAGAAGCTTACATATTTGAATGTTTGGTCCCCAGTTGGTGGAACTGTTTGGGAAGGATTATGATGTGTGGCCTTGTTGGAGGAGGTGTATCAATGGGGGCTGGCTTTGAGATTTCAAAACCCTATTATTCCCAGTCTCTTTCTTTCTCTGCCTCCTGCTTGTGGATAAGGATGTAAGCTCTCAGCAAATGCTCCAGGACCATACCTGCCTGCCAGCTGCTGTGGTCCTCAACATAATGGTCATAGACTCTAACCCCCTGGAGCTCAAAGCTTCAATAAACTCTTTAAGTTGCCTTGGTCATGGTATTTTGTCATGGCAATAGACAAGTAATTAAGATGGCTTCCAAAACCATTTGTGACCCTTGGACATAATTCCATATCTGCCCTATAGCTGATACATGATGTTGAAACAAGCACAAAAACCCACTTCAGCAAGTGTCTTGATCTCTTGACTATCCCCACAGCTTGACTAATTGAAAGAAGACCTATAAAATACTAACTCCATACTTTGTTAAACTCTTAATCCACACTGGTCTTTATTTCATACAGTATCACAGATTTTATCACATTAGTGGATCTTAAATTTTATATAATAAAATAGTATATATATATATATATATATATATATATATAATAAATAGTATACACACACACACACACACACACACACACACATACACACATAGACTACCAGCTGCACAAAATGAGCTGTCCAGGGAGGAAAATGCTAATGGAAGAGGGTGGGAAAAGCAAGGAGGTGAATGTGCAGGACTGTGCACTGTGTAGTGCATTAGTAATGCAATTATATTAATCACAAAAAATAAAAGAAATAAGAATTTTTAAAAATGGAAATGACAAAGTCTTATGAAGTATAATAGAGTATATATCTTATTCTTTGTCTTGTGAAAATTATATATAAAAATGTATTTTCTCAATTTGAAAAATAAAAGTAACCTAATAGAACACTAAAATGTATTGATTTTATGTTAAAGAATAAAACAAAGACTTCCTCTAGGACTAATTTGACCAAAAGTGAGTCCAGATTTGATTTCTCTACTTCTCCCTTTATCTTCCATCTCTCTGTAGTTTGTGCTACTGGCCTATTTGTAGTCTGCTCCTGTTGAAAAGCAAAGGGCTTTGCTCTGGATTCATTGAAATTTAGAGAAAGCATGACTTGGGGAAAGAGTGAGGAAGTCTTTAGAGAAATCCTTAACAGAATTTTACAAGGGGAGAAGTCATTTTACTGACACAATTGACTCAAAATAGCAAACATACACTATGAAACTACATCTGCACATCGCTTCCAACATTTATGGAGGAATGTTTGTTGGATGTTTCTTTGAAAATATTGACTGCTTTTAGTAAATAATTATCACAACACATACGTACACCCATACATTACCCTGTCTCAGGGACATGAAAGAATATATAACTTAAGATTAAAGCTATGCATTAGCTTAGGTTGTAAAAGCTGATTGCATGGGAAATCCAAAGCGTAGTAAACTTGGTTGTTACAGTGTTATCTTAAAGCCAAATTAAACTTAAAACAGAAGGATAGCAGGTTAAATATGTAGTTGTAAGTGATCTTGAGATGTATTAACTTTGCTGTGAGTTCTGTTGAAAACAGCCTCTTAATGTAAGAGATATTTTCATAAAATTCTGTCACTACAGACATCAATATGATCAATGTACACAATACACTCAGGTGAAAATGTTTTTATGAAACCTATCACTATGCACAATGAATATGCCTTAATAAAAAGTACTTATTGTTGGGCTAGCTAGATGAGTCAGTGGTTAACAGCAGTTGCTGCTCTTGCAGAGGTGCTGGGTTTGAGTCCCAGCATCCACATAGCAGCTTACCACCATACCTAACTCCAGTTCCAGGGAACCTGATACCCTCTTCTGACCTCTGCGGGCATCAGGCATAGTACTGGTACACAGACATACATGCAAACAGAGCAATCATAAACATAAAATAAAACAAATCTTTAAAATTGCATATATTCATTAAAAGTATTTACTGTTTGGCTATAACCAAAGTCACTATACTTGGAAGAAATTTTTTTATTGCATCAGCAGTGTATAGATTTAAAGTATGAAGTCTAAAAGAGGTGTCAAATCAAGGATATTGTGATGGTTTATGTATATTGTGAATTTCACAGAATCTTGAATCACCTGGGCTCATCTGTGAGGACTTTTTTAGATTAGGCTGAGGTAAAAGACCTATCCTAACTGCCAGACTGAATAAGAAGGAGAAATCAAGTTGGTTAACTGCATTCATTGCTCTCTGCCTCCTAACCACAAATGCAGTGTTACCTCACACTCCTGTCACCATGGTTTTCCCACTGTGATAGACTGTGTCCTCAAACTGTGCACCACAATAAACCCCTCCTTCCATGTGTTATCTTGTATATAATTCTTGATATGATTTAATTAATCACATCTATAAAAGAAACACTTATATACTGTATACAATGTCTTTTTCCTTAATTTCCATTTAATAATTTATTCTGAAGATTATTTAATGTCAATAATAGAGCAATGGTGGAATAATAATACCTTATGTGGATATGTGATCATTTATTTAACCATCACTATGTTTAGGCTTTTCCAATCATTTGCTATTACCATGAATATCAGGGTAGTGGTTTTTCATGTATGTAGATATAAACTTTCTCTTTGTTTTGTTTTGTGTGGCTGGAGAATCAAATTCAGAACATACCTAATTCATGCTGTGTGAGTGCATTTGATGTCCAAAGGAATAGGTTTGTTATATTAGAAGATACTATCATAATCTGAGCTCAGGACTTCTTGAGGGTTGTGCCAGTGTCATGCTATATTTATTACTGTGATTCTGTAGTGTAGCTCTAAGACAAGAATAGTAATATCAACAGTATTTTGTTGAAAAAGACTATCCTGAGTCTTTTTCATTTCCATATGAATTTTAAGTTTTTTTTTCAATATCTGTGAAAAATTGCATTGGAATTTTGATGGGAATTATATTGAAAGGGAGTGGATCTGGGTCGGAGGGGAGGTGGGTATGACCTGGCGGGAGTAGAGGGAGGGATATATTGTGTGAGAAAAAAATATATTTTAAATAAAAGAAAAATACAAAGATGATAAATTAAACTTCACATGTTTCAGTGTTCATTAACTCACCTTGAATTTATCAACACACTGTTTGCAAGTACTGTGCTTATCATTAACAGCATTCTCTCATTGGATTATCCCAGCATTCCTTCAAGGGAACTTCATCGTCAAAGAAATGTTCCCTGTGCCTCAGTTTTACCTCAGTCAGAATAACTATCATCCAGGAAAATAAAAATGTTTTTGAGACTGCACACAAAAAGGATTCCTTATAAACTTTTAGAAGGAATGAAATTACTAGAGCTACTATGGAAGTTAGCATAGGAGGTTCCTCAAAAACATTAACAATAAACAGCTTTATCCTCTTAACAAAAATGGGCCTTAAAGAAAAACACCTACAATTCTACCTTTCTTTTCAGACCGGTAATGTAAAGGAATTTGGGTTGAAGTGATGTCACACTCTCACAAATAAGATGGAGAAACAGAAGTAAAGTAATGCATTGTTTGTTTTCAGATGGAAGTCATTGACAAATTATTTTGATCTACGGCAATTTCTTTGTCATTTAGTTTTCCGCCTTAACAACTTTTTCCCTTATTTAATTGAGAAATCTCACAAAACAAGATGATAATACTGCAAATTAGTGACCTAATACTTTATCTTGAGCTCAGTGTTTAATGGGACAATGCCAGATGGTGATCATTTTCCATTTTAGAATGTTCCTATTGATCATGCTAAAGAAATAATATTTTTTAACAACAAATATTTTTAGTGAATTTTATTTGGGAAGTCTGTCACACATTCAGAACTATTTCACTTAAATGGTATGTTTCTATGCTTATCTTTATCTGTCTACACTAAATGAAGAATTAGCAGTTTAAAGAAAAGGCATATGATACTTACCCAGCCATATTAATATCTAGTTTAGTTATCTAGGTCGCAGAACATCATTGACATTCATAAGGATTTCTTTTTTACTCAATAATGGTATGTTGCCAGAAGTCCAAATATTGCCACTTAGAGGATAATGCAAGAGTATATCTTTAATGAATGATTCATATTAAAAATGTTAGAATGCCTTTCAGATGAAAAACACTTTAAATTCAGCAGATCATTTTTTTCTCAACAGGCAAGAACTCATTAGCAGAATAATACTGATAACTGAGGCATTTTTCAAAGAAAATATCACTGATAAATGCAAGATGCATAACTTCTCAACTTTAGAATAATTAGGCCTCATTTTCATCTACAAAAAAAAAATTGGTTCCAATTCAGGAGACTTCATGAGCCAAATATTCAACATTGAGTCAAGTGAATATTAATGAACAAAATCTTAACTGAGTTTTAAGTTTCTACCTTTAAGCCTGCCTAGATTCTGTTTAAGATTATAACTATTGATGTATGATCACATGTATTCATCATTGTAATCCCTGTCTAGAGCTTTGTATATGAATAAGGACACACAGCATTAGCTACACATCACAGAAGAATACATATCTAGCCTTGAATGTGGATATTCTTGGTGTACTATTTTTAAGAATACTTAACAATTCATGAGTACTAGGTCATAAACTCTAAGAAGTAGATTTAGTTTTATACTTCCCTCCATGCTTAAATAACACCAATGGCACCCCAGAATCTATTATTTGCTTAATATGGAAAGTGTAGCAGTAGCTACAAAGTGGAGACTGACGATTAGACATGTTAATATTTGTTAGCACATAAGTTATTTATAGTTTTACAGCCAGATTTTTTTCTGTGGGGCTTTATATATAGATGCTGTGTTAGGGAGGTTACAGGAGAACAGTAGACAGTTCTGAATTCCTAGTATTTGGAATATCATTTTTATCTTTAAATAGTTTCCGAGTTAGACATGACGGTACATGCCTATCATCTCAACACCTTGGAGGAGGAGGATCAGAGGAGCTCAAGAACAACCTGAGCTTCATGAGCCCTTGCCTCAAGAAGCCAAAATTAGAGAAGTAGTTCATGTTACTCTCCATCAAGGTAGCCCTTGTTTGTAGTCCATTAAGCTTTATATAGACATTCAACAGTCTATTTTATTCCCCAATATTCATCACCACAAGATTTTAATTCCCCAAGGATGCACACTATGATATTTTTAAATGTTTCTCTTTCCTTAGTATAGTATAGAACACCAATGATCCTATTGTTATCATGGGCCACTGCTCTGCCTGGGTGTTAATGATACTTTAAGAACAAGCTGAACTCAGTTTCACTTCTGCCAAGGTGTCTCTGATGCTATGATCTGCCTCTGTCTTGGGATGGAAGAAGGCAAAAATTGATAAATTCACAGTTTGTGGCCACATGGTATCAGGTGAATATGAACAACTGATTTCCAAAGCCCTGGAGGCTGCCCATACTTGTGGTATGGGTAAAGAGTTGTGGCAAAAGTGAGTCTCATATTCAAGTAAGGCTCCACCCTTTCCATGTCATCCCAATCAACAAGTTGTTGTCCTGTGCTGACAGGCTCCAGACAGGTATGTGTGGTGCCTTTGGAAAGCCCCAGGGCAGAGTGGCTAGGATTCACTTTGGCCAGGTCATCATATCCATCTGCACTAAGCAGCAGAATAAGGCACTTGTGATTGAGGCTCTGCACAGAGCCAAGTTCAAGTCCTCTGGCCACCAGAAGATCCGTATCTCAAAGAAGTGTGACTTTACCAAGTTTAATGCAGATGAATTTGAAGACATGGTTGGTGAGAAATGGTTCACTCCTGATGGCTGTGGGGTCAAATATATCCCCAGTCAGGGTACTTTGAACAAGTCCTGTGTTCCTGAAGGCTTTTACAGTGCTCTCCTGTATTCTACCAAATCATGTTCAGTAATAAATCTCACATCCACATCCAGTCTGCTAATATCTATCTATGTATCTATGTGTATGTATATATGTATATCGTGTATATGTGTATATATAAATATATATATATATATGTGTGTATGTGTGTGTGTGATAGGACACATTAGAATTTTTAAAATTGGTCTTGGTAAACATGTAATTTTGCCTCCCAGCTTGCTAGGACATACAATAAAGATATATATATATATATATATATATATATATATATATATATATATCCACATGTAAATTTTGAGTAATTTTCCTCTGATTAAGAAATAATAATATGATATTTGAGGGAGTATAAAATTTAAATAAAATGGCAAAAATGAAATCTATTATTGGGAAATCATTATTATCATCTTATCTATTTCTTTTTCTATATCCATAGATTTTCTAACTCATGTGTTTTTTGCTCCATGTATATTTCCTTGAGCTAATTTTCAGTCATAGTTTCACATCTTTATATCCTTGGAAAATATGTTTTTCATGACTGCTTTGATTTTTCTTCATAATATACTATGATTCATTCAACTATTTTTATTTGGGATTTTAGGATTTTCCAATTTTTGTTCAAATTATATGTACATTATAAATTTGATGGATATCCTCACAATAACTTTATAGTTACTTCCACTGGCTATATTTCTTGATATAAACTTAAAATTATAAGGTTTGTGAGACCAGGATGATACACATTGTTAAATTATCCTTCAGAAAGCATGTGTTAGTAACTAACTCAACACTGTTGTTTAATGATGCTAATGCATTTCTCATACCCTCATCGGCTTTGGATGTTGATTATATTTTAAAAAAACAAATACTCAATTTATAAAATGTGTCTAGTTTCAGCCTGTATTTATATTTTTAAGGAGTATGGACATCATTTGTATGTATTCTTTTAAAATTGCATATTGTTATAATTTTGTCGTTTTCCTACTGGTTTGTTAACCTATGTCTCACTGACTTAAAACAAAGATATATACTGCTGTCATGTGAGTTACATAATAGAATCATCGTTTTAATTTTGTGCAGGCCTATTGCTGACAGCTACTGTTGCTGTGAGATGATGATTACAATGCTGTTCATGCCCAGAAGATAGCATGTCGTATCCCCACTGTCTTCTAACTCTTACGTTTTTCCTGCTCCCCTTTTCCATGTTGCTCCCTGAGCATTACACATCTATAACCTCTTCTGCTGTGAATTTTTAGCTGGGATTATAGGACCAGGAATGGATTTCTTCTTATGGAGCAGACCTCAAAACCAATCAAGGAGCACTTGATTGCTCTTGTAGCATGAATTCCATTGTTATATTAATGAGCAAATCTTACCTAGTGGGTTAATATTGTAGTTCATAGGTTTTCATCTGGGTAAGACTATTAATGCCTGATACTGTAAACCTGGTTAAAAATCTGTAGCTGATGAGATCGTAGATGTGTGGGGTGGGTAGGAAGGTACTTAGTTATTATTATTGACAAGCTGCTTCTAAACATTTAACTTTGTATTCATAGACAGTTGCAACTCTGTCTTAATTGGCAAAACTTCTGTTAGCAATGAAAGGCAACAGATCCAGAGATGAATGGCTGCTCAGCCAGAAACAAGACATTTACACTGTCCCCTCTAATGCTTTCTGATTTGTTATTAGGTCTTCCCCAGCAATTTGCATTGTGTCTTATAGTACTATGTAACCTGACCACTGGGGAGGAAGTCTCTAGTTCAGTTCTAGTGTTTGGTATCTTTCATCCAAAGTGTGTAGTATCTTTAGCAATAGGGTCTGATCAACTTGTTCAGGTAGACAGTCAAGAGGAATGACAAGAATCCATATTATTTTGGGAGCCCCTGGGACTTCCTTGACTAACAGCTCACCAAGGGGTATCTCACACCTGGCACTGGGATTTTGAGTCAAAAATGCTATATATGACAAACATATAACCAATATCCTAAATGGAGAAAAACTCAAAGCATTCTCACTAAAATCAGGAACAATACAAGACTGTCCATCCTGCCCATTCGTGTTCAATATATTACTTGAAATCCTATCCAGAGCAATAGGACAAGAGAAGGAAATAAAAGGAAGAAATTAAAATATCCCTATTTGAAGATGGCATGAACCTATACATGAGACCCTAAGGACTCCACCAAAATGTCTTAGATTGATAGCCACTTTCAGCAAAGTGGCAAGACACAAATGAACATACAAAAATCAGTGGCCTTCCTGTATACTGGTGACAAACATTATCCCTGGTTTCTGAAAGCTGTTATTTCATTTGATGACTATTCACACATAGTTCTCTGCATCCCCTTAAGCACTAAACTTGTATTCTGTGTGCAATTATAGTCTCATCTTCTTTAGATAGTATTTCAGACTTTATCTTGTAACCACAAAATTTCCACGTTGAAGTTCTAACTCTAAACTGGTGAGCCATCTCCCCAGCCCTCTGAATGTGCATTTTAAATATATGCACACTTTGTCCCGTATTTTATGACTTGATAAAAGAAATCCTCCAGAGATTGGCTCTCAGTTGCCTTCCAAATATGGCTATAAACTGAACTTGATTTTTGCAGTTCTTAATATATTCTAGATATTAGTTCCTTGTCTGAAAATAGCTGGCAAAGTTTGCCTCCCATTCTGTATGCTGCCTCCTCATGGTTGGTAGTTTCCATTTCTGTGCAGAGAGAGCCTTTCAATTCCATGCACTTTTATTACCAGTTCTTGAGGTTTTTCTTCTGCTATTGAATTTGTTTACAGAAAGCTCTTGCCTATGCCTGTACCTTGTCTTTGTTTCCATAATTAACAGTGATAGATACACATGTATACAAATAGCATACATAATGTAAGGTATATATCATATATATATGTGTGTGTGTGTGTGTGTGTATATATATATATATATATATATATATATATATATATATATTCCAGTGCTACAAAATTTATTAGGTTAGAACTTCAGAGATATGTTACAGGAAGAGAATAAAATGTTGATCTTATGATACCTTCACTACTATATGATCTATTATTGAGAAACATAGTGCCTTGACTTTTTCTGAAGAATACAATGACTTACATGAAAAGAAAATTTTTAGGAAGGTTAAAGAAAGGTTAAAAGCCTCACAGAGTTGCTGATGGGGAAATAAAGGAAATACCTCTTTTCCTGAAGTGTTATCCGTCAGAAATAATCATTTTATTTTGGGGCAGTTGGGGAAGATATTTTCTATAATTTTAGTGAGTATATTTTAAATTCTCCAGAGGCAGGAAAAGTTCCTGTTGCATAATTCTTTATTTATTTACTGTGGTATACTTTTAGGACACACTGTTATTTCAGCATGTCAGGATTATTTCATTGTGCCTGGAAGCATGATTTGTTTTCTTTGAAACACTATTACTTCTATTGTCAAGTTACCATGGTTGGTAAACCAGTGTATTACCAAAAAGACATCTCTCTGAAGTGATTTCTTCTATTAGCCTCTATGGTAAGATGGATTTTCTCTTACAAGTATTCAGAGAATTTCTACTCAGAACATATTAGTAATTACTCATATTCACTCCCTTCATATCTATATCATAAATGACATTTCCCTGGTTCATATCTATGGTGTGTATTATTCTCCCTTGATTAAGTATATTATACTTCTTTACATTAAGTCTCATTTTAGACAAGTTCTTTTAAATTCCTAAGTTGTCTATGAGTCTTTATACTTGATTGATCTTTACCTTTTGATCTTTACCTTTTACCTTGCCTTTGGCCATCTGCAAACATGATTATATGTGACTGTACATTCTCCTTCAGTTTATTCATGAGTATGTTGGACAAAGTCCGTAGCCCATTCGACCATACTGGTACTCTCACTTGTGACTTGTATTGATGACAATCTATTTCTTCTATGTGTGTTAGGATTCTTTATGTGATGTGTTATACTGGGCAGTACCTCAAAGTTTTCTGCATTCTAGATGCCTCTGTACTGCTCATCTTTTTCTAAGATATAGATTAAAAACCATTGTGTAGCATATCTGTTGGTACTACTGTACAAATTTTAGAAATTAATCAATCTAGGAAAATATTGTCCTTGGCAGAATTTCAGTATCATAGAATTGGTAGAATTTCAGTATATAAATGTGAAAACACCTTGGAACTGCTTCCAAGTTTTTTCTTTTTCCATGAAAGTAGGTCTGTAGTTAAAATTTAAGTAAAGGAATAATTACTTTTCTTGCCACTGGGAGAATGATTTTCCAAAGTGTGTATTTCCAGGAAATTACTTTGATTTGAAGGTGGCTTCTTAGATAATATGCAGTTCGTGTATAATTTTCAGAGTATGATACAAACCACATGCCTATTTTTTTAATTTATATGTTTTTCTTTTATTTTTAGGAAAAAGAAGAAATAGAAGGGGTATCAGTAGGTGCTATACTTTCTGATTATCAACGTGTGCGAGTAGAAAATGTGTAAGAGAACATCAATCTGTCTAATATTTAAAAAACATAAATAATTTAAAAATCAGGATTGAGGACTAAGCTTAATATCAGAATGTGTGGTCAGAATGTGCAAGGCCTGAATTATAATCCCAACCTCCTCCAATGGGGAGGATCACAGCTTAGACTCCTCGCAATAGTGGCTAAGTAGCCTGAATTGGCCACATCTTGTGACCAGATTGGTGCCTAGCCCAATTGTCATCAGAGAGGCATCATCCAGCAACTGATGGAGGCAGATGCAGAGACCCACAGCCACACATTAAGTGGAGTTTGGGAATCTTATGGAGGAGGAGGAGAAAGGAGTGTAGGAGCCAGAGAAGTCAAGGACACAATGAGAAGGCTCACAGGGTCAACTAACCTGGGCCATAGGGGCTCACAGAGACAGAACTGACAACCAGGGAGCCTACATGAGACTGACCTAGGCCGTCTACATACACGTTACAGTTGTGTAGCTTGGTCTTCTTGTAGTATTCCTAACAGTAGGAACAGGGCTTGTTATCTGACTCTTTTACTAGCTTTTGGGACCCTACTTCTCATACTGAGTCAGCTTGCCCAGCCTTAATACATGAGAAGGTGCTTAGTCTTACTGCAGCTTGATATGCCATGTTTTATTAATACTCATAGGAGACCGGCCCTTTCCTGGATGGAGACAGAAGAGGAGAGGACTGGGGAGAGGGTCGGATGGGGAAGAGGGGCTAGGAGAGAAGGACAGGGGTGGGAGAGGTTACAGCCAGGATGTAAAATAAATAGATGAATTTAAAAAAGAATGTAAAAATAAATTAATAACTAAAAAGCATTGTTAATGAATAGAAAAATAAATAATTGTACCCAAATCATAAGCACGTCTGTTATAGATGCTCTATAGGCCTAAACATATGTTTACCTAATTAACAAAAGCCATATTTGTTTACTATTTTTTAAATTTTTGTCTGAGAAATGTATATGTGTATACAATAAACATTACCATAATCCCACTATTTCCTCCTACCTCCTCTCCTGAGAACCCCACAAGTCTCCCCACTCCTTCTCTTTCTTCAGTAGCACACTGAGTCTGAATAGTGCTGTCTAGATACATATGCTACAAGCTCATCCACTGGAACATGAGCAGCTTCCCAGTGACCATATCCCCTTGATAAGTCAAATCACTCTTAGAAAACTAAGAATGTAAATTAAGAATATGAATTAATAATACTTTTAATTGGTGGCTTAAGATATAGGTAATATATCTCCATGAGCAAATCAGTCATCTAAAACCTAGTCAAACTATTTGAAAACAGTTCAGAATCTTTCACCTTCTCTTCCTTATTGACTTTTAGTGGATGGAGATTCTGATAAACTTGTAAAATGTGAGATCATCACACCTCTGCCCATACAACTGTACGTTTCTTTAGACAAATTTCTAAATGGTTTTATTAAATAAAAAACACTGAGCCAAATATAGGGGTGAAAGCCTTAGGGATCAGGGAAATAGGAAAAGCCACCAGCCAACCTTACCTCACCAACTGTGCAGCTTCCAAATGGGAGCTACTTCCTGTGTTCCCACGCCTTTATATGCCTTGCTTTTCTGCCCTCTCATAGGCTCTTAGCCCAGCTACCTCACTTCCTTGTCACTGTCTATCTGTACAGACCTCCAGGTCTCTATAGTTAGTACTGAGATTAAAGGCGTGTGTCACCAAGCTTGGCTCTGTTCCCTAGTGTGGCCTTAAACATACAGAGACCCTTAAGCGATCTGATTAAGGGTGTGTGCTGCCTGACTATTTACTTAAAACGGCTGACCTTTTCCCCCTGATCTCCAGGCAAGCTTTATTTATCAAAGCACAAATAAAATATCACCACACCTTTCTCTATTTGCCAACCTATGGGAGTATTGAAAATGAGAATAATTATTAATTGTCATGGTATGCTTTTTGACACTGATTTCTAAGCTTAAACCTAAAGTTGATGTTTCTAGTCTTCCTGGAGATTAATTTATGTTTGGACATAGTCCATAAAAAATTAAATGTAAAAAGGTTTTTTACATTTTTTCCCATTTTTTTCCTTTGTGTTTGTGTTTGTGAATGTGTGGATATATACATCCCATGGTGCATACATGGAGTTCAGAGGACAACTTGTGGGAGGTGTTCTTCTCCTTCCCATGGGATTTGCAGAATTGAACTCAGACAGCAAGTACCTTTATCCCCTGAGCCATCTCTCTGGCCCCACAAGGCATTTAAAATAATAAGAGGAGGAAAAGAAGAAGAAAGAGCATTTTAAATGTTAAAATCATTGAAAGAAGCATTATGTTTAAAATCAGATTGCTAGGGATCCTAAAAGAGAACAAAACCATATCATTTATTTTGTTGTTTTTGTTCTTTTTCTTTTTTCTTTGTAGATGTAAACGGCTTAATCTCCAGCCTTTAACTTACCTTTGGCAGAGAAACCAGGAAGACTTGCTCCGAGAGATGATAGCATCTAATATTGAAGCCATTATCATCAAAGTAGCAGCTTTGGGTATGTAACCAAATTTTCCAAGCTGTTGTCTACTGCCATATAGAAAATCTTAGACCACTAATATGCACAGAAGAAGGGTCGATGATTTACTTACAGATACGTAGAGTCACAGATGAAGTAAACACTGTGTGTGTGTGTGTGTGTGTGTGTGTGTGTGTGTGTGTGTGTGTGTAAGAGAGAGTGTGTGTGAGAGTGTGTGTGTGTGTGTGAGAGAGAGAGAGAGCGAGAGAGCGAGCGAGAAAGAGAGGGGGAGAGAGAGAGAGAGAGAGAGAGAGAGAGAGAGAGAGAGAGAGAGAGAGAGAAAACATTTCTAAATCACCCTTTCCATGTTTGCCAGAGAGAATAGTAGTGAACATCTCATTGTAAGTATATACTTGACTATAAAAAACTGATGTTGTAGTTTTCCAAGTTTCTGTATAATTTGGAAATAAGGTTAATGTAGAACAGAATATATAGGAATTGTTGGAGGTGGTTTGTTTGGTGTTTGTCTTTTTGGAAGCCTCTTAAGATAAATAATTATGGTAACCCAGACTCAGAAAGACAAACATAGTATGTACTCACTCATAGGAGGATACTAGATGTAAAACAAAGATGACTAGACTGCTACTCACAACTCCAGGGAGGCTTCCTAGAAAACAGGACCCCAAGAAAGACACAGGGATCGCCCAATGACAGAGAAATGGATGAGATCTACATGAACATCCTAGACGTGAGTGTGAGTAATGAAGGGCAAGGTTTGAGGGAAAGAGAGCTTAGGGGAGTGGGAGATCCCAGCTGGATCAAGAACAGAGAGGGAGAACAAGGAATAGGAGACCATGATAAATGAAGACCACATGAGAATAGGAAGAAGCAAAGTGCTAGAGAGGTCCCCAGAAATCTACAACAATACCTCCACAATAGACTACTGGCAATGGTCGAGAGATAGCCCGAACTGACCTACTCTGGTGATAGGGTGGCCAAACACCCTAATTGTCGTGCTAGAAACCTCGTCCAATGTCTGAGGGAACCGGATGCAGAGATCCACGGCCAGGCCCCAGGTGGAGCTCCAGGAGTCCAATTGGCAAGAATGAGGAGGGTTTGTATGAGCAAGAATTGTTGAGACCAAAGTTGGAAAAAGCACAGGGAAAAATAGCCAAACGAATGGAAACACATGAACTATGAACCAATAACTGAGGAGCCCCCAACTGGATCAGGCCCTCTGGATAAGTGAGACAGTTGATTGGCTTGATCTGTTTGGGAGGCATCCAGGCAGTGAGACCGGGACCTGTCCTCAGTGCATGTGCTGGCTGTTTAGAACCTGGGGCTTATACAGGGACACTTGGCTCAGCCTGGGAGGAGGGGACTGGACCTGCCTGGACTGAATCTACCAAGTTGAACTCAATCCTCAGGGGAGTCTTTGCCCTAGAGGAAATGGGAATGGGGGATGGGCTGGGCATGAGGGGGGGAGGAACGGGGGGGGGGCTGACATGTAAAATTAAATTAAATTATAAAATAAAATTTAAAAAGATAAATAATTAGCACCAAATATTTACCTTGTGTTCTATCATTATGAATAATATTAAAACAGAATGCTTTTCTCTGATATTTTTAAAAGAGAATTTTTTTTTGTCAAGGATCATAAAAAAATCACATCTGAGAGTTTTATTTGATATGTATATACACAGTGAGTTTATTGTTTTGATTTTATGTCTTTGGTTTCATTTTTGAGACATGTTTGAGACCAGTGTATTTAATCCAGGAACCCATTACAGAGAATGCAATGAAGGTGCAGGGTAGCAAAGCCTAAACTGTGTATCCCACTTCCAAGTGCTCACCTTACCAATCTCTATGATGATTTCAGGAATAAATTCATATTTTCATAGAGCAGTTAGGAAAGGGTGAAGAGTGTGCAGCACTTAACATTTCTTGATAAACATTGCTCTGCTTTTTTTGCTGAAGTTAAAGTGTTGAGGGCTTGGTTAGTGAATGGATAGCCACTCTCTTTAGCTGTGAAAATGAGAATGATTGACAAGATTTTCACTTTTCTGAGTAAAAAGTCTGCTGGGCATCTCTTTGATTAAAGTTTGCACTGGAGCTGTATTTACTGCTGAGGTTCTGTGTGAAGCTGTGCAGAGTGTGCTCTGTTGCTTTCCGGGATTCTTAATGTCTCCTGGATTTTCTAAAATGATACAGTGCTGTGCTTACCCCATACCATGCTGGAAGATAACGTGTCTCTTTTACTACCAAATCTTTCACTGTATTAGGACCTCAATGGAAGGACAGAGCCATAGAATTTAACATTGCCCCCTTTATGATAATATATAACTAGTGTTGTGGGTCTTTATTTAGTTTGGGCTTCTCATGAGGGGAATAGGTGGTGAGTTAATGCTTTTAAACCTTTGGGTAAAAATACAACTGAATTAATTTATTTGACCTGTGTGTCTACACAACAAAAGTTTAGATCTGATTTTAACATATATAGCATATGATTTCTGTTGACTACCTGAAGATATGCATGTGTGAACTTTATTCTAACACTATTGAAGGAAACTTTCCTGAGGAGTCACAGTCCCTTTGAATACATAGAAGCATATACATGATACAGCATAGGTTTCTTATCCACTTTTATTCATTAAAATTATCTGAAAAAATAAATAAAACTCTTATGGTTAAAAAATCCATTTTCTGCAGAATGATCCTATGGTATAAAGACTCAGTTCTACATGGACATATGAGATACTGCCAATAAATAATCTGTGTAACCTTGGGGTCTGTATTTGCTGTTTCTGTTGCTGCATTAAAGCACGTGATTGAAAACAAGCTATGGAAGAAACAGCATGTATTGTAAGAGTCGGTCATAGAGGGACAGCATGGCGGCGGAGGGTAGACATTTCAACAGGCGCAGGGAACTGGAGGTCATGTCAGGAGGCAGAACAGATGGGCAGTGCGGAGTTGTGTAAATTCTTAGTACATCATACATCTTCAAAGGAAAGGAGTCTAAGTATTTTGTTTTCATTTCTCTAGCTATCCATCCCCTTTCCCTTAGCTACAAATATAAGTGGTAATTTATCATCTCTCAGAATTTTTATTGATATATTTATAGAAATACTCTGCTCTCTTTTCTGTTGTTATATGAATTGTGTCTTTTTCCACATATTGATCTGTAGCATACCCTTTTTGCTTTGCATTTTATGTAAGAGATTTTTTCCATGTATATAATGTAGTTGTTTTTCATGTTGTATTCTTTAAGAAATTTTATTGGAGTATAACAAATACAAAAACACATCAATGCTAAGTATTACTTTGATCAAACATAACATAACTGATCCATACTCCTTAATTTAAATAGTAAGTATTATGATTGTTCTCAAAGATACTTGCTCTTCCAAAGTTAGCAAGTCCGCTCACACCTAATTGTGTTAGTTTTTCTTACTTTTAATCTTAAAACTTCTGTAGGGAAGGAAGGCACATGCTAAGCTAGTGCCTTAACTGAGACACATCCTCATAGTAGATTCTGTTTTATAAACAGAAGCATACTGTATTCTCAACTTGGTGAGTTCTTTGGTTCAAAATGTGGTTGATGAGTCATCCATACTTTGGAGACAGTAGTGTTTTGTCCATTCTCATGACAAGATGTTGTTCCATATAACAATATAATTTAACTGTCTTAGTAGTTGACACTGGACTAGTCATTTCCAGTTTGCCATTCTGACAACAGTGCTGCTTGTATCCTCCCAGTTTTTTCTTCACTGTCCGATAGTACACTTTGAAACAGAAAGCTTATACAGTTTGGTATAGGTTCATTTTTGTAAATTCGTCCTTTGGTAGTGTGTGTAAGAGATCGCTGTCTCTGTCTTTCTGAACTTTAAGAGCTTCATACCTTTAGCCTTCATGATTACATCAACGATGTCATGTTCTTTTTCCGTGCTCACTTGTATCTGACTTTTCTTTTCATCTGTTGTTTTGGTACAGAGGTACTTGCCAGTGCAGGGGCATAGCCCCTAATGGACATAATGCATGTGAAAAATTTTAATAATTCTTACTGAAATTTTTGCTATTAAGACGTACTATAAATTCACTTTCATTTAATTGCCTTTAACGAAAAGACTATGTGAAATAATGTTGTGAAACAAAAAGCATTGAACCAAATATTGTGGATCTGGAATCTAGAAAAACAACTTGTCGTCTCCATAACTCTTGGAGTACCAAAAGAGAAATACTGAGCAGTTCTGGGAGAAATATAAATGTCTGGTCTATAAAGTCACCTGGAAGCTTCTTTGCTGTGCTTTCTGAATGGATCTGGTCTAGGTGCTCAGGAGTTCATAACAGCAAGCTGTCTCTAACAGAGTTGTATTTGGTACATGTCAGTTCACAGCGCCAAGAAACTACATAATTGCTGTTGTAAGACACGTGGCCCCCTGGCAGTCGGATCAGAATCCAGTTCTGGTGCACGATCAGGCTTTTTGGAGCCCACTACCTATGATGGGACCTCACACAGCCTTGAGATAGGAGGAAGGGCTTGGACCTGCCTCCACTAAATGTACCTCCCCACAGGAGGCTTTACCTTCTTGAAGAAGGGAATGGGGGCTAGGTTGGGAAGGAGAGGCTAGAGGAGTGGGAGGAGGGAAGAGGGGGATCTTTGGTATGTAAAATGAATAAAAAAATTTTCTTAAAAAAAAGAAAGTAATTAATCTTAAAAAAATAGACATACATTGTCAAACTGTTTGATAAAGCAATCATTTACCTACTCGCTTCAAAGGAGTCTTAAATCCAAATTCTCATTTTGTTGATCGGACAGTTTGTGACCATTCTTTTTATCCGTCTCTACAAAACTAAGGTAATTTTCCTCAGAGAGCATTGTTAGGAAATAAAGAGTGATTCTATAATTCTCCTTTTTTTGTAAATCTGTTAAGATCACCTTGCCTACACTGCTGGGATCCATCATAATGGCTCTAATGAGTCAATTTCTCTACATAGTGCTTGATTCATTTCCTTGGCCCTATTTAGGACTTTTCCATTCATATTTATAAGAAGACTGATCTAGAATTTTCTTTCATAGTAGTGACAGGTGTAGGTAATATGGCTTTATAACACAATATTTGAAGTGCTTCCTCTTTTTCTGTTGTCCGAAAGATTTTCTCTGAGATTAGTAGTAATTCTTCCTTAATGTTCCAAAGTGTTGGTTACGTAAGCCATCTGGACATGGAAATTTCCTTGGGGGTAAACTTTCAGTAGAGATTCTTTTTCTCTGTTAGTTTAGTCTTCATCTTCATCAATGTTTATTTCTCTTAGCTAAACTAACTTTTTCTAAAAAAAAAAAAAAATGTGTTTCTAAAATAATTTCTAACTGTTGAAGATTATAGGGATAAGTAAGTTCCAGCCAAGCCAGAGCTACAGAGTGAGCTCCTGTGTAGAACAAACAAGACAAAGACCAATCTGCTATTGATTGCACATGGCTTTATGTTATGGGAGACTGTCCCTGTAGAAACCCCATTGGTTTTATAAAATAGCTCTTAGTTTTCAAAGTTTTCTGACACTGTTGACTGAATGAGCTTTCTGTTGGGGTTTTCATGGCTTATTTCGTCCTCAGCTGTCTTCTGCTCTACACTAATCTTGGAAGGATTCTGTAGTTGACCTTTTGTTTGTTGATTTCAATTGCATGTGGATTTATATAGTCAACTTATATTTATCTGAATTATAAAAGGTATTTGATAAGATTTTCCTCCTTTTTCTTGACTTTTATTAATCTGCTTCCATTATTACATTTATTAGTTAACTAATTAAATATTATTTTCATTCTTGTCTCGTGGTTACTGTACATTAACTTTCATTCTCTCTTGGACTTGTTATAGTTAGTTACCTTGCATTTTAATCTACACATGTGTCTATCTTTACAGTGTGTTATTTTCTTTCTATAACATTTATGTATATGACCTGTATTCTCCCTCTCACTATACTGTATTCTCCTTTAATGTACTTGTTTAACTCTAGGATAGCTTCCTACTGCCACAATAACTCACTTTAATATTCTTCAATATAGCTTTGCTGGTGAGAAATGCCTTTCCTCTGTATGACTAATTTTTCTTTCATTTGAGATCTATTTTCATGGTACTATGGAGATCACAGCATTTATCATCATTGTAACTATATTTTACCTAGCACAAGCCTTGAAATATTTTTGACTCATCTGCCTCATGATTTGTATGCTATGTATTAGAAATGTTTATATTTTTTTTTTTTTTTTTTTTTTTTTTTTTTTTTTTTTTTTTTTTTTTTAGAGTCCAAACACTTTATTCAGAGGCTTGGGGAAAGGGTGGAGAGGTCCACGCTGTCTGCTGTCTTCCGCTGGGCAGATCTTCGAGGTCTGCCTGTCGCAAAGAGGAAATGTTTATATTTTAATAATGTTTTTATGTCAGTTTTATGTGGGGGAGTGGAGTGTCATATGCTTGTATGTTTGTTTGCTTGCTAGATAGCTTACTTGTTTGTTGCCAGGTCTTAATAACTGGGTCAGGCTGTCTCTGAATTCATAGTCATCCCCCTGGTCCTGGGATTAAAGCTACATACCTCATTGTTTTGTTTTAAATGTCACTAGTGGCTCGATATTATTTTGATTATTGCTACCTGTTTTATGTAGATAATCTATAGATTTCCTAAAGGTTTAGTTACAGTTCTAGCTATCATTCCTTGTAGCATCTCAAATTTTCCTTTTGATTGTGACTGTGGTCTCGGTCCTACCCATTGGTATCTCCTAGAGAGGCTGTCTAAAAGAAGTACATAAAGGTTTTTCTTCTTGGGTTTTTTTTTCTATTTGATCCCTTTTTGTTTATTAATTTATTGTAGATGAGCTGTCTTTTTGATACATTTATAAAAGTCATTCCCTGAACTGTGGTTAAACCTTGGGGCTTTTGTCCTTCAGTCCTTCAGTCCTTCTCTGCTTTCTGGACTTGCTAGCCTCACAGCGTCACTTGCTTTGCTAAGGATAATTCCGATAAGATAGAGTTCTCTGTTCTAGGAAACTTCAGGCAGGGTTACTATTTCTAAATCCTAACATTTTAAACTAGCTTTAAAATGTTAAACTTGAAAGATGTAAGAAATGCATTTGTGATTGACATTGGTAATGGCTTACATTGGTTACAGTAGGTTTTTAGAAGGAAATATTTCCATCAGACACTTTAAAACTAATTATAATGATGTTTCACAAAGCCCAGCTTTATAGGGGTCTTAAAGAGCAAATACAACAATAGTTTTAGATAGTAATTGGATTGGAAATCACTGATTTCATTTCATTTCTTTCTTAGCTCCAGTATTTAAAAAAAAAAAAGATCTTATCAGAATGCATTTCTCACCTGCCTTGGTCAGGTGTAATTAAGCACAAGCAAATTGAATGGAGCCAGTGTGCTCTGGGGCCATTCAGCTGTGCTTCATAATTGCATTTTTTTAAAGTATGAAGGTTGTTTAACATATCATGTGGCAAAAAGGAAAGTTAAAGTAAAGGTTTCCTGTTTATCTTTAGGTAAATTACCACTACTGTTTGCTTTAGCACACAATGGACTGCAGACAGGAAGAAGGGAGGGCTGCTAATAGTGTGTGACGCTCGGGTCTTTCTGCTACCTTTGTCAGCATCCCAGGGCTGCAGACTGCTTATGTCTTTTCCCCCTTAATTCTCTTTAACTGAAAAAGTTCCAGTTTCACATAAGCAACAACATATTTGAAGAGAGTTGAAAAATTTGAACATGTTTGAAATACTATTTGAGGTAATTTTCAATTCATTTCCAAATTAAAAAGGTTAACTTACTCTTAAGAGTCAGTTCCAAAATAAATATTAATCCCTAACCCTGTTCTTTTTTCCAATAGTCTCCAACTCCTGTAAAGTGACTATTTTGGTTTTATAGTTGTAACTTATTAAATTTATGTACAAGAAAATATTTCAGATTGCATTCTTATATTTTTAGTTGTGAACCTAGCTTTTAACAGCTGAGCCAGCCCTCAGATTACATTCTACTGCTACTGAAAATGTGATTTAATGTGCTTATACTTTTCAGTGACATTATCCTATGTGAAATCAGACTGTGTACCTAAAACATATAAAACACAGGAGCCAGTTACTTACGCAAATGGACATAATAGGAACTTGATAGGAAGTCAGTGTCAACTGTGGAAGGCCCCATGATACTGACATCATTATTTCTTTATATAACCCTTCTTGCTTTTTAAACAGTTATTTGAATGTTTGCTTGAATTTCATGCTCTTTAAATTGTTGATGGCTTAGAGGTTGTTGAGATTCTAATACTTTTGATAATAGAATCAGTCCTGATTCATATTCATTGGATAAATCTAGCTACCACATCTACCCAGAGAGAGTGCAGCAGGTGTGTGTGTGTGTGTGTGTGTGTGTGTGTGTGTGTGTGTGTGTGTCTGCCTGTGTGTGTGTATATACATACATATATTATGAAATAGATACTGTTAACTGCTAGCCACTGAGAAACAGCCTTAGCAATTTTCTGCATTATGTTAATTTATGACAGTTGTTCTTTGAGGTGGCAAAGAGGATAAGCACATTGGCAGGGTAGAATTAATAAGTTAATGTGGAGTATTGTGTTTTATGTGTAGTAGTTACCTTTAAGATTACTGGTCTACATGGTAAATAAAGACCACATGAGAATAGGAAGAAGCAAAGTGCTAGAGAGGCCCACAGAAATCCACAAAGATACCCACACAACAGACTGCTGGCAGAGGTCGAGAGACAGCCTGAACTGACCTACTCTGGTGATGGGATGGCCAAACACCCTAATTGTTGTGCTAGAAACCTCATCCAACTACTGAGGGATCTGGATGCAGAGATCCATGACTAGGCCCCGGGTGGATCTATGGGAGTCCAATTAGCGAGAATGAGGAGGGTTTATATGAGCGAGAATTGTTGAGACCAAGGTTGGATAAAGCACAGGGACAAATAGCCAAATGAATGGAAACACATGAACTATGAACCAATGGCTGAGGGGTCCCCACTGGATCAGGCCCTCTGAATGGATGAGACAGTTGATTGGCTTGATCTGTTTGGGAGGCACCCAGGCAGTGGGACCAGATCTTGTGCTCATTGCATGAGTTGGCTGTTTGAAACCTGGGGCCTATGCAGGATTGTTTGGCTCGGCCTGGGAGGAGGGGACTAGACCTACCTGGACTGAGTCTACCAGGTTGACCTCAGTCTGTGGGGAAGGCTTTGCCCTGGAGGAGATGGGAATGGGGGGGGGGGGGGTTGGGGGGAAGGTGAGGGGGACGGGAGGGGGGAGAACAAGGGAATCCGTGGCTGATATGTAGAACTGAATTGTATTGCAAAATAAATTAATAAAAAGAAAAAAAAAAAAAAGCGAGATGTAAGGTACCAATAAGCCACGAGCCATGTGACAACTTATAAACTAATAAAATGAGTTAATTTAAGATATAAAAACTAAAAAAAAAAAAAAAAAAAAAAAAAAAAAGATTACTGGTCTAGTAATGTAGGGGCAAGATGGTATAAACAGTTGGATCTTTTCAGAACGTATTAATATTAAAAAGCACACCCTAAACACAGAGATAACAATACATTAGCAATAGAAATTTCCAGAAAGTATTAACATGAAAATGTGAAGGTTTTTTTCTGTATTTCCTTACCATGATTTGAAATTGCTTCTTCAAGAAGTATGACTATTTTGAAAATGGCACAGAGAAACACCTATAATTCAGTGAGCAGAGAGTTTCCAGAACAATGGAAGGACAGCAATGGTACTGGATGAGCACTATTGAAGGATTTGTGTATTTAGCCTGAGATGGAGGCAGCAGTTTACTATGCCAAAGAGAATAAGAACTTTTAATAGCAATCTACAGTATTTGAAAGGCTGTTGGTACTTTTTGTGGCTTCGCAGGACAGTGCTAAGAGTAAGAAAAAGTTACAGGTGAGAGAAGTCTTGGTTTGTTCTGGGAGCTTTCTAACATTTGGTGCAGTCATATAATGGCACAGAAGGGTGCCCCAGGCTTTTGAATAGATTTCAAATTTCTATATCTGGCCCTTGCTTTTTCCCTATATAATTGTGCTCCTTGAGACCGAAACGGTAAACAGAAGTTGGTAAACTGAAGGATGAAGACTGGCTTCCCTTTTTTAACTTTTGAGTACTATACTACTGGCTTCCCTTTTTTAACTTTGAAGTAATAGAATACTGGCTATGAAGATAGTTCTACAGAATTATTTTAAATAACCTGGTCATGGGCAAATAAGTATGTATTATTCAGTAAATATACTGTCGGAAACTGAGCCAACTGAGGGAGACAGTCCTAATTTGATATGTAAAATCAGTCTGACAGTACTAACAGCAATGCTTGTTAGTTCCCTTTTAAATCTGTTGATTATATTCAGCATACTGATAAGAAACTTAGAGTGAATTGGGGCTTTCAGATTCCAGTTCACCAGTATAAACTTTGTTATCTGCTTCTTTCCCTCTTTTGCCTGATGGATGTTTGTTTACTTCCTGGATTTGGGAGCTCAGCTTCCTTCTATACTGTCACCATGCTTCTTGGCCCTGGTAAAATTCTTTTTTCCTAATAGGAAGGAAATCTGTGTTACCAGTGACCTCCATTTTTTTTCTTCAGATTTTGAATATACACTTCAAGTTTTTCACCCTTTTGGCTAACATTAAAAGATGCCTATGACCCAATGCTAGGGAACAAAGAGAAATTGTCCCTGAAACTTTGTTTTCCTTACTTAGCAAGTTTTACAATTAATGGCTGAAGTTTCTCCTGTGGCCTCTCTTCCTGAAGATTGTGCTTATTTATTTCCCCCAACAGTCTCATGTGACCTTGTTAAAAGCTTCATGTAATTCCCAAATAAATTACATTTACTGTTTTACTTCTATCTAGTATTTTATTGACATTTCCTGATAAGTTTAATAGGATGGAGAGAAACAGTGTTCTCTTTATAGACTCAGTAGGTGATTTGACCTCAGCCAGTTAACCTTATCCTGATGTAGAAGGAAGCTATTCTTAATTAGACTCGATCAGTTTCTCCATTATCAACACAAGAGCTTCTCATCTATACCTCGATAAATCTTCATTTTATTGTTGCTCTTTCCTAAAGAAAGCTTTCATATTAGCAAAACAGCACTGTTCAGAAACAGTTGCTGGTTTTGGGATGCTCAGCCATGTCACACTTTATTTCCTTCAGAAACTCTCAGTTGAACACCATCTGGCCGTGGTGATTTATTGCTGTGGAATTTCTCCAGGTGCTCTCTTCTTTCCCCCTAGGATATTGCTCTCTGCTACTGCTCCACTAGTTCTTCTCAAAGTGCCCTTGGAGTAGTCCTTTCCCCAGCAGCTGCGCAGTTGTGCCGGGCAGTGCAGCACAGCCCCAGTGAAGTGCCCTGCTGCCCTCCTCTCTGGTTGAGTCCTCTTCCTGAGCAGCCCAGCGCTGCCACTCATACACCTGTCTTGGCTTCCTGTTAATCTTTGTCCTTTTTATATCTCAGATTCTTCATTTCCCAACCATACACCTCTGGTATTTGATTTTTAAAATACTATATTATAAGATGATATAGACACTTTTAACAGATTCATGAGCAGTTCTGTGGGGGCTGTTTCCAGTTTTTTTTTTTGGCTATGCACAGACTTCTCCTTTGACCTTTCAGATAATGTCATGATGCATAATCACTGGTAGCTACTGTGCTCCTATTTATTTTAAGTAGCTTGAATTGCTTTTAAACTCTTCACTTCACTCTCCAAAGACTGCTAACTAGAATTTTCTTTCCAAATTTACTTTTTAGTCTCACCTTTTGGGTTCATAATAAGAGATGCCCATACTAATTAGACCATGTGCTTTAATTGTGTGGCCTTCCCAATTGCTAGGTTCCACTCCCACGCACACTCACTTGTGGTAGTTCTATACATTACGTTAATCTGATTCTGCATCTAACTGCCCAAATAAGCCATGCTCCGGCATGTTAATTATTGCTCCCTCTCATTGTACTCTTCTGTCATTCATTTGGATAATAATGGACATAATTAAAATCATGCATTGTAATAGCCTTTCTAGAAAGAATGCTTAACAGCAAAGGTTAAAAGCAATTTATGTTATTCTTTTATATTCTATAGTTAACAATTTTTATACCTGAACTTGGTTCAAATAATTATTTCGTTAAAAAAGATTACTTAATATGATTTAAAGTATAGTTAATTGTGATTTAAATATATTCTGTCTTCACTTAGAGTAATTTAGTACAGATTTTTTTTAAGCTTCAAAGTTTTACCATACCCAGCTGTATCATAAATTATTTATAATTTTCAACTTATGAAACAAAATTAAGGATTATATCTCAACTTTTAAGTAATTTTGATATAATCTTCAGTTTGAAATTCTAATACAACTAGTTGTACAGCTGGCTATCTCTGAATAGATGCATCATTTTCTTAGTTTTATAACTGGAGTTACCGATTATAACAGCAGGGAAAAGGAATGCTGATTTGGTTTATTTTAATATTAGCTCATTGTTCCTTCATGTGAGGCAGGCTGTTTCAACAAAAGTTAACCCTGTAATATCTGATTCTGATATGGATATGTTCCTTGAACTTTTTAAATAAATTGAGATTCCATACCCAAAGTACTTTGCACATATATATTCAAATATATGATATATAGGAATATTTATCTTATTTATATATGTATATATTGGGATATTTGTGCATCTATATACAAATTTCAAGAAATGTCTACTAAATATTCATACATTATATGTATGTGTGTTTGTGTGCATGTGGATACATAGCTGTATGTGGATGTGTGTGCACATTTATGTGCATGTGTATTTAGGATGGAGAAGAACTGCAGTGTCATCCTCAGGAACAGCCATTCACCTGCTTTAAGAAGCAGCCTTTCATTTGCCTAGATATGACCAGTTAGGCAAGACTGCCTGACAAGGGGGCCCCGTGGATCTTCCTGTCTGCACCTCCCAACACTGAATTAGACGTGAACCCCACCATGCCCAGCATTATTATGTGAGTTTGGGGAATCAAATGCAGGTACTATTCATACAGGGTAAGTGCATTACCAACTATGCCACCTCCTCAGCCCTAAAATTTAAAATTGAAACCCCCCAGCCTTCACCTCCCCCAATAGTTATCCCTCTTAAAATTAAAAAAAAAATGCAATATTCACAAATAAATGTGAAAGGACCCTGCAGTAATGCATGCTACTCTAAAAGCTAACCCTCTGTGTCACACATACAGATATGTCAGATAGTTTGCACTACAACAATGTCCATGATAATATGTAGTAGTTAATTGAAAACTTCTTCTAAAAAGTCAGCTCGTCATCTTTTTGTCTCTGTAGCTTATTATGACTATACAAAAATTTATGTTTATTATTTTCTATGATCCATGATAGATAGCATGGTGATTTGAATGAAAGTGGCTCCTATAGTCTCATAGTGAGTGGCACCCTGGCCTTGTTGAAGTAAGTGTGGCCTTTTTAGAGGAAGTCTATCACTGAGGATGGGCTTTGAGGTCTCAGAAGCTCAAGCCAGGCTCAGTGTCTCACTCTCTCTTCCTGATGCCTGCCAATTCAGATGTAGAACTCTCAGCTCCTTCTCCAGCACCCTGTCTGCCTGCTTGCCACCATGCTTCCCACTGGGATGGTAATGGACTAAACCCCTGAACCTGTAAGCCATCTCGAATTAAATGTTTTCCTTTATAAGAATTGCTGTGGTCGTGGTGTCTCTTCACAGCAATAGAAACACCAAGACAGACAGACAGATAGATAGTAGATAGTAGGTTGACAGCAGAACATCATCAAATTGGGTACTCAAAGCATCCTGCAGATATAGATAGCCAAGGCACTCAGCTGGAGTTCCTGATAGTGTTGGGCAGAGCAGAATGAGTGTTTGGGTAAGACTTCCAAGTAAAACCAACAACAGTAGAAAGTCAGCAACATCAAATCAGGCTTACAGACACCCAGCAGAAATCAAGGGGGGATGTCAAGACACTCAGCTGGACTTCCAATTGAGCTTCCTCTTCATGAATGAACTTCCAATTTTTTTTTATACTGTAGGCACTTTTATATCATGAGATAAACAATAGGAACATCTGTTAGAAATGGTTTACCTTCAAGTATTTGTCAAGGACATAGTGTTTTTACTCTGTCTGTTTTGCTGTTCTGTTCTTTCACTGCCACAGAGTCAATGAGGCCAGCCCATCTCCAGGAGCCTTGGAAAACACTTTAAGACAAAAATGTTTAATTGAAAAAACGGGATGTTGTGGGGAGACTCTGCTTCCAGAGTCAGCTTTGCAGTGAGCTCAAATAGCATGTGATGATAATTTACTGGTGTAATATACATAATATAAATATTCCTAATTTGGAGGGATTAAAAATGAGCTATCCCATTTTAGCTGAGATCACAACATAATGTATTAAAACTGTAGATCAAAGATGTGTTATAACATGTATAGGACTCTTAAAATATAAGAGGTGTTTTATTGTTAATCTCCCATCTTATCCTGACTGATTTGTATAAGTTTAAATACATAGAGTAAATGTACATAAGAAGCAAGTGAAGTCTTACATATCATGAGGAAGTTCTGAGGTAGGCTGTAACCAGTGTTTTCCAGTTATGTGTGCTTCATTTTATAGCAAGTTATTCTCATACTGTAGAAGTCATAACTACAGCCCTTATAATTTCATATTCTGTATTCCATAATCCATTGAGGAATGTAGGATAGTGAAGAAATGTATATGATTAAATGCTAGTGCTCATATATTTATCTTGAAAAAGTGTAAGAAGACCACAATACAAGGCAAGGCTGCCTACTCTTACCATGTCTAGTTAGCATAATACTAGAAATCTTAGTCAAAGCAATTAAATGAGAAAAAGAAATAAAAAACACCAAGTTATAAACAAACCAAATTATTTCTGTTTGCAAATGGTATCCTGATCAAGGATATAGAAAACTCTAAAGACTTAACAAAAAGTTAAGATTAGCTATCCAATAAAACATCAGCACATAAAATCAGCATACTAAAAAGCAGTTGTATCTCTACATACAAATAGTGAGCTATCAGATAATGAAATCAGGAAAACAATCCCATTCAAAATGGAAACATGAATAAAATACATAGGAATAATCTCATCTCAACCAAAGAGATGAGAATTTTGGACACTGAAAATTATTTTAAAAACTGGAAAGGAAATTGAAAATAAAAAGAGAAACAAAATTGATGTTAATGATTTAGAAAAATTAAAATTGTTAAAGTGTACATATTATCCAGAGTTAGTGAACAAATTCAGTGCAACTGTTATTCTCCATTGGCATTCTGGTTGATGTCCATCGGAAACCCCTTTTTTGAATAGAAATGGAGGAGGAGTGGATTGAACCAGTTTTTTTCTTTTATTCCACCAACCAGCTCCCAAATCATGACATGGAGACTTATTATTAGTTTGAATGCTTGGCCTAGCTTGGGCTTCTTTCTGGCTATCTCTTTTAAACTTAAATTAACCTGTTTCTCTTTGTCTACCTTTTGCCTTGGGGCTTATTACCTTTCTTCCTTCTGTATATCTTACTTTACTGCTATATCTATGTCTGGCTGGTGGCACCCTGGCTCTGGCCGCAGGCCTGTACCTCTCTTTCTCCCTTATTCTCTCCATTCTTCTTCTGCTTCTCTCCTCTTCTCAACCCTAGATTTCTCCAATTTATTCTCTCTGCTCAGCAGCCTCTCCATCCCTCCTCTGCCTAACTACTAGCCATTTACCTTTTTATTAGACCAATCGGGTGCCTTAAGCAGGTCAGGTGAAAGGGCAACACATCTTTTCATAATTAAACAAATGCAGCGAAAACAAATGGAACACATCTTTAAATAGTTAAATGTATCACAAGTAGATGCGAACAAGGGGGAGGTGGGGAAAGGGTTTGGGAGGAGAGGAGGGAAGAAAAACATGAAATATAAAAAATGAATAATAATTATTATTATTATTACTAATGTTATTATTATTTAAAAAGAAGTAGAAAAAAGTCCCCAGAGTCATAGGAAAGCACAGGAGATCAATAGCTACATCAAATGTAAGCAGTAATAAAGCTATGAATTATAATGAGTCAAATATAAATCTATGGCATCTTTTTATTTTTATATTATTTTTCAATGTGATGTTACCATTAAAAATCATATAGACCTATGGAACAGAATATGAAACAAAGAACCCAGAAGCAAATCCATGGCTCTGTGATCCACTCTTCAAGGGTGCCAATAACACACAAGAGAATAGACAATATTTTCAATGAACAGTGCTGGAAAAAGAGGAAAGACAAATACTACTTGACCTTGTTTATATGTAGAATCTACAGATGTGAAAGTGGGGAGAAAAAAGTACAAAACAGTTAAGGAAGGAGGGTTTGCATTGTGAGTTCTACAAAATGAGTAAATTCTGGGGATCCCATGTGCAGCACTATTACTTTAGCTAATAATACTGTATTGTATACTTGAACTTTCTAGTGTTTTTATAGTTTATTAACTTTCAGTTTTTATTTGGGTAAGGCTTTTAACTTTATATTATGATTAACTGACCTATAAAAATTGTGTAGATTCATAGACTACAGAGGGTAAATCTTTACTTTTCAGAGGAGCAGTTGAAAGTGTCTCACCTTGTTGCTCAGGCTGGCCCCAAATTCAGTATATAGCCTAGGGTAGCCTCAGATTTGTGGTACTCTTCCTGTTTGAGACTCTTGAATATAGGATTACAGGCACGGACCAACATACCTTGTTGAGTAGGGGTTTTTATCATGTTGAAAATCATTAAGTAGGGCTTGGAATATGTAGGGCAATGGTAGAACACTTGCCTAGCAGCAGGAGAGCCTGGTTTCACTCCTTAGTACCTGCTCCCCAAATAAATACTAGTTTTGTGAGGTGTTAGAAAGCTAATTAGCTTTAATGTGATGAATACTTAAAAGTGTGTACATATATGAAATTACTAAATTGAATATATAAGTATACATGATTTTAAACTGTCAAATATACTTCAATAAATTTGGCAAGGAGGGAGGAGAAAATAACTTGATCAGATTTGCATTTTATACTGTTCATTTTTACTGTCATCATTAAAATTTCTATTCCTCAGGCTCTTTCCTGTATTTTTTTTTTTACTCACATTGAATGTTGTCCTACAGTCAGTTCATCTCACAGCTTCTGTTTCTATTTCTGTATCTCCAGTCCAGACCTTTCTGCTGGGCTCTGACCCCATTTACCTCAATGTCAATTAGACTTCTCTTCTCTGGTGAGTCTTAGGAAAATGCAGCATACTCCTAGAATGATATTTACCCTGTATTTCCCTTCCAAATTTTGCATATGTTTTGTTGCTTTGCATCTGAAATAATGGTAGCTGGTACTATTATCTTTTAACTTGCTCCATACTGAAAGCCTGAGAATCATCTAGACCTTCTCTCTCTCCTACATTGCTACTACTACAAGTACTGTCTGTATCCTGCCTACCATGTGCTGCTCTCAAATTTGTTCCCTTCATTTCTTAGCAATGCTTTTGCTCTAGTTCAGCCTCCCTCACTTACACCACTGTGTGCCCAGGTCACTCATTTTCCATCTCATCTCCAGTCCTGTTTCCAGGGAAGGAAGTGGACTGAAGCTAGAATGACCTTTCTAAATTTCAAATTGGATCAAAGGTCCAACTGGGTCTTCCGCAGTCGGCTAGAATCTGTCAGTGTTCTGTAATTCAGTCAGGAACTCTCACAGTAAAAACTAAAACCATAAGGACCTGGCATTTATTTATTTACTTATTGCATCTTTACCCTTAGCTCTTTGCTCTCCCACAACCTCTACCCTTACCTGGCTTCCAGGTTCCAGTAGTCCTCATGTTTAAAACAATAAAACACTTAGGCAAATGTTCTTAAAGAAGTATTTCCAGTAGCCCCTTTCTGTTGTTTCCATATCTTTCACTTTTTACTTGTTCTTTTCATGTTAAGAACTGCACAATAGTTTTAAAGTAGAGAAGAGGAAAATTTTGTCCATTGCTAGTAAGTATTGATTGCTATAACTACATAATGATACTCAATGTGATTTACTGGCTATTCATTTAATATATACCATAGATTTTAAAGTGATTCCATAAGAATGAGTCTACTTGATTTTAAAAATCTCAGTTTATAGATTTAAAAAAGAAGACCCATATTAAGCCAGGCCTTGACACAGTAACTAAGATAGTTGAGAATTTGGTGGCCTAATTAGAGAAATGGAAAGTATAATGTTGAAATAATGTCCTTGCTCTAGTATTCACTTTCACATGTCAGCTCATTTTTATTTTAGAGATTACATAACCAACCGTTTTTAACCTATCTGTCATTTTTAACAAAAATTTTTCCAAAATGCTCAAATATGTTATGATGGTGTAGGTTTTACATCTAGGAACAACTGAATGTTACATTTATTTAAAAAAAATAAACTTTACAAAATGAGATTACTTGTTCTGGTAACGCGTGAACACGATAGAGACAGGAAGAGATTATGTGGGGTGTGTGTGTGTTTTAATTGTGAAGTTATATCAGATTCTCAGTTCCTGCTTGCAGTGGATTAAATGGAAATTATAGGCAGGCCAGAAATTGCTTCTCAGAGTGATTATGCCTTTTCTAATATCGATAGTGATTTTCCAGTTAAAAGTGTACACTGCTAGAGTTAAGATGGGAACACAATTCATTTCCGTGGACTCGGTTAAAAATAGCATTATCAACTACTTTGTGATGTTTCCCTCTGCATATATTGGGCTGTCCTGAAGAAATAAACCTCCACTTGCTTTTGTGACAGTAGATAATAAATTGGCTGATATAATTTAGTTGAGATGTTGAAAACTGCATTGAAAATAATGGGGCATAACATTTTAGGGTTAACATTTATTCATAGATGATGCAATTAAATAAAGCACACATTAACTTCAAGGTCAGTCAGTAAAGTAATAAAATTGAATATTTTAATTGAATTGTAATCGTTTCCCATTGATACATGCAACTAAAGTAAAATGGATGTCAGCTCTGCAAATTATAGTTCTTCCTCCTAATTAATTTCTTAATTCTGCATGGAGTTATCCAGTGCCTAGGTCTTGTTGTGGGTTTATTCACCCACCCAGCTTCCATCATGGAATGTCTGTAAGATGTGATTGAATGGTTAGATGGCAGGATGTGCAGTAAATCTTCTCCTGAAGTTTGGAGAAAATCTTGTTAGTGGCTTAGAATAATCTCATGCCTGTGTATTAAAGCATGCTAGAAATGAAATGGGTCCTCCATTCTCTGGACTGTTGTCTTCTTTGTTAATATATTATTTCTTGATATCACTGATTATATCAACATTAATAAATGGCTCAATGACTAAAGTTCTTAGGCGACATGGGTCCATTGAGACAGCTGCATAGCTGACAGTTGGAGAAGATAAAGGAAAGAATCCGGTGAGATTCAGTGAAGCACAGTTTGTGTGTGTTCACAACCTAGGCTACACTGGGTCACAGTCACTAAGTGGGATGAATCCAAACAAGAAATATCTCTCTGGAGGAGTGAGATGAGTTGAAGCCTTTGGATAAAGTTTGCATTAAAGAGTCCATGAGCTATTCTGTCTTCTTCATAATCATCTCAAAGTATTTAATGTAGCTTTACATAAAATAAATGAGAAACATGTAATCACAAAGATGTTTTCAATTACACTGACATTGTGTTGAATATAGATACTATTTTTTAAGAAGGAGAATATTGTACCTTTTAGACTAGATGCATTAGTTGTTAAGTAACTACTTAAATTTTTTTAAATTTGACTGTATAAGATGGATTTGAACATTACCAAATTCTCATTTTTAATATACCTTCAAATAGTTCCACATAATAGAATCCTTTTAGCACAAACTAAGCTGTGTGTCAGGACTACTGTTAAGTTGTCTTCTTTTCCGGCAAAACTAACAAGTTAAACTCAGAAGCGATTCTCACTTTCCAAAGTTTGTATTTAATTTGAACTCAAACATTGACTTGATTATTTTAAAAACTTCTAAAGAATTCCAGTGAAGAATATATTTTATTGATGCTAATCTCACCCTGAGCGTCAGTTCTCAATTATAAACATTCCTGAATATCAAAATTCTCTGTGAGTAATATCCAGTTAGAAATTCCTGAAACTTGGAAGGAGTAAAGGGAGAGGATATGTTGTGTGAGTAAAGAATCTATTTTCAATAAAAGAAAAAATCATGAACACACACTGCATATTTATTGAAAATTAGATGGTAATTTAATACATTTAAGGGGATTCATTTTAGCAAATATTTATTTTAATGACATTCTTTGTAAGCAAAAGTAATTATATACAAACTGCACATAGAATGGTAAAATGTTTCTGTATAAGCAAAATTTAGAAAAATACGTGAAATTTTAAGAAAATTAAGAATTCAATTATATTGGTTTTCATTTGCATGTTATTAATAATTTATGGAGTGATTGGTGCTCTAGGAATTAAGAGTTCATTGAGAGCTCTTCTGCATCTGAATATTTTGGGGGGATAGGACAGATAGTCTTCCTATTCCATCCACAACTAATAATGCTCCTGTAGTGAAGCCTGGGCTGATTTAAAGATAACAATAATGAGAGGCTTAGGCCATTCCCTTCTCAAGGACGTTAGCATCAATCCCTAGAGGTCTCTGGCTCTTATCCAAGAAATGTTTTGTAAAAACAACCTGAAGTGTACCTCATATGGATAGTAATCATGAGGTCCCTAATCACTGGTCACTTTCTAATGAACAGAAAACAAAAATGAAGCAAACGTGGAAATGTCTCTGATGGAGTTCTTTGCCAGGTGTGAGAAGCAAAATTCTTAAGTAGGCATTATTGAGGACAGTGCAACATATAAGCCTGACATAGTATTACTAATGTTGTCTAATGTAGAAACATCTATTCAGAAAAGTATTTAGATTACCATATTGAATTGAGACACATTAACACATTAATCAGGATTTTTTGGTAAAGAATTATAGTCTATTTAAATAGACATTGTTTTGATAATAACTATGTTTTGATTTCTTAATACAAGTGTATCCATATTGTACTATTAAGTGAATTAATTTTATAGGTGTAACAGTCTTAACACCATTTTCTTTTCTATTCTGATTCTATAATTTCATTTAAAGTTAAAATAAAATGAGAATAAAACAAATTCACACTGTTGTCTTTGGTGGTTGGTTATTATTTTTCTTTTGGGGAGCCCGCCACCCAGCTCCCAAGAAAGTCACACATGGAGACTTATTCTTAATTATAAATGCCCAGCCTTAACTTGGCTTGTTACTTAACTTTAAATTATCCCATTTACCTTTTGCCTTTGGGCTTTTACCTTTCTTTTACATCTGTAAATCTTACTTTCACTCTTACTCCGGGGCTGGCTGGGTGGCTGGCCCCTAGCATCCTCCTCTCCTTCTCTCTTGTTCTTTCTTCTTCTCTTCCCAGATTTCTCTTTCTATTCATTCTCTTTGCCTGCCAGCCCCACCTATCCTTTTCCCTACCTCACTATTGGCTGTTCAGCTCTTTATTAGATCATCAGGTGTTTTAGACAGGCAAAGTAACACAGCTTCACAGTTAAACAAATGCAACATAAAACAATGCAACACATCTTTGCATCATTAAATAAATGTTCCACAGCATAAACAAATGTAACACATCTTAAAATAATATTCTACAACAGTCTTTAAATATAATAAGTCACAACTAAAATGCTGAGGTTTTGCATTTCCTGTCTTGAAATTATACTATTTTCATCTCAATTATAATTCCCTGAAAAAGAAAGTCAAATTGAAGGAAGCATCTGCCTATTGATGCAACTGAAATAAACTAAAAATTATTTTTTTAGGAATAATAAAGCAAGTTATCTCAGTGAAATAGGAACGTAAATGCTGGCAAAGTACATTTAACTTGAAAACCGAAACAATTTAATGTAGCTTGAGTTTTCCTGCCTTGCCCACAGTCAGGACAAATCTCTCTCACCTGCCAGTCCCACAGCCACTCAAACCTGACCAAGTAAACACAGAGACTTATATTGGTTACAAACTGTATGGCCGTGGCAGGCTTCTTGGTAACTGTTCTTACAGCTTAAATTAATCCATTTCTATTAATCTATACCTTGCCACATGGCTCGTGGCTTACCAGCATCTACACATGCTGTTTCTCATCGTGGCAGCTAGCAGTGTCTCTCTCACTCAGCCTTCCACTTCCCAGCTTTATTCTCCTCCTTGTCCCACCTATACTTCCTGCCTAGCCAATGGCCAATCAGTGTTTTATTTATTAATCAATCAGCAACACATTTGCCATACAGAACATCCCACAGCAATTTAAGATACATATACATTGCTTTCCTAGATGAGGAGGGGTCAAGGGAAAGGAAATGTGCCTTTAACACTTTTAAATTTACCCTTTCTGACAGGCTTAGATCCTGATAAGCATCTTGGGAAAACCCTGGATGAAATGGAGCCTTATCTTTTTGAGGTAAGAATTTATGTTCATCTTCAAAATACCAGTATCTGAAAGAGGAGGTAATACCGTAGCATAATGACTATAACAATGATTTTATTTCAGAAAAATTTAGATGCATTCATTTTATGATTTGTGAAAGGGTTAAACTTTATAGTATATGTATGTAGAAGTGTGTTTAAAATTATATAAAATGATGGCCAGTTTGTGGAACTCATTCCAAACCAAACTGGAATGAGTCTGTAATTGTGAGAGTAAGTAAGCTCAAAGGAAAATTCTGTAACAACATGTGTTTTTGTTAAAATGGACAGCATGTGCTGCATGAATATTGATTGCTGTATTACTGACACCTCTGCATTGTCTCTCTCTGACTCAGACTCAGTGTCAGTCACGGGAGTGGGAACTTCTGGAACTTACTGAATCTGGTCCTCTTTACAAAGATGAACAAACATTCCAAGAAGCAAAGGAATTATTCCAGCCATTCAAATAACCTCCTTCATCTTTACCATTGTCAAGTCCAAAGTGTGTTCTACATACTAAAATAATAGTGATTTTCATTCTTCCTTCCTGTTAATTCTATTGATTTGTATTTGAGATTGAGGGCAAATGTTGGGTTTGATATAACACTGGTTCAATCACTGAAGCAGTGTGATTGTTAGATTGTGAGAAGATTATTAACCTACAATCAAGATAGAGATAGACAATGGCTGTGTCTATGGAAGAGCATTGAGTTACCTCAAGCTCAACTATCAGAGACAATGAAGCTCGTGTAGTGGGGTAGAGTGAAATCAGCATGCCACAACTGCTTCCTACAGAGAATGGAAGCACACAAGGATTTAGTCATTGACTTTCTGCAGCACACTGACAAATAACAAACCTTAGCCCTCTGCCTGACCACCGCCATTGCACTTCAGTCTCATTGGTTAAAAACATTTGTCTTCGGGTTATATGTTATATCATAAAAGCTAGTCTGTTTAACATCAAGCTTGTCTTGGTTTTTTCGCTAAACCCTGCTGCCTTCTGTAATAAGTGCTTCTAATTTCCTTCATTGTGTGTGAATAATTGTTGATTCTTCATTTTCCAGCTTGTGGAAATGTTGATGCCAATGTCTTTTCATCTTACTATCACAATATTTCCATATAGTGCTATTATACATCTGTTTCCTATAACAGTTTCATGGACTTCCAATTTTTCCTCTCCTAATCAATGAATACTGCTGCTAGACTATATTTCCTCACCTTTCTTTTAATAACATGAATCACTGTTGAAGAGTCCTCTGAATCTTATTATTTCTTATCCTAGATTGTCTGGCCCATCCCTGAAGGCCCTTCAACTGCCCTATGTTTCCACCT
This sequence comes from Peromyscus californicus insignis, assembly GCF_007827085.1. Taxonomy (NCBI): domain Eukaryota; kingdom Metazoa; phylum Chordata; class Mammalia; order Rodentia; family Cricetidae; genus Peromyscus; species Peromyscus californicus. The sequence continues at coordinate 88,803,807 of NW_026294595.1, read as the reverse complement.
TACCTTTTCCTTATCAATCTATCAACACCAGTTTAATTTCATTTAGATCAAGTTTCCTCTTGTCTTTGTGTGCCTTCCTGCTAATGAGTCTTCATTCATATCGATTTACTTTGTGGTCACTGCCCAGGTAAATTTCACCCATCATTCAAATCTGTTTAAGATCTTTTATCAGCTACACCAAGACCTGTGGCCCTATTCTATATAGCAGCTCCTGCTTGTACTTACATTAAGAACCAGGTTGCTTTTATCTGATGCAGGTTATTAGGGTTTTTCTTCCCTTACAGTACACATTTCATGAAAAACACAAAGTGTTCAATTTGTTTTCTTCCCATTTCAGCAGTTTGCACAGAACTGGTAACATGGGTTGATTCTGAAAATACTCTATTCAGTTCTACAACTATCACATGACATTAGAGACCAAGAGCTCATTTACAATATATATTCAGAAAAAATGTGAGGGCCACAAATTGGGACAGCTGGGAACTAACAGGACTTTTATGCTTCTCTTTAAATACAACAACCAGGTACTGCTGGTCAAACTACCTATAACAATTGTTCTCACTTCCTCGGAAGTCTTCATTTACTCAACAAACAGGTATCACTGGTCAAACTACTTATGATAATTGTTCCCCCTTCCTCGAAAGTCTCCATTTACTCCTCAATGTTTAGATAACTAATCCCCACTTACTTCCGTATTCTGAACATTTCAATATGTGGTTTTCATTTCCCAGAAACGCTTTAGTTAAGATATACTCCAAAGAAAGGAGACTAATGGCTGAAAACCTATATCTTCTGCCTTATGTGTTGGGATATCTAAAATTCTGGGGACCATAAGTGTTTCAATTTTCAGATTTTATTTTCAGTTTTTGCAATCTTTGTATATACATAATGAAATATTCTGGTTTAAGCCCTAAGATTAAACATAAAATTTAATTTCATATACATATGTGTATCATAAATACATATGGCTTATAAGTCATTTTTGTTTTTGAATATTATATGGCAATACTCAGGTTTACCCATAACCAATATCTTGACACTTCCTAAAATGTTATGTGCATTTTATTTTTCTTACAGAATTAAAAATACCTTTTAAACAGAAGCATGCAATTGGACATACTAATGGGATGTCATATAATATTTCAAAATATGTATATATCATGTAATATTTTAATTAGTATAAACATACCTATCTTCTCAGTTAGTTATATTTTTATGTAAAGCATTCAGATTCCTTCCTTCCAGGTTTATGAAATACACGGTGCATTACTAGTATCTATAGCCACCCTACTTTATTGGTTTTTCTACAGAGTCCTTCAACTCATAATGTCAAAATCTAGAGAGGGCTTGTAAAAAAATTCTTTTGTCAAAGCCACAGTCTCTCATTTCCTTTCTTTCACTTTCTAAAACTTGACTTCATTATATAATCAATATTGCTTTGGGAGAGAGATAATTTCAATCTGGGGCAGTGAGTAGATATGACTACAAACAGAACCATGGCCATAAAACAAATGGTTGAAAGATGTTTATGTGAATACAGAAAGCAACCAAATAAAAACTCAGATGACACCAGTTTCTCTAGATACCAAACATAATATGTTATAAGTGTATACTCGTTCTACTTTTCTTTTAATCTTTACTATGTGTTTGTCACATAACAAGTGTTTAGTTTTGTTTAATCAAAGAAGGAATTAATATTAGGGACTTTTTTGTATATATAATCACATATACCAAAGGACTGTATGAAACCCATAAACCCATAAGTTATTGTGGAGAGCTGCAGCTCATGCCATAGTGCTCTCCCTGGCAACACCCAGAGACACAAAGAACTGAGCTATAGGACAGGACACTAGGGATACCGTGTGCTAAGTGGTCTTCATGCATGACTAGTTAATTATCTAACAAACTTATGAGGATGCTAGTATTAATGTGGCAGTTTCAGTTGAAGCATCATTTCTGAGGAGGACTTTTCCAAACTCACATGACTAGGGAATATCAGAAATAAAATTTCATGTCTAAGTATAGCTGATTTCAGAGCATGAACTGTACTCTACTAAGTTATTTTGAGGTATAACTAAAATAAGAATAGCCTTGCCTTAACTATAGAGCAAGTAGTATGAACAGTAATATTAGAAACAGGAGAATGGCAGAAGCTATGATATTCACTCATGTAAGAGGAAATAACTGATAAAAGAACACACTCCAAATAGATCCATCAAGTGTGTAACTTAGGAACAGGAGTAGGAAAAAGAATGAGAAGAGAGTATCTTCAAAAATACAATAATACGGAAGCCCATGGAAGGCTATTGGAAAGATATGAGGGGTGAATAATGTTACAGGCTCATAAACTGGAAAACGATAGAGTAATTGGGTTCTGGTAACAAATTGCTAGCAGTAAGTAGACTACTATCCACTGAGTTTCCTAATGTAGAAAGGTGGAAATTTGCCTTACCCAGTAATACATGCCATTAATCATTCATGCTGATGGCATTCAAAATTGATGTTTCAAAACAAGGCACCTTGACATTTGAGCAGCGCCAAAGGAAGATCACTCTGACCTTCTTCGCCATTGTCCCTAGAGCAGGCAATTAAGGAATGCTTTGACCTTCCTCTAAAGTAAGCCTGAGACTTTCATTGCGGATGTGCCGTCTCTTATCTGGAGGAAGAGAACATCACATAGAAGCACAGGAGAAAACCTGAATAGACAGTCAGAATGCTGGTTTTTGTAGGATCTGTCTGTCTGCTCACACTGCACACCTCTACAACTAAACCAGTGGTAGTAGATACCCAGTAAATAAGTAAATCCTCTGAATCTGTTTATGCAGCATGAAATGATATGTTCAAAGCATCACTTATAAAATGAAATTGTGGTGCTTTGTATAAACCCTGTGGTCTTCTCTAGGTGAGAGGGTATGAGAAGAAGTCCATTTGATTTGGCTCCTCCCGTCTTTGGTTTTAAAATGAATAACAGATAAATTATATTTATTTAAAAACAAACAATCATGATTTAATAAGAAAGTTTTACAGTTAATGTTAATACCATCTGTTAAGGGGATAAACATTTAAACCTGGAGATTATAAACCCCTTAACATTAGTTCTGTAATTACTCATCTACAAATAACATTATTGTAAATGTGCATATGTAAGCAGACATGCCCCTAAAACAAATTCATATAAGTCATTTCCTTTTCATATGCTGAGCTTCAAGAGTTTTTCTAGAAACCATGAAATGGCCCAAGTCAGCCACATCTCAGTTTTTTTAAAAACTTAATCTAATAATAATTAGATGGCAAACCAATATTCTCCTCCAAAAAATCTTATCTAAAAGAGAATATGATTTAGATATCTATGAAGCATTAAACATGCTTTTATGCAATGAAAATTATATTAGTACATATGCAAAAGTTATCTTCTTGCCTTATCAAATGCAGTCTGTTTAGAAAAATAGTAACTTATTTCTTCACTAAGTAAAATACAAACAAATAGCAAGTCACCTTACCCACTGGCCATCTGATCTCCATAATTTTGTGTGTTAAACTTATTTCCCCAAATGATTAAATGTGAGGGAGAAGGAAAAGCGTGGCATCACCTATTCCGTGGCTAGTAAGAAAAACATCGATTGTTCTCTGTATTAGATCTCCAAAACTGGAAAATTTGTATCCTGTACCCAAGGTTAGAATGAAAGACATCAGTGACTTCTTCTTAGCCTTGATAGACAGGGGCTATTTGTTTCTGGTTCAAATTGAACTTGTCAGCGCATGCCAGTCAGGCTTTTCTTATGGGGCATGCTCACATCTGAACCATAGCAGGAGGGCAGTTGATTGTTGAATACTATGTGTGAGATAATGCTCAGTGGGCATGTGCAAGTGTCAAGAAAATGTAAAAACATAGAGTCTGGTGGCATAAAAAGCCATGTGTGAAAAACTTCTACATTCCAGAGGTAACATAGTATTGAAATACAGAAACAAGTCTCAAAGCAGAATAAGGTACCATGACCTATTAAGACTGATTGTCAGTGTTGAGGAGAAGGAAACTCATTGGGGCTTATGTTCATCACTTCAAATTTTACTTTATAAAATTACCCTTTTAATTTTCTCAAGTCAATCACAGTCTTTCCAAATCTGCTAATCACTCTAATGCCTACACATTCATGTGTAGGACAGGAAGAATGCTGGAAGCCTTTGGTTATGACTTAAATAGTTCAGTTTTACTGAGGAGGCAATGATTGGCCACCCAAAATTTTGAGCAGAAGATTGCTGTACATATAGTATTAAGGAAAGTTAGTAAGGTTATAACATGGTGGGGGAATTGGGAAGGTGAATATAGAAGCAAGAGAGGAGCTAGTTTTTGAGAGTTGAAGTGCAAAGTTGTCATCAGAGCCTTAAAATGGAAGATGTGGTGCATTCTCTGCCTTGTTCACTGCTTTACTTTTAGTGTACATATTAGAATCTGCAACTACAAAGTTCTGAGTAAAGAACTGTTCATAAATGAGTTAATGAACTTAGAAAATTAGCCTGCATATAGAACAAAAGCACAGAGTTAAGCTCTACACTAGTATTTCATGCCTCTTTTGCATTGTCATATTTAGAGAATTGGGGTGCAGGGAGCTAAGAACATTGTTTTATTCATATTGAATTTGAAAGAATGTAAATGAAAGGAAAAAGTAAATCTTAAAAAGAGATGGGAAAGTGAAGCCAGAAATTTCTCCGTTCATGCCTGGCCCTGCAGTCCGGATGAATCTCCCACCTGCGGTGGCACAGCCACTTATAAAATAATCACACAGAGGCTTATATTAATTACAAACTGTATGGCCGTGGCTTCTTGCTAGCTAGCTCTTATAACTAAACTCAGCCCATTTCTATTAATTGTATGTTGCCACATGTTCCATGGCTTTACTTACCTGTGTGCTATTACATGCTGTTCCCTGGACGCATGATGGGTGTCTCCTCTGCTTCTGCCTTTCTTCTTCCTTTCTCTCTCTCTTGGATTTCCCACCTGGCTATAACCTGACTCATCATAAACCAGAGCAGCTTCTTTATTAACCAATCATAGTAACACATATTCACAGCATACAGAAAGACCATCCCACAGCAGGAAAGAATAGCAAAGTTTCAGCATGAAGCTAAACTAAAGAAAAAAATCATTTGGTGTTTTTCTTACAATAAGCTGACAGAATCTTATTAAGGAATAATTAAGTAGAGCATATGATGATCCCAGTTTTAAGATACAGCCAGACCCAGAACTGCGATGTATGAGGACTGTTGCTGCTTACTGTGAACAGTATGAACATGATTTACAGGTCTTAGAAAAATAAATTCAAAGGTATGCTGCATGAATATTTCTCTAGAATGTATACTTTTGGATCCTAAACTTATGAAAACTTACAGAAAGTGACATTTTCTATACCATGCATATTTCTTGCTTTTATACTACAAGAGTCTTATGTTTTAGTAGTGTGCAAATTCACTGAACAAAGTAGATATGATTAGCTTTCACCTCTGAAGAAGATACTACCATGTTATCAAGAACCTTGCAGCTGACGTTTGTGACTCACTTATGTTATAGCATGAGCTTAGAGAAACAACAGAAATACCAAGATTCAGTAAGACTCCTTATTCACTTGTCAGTCTTAGAGACCATTGGGACTTTTATCCATATTTCTTAACTGGGAACCTATATTTCCATACCAGTAAATTAATAATAGAGGAGGAAAGGAAGTTCTAAATATTGGTTAATATATGCAACATCACTGTTGAATCATTATTTTGTGGTACTACAACGTGAATGCATTATATTTGGTGAATTTCAAGAACTGAAGACATTGTCTTGTTTTTTATCTTTTTCATCTCTCAAGGCTGCTCAATAAATATTTGTTGAAGAGATGATTGATAGGATAAATGAATATTAATAATATTTTGTGTAAGTGAAGGCTATTGCAGGGCAAGCTCAGATGCCCTTGTGTACCTCTTAAAAGCAAATGTTGAATTAACATAGCAGCTTATTTTACTTTACAGGGAACTAACAGAACCACTTCTATAGGGTGTAGCAGCCACACAGACTTTAACACTCCAGTTATTCTTTGTATTACAAAGCAATAGATCATTTCAATGAGACATTTACCAGTAAAGAAAAGCTAAGCATTGATCGTATATACTCTCCACAGAGACCGGCCATGAGTCATAAAGGTGAAATTAGAAGGTCCATGATGAGAAGTTGGAAAGTCAGTAGAACACCAAGTGCAGAACAAATAAATACCCTGAAATCCATATCTCATTATTATTGCTGTGTGGTTTTTATTGTAGAAAAGATATTAATTTAATTTAGTTTAGTAAGACAAAGCAGTTGTGTCCTATTATTTGGTCCCATAGGGACCACCTCTCATAATTTGGCCTTGCAGAGCCTCTGCTTTATAACCCAGGCAAAAGTTTATCTATCTTGCCCCTTGGAGCCCTTATAGAAAACACCATCCAGTTCTTCTTCCCACACTCTTCCTGCTGTTTGTCTTTACAGTCTGTCTTACTTAGGGTTTTTATTGCTGTGAAGAGACACCATGACCATGGCAACTCTTATAAAGGAAACATTTATTTGGGTGGTGTAGTAGAATATTTTAAGTTGTGTTACTTTTGTTTATGTTGCATTTGTTTAACTTTGTGAAGTTATGTTACTGTGCCTATGTAAAACACCTGATGGTCTAATAAAGAAGTAGCCAATAGCAAGGCAGGAGAAAGGATAGGCGGGGCTGGCAGGCAGACAGAATATATAGAGGGAGAAATCTGGGAAGAGCGAGCAGCCAGAGAAGGAGGAGGACTCCAGAAGCCAGCCACCTAGCTACACAGCAAGCCATGGAGTAAGAGTAGGATTTACAGAAGTAAGAGAATGGGAAAAACCCAGAGGCAAAAGGTAGAGGGGATAAGTTAAGAAAAGCTGACAAGAAACTAAGCCAAGCTAAGGCCTGGCATTCATAATTAAGAATAAACTTCTGTGTGTGACTTATTTGGGTGCTGGGTGGTTCCCCCAAAAGAGAAAAAGCAACCAACAACAGGGTGGATCACTGTTGGATACAGTTTCAGAGGTTCCATCCATTATCATCATGACAGCGAGCATGGCAGAGTACAGGCAGACATGGTGCTGGAGAAATAGCTGAGAGTCCTACATCTTGCACAACCAGGTAGTCAATTGAGACACTGGGCAGTATCCTGAGCATAGGAAACCTCAAAGCCCACCCACTTAGTGACATATTTCCTCCAACAAGGCCACACTTCCTAATAGTGCCACTCCCTATGAGATTATGGGGGCCAGTTATATTCAAACTACCAACCACACAGTATCATTCACATCACTCAATGTGAGGAGTAGAATGCTCATAGATGCACACTGAAGCCACGTAGTCAAAATAGTAGCACAACTACAAAATTCTCAAATAAGCTTGTAACTACCAAGGAAAGCTGAAGCCTTAGGAAGCAGCCACATCATTGGCAGTAAGAAAAAGGAATCCCTCCTCTGAGCTGAAAAGATTTGGACTTGTGGCACCTATGAGTGTGAAAAGCTATGGCATTCTGAATCATGGAGCCATGGACTTGTGATGATAAAACTGACACAGAGAATCTGAAAGATCAGTATCAATGACAGCTTGTGCAAGTGACATCAACACGGATGCCCATGGTGTAATCAGCCACAGAGTTTTCACTCTCAGTATCAAATTCATCACATAATGGCTTATAGTTAAAACAAATAATACAGAGGGTTTTGTTTATGGTTTTGAAGTTTTTTGTTTTGTTTGTTTTCAGTTGCTTGCTTTTTTAATTTCAGATTTTATTAGATAACTTTGTAAACTGAACCTTATTAAGACTTATAACCTTTTAAAGACTTTCTACAACTTTGGAAGTTAACTGGTTTTTAGTATCCTGTAATATTCCTTAAAATAACAGCCTCTAGCATAATGTATGTGATTTCTTTTTGTTTATAGGCCTAAGAAAAGGCTTTAAGTTCCTTTGTCTGATAAATTGTCTAATAACAACATTTTTGCCCTTCCACATTAAAGGGTAGGAGGTGTATGGTTAGGCCTTGTCTGTTCTCATAGTAACTTACCTGCCTTTGAATCTAAAGCAAGCATCAATGCTAAAATTTATCTTATCTTTAAGTTTTATTCATTTTAAATAAAAATTCTGATTCCCTGTAACCTTTTAACAAGAGTTTGAGATTATTGTGGTGCTTTATGGAAACATTTTTCAAATGACCACTTTAGACACATGTCTTAAGCAAAGGTAATTTTGTGTAGCCTACAATATATTTTAGAATCAGTATCCTGCATCAATTTTCAGGAGAGGATAGCCTGCTAAGTGAGTATTTTGAAGGTACCATTTTAATGTTTCTTTTTCTTGGTTTTTCCTGATTCTCAGCTTTCTAAGAAGTATGGTGTCCATGTATGTGGGGAAGGTGGCGAATATGAAACATTCACTTTGGATTGCCCTCTATTTAAGAAGAAAATCGTTGTGTAAGATACCATTTCAGTGTCTTTCTTTTTCTTAAATTTAAGTGATAGAAGCAACTCAGCATTTAGCTTGAGGCAGCTTTGGTTGGAAGAAATAGAACATGTCCCTTAAGTTCACAAACACTCAATTTGTTTAATCCCAAGGAAGTCGTGTGAATACTTAAATCAATACCTGACAAGACGAGGCCTTCATAGAAGGCTGTAAACTTTTTAGACATTGCACTTTCGTTTACTTGCTGATTACGGCCTGCAGTAAAACTGGTGCCTACACACTGACACTTTTATCCTTTCCTGAAGTGTGAATTGCCTGTATTATTTATCTTTCATTATAGCTACGTTTGATAAACTGCCACATCAGTAGCCTGTAGGTTCCATTAACTCTATCCTCTTTTTCCTCTTTCTTGGCTTTAACAAGTTAGAATGATGAGACTAGACATTTCTCTTCAGTTATTGGGGGTGGGGGTGTATTTTTACATATAAACTTTTTTTTGAAGCAGATTCAGTTTATAGTGAGTAGTGTGGTACCTCTGCCATAAATTGTAAAAATTAGTATAATGGAAAAATGGGAACTTCATCTAGTTCATCACTTTATTAGCTGTGTTCTGCATTATGCCACACTTCCTGTCTCCAGGAAGAGCATTTCTTCTGTTGTTTTGTTTTCTTTTGTTTTGTTTCTCCTAAGTTCATGCTTCTTGAAAAAGATTGTCAAAATGATGCTTAATTGAATGAACAGCTTTTATACTTTTCAACATTAAGCTGGACTGTGGTAGCACACGCCTTTAATCCCAGAACAGGAGGCAGAAGCAGGCGAATCTCTATGAGTTTGAGGACAGACTGGGCTACAGAGTGAGTTCCAGGACACCCAAAGCTACACAGAGAAACCCTGTCTCTGAAAAACAAACAAACAAACAAAAAAGACTTGAATTTTTTGAACAATTGATAATGGGTAAGGGGATAATCTGGGACTTTAAAACCAAAACTGCTTCATCCCCCACATCCAGTATTTGTTACTCTTGCTTTCATATTCTCTTAACTTCTTTTGCATTAATAATTAACATGTCACTAATTTATTGAGTGCCTGTTCTTTCCATCAAATTCTGCTGGTTACTATTAATGCCTGTAGCTTCTACCTTTATAAGCTTGAAGTGAAAGCATATCTGTGCATTAACTGTGATAGAAGATAGGAAAGTTATTACCCAGAAGTCTGCAGATGGGAGAAATTTTTTTAAAGCCATGCTGATCACAAAAGGATTTTGTATACAGGAAATGTACTTCCATGAAACAGTGCTGTTTACTATTAAAGAAAAAATTACATATTTGGGTAAACTTAGAGGGTAATTGAAAAACTAGGGATATGTTTACTTATTAACACAAGATTAAGCACAAGAGGGAAGAACAACAAGCAAAAAATAAAAAGTAATGATACTCCACCTGCCCATCCGACAGATGGATGACTCTGAGCATCCAGAGGTCTTCATAAAACCTCATTGTAGCCGGGCGGTGGTGGCGCACACCTTTAATCCCAACACTCGGGAGGCAGAGCCAGGCGGATCTCTGTGAGTTCGAGGCCAGCCTGGGCTACCAAGTGAGTCCCAGGAAGGGCGCAAAGCTACACAGAGAAACCCTGTCTCGAAAAACCAAAAAAAAAAAAAAAAAAAAAAAAAAACCTCATTGTAGGAAGTACTGCTTTTCAGTTTGTCATGAAAAGATCTCAGCATCCTGGTGCTTCAACAGTAAAACAGTTCAACAGCTTCATTTTGTAGCTCTAGAAACTCAAGCCTGATGCAAATGATGACACAAAGGATCTTAGTCCTGCCATTGAGGAAAGGTATCAGAGAAGGTCTATTCAACTGGACCCTTCTTCCTGACAAGTTTCCCTCCTGTTTTTCAGTGTATCTGTCTGTGTGTCTCTGTGTGTCTGTGTGTCTGTCTCTGTCTGTCTGTGTGTCTGTCTGTGTCTGTGTGTCTGTGTGTCTATTTCTGTCTGTCTGTGTGTCTGTCTCTCTCAGTCACTTGTGCTCGCGATCTCTCTCTGTGTCTCTCTCTCTGTCTCTGTCTCTGTCTCTCTCTCTCTCTCTCTCTCTCTCTCTCTCTCTCTCTGTATATATATGTATATGTGCGAGACAGAGAGATGTAGAGAGGGTAGACAAGCATGTACAGCATGTGTGGAGACGTCAGAATAACCCTTCTTCCTGTGTACTTTGTCCTTCTCTGCTGTCTCTCCGTCCCATTTTATCTGGAAGCACCTTTGTATTGATGGAATCTATGAAAGATAGTTATGCCTTTTCATCAAAAATCTGATTCTTTAAAGGGTCAATTTGTATAAGTTACTTGTCTTCCAATATTGTCTTTTTAATGTTGTTTTATGCAAATATGCAAGATTCATATTTGATAGTAAAGATTCATGAATATATATTGAGTTTTTAATCATATATACAGTTTTAATATTTTTACATTTTGCAAGTGAAACAAACATTTCTTGTGAAAATTTAGTATTGTGGACGCAAGTATTTTGTGGTTCTTTCTATTGACACTACATAACTTTCTAATTAGAAATACTTTATTCAAATATGTTTTAAGCTACTTGCAAAGAGTTGAAGAGTCTGGAGAGATGGCTCAGTTCAGCTGTTAAGAGCATGTACTGCTCTTACAGAGGACCCAAATTCAGTCCCCACTACTAACATCTTACAGCTGCCTGTAACTCCAGACCTCCACAGGCATTGCAATCACATGCAAAAGATTACACAAATTTTAAAATCAAGTAAAAGCACAAAAATAATTTGAATTTTAAAAAATTTAGAGTCAAAATAACTGGGCTAGAGAGATGGTCCAGCAGTTAAGAGCATTTGCTGCTCTATCAGAGGACCCAGGTTTGATTTCTAAAGCCTGCATGGTAATTCAGAACCATCTTTACCTCCAGTTATAGGGGATCCAATGCCTTTTTGTAGGCTCTATGGGTACCAGGCATGCACATGGTATATATATGCAGACTAAACACTCATACACACAAAATAAAAATAAATGAGTCTTTTAAAAAAAAGAGTTAAAGATGAGCTTTCCAATCTTGCAGTGGCCTGGTACTAATATTAATATACCCAATGAAGGTAATTCATGAGAAATTAAAAGAGATATGAGGAATTTTATTTTTACATTTTTAGTTGAAATGCAATACATTGTTGATGTCTTAATAAACATCAAAAATCACTAGTAGTTATATGTCACAGATAACCTTGGTTATTTATAAGTTCTTTATAGGGCATATTTATTAAAACTTGAGTAAATCTACATGTTACCCATATGGTGGCAGCAAGCAGTTCATACCATGTTACCTGTATTTGGTGATTATCCTGTCAAACAACCAGTGTTGATAGTAGTGATCCTACAGTACGAAGAATTCAGCCAGAACCTCCCACCACAGCAGCTTGCTTTTGTGAGGGATGACTTAGACTGTGTAGGAAGCACTGAGTCTTAAAAATAAAGGCGCACTGAAGACCAAGCAATGGCGTTTAATGTTTAGCTCATGCCAAGCACATTTGTGAAGTGTAGTTGAACAGCCAAGGTCTCCAATCATTCAGGGATTTACAGAAACTTGGAGTGTGAACTGTGGGTCCCTTTACATAGGAAAAGTGTCGGTGTCTCTTAGTTTGGGAGGATTTCAGGTCTCTTCTCTCGGCAGCAGGGGTAATTAACCACACGGTATAGATTTGGTAAGTACATTCATTTCTCTGTGTTGCAGGGACTCCTCCGAAGTAGTCATACACTCTGCTGATGCATTTGCACCTGTGGCTTATCTGCGACTTTCAGAGTTGCACCTGGAAGAAAAGGTAAGTAACTGTCAGAGGTATAAGTTCTGTTGTGTGATCCTCTAACAGTAGGCAATGGAGCAGAGAAATAGATTTATTCAGTCAACAACTAATATTTTACAAATACTTAGAGTTTTGAGGATGTTGTGTAACACAAAAGGCTTTACATTTTGAAGAGATTGAAGGCTAATTGAAAGAAGAATGATAGATACTAAGAAGACAATATACAGGGGTTTCAAGGTGGGTAAAAAGGAAAGAAAAGGTTTCCAGAAGCTATAAATGAAAGAAATGACAAAAAGATGGAAAATTAAACAAAATGCAATACAATAAAGCAAAGAGTTTTATTTTCAGTACATTGGTGATCAGGATGGAGCAGATGCCTGCTCAGTCTGTCTTTGGGGGTAAGTGAAGATCTGTATTAGGTGTTTGTATGAAAGACCTAGAGAGGTTGGTTACCCTCTGTTTTCAGTGAAGTTATGTAAGGAAAAAGAGAGTAAGGATAGAAAATACAAATAATAGGAAAAGGTCTTGTGTCTTGTCTTCTTGCCCACTTCCTGCGGCACACTCATAGCTATCTGTGTGTGACAGGGAATCATAGTGATGTTTTCTGATTAAGGCAGCATCTCTAAAAGGAGAATGAAAACAGTGGTCCCCAAATCTCAGGATGAGTCAGTAAGAAAAGAGTACTTACTAGGGCCAGCAAGATGACACAGCAATTGAAAGTGAAAGATTTACCGTGAAAGCCTCATTATCACTCACACACACACACACACACACACACACACACACACACACACACACACACACACATACACACACACACACGTAATAATTATGCATGTCAATCTCCCAAAAGAATTAATGATAAACAAGATTGGATACCTATAGATCATTGGACTGGGCTGAAAGTAAACATTGGTGACCTGTTATCAAAAATCGGTAACATCAAAGGGTGGCATTATGTAAGGGTCTGAGAAAATGCTGAAGGAAGACCCCAGACTTAAATAGTATGCAAAAACAAAGAGCTTTTTTTTTTTTTTTTTTTTTTACCAGCATGCAGGGTCGAACACTGGTACAAAATGGCCACGACCCTAAGAGGAGCGTACAGGTCATCTCAAACATAATTGATCAAGCAAGTAGCAGTTACAATAGTATATTTTTAATTGGCTGAGGCTCAGTTTTACCATTTTTGGACATACTTGAGCAAACTTGGGCAAGTCCAGAAATGACTCAGAAGGAGGTAGGGATTTGCAGGATTTGTCCTTGAGACATTGTAGGGCTGACTCAGGCCTTGCACTCTCTCCCTCATCCCTGAATGTAAGGGTGTTGTTGATTAATGGCCCTTTGTTGGCAGAGAAACCTGTTCTTCCCCCTCAGAGTATGGAAACCTAAATTCTATTGTAAAAGTGGGAAAGTTTAAACCCTTCAATTTTTCCGTCCACACACCTTCCAGATTCAACAAAAGAGCCTGTACTTTAGCCCTTTTCTACTTGTGCTGCCATGAGCACAGCTAAGAATCTAAAACATGGAACTCCTCCGTGAGCATTCCTCCCTTCTCAGCTTAGCTTCACCTTGTAGCTCACTAGGGTTCTCTTGGTGTTTCATTGTCTTCACAGGCCATTAGTCCACTGTAGACTACCATGGTTTCTTTGAGATGTGATATTACTGACGTTAATAAATATGTCACATTTTCCTTCTCTTGTTTCCTTGTAGGTGTCTGCAGTACCTGGGAATGATGAAACAATTAATTATATACACAATTCTTGAAATTTATGCTGCATTTTAAAAATTATGACCAACTTTCCTCATTAAGTTTTTATACTTCTTCAAAAAATATAATGGGACCATTGATTAATTGAAAGAATTTCAGTGAACTCTTAATATTGCCAATTTTCTCAACTTTCTTTCCTTTTAAAAAAAATAATTTCTTTTATTTTTTGAGATTATAATATAATTACATCATCTCCCCCTCTTCCTCTAAGCCCTACACTATATCCCTCCTTTCTCACTTTGAAATTTATGGCCTTTTTTTTTTAATTACTGTTTTTACATACCTCACTCTTTCTATGTCTCTGTTTCTTTCTGTCTCTGCCTCTCTCTCTCTCTCTCTCTCTCTCTCTCTCTCTCTCTCTCTCTCTCTCTCTTTCTCTCCTCCCTCTCTCCTCTCCCTCTCCCTCTCCTCCCTCTCCCCTCTCCCTCTCCCTCTCCTCCCTCTCCCTCTCCCTCTCTCTCTCCCTCCCCCTCCCCCTCCCCCTCCCTCTCCCTCTCCCTCCCTCCCTCCCTACCTCCATCTACACACACACTCACACACCAAACACTTTCCTCAATACATAAATACAACCTGCTCAATCTGTATAACGTTGCCTGTGTGTATATTTTCAGGGCTGGCCATTTGGTATTGGATACCAATTGGTGTTCTCTTCCCTGGGGAAGACAGTTTCTTCTGCTCTCCACATTCCTTGGTTGCCTGGAGTTCTTTGTGCAGGGTTGAGGCCTGTGAGCTCTCTTGTCCACTTCAGCATGTCTGTTGGTGTCCTCATTGTTGAGCTCATGTTTAGGCAGCCATGTTAGTAAAACTTCATGGGTGCAGCTTCTGAGATTCTGGCAGAAGCAAACTCCCTGATCCTCTGGCTCTTACAGTCTTTCTCCCTCTTCTTGGCTTTCTTTTTTGGTAACAAGTCTCATGACCTTTTTGTGGCATGCCTCTTTGTTACCCATCTGTATCACCCAGCTCTCTCTTTCTGACATATCTTTTTACAGTTGTTTCCTTCCTTTCTTTCATACCCCATCTCATGGAGAAGAGGCATCAGAAAAGAAGACTCTATCTAGGTAGTCAAGCTTACTATAATCAAGTGTCACCACGTGATTTACATTTTTAAAATTTTTAATATAATCATTATTCAAACTTTCAACATTAATGGATAATGAGAAAGAATATCCTAAATGGCTGGTTATTTTATTATTGATTTTTTTGTGTGTGGTGCTGAATGTGATTTGATGAACTGTGGGTGCCTGGATCAAGAAGTTTCAGAGAAGAAGAATATTAATATTTGGCGTAGCAATCACTCTTGTGATATTTTGGTGAAGAATGGGGCTGCTTTTTGCCTTTGTCTAAAAGGTTTGCCCAAGGCTAAAATGAAGAGTTTTGAATTAATCCCCTTGGCAGAGGAAATCTCAAAACAGCCTAGTATAGACTCTGCTGTGTGGTTACTAGTGTTAACTCTAATGAAGATATATAATGAAAAGGAGCAAGCAGAGCAAGGGAAAATATTTGGGGAGAAAATGAACACCAACTAAGTCCTGTGTTCAAGGAGATGAACAGATTAAGAAAGGGAATAAAGGGAGTGGAGACCTCAGGGCAAGATCACACCTAGTTAATTTTCTAACTTGTGAAAAGGAATAAAAGAAAAGCTTAGATCCCGGAGTAGTGGTACACACCTTTAATCCCAGTACTCAGAAGGCAGAGGCTGGCAGATCTCTGAGTCTGAAGCCAGCCTAGCCTACAGAGCAAGTTATGATTGATTCTTTTAAAAAAATTTAAATATTACTTTTGTTTACCTTATGCATTTTTTGAAAAAATAGACTATTTTTCTAGAATAATTGTATATTCACTGCAAAACTGAATGGAAAAGCAGAGTACCCATGTATATTTTCTGCCCCATAGGAACACAACCTGCCTCATATCTACATCCTACACAAGACAGGTATTTTTGTTGTAAGTGATAAACCTACTTTGATAGATCCTTATCATCAAAGGTCCATAGTTAACTAGGAGAGGTGGCTCCCTCCTGTAATTCCAGAACTTGAGAGGTTGTGGCAGGAGAAATGGTATGAATGTGAGGCCTGGGTTACCTTGTCTCAAAGACAAAGAAAAGGATCATAGTTGACATAAAGGCTCACAATTTTATATTCCATGACATTTAGCAAATGTCCAATGATGTATATCCATAATTATGGTCCTATAACACAATAGTTTTTCTGTCATAAAAATCCTGTATGCAAGCTCGCGGTGGTGGCGCACGCCTTTAATCCCAGCACTCAGGAGGCAGAGCCAGGTGAATCTCTGTGAATTCGAGGCCAACCTGGGCTACCAAGTGAGTTCCAGGAAAGGCGCAAAGCTACACGGAGAAACCCTGTCTCGAAAAACAAAACAAAATCCTGTATGCTCCACCTCTTCATCTTTCATCAGATTTAGATCCTGACAACTACTGATCTTTATACTCTCTAGTTTCACATTTTCCAGATAGCATGTGGTAGCAACCCTTCGCTTATATTTAATATGCATTTGGATTCCCTCATGTCTTGTTGGGGCTGTTTCTACTTTTTGGTGGCTATAAATAAAACTGCTATCAACATTCATGTTCAAGTTTTGTGTAAATGCAAGTATTCAGTTTGTTTGTATAATTATCAAAAAGCACAATGACTTGATTGTGAATATTCTATGTTTATTTCCATTGCCATGGTAAATATCCTGACAAAAAGCAACGTACTGGGGAAGGATTATTTGGCTTACAATTCCAGGACATATAATCTGGAACTCTGTCAGCTAGTCCCATACATCCGCAGTAAAGAGCAAAGAGCTCCTTTATATTGCACTTCCTGTCCGTCTCCCTTTTATAGCTGTGTCTTCCCCAGCCTCTTTTGAGTTGCCCCTTGCTCTTTGACTCTTCATATGAATTTCACTGTCATGTTGCTTTCCCCTGTAGCAGTGGTTCTCCACCTTCCTAATGCTGTGACCCTTTAATACAGTTTCTCATGTTGTGGTGACCCCCCCCATGATAAAGTATTTTTATAACTACTTCATAACTAATTTTGCTACTGTTATGAATCATAACATAAATATCTGTGTTTTTCGAAGTCTTAGGTGGCCCTTCTTAAAGGGTCCTTCAACCCCAAAGGAGTTGCAACCCACAGGTTGAAAACCACTGCTTTGTACTGTTTGCTTCCCATGGTTGTACTTGTTTTCTACATTAAGGAGATCATCATCTATGAACTGGAAGCCATGTGTCATAATGTTGTAAGGTCTTTCATCAGTCTTGGTCTCAGGGCTCCCTGTGAGCATCCTTGCTTAGTCAGACAGAACCATTTGATACTCCCTTGTTTTGCCATAACCTTCCTTGACCTTTCTTCATCTGCCTTAAACACTTTATGTAAGAATGATAAGCGATGCTGGTTACCAGCGTTGGGTACTTTGTGGAAAGGTCACGGTCATGACAGAACCTAGTATCAGTATCAGAGCTTTATTAGGAGGAAGAGAACCAGGCCTGGGGAAGGAGCACGTGCAGAGAGAGGGATGGTGGGGAGAAGAGGGAACAGAACAGAGAGAGAGGGTGGTGTCTGAGTCATGGCTCTTTAAGGCTCCGGTGGGCTTACAGAGTTATGCCACATGTGCACAGATTGCATGACCACACCACGTGTATGTAATCACCAGTGCACACTGATGACATAAGACACAAGACCCCTTGTCTAGCTCCTGAACTGCGCATGTGCAGTCATGCAGCTGGAGCACAGCAGAATCCTAACACTTTGCATTCTTCTTCTTTTTTTTAAAACTGTTCCGTTCTACCCATAGAGCAATATTGAATTCAGATACTTACATTTAACCACACAAGTTAAATTGCTCCAATGCTTTTTTCTCTTCCTGTGGCAACTTTATTCAGATGTTTTAAGCACTAATCATTTCTACTGTTTTACAAATTTCTTGTGGACTGGTCCTTTTCATCCTCTTGTCATCTGAATCAGCTATTAGATCTGAAAGTACCAGATAGAACTTAAAAAAATAACTTTTAAAATGAACTGTCATTTTCAAACCTCATTTTTCTTCATTAAGAGTTTTATAGATCTTTCAATTACCTATCATATACAAGTTTATATCACTTTCCTCTCTTATTATTAGACAAAAATGTCTAAGAAAGCTGTAGTGCAAATACAAAATATAGAGATTGTAGTGAACATTTTAAAGATGATATTTAGACACCTTATAATATAAAATGACAACTTACTTACTTGAATTTCATTTTGTTATATCATAAGTTATGGATTTAAATATTAAGATGATATAAATTAGACATGAGATCCCAAACAACAAAACTAAATAATGGGAAGAGCTGGGCTAAAATTTGGGAAATCAGTATTAAAGTCCCTGGCTTTATTGCTTAGGGCAACTTTGATGCTAAAATGTACCATACATCATACAATGACAAGGTTTAGTAAATGAAAAGTACAAAACTTTACATAAATCAACTAAAAGATTATATCAAAATGCCTAAAATTTAACAGAGTCAAGGCTTTTACTTGTAACTGTTCAGACAACCATCTCACATAATTGTCTCAAGACCATCAACTCTGTGGGAAACAGTATTCAAACTGATTTTTGGGAAAAATATCATACTTTAAACAAAAAGAGGTGGCTTAGCAGTGAAGAGCACTCCTCTTCCAGAAGACCTGGGTTCAATTACCAGTACTCACATGGCAGCTCACAACCCTCTGAACTTCAGTTCCAGGGGATCCAATGCCCTCTTTTGGCCTCCACTGGTATCATGCACACACCTCGTGCACAGACATGAATGCAGGGAAAACACGAATACACTTTAAATGTAAAGGAATTTTAAATGGTCACAGAAATTTAGTCTCAATTTCATTACTTTCTCCCAAGACCAGTTCATCCTTTTTTTTTTTTTTTTTGCTTCCTGTAAAATAGCCTTTTAGTACTAATGTATATGTTGTCATTTAATGCTTACCTTTTTTTTTTTTGAAAAGATCTCATGGGAACAAATTGTGGTTTATGTAATTATAAGAGCTGCTATTCCAACATCTTGTAGCTTTTCAAGACATTATCATTCTCAGTCTGGCTTTGCTTTTTTCATATTAATGTTTGGCATTATTTCAATGATATCATCAATATCTCAGAAGCATTGTAACACTACACCACCTGTGTTAATTTTTCTCTTTAACGTACCTCTATCAGTACTTTGCTTTGCAAAATTATTCTGGCTATATGACAATCACTATAAAATACAGTCAAATTGCAAAATAATTCTAATTTAATATTGTGGTGCAATTACTTTCTGTAATCATTACACACATTGCTTTTTACAGTGGCAGTCATTACTAGGTTAGCCAGTCTGAACTTAACATGGCCATGATATGCTGTTGTTTCAAAGTGAAGAGCAATGTTTAAGTTCTAGACCTGTTTTTCTTAAATAGGAATGGGGATAAAGAGTTATAGGTGCATGTATGAATGAAGATAATACCCCAAGTATCGCAGCCCCAGATTTACACTGTATTGTTCAGGAAGATGGAAGCAGATTAATTCATTACTTATTATAAAGGCTTATTTTTAATTTAAAAATAATTAAGAAAGTTACTTGGAAGCAAAGCAGTATAGTGTATTCTACTTCTTAATACATATTTCATACTATTCTGTAAATTTTAGTTGTCTCAGTCAAAAAAGACACAGAAGAGCCCCTTTCAACTTTAACTAGACCTCAAGTGAAAACAGTTCCCACTGGAGCCTGAAATTTCATTGACTTTGAAGTAAAGTCTAAGGAGACACCTATGGGGAGAAACTTACATATAAAAGATGATGAAGATTTTAGAAAAGGGGAAAGATTTAGGAAACGATCCCTTTCACAGAGGGACACAGTCACAGTTGTCCATGACCTCTCGAGTATATTTCCTTACAGACAAGGTGAAGATGCCCTCACCAGCTTCTGGCTTAGCACCACTTCCTTACTCCATCTCACTTTCTTCCAGCTAAATAGCAAGGTATCCATTGAGCATGGTACTTAGAGTCCTTAAAACACAAACCTATAAAACTGATTGAACCAACTTACTTGTGAAGTAGATCACTCAGGCAATGAAATCACCCGGGCTTAGAGCGGCTTCCCTCGTGTGTGTTCCTAGTCAGTAACCATAAAACACCAGAGTTAGGAAATCTAGACAATTGATAAACTTTTTGTGCCCTGGATATAAGGAAGGCTTATCAACTAGGGAAAGGAAATAACAAATATATGAAAGTTGTTTTCCTTCTCTGCTTTCTCCCCAACCCCCCCTTTTTTTTTTTTTTTTTTTTTAGGTTTTTCGAGACAGGGTTTCTCTGTGCAGCTTTGTGCCTTTCCTGGATCTCGCTCTCTAGACCAGGCTGGCCTCGAACTCACAAAGATCCGCCTGCCTCTGCCTCCCAAGTGCTGGGATTAAAGGCTTGCGCCACCACCGCCCAGCCCCAACCCCTTTTTACTCTGGTTATTCTGTTACATGTTATTTTGTTGTTATTTTAAGAAATTGGGGTATTTTATGTTTTGTTGGTTGGTTTGGGGTATTTGAGACAGGGTAGCCCTGGCTGTCCTGGAACTTGCTTTGTAGACCAGGCTGGCCTTGAACACACACACACACACACACACACACACACACACACACACACACACACACACATGTTCCTGGACCATCTCTACCACTATTTAAGCACTGGAATTACAATAGTAAATTAAACAGCCAACAATTATTAACTTCAGGGACCTTGTATCCTTTGAAGTAAACCAGGCAAATAAATCCAATATTTGAGATGTGATGGTGGAGAATTTGCCTTAGTGCCCAAACACATGATGATTATTTGAGAAAGTGAATGTGATCCTCAAATCCTAAGCTGGTTATGGTACCAGTTTTAAACCAAAGTGAGAAAAATAATACCAGTCTTTCTAGTCATGTTGGCAGATGGTAATTTTGGTCTTTCAGTACAAGAAGTGGGGTAGAGAAAG
The DNA here is from genome assembly GCF_007827085.1 of Peromyscus californicus insignis. Lineage (NCBI taxonomy): Eukaryota > Metazoa > Chordata > Mammalia > Rodentia > Cricetidae > Peromyscus > Peromyscus californicus. The sequence continues at coordinate 88,782,756 of NW_026294595.1, read as the reverse complement.
GATTAGAGGGTTACCAGGAGCCTGTAGAAAAAGCCAGAGGGAATCAGTGAACTGCAAAATGAAGAAAAAGAAAATACTCAGTGGCTGGGGAAAGTCCTCTGTAAGTAAAGTGCATACCTGATAAACATGAGTTCAGTTCCCCAGGATTCACATCAAAAGACCAGGTGTGATGTCACATACTTGTAATCCCAGCCCTGGAGAATCATGTCAGGCAGTTCCCTTGTGCTCATATTGCCATCTAGCCTAGCCTATTTGACATGCTCCAGGATACTGTTTCAAAAAGAAGGTGAAAAAGTACCAAAGAATGATACCCAAGATTGACTCACTCCATCCACATGCACATACTTGTATGTTCATAATCATATGCATACATACACACACATTGTAAGACTAAGCAAACTTGCAGAATATAAAATCAACACAAGAATCTATTCATTTATATTAACAGTGTATAATAGAACATAATACAATGTACATTAACAATGTATACTATAAAATGAAAATTAATAGAAAACTCATTTTCAATAACATCCAAAAGAATAAAATATTTTTCCTGTTTTTTAATGTGGTAAAAACTTTCTTTTAACTAATTCCTCCCTTTAAGAAGTCCCAATTGACTCACCAAATCTGATGACAATGAGATTCAGATGATGGTGTGGCAGCGGCCTGAGGAAGTGACCAGAGAAAGCCAAAACCCCCTGGGAGAGGAAAGAAGCAAAAGATCCAGCTGTCTGAATGGGGGAAGTGTGCGAAAGTGGCCATTTTTACAATGGTGGGAGTTTGGTCTCTGTTTGATAATACATTAGACAGTCTAAAAGTGAAAGAATTAAATGAGATGATAATTAATGTTAATGGTATTTATGTAATGTCAATTATAAATATTATTTGTCTGATCATTTTGGTTTTATCATTTAAAAATTGGTTAATATGAGTGACAAGATAAAAGTTTTAGAAAAACTTATTAAAACAGATCATAGAGATATTCAGACCCAGACAGAAGAATTTAAAGGTGAACCAACCTCAGCATTACATTATAAGGTTACAGAGAAATGGCCCAAGGCTTTGAAACAGGCAACCTTAATCTATCTAGTAACCTTACAGGAATTACCCAGTGATAGATACCTCAAGGCTATGTAAGGAGCTGACTGGACTCCTATGCAAATGTTAGATTTAAGAAGATTCAAAGAAGCAATAGTCTCATATGGCATCCACTCATCTTTCATGAAGCAGATGTTAAACTCATGGTCAGCTTGTAATAGAATTATCCCCCAAGACTGGAGAGATTTGGTTACAACCATCTTAGAGGCTGGTCTCCAGTTACAATGGAGGACCTGGTGGTAAGATGAGACTAAGACCATTGAACAATGAAGTAGGGCTAGAGGTATGGAAAATTGCCAAGATCAACTTCTTGGAGAAGACAATTATGCTGATATACAAAGACAATCTTTGAGCCAGGTGGTGATGTCACACTCCTTTAATCCCAGCACTTCAGAGGCAGAGTCAGGCAGATCTCTGTGAGTTGGAGGCCAGCCTGGTCTACAGAGCGAGATCCAGGATAGGCTCCAAAACTACACAGAGAAATCCTGTCTTGAAAAAACAAACAAACAAAAAGACAGTCTTTATATGAAGATCACACCCTGGCTTTATGTGGCATGGCAGCCTTGAATGCTTGGGATAGAACTGAAGAAGTAGGAAAGAAAATTGAGTCATTTACAAAAGTTATACAGAGCCCAAAAGAAACCTTCACTGATTTCTTACAAAGGCTGACTTCAGCAGTGAATAGAATAATACCAAATTTAGAAGCTAAATAGAAATAATTGAATCTCTGGCTTTTGAAAATGCTAATGCACAATGCAAAAGGATAAGTGGGCCATTAAAGGCAAGATCAGCACCCTTGGAGAAATGGATTTGAGATACAATTAATATTGAATCTCATGATGATGCTTGGATAGGAGAGGTGATTTTCAGAGGTTTGAAGAAAAACAGTAATGTCAAATGTTTCAATTGCGGTAAACAAGGTCATCTAAAAAGGGACTGTAAACAGGGCATTTCTAGAAATAATGTTTTCTCAAGGAATAATCCCAACAGAATGCCCCTTCCCTTCTGGATTATGGGGAAGGTATGGAAAAGGCAGACATTGGACTAATGAATGTATATCAACAAGAGACAGACAAGGTAATCTTTAGCCTTTGCCATCAGGAAATTCCCTGAGGGTCATCTTGCAGACCCCATGTCAAATTCGGTTCAGTCATTTCCTGTCATTGTGGAAGAAACTCCTTACCAGAGCAATTAAATAACCAAATGCCTATTGTTTAAAAAAAAAACACATTTTTTTCTCAAAAACTTCTTTTTTCTCTGTTGACCAAAGGCAGATAATTGAAATCACCACGTTAGAAATAAGATTTGCATCAGAAGTACTTGCTCTAGACCAGTTCAAAAAGTGGCTGAAATTCAATTTGAAATAAGATAAGGACAGCTATTTGTGTGTATTCTTTAACACATAATTTAATATGCAAACAGAATTTTCCATCAATTTTTGCTACTGAGAAGTTCAAGTAGAGGCAGGAACTGCCATAACCTACTTTTATTTGGTTATCATATACTATTTATTTTTTTATTGATCCAATCTGACATCTTTATTTATTCATACATGAATATCTAATGAGAAGACTTTTTTTAATTTCTAAGTTATCCATATAACCCAAACAAATTATAAGCTAAAGGTCATTTCTATATAATGGAGCTCTCTTCTTGGAGCAAATATTTTTAAAAGGCAGAGTACATTTGTAATTGGATCTAGGACCCAGGATTAGAAATTCATTTTCTTCTTTGCACTTCCTGCCAGCTCATCATCTTTTTAATCTGACCTCTTTATCACCAGTGGTACTGATAACCCACCTCATAACTAAACAGAGACTTGTTGCTTCATACTTAATTACTCTAGGTAATAACCTTCCTTAAACACAGTTAACTATTATTAAAGATGAAGGGTACTGCATGTCTACTCAGGACCAAACTAGGTTCATGAGTTTTATCTCACTGGTGTTATTTGAGTGGCCCTGCCATTTCTTATTTATTACCCAAGGGAAAAAAATGTATTTTTCACAGGTGAAATAAATATTTTTTAAATTTCCCATTTGTTAAATTTTAGAATTTATGTGAATCTTCTTTGGCATATTCTTACAGTTCTATCAGACTAAATTAAAAACTTGACAAAAGGAGAGATTATTTTTCCTATTGACTGCTAATGTCAACAGTATATATGTCATACAGAACAGTGCATTTAGTAGCCAGTCAATAAATGTTCACTATATTAAGTTGAATTGACTTAGCCTTTAGGTATGTCAAAGGATAAATGATTTATCTATAAACCATCTCTGAAAGTAGTCTAGCGTTCTATTCATCACTACCACAGATAAGTAGTTAGTGGAACAAGACGCAGTATATAATAAGAGGTGGAGAGTCATGTTTACTAGCAAGATATCATGGACTTCTGTGTGGTGTCCTTAGAGCAAGAGCCAGAATCATCCTTTTTTAATTTGTGTGAGTATATAAATAGAACTTAGAGGTACTTATTCATAAAGGAACCCACTAGAGCTAGTTCATTTGTAAATAGAAACTCATAATGTCTGAGTTCTTCTGACTTCTTAATAGAAATTAAATCCCTTTCTCCTATTTTGGTTTTGTTTAGTGTATTTATCTGATGACAATTCGTATGAAAACAACATTCAAACAGTTACTAGGTGAATCTTAAAAACTAAGGCACATGTACAGATTAGCTAGGATTTTGCTCTGAGTACTTGAATTTGAATATTGTTTGATATGTCTTATATACTGTACTTCATTCAATTTTGACCAAAGAATTTATTGAGTACTTTGGATATGATAGTAGAATTCAGGTTGCATATAGAAAGAATACCTTTTCTTACTAAAATAAATTCAGATGGGCACTGTGAAATGGGGAATTTTTGTCTGCACAGTTGCAGTAGGAGTAAAGGAAATGGTGAGAGGGCAGATAGAAAGATTATCCTTGAACAGAAAGTTAATAAAGCCAGCTGGTAGCAGGGGTACACTGAGTTGAATTCTCATGTGACTGTGTTCAGGTATGAAGGAATTCAAATAACTTAATGAATTACTTAGTTTCCACTTAAAAATACAGAGGAAATCCTGATGAACAGGAATTAATCATCTTTATTTTTCTACAATATTTAACTTATCAACTAGTTTTATAGAGAACATTTAACATTTTCACTAAGATCCATGTTATGAAAACTCACATAATAATAATGTATTTTCATGGAAAAATCCTTCTGAAAGCCCATTTAGAAATTACTTTTAACAATGGGGAAATTCTACTTTATTTCACAGTTATACAACATTTATTTTCAAAACTGTCTATCAACCTATTTCAAACCCAACTTTCTTTGAAGTTTGGGCTTGAAACCATGGCTCCATGGTAAAGAAAAGAGTACTCACTGCTCTTAAAAGAAAGGACTGGAGTTCCATTCCCAGTATACACAAGATGGCTCGCAAATGCCTCAAACGCCAGTTCCAGGGCATCCAATGCAACCCTCCAGCCTGTGGGCTTCTTTATGCTCATGTGCACATAAACTCATACAGGCACGTACACACATGTATATAATTTTTGTCTTTAATGCAAAAGAATATCAAAGAGTTTGCTAGAGTAACTGATGAAAGTTACTCTGTAAGGTAAATTAGTTTTCTTTTTTGAAAATTTGTGTCACTTAGTGCTGAAGTTAAAAGAAAGGAAAATGTCCGTTCCCATTACACTTTTAAATACAAAATTAATCTGATGGATTAAAAATAGATATGGCTTATCAGTTTGTTGCCTATTAGATCCTAATGTTATTTCACTATCCATTGTATCACATGGAACTGCTGATTTATCCCGGTTGATATAAACTTAACTTCTTAAGATATGCTCTAAGTTTGTTCATTTGTGTTTTATGTTACATACTTCAGACAGTCTGATTAATATATGTATTAATTCATTTATACAATTATACTCATTTTTAATGGTGTTATCCTATAATTTTTCTAAGATAAGGTCTCACTATGTACCCCAAGCTGATATTGAACTCACTCTCTAGCCTAGGTTGGCCTCAAACCCATAATCCCCCTGCCTTAGTCCCCTAAGTGCTGTGATCATATGCCTGCTCCATCACAGTCATCTGACCCATGACTTTTTAACGGTGAGCCACTTCTGCTTAACCAACATTCTCCCTGTTGCAATGATTTAAACGATGTGCTTTCTATTTGTCTCTTTTGTCTTTAATAGCTATGATATTTCCTCCTCTTCTTTGAGTTGCACAAAGCCTAACTCCATGCAGTTACAGTATGCTTTTGATCTTTGTGTGATGGCAATGTACTGAGAATGTGTGTGGCTGCAGTGTGACTTCTAACATTCACATTGCTCATTAATCATTTGCATTGTCAGTATTTACTTGTTTGCCATTCTCAGATATCGAGTTTTACTGACTGGATAAGCCTCTCACTTCTACTTTATGTTTTACTTTGAGTAGATGCAAATTGCTCTTACCTGTCAGCTTCCTTAAATTTCCTGATTCATCATTTGTTATCCTGCCCATTGGCTTTTCCCTGGCTCTTAGCATCCTCAAACAAGCTGTTCATGAGTAACTGCTCATATGAAGTGAACTGTATTGAAACAGCACATTTAATATAAAAAGACTGCTTTCGATTTCCCCATCATAATCTTGATGCCCTTGCTCATAGAATCCCTCTTCCCTCTCTTTGACTGGACTCCTGGAGCTGATGCTTGGCTGTGGATCTCTACATCTGCTTCCATCAGTTACTGGATGAAGGCTCTATGATGACAGGGTACTCACTAATCTGATTACTGAGGTAGCCAGCTCAGGCACCCTCTCCACTATTGCTAGTAGTCTAAGCTGGAGTCATCCTTGTGGATTCCTAGGAACTTCCCTAGCACCAGGTTTCTCCCTATCCCCATGATGGAGACCTTGCCTTTTCGGAGGAGGGGATGAGAAGTGGGTTGGAGGGAAGGCTGGGGAGGGGTAGTGGGTGGAGGGATGAGAGGGGAATCTGTGATTGTTTATGTAAAATGAATAAAAAATTTCTTAATAATGGAAAAAAATAGAAAAAGACTACAATGAAATTCTATCCTTCTATATAAAAATTATGGACTCCTTTTGGAAAAAATAATGGAAATTTTACTTGTATGTTTATTATGTGTTTGGATGTTTTACTTACAAGTATGTCTGTGCACCATGTGAATGCCTGGTTCCCTCAGAGACCAAAAGAGGGCATCCTTCCCCTGGAACTTGAGTTACACATAGTTGTTAGGCTCCATGTAGGTTCTGTAAAATCAAATCCCATTCTTCTGGAAGAACAACAAGGGGTCTTAACCTCTGAGATCTCTCTGGCCCCCTTATATTTTCTTTATTTCTTTATAGTACAATTTTATGCTAAAGTTGCTGTTGTTACTTCCTAATTCTTGTGGAATATTATCAGTAATGATCATCACTAAAAATGTTCAATATTTACTATGAGATAGACACTTGTCTGAGGGATTCAGAAGTGTTATATGTTTCAATCTTAAATGAAAATCACTATGTTATTAAGCACTGTCATATCCACTGTTTTGCACACATTATATGTTGTAAACTGGGAACTCAAATACAAGCATCTGACCTAGACCTGAGCAATTTTAACCATTGTGCTATATGGGCTTTTAATATTTTTGTGCAGTTATTTATTTGTGTGCATGTGGAGGAAGTCAGAGGATAACCCAGCATAGTGGTTTCTCTCCACCATGTGCATTCTATGAATTGAACTCAAGTCATCAAGGTTGGAAGCAAACACCTTTACTCACTGAGCCATCTTGCTGTCCCTAGGAATGTACTTTAAAAAGATACATCAAGATAATGCATTTATGTACCCAATTAGAAGCTTCATTCCTACTGAATAGCATTTATGTTGCTAGAATGGACTATGCATACTACTTGAAGAGAAAAGTAATCATCAATATCATACAACTACAAAACCTGTGACCTGCAATTGTGACCTTACTACAAGATATCCTGGTATACTAATGGTGTAAATGTTATCATAGTAAGAAAACAAACACTTTTTTATTGCAATATAGGTTCACTCCATGAAATGAAACCCTACCTGGCACTGCTAAAATTGCCAAGAATGTGAAACTAGATAGGTAATGGGCCTAGAGGAAAACCTACTACTATTATTCTGCCAAAGCAGTGGCTCTCAAACTGTGGATGGTGACCCCTTTGAGGGTTGAACTACCCTTTCATAGGGGTCACATATCAGATATCCTGCATATCAAACATTTATATTATGATTCATAACAGTGTCAAAATCACAGTTATGCAGTAATAACAAAATAATTTTATGGTTGGGGGTCACCACAACATGAGAAACTGTATTAAATGGTCACACAGCATTAGGAAGGTTGAGAACCACTGTGCTAAAGGAACATAATAGAATGACTAAAAATGTTGTGTTGTTATACCCTTAGATCACTATATCACTCAACTCCAATCAAAGAATCTTCTTGCTAGAGATAGTAATTATAACAGAGATCACAACTGGACAATGTGCAGAGAGTGAGAGACTTTGGAGTACTCAGCCGTAAGTGGAATGTCTTTATCAAACCAGTGGGGTGACTCCAAGGAAACAGGATGTTCCAGACAAAATAGGCCTGATGAACATATGAGCTCACAGAGACTATGACAGTATGCACAAGACCTGCGCGAGCTCAAGCCGGACGCATGGAAAGGAGAAAATGAGCACAAAGTCCTGACCCTAAACAAGAAGCTATTTGCAATTGATACGTACTAAAAGAGGGAAAATCAGTTTTCTCCAGTGCGTGACACTGGGTATATTAAACACACTCCATTTGGCCCTTGATCAGGATTATTTGACCAACGCAAAATACAGTCCATAGTTTTTGTGTGCTTTTTAAATTTTTGTTTGGTTTTGAATTTTTTGTTTTTGTTTTATTGTCTTTTGTTGTTTGTTTTGATTTTGGAGGGATTTTGTTTGAGAGAGTGGAGAGATAAAACATGAAATTAGGTGGGAAGGGATGTAGGGAGGGTCTAGAAGGAGTTGAGGAGGGGGAAAGAATATTATCAAAATATATGGTGTGAAAAATATTTTTCCAAAAAATCATTGTAGAAAAAAAGATAGTGCATTAATAACATTAAAACAGCTGAAAATGGCGCAAGTAATCTAAACCAGACCATCCATTGACTACTTTTTAAATTTCAATTTGTCTTATTCATCAGTTTGTCTAGTATTAGCATTATATTCTTATTTTGCATGTATATACTCATGTGCCCTGTATGTGTATATGTGTGTGCTTTGTGGTATGTGTCTGTGCAGCTACACATCCTTTCATGTAGGGGCCCAAGTTTGACAACATGTGTCTTTCTCCATCACTCTCCACCTTGTATATTGAAGCAGAATCTCTCTCTTGAACCCATAGCTCTCCATCTAGCCAGCTTGCTCTGGAGGTCTCCTGTCTTTGCCTATCTGTCTTGAATTGCAGTCAGTCTCCACACATCCCAGGTATTTATGTAGATGCTGAGGACCCAGCTTCCAGTCTTTATGTTATTTTCTCAGCTCTAACATTTATTTCTTCTGAAAACCACACACATTCACATATGAAAAATATATATTAGTTGCAAAAGTATCAGTCAGATTGGTTATATAGATATGTGAATTGTTCTTAAAATGAAATTGTTTTCTAAGTAAGCATTTAATGACACTTTAAAACATTAGATTTATGAAGAGTCCTACCAGTCTCCACCCTAGGGAATTGTTCCCAGCAGGGCAATGAAAGCTTTCACAAGTGTCTTTGCATGTAAGCACCAAATTCAGTGTTTCATCAGATGCCGTTCCCCACCTTAGACCACAGTACTTGGCCAAATGAGAACTCCCTGCCATAGATTTAGGCTATTCACTTCTCTTTTCCTCTGCCTCTGGTCATTCTCTGTAGTCAGAGGAACTACTCAGCCTCTTCCTGTGTTGGTGAAATTGGGAAGTTACTAATACTCTCAGATATCCTCAACAATTGGAGATGGAACAGAAATTTGGAACTAACATATAATTCTATTATAGTATCCTTCTGATAAGCATGTTTGGAGCACATACTACAGAATCCCTCAGTAATTCCTTCATGATGTTGACCAGTGGTTCTCCTAACCATGAGCCAATTTCATAAGGTTTTTATAGACTTTTCCTTCTCCATCTCACACCCTATGCCTCCCCTTTATGTTGCCCTGGAATTATCTCCCAAACAAATAACTACCCATATCCAAGTGCTGGTTTTAGGCATTCTGGCCGAACCCAAACTAAGTCTGGAACTTTGAAGAGAATCTTCAATTACCTTAGAGAGATAATTGTAATTCTTTTGGGTAGTGCTTTTTAATTTCAGAGATCCACTAAAACTCTTTCAGCCTGTACATATTATATAATAGCATTAGTTATCTGTTTCATATGGTGACATTTTATTTGTACTGAAATGTGATTTTATTTGTATGTTAATAAATAAAGTTGCCTGGGGGTCAGAGCTAATAGCAAGCCATAGCAGAGCCTGGCGTTGGTTGCACACGCCTTTAATCCCAGTTCTTGGGAGGCAGAGCTAGGCAGATCTCTGTGTGTTCAAGGATACAGCCAGCATGGAGACACACGCCTTTAATCTCAATACCAACCATAGAAGAACTGGAGGTCTGTACAGACAGGCAGTGACGAGGAGGTCATGTGGTTGGGTTTACAACCAATGAGAAGGCAGAATAGAAAGTCAATAAAAAGCACAAACACACAGGAAGTAGGTCTCTTTCGAACAGGTAGGACAACAGCGACAGTGAAGGGTAAGATTTTTAGCTCTTAGCTATTGCTCTGACCTCTTGGCTTTCATCTCTGTATTGGCTCTGCATTTCTTATTTAATAAGACAGTTACATCTACAGTTCCAGGAAATGATAGGTTTATGTTTACTTTATATGAACATTTCAGTACTTAAATCTACATTTAAAATTAAATTGTTTGAAAAACATTTGTTATTGTACAATTATCACCTCTAACTTTGCATAATGTCCTTTTTAAAACCCTTGTTTTGCAGGTACACCCCTACACAACTTCAGGGGCTCTCTTTTATGGGGCTATCAAAACATTAGGGCTGTGTTATGAAAGTGTTAATTTGACTCCTGTCAATATAAATTTCATTTAATAGATTTTGATATTTGATTTTTTTCAAAATTAAAAAAAGTGTTCAGAAAAACCACATGGTAATTCCTGGTAGAATAGTGGTGCTACAGCCCTCTTCTCCTATAGAATGAAGACAATGCCTTCTTAACTCTTCTCTTCTCTCTCATGTGCTTCATGTTTAGTGAAGAAGAAACTTTTGAAATACAGAGAGTTAACAGGTTCACATATTGTGCATTTTATCATCCCCTAAACCTAAATTTATGAATAGCTGCTATTAAATGACCTTTAATGATTAAAATAGACTGTCTGGTGATATGCCTTTATTTGGAAACACATAAACATGAAAGTTATAGAGAGCAAAATATTATAGATTTGAATTATCTCTGAAATGTATTCTATAGCTTCATGCAAATGGCTGTGGCTCCTTCTATGGTCAGGTCTCTTGGATGCATGTGTGGATGTCTGCCTCCTAAAGTGCTTTTGTTAACACCATAATTTTAAATTAAGTTTTCCAGAAAGCTGTTCCTGCTGTACATTGTGGCATCTAAGATTAGGTCAGTAGCCATAAATCTCATTTATGTACTTAATGCAAAGGAGATACAACTGCCTTGGGAATCATGGAGCCAGATTCCTTGCTTTGCCCCTCTTACAAGATATTGACATATAAAACAAAATGCTCCCATTTTGCTTTGCATCTCTCTTCGGTTAAAACTTTAAATAAAGAATGTTTATGCAGGGTTCTTTTTCATTCATAAAAATGGAAATCACCCTTAGTGTCTGCATGAGTAGGCTTGTATTCTTGTTCACGAATTCACATGATAGATTGGCCCATAAAATCTTTACGTTTGGCTTGTGCAGCTGAGTTCATGACTGAATACAGAATGATAAAGAAGTCTTAGCATTTTGTAGAAAGCAAAGAAATCATGCCTTCTAGATGGCCCTTAAGCTAGCTTTTAACTGCCTGGAAATCAGCTAGAAATGCATAATCAAACTTGCCATTAAAGGCACAGTGTGTAGCATAAATCTTTGGAACATAATCTGCAAATTAATGCAAAGGGGTTCTTGCCCATTCATTTGGTTTTCATTATATTTGCATGGAAGTCTGCCAATCCAAACACATATTTTTTTTTAACCTTTCTATCCATCAGAAGTTAAAATAGAAATGATGGATTGTGTCACTGGCCAGTCCAACAGCCTGGTTCTTTCAACGCATTACTGTGTATTTACTGGTTTAGGTATATTGTTTTCAATTTCTGGCAGAATCGTCGGGTTTTGATCCTTAGTAGAAAATGTCAGTGCTCACATTTCCTGTGGGGTTTTGGCCTTTTTGTGAAAAGGTAGGGAAGGCTAAATGAATTATGATGCTGTCATCTGAAGAAACCACAATATATTTCTTTGCCAAATTTTAGCAAGAACATAGCTGATCATCTGCTCGTACAAGCCTTTTGCTGAACTCTACCAGCAGTTCACGCAGGCTGCTGCCTGTTCTCTTCCATGCTGTGAGAATGTAGCATGCACAAGTCCTTTTAACCTTCCTTTTGCAAGGTTAATGGATTTAATAGCCCCCAAGGAAGATATGTTTTGCCACAGGGACTTAGTAATCTAAATTTATGAATTTAGAATTTCATACCTGAGCTTAAATAAAACTAACACAAAGTTGCTTCATAATGCAAACAGGGTATGGAGAATGCACTTGTCTTTCATTAATTTTTGGAGAATGGGCACTGATCTCATAATTTTCAACTCAGTATCCTTATGTTCTATACAATAATATGTATTTCCTGGCAGCATTTGTGCATCTCAGCAAACAACACATTTCTGAACATTTGTGAGAGTGTATGGGCACTGTAGCCATAGTAGACTGTATTCTATAATACTTAGATATTCCTCAGTAACCATCAGTTCATATTACATAATTGTTTTTACTGACCCCTAAGGGAATGTCTTTTCTTGGATTAGCTTCATTATTTTTCAACCAATTCATAAGATATCATAGCAAAAACAATCTTAACTTTAAGAACTGAGATTCCAAAGGATTGTTTAGTTTTATTTGTTATACTTTCTCACTCTAATTTTTAAACCACTTTTGAATATTTTACTGCAAATTATCTTTATTGAATAATAAGTTTAAGTCTCTGATTCTTTTGTGGTTTTGTTTTTTATGTTTGTCTCATTACTTTTTTTCCCTTTGGCCACCCATAGCCTAGAGTGTCTCCTTTCCATGGCATGTATATAGCAATCTTTTTTGTTGCCTGCTCTATGTCATATCCTATATGCTATATGCTATATGTTAGTTTTAGTGACTAAGATAAAGTACACTTATTTTTGCACTTACATGGTTTAATGTCTTGTGGGATAAAGGCATATAATTATAATAAGTAGATAAAATGTAGAAAAGTAAACATCCAGACTGATGGAGAGTTAGAGAAACAGAAGGGGTGCATCTTGGACTTTTAGATGGACTTTTACCTATCTTTCAGGTAGTTAGGGAAAGACGATTAAAATACTGATGAGGGCCAGTAAATGACATTGTAAGGTCTAAACGCAAAATGGTATGATAACATAGATGACTTGAAGAAATGGAGGCAGAAAAATCAGTCGTGTAAGTCAGCCTACAAACAAGCATTGAGCCTATGCCGTGTGTTCCTCTATGTTGTACTACTGGACTAGAGAAATGACTGAAGAGCAGGGGGCACCCTCGGAGAACTTGAACTTTACTGGCAAAAGAGCCTATAACTTGTATTTAAGGGCTAAGCTAGAGTATAGTTAGAGGAAAATAAACTCTGAGGACTATTCAAGAAATACTTTTACTCCATGAGCACTCTGAGCCACAACACCTACCTTGACTATAATCAAAAAGACAAATGATTACAAATTATTTCATATATGTTTAAACCCGACATGGCAGCCTCTACTTATGGACACTGAGGAAATTTGAAGCTCACTGCCTCGTTTCATATACATTTGCCTAATTCATCCGAGCAGATGGAAGTCATGGCACTTCCCAGGGTAATGGAAGTGAAGGTAGTGAAGAGAGCAGCCTTTTTTAACTGGAAGAGAATTTAACTAGACGCAGCATGACCATCACTTTGTGTGTCAGGACTGTGAAATTCTTCAGAGTTCGTCTAACCAAGTAGATCAGATAGCTAAGCAGGGAAATGATCCCACTTGAAGATGGCAGGTTTTAGGGAGCCTAAGTAGGAAGAGACAAAGAATAGGGTGGTGCAGGCTCAGTCTAAAGTTACTCACCCTGTTCCCTGAAGAAGCATGGACTGACTCTTCAGCCAATCCACCTGTTCCATATCTGGTATAAGAAATTCAAGGCCTGGCAGTTAGAGATCAAAGTCTCACAGCAAATGGGATGGGCACAGAGATGAGATGAGAACCCATCCTTTGCTTTCACAGACTCTCAACATTGTATTCAAAAGTATCTCTGTCCATCTCAGGAACTTGAAGGTAGACAAGGTTGCATCTCCAAAGCTACAGCAGTAGATAAAGTGCTGGCTCCACTGCTGCTGCTGTAACCTCTAAGAGATAAGCTGCTGAATTAACAGCAGGGACCATCCCCTAAGTCAGATGCTAAAGGATGAAGTGGGGATGCACATACTTTTCTCATATTCCTTGGCTCTGAAGTTTTAAGTAATAAACTTACAGAAAAATGACCCAATATAATTTTGATAATAATTTCTCAGTACTGGTACTTATCAAAATCCTATTTAGATTCTGATTCTGCATTCAGTTTATAAGAAACTAAAAATATTTCCCCGTCATGTTAAAACATTTTGATGATGAAATAACTTTAGAACATTAATCCCTAGTTGTAAGTAAGTTCACCTTTGGTGAGCAATGCACAAAGATAGGATGATACAGCTTTGGGTAAACAATGGCCTTTTATTAAAGCATCTGAATATGGCAGGAGCTAAGGAGGTCATTGGCAGCTGAGCTGCTTGGAAAACTACTGACTTTGGGAGCAAAATGATGCTGTCAGAGTCATCTCTACTGTTCAGATTTGGACATCTGATGACATCCTGTGTTCTCTATAAACAAAAATAGCCGCAGAACAAAAAAGGAAACAAAACAGTGCCCCTCCTTTCTCAAGTGGAGCATTCTCTTGGCTATAGTCCCACAAATAGGTTCATTGAAACAAAACCAAAAATGTGTTTAAAGACAGACCAAAAACCAAAATTGCCTTCAAAGAAAATTGCTTCAAAGCCATTTGTGGGAAAATACTATGTCCATGGCCTCCAATAAGTCCTTGTCATCATCTTTCAGGAGACTTTTAAATGCAAACTTCAGAGGTTGGTCTGCATCTTTAAAATCCATTGTGGCCAAATTTCTAAATGGTCTTATTAAATAAAAGACAGAGCCAGAAATTTGGGTTAAAGCCTCAGAGAGATAAGGGAAATATGGAAAGCCACCAGCTAACCTCATCTCACCAACTCTCCAGCTACCAAAAAGCACGACTTCCTGTCTATCCAGGCTTCTATGCCTTGCTTTTCTGTCCTCTCATTGGCTCTTAGCCCAGCTACCTCACTTCCTCTTCCTACACAGCTCTGTCACTGTCTGTCTGTCTGTACAGACCTCCAGGTCTCTATGATTGGCACTGGGATTGAAGGCGTGTGTCACCATGCTTGGCTCTGTTCCCTAGTGTGGCCTTGAACACACAGAGACCCTGCCTGCTAAGGGATTAATGGCATGTGCTGCCTGACTTCTTTGTTTACTTAAAATGGCTGGCCTTTTCCCCCTGATCTCTAGACAAGCTTTATTTATTAATGCACAAATAAAATATTACCACATTCAAGAGAATTGTTAGCTGAAGCTGAGAGAGAAATGGCCTTGGTGGAAAAGAAAGTACAGGAAGGTCATGTGGATTGTGTGGACCCAAAGCTTGATTACATTTTGGTAATTTTACCCTCTAAGCATTCTCATACAAGAATTTTAATGCAGAGGGAAGATATTATATTGGAATGAATATTTCTACCAAATAAACAGAGTAAAAAATTAAAAACTTATATGGAAAAGATCTCTGATTTGATTTTAAAAGGAAAATTGAGACTTTGTCAATTAGCAGGAATAGACACAGCAGAAATTGTAGTACCTTTAACTAAGGATGAAATTGAACAATTATGGGCAGAAAGTTAACCTTGGCAAAGAGCTTGCAGTAATTTTTTGGGAAAGATTAACATCAAATATCCCAAAAGTGATAGAATTCAACTTATAAAGAGAGCTGATTGGATTCTGCCTTGAATTGTTCAGGACACACCCATATCTGGAACCCATACATTTTATACAGATGCAAACAAACAAGGAAAGGCAGGTTACAAGTCAGAAAATTTAAGTAACATAGTTCAAAGTCCTTATAATTCAGTTCAAAAATTGGAATTGTATGCTATTCTGTTGGTATTAATGGATTTCTCTGAAACTCTCAACATAGTTATTGATTCTCAGTATACTGAAAGGGTGGTTTTATATATTGAGACCGAAGAATTTATCCCTGATGAGTCAGAATTAACTTTGTTATTTATTCAGTTACAAGATACAATTAGGAATAGGAAGCATCCTTTATATATAAATCACATATGATCACATACAGGTCTGCCAGGCCCTCTAGCATAAGGCAATGATGAGATTGATAAACTATTGGCCTCAGAATTTCATAAAAAACATCATGTCAATAGTAAAAGTTTAAAAAAGGATTTTTTTCCAAAACCTGGCAACAAGCCAAGGAAATTGTAAGGAAATGTCCTACTTGTTCTTTTTACAATCAGACTCCACTACCAGCAGGATGTAACCCAAAGGGTACTTAGAGGAAGGAAATCTGGCAGATGGATGTGTTTCACTTTACAGAATTTGGAAAATTGAAATATGCACACAACAGTATTGATGCTTATTCAGGATTTCAATGGGCAACTGCTTTGAGTTCTGAAAAAGCTGATTCTGTAATCATGCATTTGCTGCAAAAATTAAAACTGACAATGTTCCAGCATATGTCTCTGGTAAAATGAAACCTTTTTTTTGCTTATTACAATACAAAGTATATTACAGGTATACCACATAATCCTACAGCCCAAGCCATCATAAAAAGATCAAATCCAACTCTAAAGGATATGCTAAATAAACAGAAAGGGGTAACAAAAACCCCGAGAAATAGATTACATAATGCTGTATTAATTTTGAATTTTCTCAATGCTAATGAGAAAGGAACAACAGCTGTGGAGAGACATTGGATAATAGAAAAAAACTACATAATTAAATCAGCCTATATACTTTAAAGATGTGCTAACCTCAGAATGGAAACCAGGATATGTGTTATGTTGGGGACAAGGTTTTGCTTTTGTTCCTACAGGAGAAGAAAAGTTGTGGATACCATCAAAATTGATAAAGGTTTGATTTGAACAAGAGAGACCTCTCAATTAGAAGAGGTGATAGTTCATCAACCAGCATGACCATCCAATTTAAACTAACTTATACTACTAACAAATGCTTTTCATTTAATCAGATATAACTTGCCAAAAGGGAATCTCCCCAAAGTTAGGCTTGGGGAAGGGTTTTTGTTTTTGTCTTTCAGGAGAATGAGGGCTAAGGAATCTGAAGAACACTGGACAATTGAGACATCTGAAGAAAAAGGACAAATCATCTAAAAAATGTCCCAAGGAAAAGAGTAAATAGGCCTATTGGTATATCACATATAAAATTTCATAATTCTTCTTAAATGTTTGTTTCTGCTCTTCTCTATGGACACAACACAAATGGTCTTTTTGCAGGCCCAGTTCAATTAAAAATTAAAGCTGGATTTGGAGCTAGAGAATGGCTCTCTCCTTCTCTAAACCCAAGCATGTTGTTAGAAGGAAAATGCAAAATCTCTGTATCATGTCAGAAGAAAGAGCCATCTGATATGGGATAGAAGAAAACCAAAAAATTAAGGGACTATTCCATTGCCACTAGTCTCAATTCTTTGGTTCTATTTTGATTCTTTAAACTTTTCTTAAAGGTATGAATTTTATATCAAAATTTATAAGATTACTACATATATATATATATATATATATATATATATATATATATTAAACTTCTGTTATGATATTAGTGGTCCTGTAGAGTACTAACTAATTCTAGAGAAAAAGGCTTCATTTAACTGCCTATACATGTTTTTGTGTTGGAGTCTCTATCAGTTTTCTGCAGGGAATCATGACCAGATCTAACAGCAAATTTGAAGTCTCCAGAAAGATGATGGAGCCCCACAATGATGATTCCACGTGGATAATAATAATACCACTAAGCTGACAAAAATCACTAAAAGATCAGCTTTGGACTACAAACTACTCAGGACAATTTTGAGATGGCTAGCTGAGATGATCCAGCTTCACAGACTAGTTGAACAAGGTCTTGAGATAAGGCCTACATGCAGAGACTGGACAATAAATGATACAGCTACCTTTCCCAGGACTTGACTATTAACCCCAAATTTTTCTTTTCAGGATCACTAAAGATGCCTTTGCCCACCAACCCCAGGAAGTAATTTTAAGAACACAATGCCCATATTCCCAAGAGGTTTTGGTCTTTCAATGGGTTTTGGGTTTGGAATAATTGTCATTGTTTAGGATGGTTGGTTACAAGTCATTATTGTTAATGGTCAGGAAAGAGGCTAAACAAAGGAGATTAGGTTTAAGGTTCTTGCTTTTAAAAAAAAAGAAAGAAAAGAAAAGAAAAAAGAGGATATAGATAAGAGCTAGATTATTGAATCTATTTTGAAAGAAAGATAAAGATAAAAATGATAGAATAAAGGGTAGATTATTGAACCTACTCTGAAAAGAAAAAAAGAGAGGATATGGATATGGTATAGATAAAAAAGGTAGATTGTTGAATCTACTTTTAAAAGACAACTACTAGTTTTAAATACTTTACATTGGATTGGACTTTTATATATTGTATACAAATTATATATATCAACATTGATATTGTTAGAAAATGCTGTATATATATTTCTAATCTTGTTCAGGATATTGTACCTGTACAGTTCATTTAACAATATAATGCAATTTGCTAATCCTTGAATGTTATTATTACCAACTATTAGGATATAAAGAAATGAAAGTTAGTAGTTAGACATTACAATCGAACTTGTAGTCATGTTAGGTATGTTTTCAAGATCAAGCAGAAATATATTTTAGATAGACAAGTCATCTTCAAATCCTTCAGAGATCTACAGAATATGGCATTTAAAATCTTTTTTTTTCCCGGAGCTGAGGACCGAACCCAGGGCCTTGAGCTTGATAGGCAAGTGCTCTACCACTGAGCTAAATCCCCAACCCCTTAAAATCTTTTAATAACATAGATTTTTTTCTTTTTTATGACTATGAGATACTTCAGAAAAGATATGAGCATTGAAGAAACTGCATATGGAGTTAACTTTCACTGTGGCAAAAGTTAGCCACTGGGCAACAAAGTGCCCTTGGATCAACTGCTGACAGGATGGTATCCAAAATGGACAAACAGAACACAAAACAGGACTACTGATCCTTGCCAAGACAAATGTGGTTGCAACTTTGGCAACAGGTGTCCTTTGAGGCCAGGACAATATGGCACCATTGCTGAAGTGGCTTTGTAATTCAGAAAAGGTACAGTACCCCTTTCTTAGAAAGCAGCTGAACAGGCAGTGGACTGATAGCTTCTGGTGTGCAGTAGAATAGTAGCTGAAACAATTATTCTTGAAGGAGTAACTAGGCTGATGGAGTCTAACCTCTCAATGGTAGACTGGCATTTAATAAAGGAGATGAAGCCACCCACAAGCCAAGAAAAATGGGATGCGGAGAAGAACGGGATGCCGAGATGAAGCCACCCACAAACTGAGAAGAATGGGCAGCTAAATTCCAAAAACACCAGCAGTTTCCAGAATTTAAAATCCTGAATCATGACAGAACACTGGCAGAATTCAAGTTTATATGGTACATGGAATACCCACACTGATGTGAGGTCCAGCTGTCGGCTTTGTGTACATCCTACTTCACAAATGAGTCTGTCAGATATGCCAAGACTGTAGGCTGAAGATGATGCCCCTACATGCAGAGAAACCTCAGGTGACTGTCCAGGCAGCTGGCTGTTTCTGTCATAACTCATTTTTTAGAAGTCGCTTGTTTGTACTTCCTGTTTTACTAGGTAATATTATTTATTTCTTGAGTCTCTGAGGGAATTGAAGATTAGATAGTTGTAGTAACAATTTTCCTTGTTAAGAAATTCAGAAAAGAAACTCACTATGAGGTGTTAAGTGTATAAGTTTGAAAGACATAATAAGATAGTTTCCTGTTGGTAATATAAGTTAGGATAGAAAGTAAATTAGGTACATTTTGGACTCACAAAATATGATAGATAATGGGATATTTTCTCTGAATTTGTCAGTGCAAATGGACTAGATATTATTGATGTATTCATTGCTTGTATATATTGTATATAGTTATTGTACTTATTGTATATGGTTTTTCTTATATTAGTTATAACTTTTTTTATTTTTATTAGACACAAAAAGGGGAAATGTGATATTATATTTGTGTGTTAATAAAAAGAAGCTTGCCTGGAGATGGGGGGGAAAGGCCAGCCATTTTAAGTAAACAAAGAAGTCAGGCAGCACATGCCATTAATCCCTTAGCAGGCAGGATCTCTGTGTGTTCAAGTCCACACTAGGGAACAGAGTCAAGCATGGTGACATAGGCTTTTAATCCCAGTGCCAATCATAGAGACCTGGAAGTCTGTATAGACAGACAGAATGTGACAGAGCTGTGTAGGAAGAGGAAGTGAGGTAGCTGGACTAAGAGCCAGTGAGAGGACAGAAAAGCAAGGCATAGAAGCCTGGATAGACAGGAAGTCGTGCTTTTTGGTAACTGCAGCGTTGGTGAGATGAGGTTAGTGGTGGCTTTCCATATTTCCTTTATCTCTCTAAGGCTTTAACCCAAATTTCTGGCTCTGTGTTTTTTATTTAATAAGACCATTTATAAATTTGGCTACAAACCATGTTAGATATTTGAGAGGATTTCAAATCCCTCAAACTCATCCAGGAACATTGCTTTTGTTATTTTGATTTTGTTCTTTCACTTGTTTAAAAAAGCAATGTTTGAATAAAAATATTTAGTATTTAGTAAACAGTCAAATGGTTCAAAGACAGTCATAAATTCATTCTAAAATCTATAGTTTTCAGATTAGTTTGGAAACCTGCCAGCAAGTAGATATGATCTGAGATTGCAAAAGTTCTTATGACTTTGCTATATCACAGTCATATGATATAATTCAAACTGTAAGAAAGAGTGGAGAGACTCAGATAACTTTATACCAACCAAGAAAGTGTCAAAGAATATGGAACAGGTGTATATACCCTGGGAGAAAAAAATCTAAAAGTTAGTCAAGATGTAGAAGGTCCTACTTCCGAATAAAGAAGGTACCAAATAATTTTTTTAAGTAGAACAATGGGATTTATTTTTTTTTTTTTTTTTTTTTGTTTTTTTTGTTTTTTTTGTTTTTCGAGACAGGGTTTCTCTGTGTAGCTTTGCGCCTTTCCTGGAACTCACTTGGTAGTCCAGGCTGGCCTCGAACTCACAGAGATCCGCCTGCCTCTGCCTCCCGAGTGCTGAGATTAAAGGCGTGCGCCACCACCGCCCGGCTTGGGATTTATTTTTTAAAGATATGATTCTTACAGCCACTATGGTTGTCTTACCAATCCTTCACAAGATAAAGCCATAAAACATTCTAGCATGGAAATGGAAGGGACACATGGAACTCTTTTCCTAACAGGCTCTGCTGACAGTTAATGGCTTCTAGGGTGGCAAGGGAGTGGAGGGAGAGAGCATCATTTCTGCTTTGTACCTGTGGGCAACCAGCCCCCAACTTTTCCAGAGTTCCTACAAAGAAAAGAAATAAATAAGGAACTTGCAGAAAGAATGGTAGGCCTAGCTAATGAGAGGAAGAAGAAAAGACAGAAACATAGGATAGCTTCGGGAGGACCTGGGTCAATACCCAATGGCTCCTTCTATCTCTTCTAAAGGGCTTTTTAAAGGAATGCCAAGGGACTGGGCAAAAGACCTCCTCCCCTTGCTAGATCAAAGCATACCACACATCCAAGTGCAGACCCTTCCAGACACCTGATAACCATGCAGGTGTTCAATCTATCCCCTTATGCAGCCCTGCTGGGTAAAGCAAGCTCAGATCTCACTAGAAAACCTCTGTGGGCTCCCAAATGCACCCTTGCTTTTCACCATCCCTTCCCACTCTGCTGGGAAAAAGAACCACGATCGTCATAGTTTTGTTGGGTTTTATCCTATGTTCACAAAGTATTTTGTATCCCTGTGAATCTTTCTCTTCTTCTTACTCTGAAACTTGCTTGTGGTACTCATTATGTCGTCATATGAATGTTCATGTGTCTTTATTTTTCTGAGAATTATTCCATCAAATGAATATATGACAGGACATCCATTCTGTGGAATACATTTGGGTCTTTACAAGTATTACCAATAACGTCACAGTGAACATTATCCTCAGATCTTTCAGGCAATGAAGTATGCATTTTTTTCTGATTAGAATTATTGGCTTTTGCAAGATGTTTAAACAAATTGCACTATTAACCACAGTATCTTAGAATTCCTCTTGTTCCATTCCTTCACTAACATTTTATGATATCTAATTTTTTAATATTTGACATGGTAGTGCTTTTTAAAAATCTGTCATGTGTCTATGTGTGTATGTATGTAGGCATTCACATTGCACAAGCCCATGTGTGGGGATTGGAGGACAACTTGCAGGAGTCACTTCTATCCTCACAGGCAAGTTCCAAGGATCAAACTCAAGCAGGCAGGCCTGGCAGCAGGTGCTTACAGTCTGCTAAGCTGTCTCCCAGCCTCAAACAGATTCGGGCAAGTTATCTTAATGTTTTAATCTGCAGTTTGCCTAACTCTTGATTATTTGAGAATTCCCTTTAGAAAACTACACTTTCAAGATTCTTACACAAACATTTATAGGATTGTCTGCCATAGTTTTAGTTGATTGGTAAATATTTATTAGTAATTAATTGATATCTAATATATACTAATTTAATTAAGACTTGGTTTTACTAATTATACTGATAAATATCAGTGCTATTTTAAACATGAATGGATTGTCAGATATGTGTCTATACTGTGGCTTGCCATTTCTCTCTGTAATATCTTTTGATGAATTTGTGTATTGTTTGTCTTTTAAAGGTAATACTTTCCACATTTAATTTAAGGAGAACCTTTCCTTGCATCAAGGCTATGAAACCATATGATATTGTCATTTTTTGCATCCTAAATATATACTGTGATCATTTTCTTTAGTTTCCCCCTTAAAACAATTGGGCCAATTTTGTCTAACACTAAAATGTGCATAGGCATTTGTTTAACTTCCCTCACCCACAGAAACTTAACTCAAACTGTATATAATTACTATTTTTCCTTTTACCATTGTGATAAATGGAATAGAATTTGTTATTGAAATTATTTACAAGATATTCTAAGTGTAAAAAATGGTGAATTATTTTTTTATTTTAATTTTTT
Source organism: Peromyscus californicus insignis (assembly GCF_007827085.1). Taxonomy (NCBI): domain Eukaryota; kingdom Metazoa; phylum Chordata; class Mammalia; order Rodentia; family Cricetidae; genus Peromyscus; species Peromyscus californicus. The sequence goes on along the minus strand of NW_026294595.1, from coordinate 88,759,977 downwards.
GAGATTATAATATAATTCAACATTTCTCCCTTCCCTTTCCTCCCTCTGAATAGTCCCATATACTCCTTGCTGCTTTCCTTCAAAGCAATGTGAGTTTTGCTCTAATGTTTTATACATATTTCTAATGCACTATGATCATATCCCTCCCATCACACTCTCCTGTCTCCATTTCCCCTTCTGCTGACCCATTACTCTTCCTAAATAGTACCACTTCTACTTTACTGTATTCAAGATGTTTTTTTAAATTTTAAACTGAAACATTATGTGGAAGAAAACTTGTAATACTTATCTCCATAGGTCTGGTTTATGTGATCACAGTGATCTCCAGTTGGTTTCATTTTCCTACAGATGACATGGTCTTATTCTGCTTTGTGACTAAAAATACTCTTTTGTGCATACATGTTTTTCTTTTCAACCATTAATGGGCATGTAGGCTGACTCCATATCTTGGCCATTATGAATATTACTGTAGTAAGTATGTGTCTAGAAGTACCTCTATTATATGCTGATGTAGATTCCTTAGGGTACTGACTCAGGAGTTGCATGCCTGTACCATATAGCAATTACACCTTTCAGTTTTTGAGAAACCTCCATTTACACAGCAGTTATCAACAACAATGGATAAGAGTTTCCTCTCCCCAACATCTGTACCAGCTTCACTGGTTTTGCTGTTGTTTCCTTGATGAATTATGCCATTATGAATGTGGTGAGAAGGAATCTCAATACAGATTTGACTTGAATTTTACTGATGGCAGAGATATTGAACAACTTTTAACGTACCTATTAGTCCTCCTTCCATTGAGAAATGTCAATTCAGTTGACTTGACCAATAAATAAATTGGATTATTTATTCTTCTGATTCTTAATGTCTGACAAAGACTTATCTCTCGTTCTGTAGGTTGTCACTTCACTTTACTCTGGTGGTTTTCTCCTTTGCTGTGCAAAAACATTTTAATTCCATGCAATCTCATTTGCCAACTCTTCTTACTCTCCGAGCTACTGGAGTCCTATTCATAAAACCATTGCCTTCATCTGTTATATTTTCCTATAGTGATTTCAAAGCTTGGATCTTTTGCCCAGTATTTGGAGTCTTTTCTGGTTTCATAAGAAATTTTAGAATCTTTTTCCTGTGGGAAATACCATTGAAATTGTGATGAGTAGTACATTAATTTTGTAGAATGCTCTCAGTGCTGTATCTGCCCTCTCACCTCTCAAACTCCCCCAATGTCCCCTCCTCCCATATTCATGGTCTCCTCTTTAATTATTATTATAACATGTTTACACATAAATATACATACATAGACACACACACACACACCACTGAGTTCATTTAGCATATGTGCATGTGTTCAGGAATGACCACTTGGGAGTAGACATCCTATGTGGGAGCTCATCCCTGGAAGAAACTAATTCGTTGACTACCTGTAGCTCTTCATCTCTGGGTGGGGCCATGTGGAATTTTCTCTTTCCATTTTGGCATATCAACTGGTGTTGTCATTATACTTGTCTTATCAGGCTACCATATTGTTGGGAGTTCATGGGTATATTTTCGCTGTCACACCTAGAAGACACTTCCTAGCAAACAGGCATCATGGGCCTCTGGCTCTTAGAACCTTTTTTACCTCTCTTCCATGATTTCCCCTGAGCCTTAGGAAATTCTTCGTGTTATTTCTCTTTTTGCCCTCTCTCCCTGTACTACCCTTCTCCTCCCATCCCCAGTTAAAATTAACCCATCTTTCTTATTAGATGATTTGTAGCACTTGTCTTCTACTATCTCCACCTCTCATCACCCATAATTCCTTCCAAATTTCCTGGCTTCTCCCAATACTTCAGATTAGCATTGCCATTCATAGCTGTAAGCTTCCTTCTTAGAACTAGTTTGTTGGTTTCTTCTAAAAAATCCCATGTAATTCTGATAAAATTTCTTTGGAAAGCAACTTAACTGTCCAGTCCTGCAGCCCTTAGCAGTCTCTCTTTGTTCTGAACTTTGGGAATTTATATATGATGTAATATTAAAGAAACTATTATGTTTGTGTCTATTTGGGATTCTAAATGCTTCCTGTACTTTTATGGGGATTTGGGTAATGTGCTCTAATAACTTCACTGAATAGATTTTTCTCTGCCTTTAGTTTGTAGCCCAGGCTCTTCTGCCCAGGAGTCTCCTATTGGTTCTCCTTTCTGTGTCCCACCCAGAGTTCCTGAAAGCTGTGGTCATTGTTACTGTTTTTTCCCTTGTTGTTACTTAATTGTACTAAATCCTCCATAGGCCTCTACTCTGTAACTTTCTCCTGCTTGATCTCATTCATAGGAAAGCTTTCCATTGGCTTCATTTATGGGACGTTTGCTTTGCTGTAGTGTTTTCAGAACCTCTGTTTGCTAAGTTTCTTGCACAAGCCTTGATTTCTTTACTTCATCGATCTGTTCATTTGAATCTCCTTTAAAATAATTCATCATTTTAAAAAGTAAACTTGTGAAGTCTTTGTTCCATATTTCAATCATTTCCTTACCTTTTGGGCTAGTTATGAGGCATTATGGACAGATATTTAGATCTATGTCTTTGATGGTATTTTTTTCTTTTTTATTAGAGGGGTACTTGGGTGATTTGTCTTCTCAAGTTTCTCAGTTGATTTTATAAAAATAAATAAATCATGTTTCCTGTGGCTAGTTTTTCCATGATCTGATTTCTTCTAATCTATCTCCATCCTTATTTTTAAAGAATATCTCTTATAAGTAACTTCTAGTATACTTTTAATCCAGTTTTGATGCTATTTCCCTTTAAATTGAAGCAATTAAATTTCATATAATTGCTAATATGTTTATGATAGAAGTTCATTGAGATATATAGGCTTTTGGGTCTTGGTAAATGCTTAGTATATTAATAGAACTGTGTGGTGACTTTTTAATTGCAAATTCTTTACAATAAAATGATTTTTATTAAGAAAGAAAAAAATTAAAATAATTATCTACATTGTCTCATTTGCATTATATTCATTTTCCCTTCTTTATATCATTTAAGGTTAATTTAGATATATTCATCCTCCCGCATTTATTGGCTTGTTAATTATACCCCCTCTCTGTAGGGGATGGAGGGAGAGAGGTGTCAAGGTCTCCTGTACCTAAGGATGGTCATGAAATTACTATACAACTAAGAATAACCTCAACTTCTAATCCTGCTGCCTTTACTTCCTGAATTATGGGATTACATGTATGAGCCACAATACCTAATATATGCATTACTGAGGATTGAACCCAAGGCTTCCTGCATGCTTGGTAAGCACTGATCATCTATCTGAAGCACACCCACAACTCAATTATACCTTTTGCCACTGTAGCTGAGTCCATATCCTCCTGAAAACAGCATGCTTCCAGGACTTCAAATATTGAACATCACATATTTTCATTTCCCAGACAACACTAGAAATGCTACTGTTTTCACTCCATTTTTTCATCATCTCAATAGTCACTCACTTTCTTTTTCTTTGAAACTATATTTATTTGGGTGAGTGTTTTTGCTGAATGTAAAATTATAGAAGACAGTTTTCATTCAGAATCTTAAAAATATCATTCCATTGCAGTTTACTATTTCCACTGAGAAAATTTGTATTGCGTACTTTTGGAGCTAATATTATTTTTGTTCAAATATTTCTGAGTGTCTCTCTCTCTCTCTCTCTATCTCTGTGTGTGTGTGTGTGTGTGTGTGTGTGTGTGTGTGTGTGTGTGTGTTTATTTATTTCAACAGCTTTACTGTAATAGACTCGGGAGTGATTTTCCTTTCCTTGCCTTTCTTTGTTTTTTTTTTTTTGTTTTTTTTGTTTTTTTTTTTTTTTTTTTTTTTTTTTTTTTTTTTTTTTTTTTTTTTTTCGAGACAGGGTTTCCTTGCCTTTCTTTACCTTTTCTTCTTCAGTTGATTCTGTCTCCTACATTTGCTGTGCTCGAACTTCAATTAAGAATATCTCTGGAAGAGTCTGATATTGCTCCTAGAAAAATCTTCTTAGCTAAATTTATCACAAATAATTTCTAGTATTTCTTTCAAACCAATAACCCTCACATCAGCTTCCAATAGTCTATGGAGCCTAACATTTGGGCTCCTGTTTCAGTTTTTACATTTTTATAACTCCTTAATTTCTACTTAGTTCTTCTTTTTATAAATCCAAGATATTTTGAATTTATATATTTTCCACCACATTATCTATTTTTAAGTCTATTCATCATAGCTCTTTGGAGGCAGTTAGATATTTTTTGAAATGCGCCATTTAAGGATTTGTTTCCTGTGTTGTTTTGTGCCATACTTCCTATTTTTTTAAAATGATGCTAAGTGTTATATTTATTAACATATTGTGTTTGTTAACCTGTCATGACTCTGGATAATGTTGCTGCTCTCCATGGGTCTGCTTGGTCTATGAGTATTGGTAGGTTACCCAGTTGTAATGCTAGAATCAACTACAGGACGGGTAATGCTCAATTTGTCCTTTATTAAGTCTAATTTTCTCATATGTGGACACCTGAATTCCCCATTGCGATATGGTCTTTTTTATCTGGTAAGAATTCCTTCCTCCTGGAAGTTTCTAAACTGTAGATTTTGGTTCCTTAAGACTGAAATAGCAAAATTCTGCTCAGTCCTTCATTGGCTCTCTGCCTAGCTTCTTACTCTCATTTTATCCACTTAAGTAATTCATCAAGTAACTTCTTATTAGTCACTTAGAGAACCCAGTTTTGATGTTGTTGTTTTTTATTTTCTTAACCAAACTTCAGGCATTATGTCATTAGTTATTCCCATTTTTAGTCACAAGATTAAAAAGTTTAATGTTGGAAAGGACTTAAGACATCATCTCTGTTGGCTCCCCTCCCACACAGTGCAAAAAAGCTTCCTGCACCATCCTTGGCATATGCTCATCCGGTCTCAATTTGGATATCTTCAGCAAAGGAGCTCATCATTTCCTGAAACAATCCATTCTGTTGGACAACTCTATTTTAAAAATCCTTATGTTGAGCTAAAATATGCCTTTTTGTAACTTATACTCATTTACTCATTGTTTCAAGTTTTCCTTCTGGAATTAGTCAAAACATGAGAACATTTCAGATAGCTGTATTTAAAGCAGAACTAAATGCCATTTCTCTGTGTGTATCCCACTATTTTAGTGCTTTCTTTTTTCAACTCATTGAACTTAGACTACTGAACTTGGATTAATAATCATAAGGACATTTGGTAGTGCTTACAGTACTGCCTTTGTAATATACAAATTCTTCTTATATTTTGAAGGTAAAAAACTTTGTGCAGTTATCTCGAGTTTAATATATACGTATGTGTATGTATGTATTACATATACATTTACATGTACATTTTAATTTTTTTAAAGACTGGTCTTCCAGCTCAGGCTATCCAGGGACTTATAAGCTTCTGCTTTAATCTCCTATTGTTGGAAGTGAAGGTATGCACCCCCATCCTGAGCTTGAATTTATTCATTTTTATATAAAAAAGGAGGAAGTTTGCCATATGTTTTCAAAGATGATATTCCATAACCACTTGTGGATACATAAAGAAAATGAATCTTCATTTGCCAAGAAGAAGCACCAGAATTCCAGAGTGTATGTTTTTTCTTAGTTCTTATAGATTGTCTTTAAAGCCTTTTATTAATTAATAATAATAATAATCATATAGCACTGTTTATTGAGTACTTACTAGGTGTCATTCATTTAATTTGCCTTTTCTTTGGACTGACTTTCTGCTCAGTTATAACTCACCTTCCCTTTATATAGTTTATTATTTTCTAACTGTGGCACTGACAGTTGAGGGTAGTGCTGTAAGTAGTTATATTGAGACAATACATACAACTATCCTGGCAGACCTGGACTTACAATCTTCCTTTTTGTGTGAAGGTATGCCACTTGTTTGTAGTTGCATAAGGAAGCAAGGAGGAGGCTTGAGATCCTCTGGGGGTGGAGTTACAGGAGGTAGTGATCCTCGAGACATGGGTGCTAGGAATGCAGACCAACCCTCCATCCCTTACAGTCATTCATTTAAAAGGTGGTCTCTTCTAGTTGTTGCTGTCATCTACAAATGTAGATATAAATAGATAACAAGTTGCTTCAAATATCACAGAACAGCATGCTCTGTTACATCCTGGCCTTATCATTTCATAATCATAAGCTTCTGCTTATATCCTGTCCCTTTTTCACATTCATGCACAATGTAATTTTGTGTGTAAAGTTTGTGCTTTTTTTCATAAACTATCAAGAGTGGGAAAACAAAATGAAAATCAACCAAACAAATGAACAACAAAAAACAAACACAAAACCTTTGCCTTGCTCTACCCTTCCTCGGCAGAAATGGAGAACAGTGTGAGTTAGTGAAGGTCAAGGCCTGCCTCTCACAGGACCTGCACTCAAGCTATGAGCAAAGGTAGAGTTTAAGGAGTCAAAGCCCCTTCAGTGATTCCTCTCAGACATCCAAAGTTCGGATAAAGACCAGAATGGGGAGTACCCAGTTTTCAGTTACTTCACAAAACACCACTTTTCTAAAACAGACAACACAGTCCCAAAGGATTGCCCATCATTGTTCCAAACAGCATCCTCAGCATTGGCTAGGCAATCAGTGAGGTGTTGCTGATGCCTGCTTTCCAGTCTGATCAACTTGAGTTACAAGATACCGGGTTTACCAGGGTTAGACATCCTCCAACAACCCAAGCGTGTGCTGAGGTTGTGTCACTGTGCAGAGGCTACTAAGACAAGAGAGAAAAATTCTCCTAAGCCCCAGAGTTATGACTGCAAATGCTGGCACAGGAGAAATACTACTGTCAGCTAAGAAGGTCACACAGTAGGACCTCCAAGATTTCATTGATTCACACATTCAGAGCAGCAAATGGCTGAGACAAAATAGGATCTTTTAACCAAACCTTGACACAAATCACTGTGATTAAGATATCTACTCATGGAATGAAAACCTTGGTGGGTTATTAAAACACTCACTGCAATATTCAGCACCTTCAAAATTACACTAAAGCAATGACTGAGAAAGTTTTAGGGAAAATGTGTGTGTTCCTTTTTTGTTAGTAGAAGAGGAAAATAAAGTACAAATGTTTGTTTTTCCTTGTTATTTTTCTTTTTATTTAAGAAAAATGGCTCAGGAGGTAGACAGAACTCTACGAATTTGAGGTCAGCATAGTATACAGAATGAGTTATGGGACAGCAGGAATACATAGAGACCCTGTCTCAGAATAAAAAAAAAAACACAACAATAAAAAGAAGGAAGGGAGGAAGGAAGGAAAGAAAGAAGAAATGAAGGAATAAAAAGGAAGGAAGGAAAAAAGAAAGGAAGGGAGGAAAGAAGGAAAAGAATGGGTTTATGGCTCTTAGTATTGATCCTGTCTCTCGGAAGACAAGGTGCACAATGTTCTCAATTATCATTAGAAGGTCATCATAGAATAATATCTTCTCCTGGGCTATCTTTCACCTTTCCTGCATCTTGTCTGCTGTCCTTTCTACAGCTCAGCTGAGCCTTCGTTCTTGCATCTTAGCTGAGCTATCTTTCCTAAATTTCATCCTATGCTATCTTTCATCTCTTAGACATTATCATGATCAAACCATGTACATGAGACACACACACACACACACACACACACACACACACACACACACACACACACACACAATGGGATAGGTTGAGGAAAATATTTTTCGTTCTTACCTACTTTACACCATGATGTCATTTTCTCTACTCCCCCATACCATTTTGTTTGTATCCAAAAGAGAACTCCCAAACTGTAATTAACCCATTAATTAAGTTTTAATTTTCTAGAATGAAATGAATCTCACATGACTAGCTGTTCAACTCTCATATCCATCTCAGGCCCACAACCACAAAACTGTCAGAAAGCCAAACTACAATCAGCCTTCAGTTCCAAGTTAAAAGTTTCCTCACACTACCCCTTCTATGATGAATATTAAGGATGAGCCTATGCACATGACTTCAGTTCGTAAAAAGTTTACAAGTGCAGTTGGAATGCCTGGCATTTGATTGTTACATAAGTAAGTGTTTGAGAACACATGTAAGCTGGGCAAGGTTAGTACCAGATGCTCCAGTAACACAGTAATGTATTTTCAATGTCCATCTCACTTTCAGCTGTCTACTTTGGTGGTGGATCTTATTCTGCTTTCAGATAAGCAGGTATTAACTCCACCTCTGATGTCCATAACCTCATTGTTTTATTCATAGTAGTTATTATATTTAGTGTCTAGTGGTATAAATAACATAGGCCCTGATATACTTTTTTCCCCACATGTATCTCCTAAAACACAAGACATTTCAACTCCTAAATGTTATAGCATAAGAAGAAAGAATTTTCTATAGGCATAAGTATGTACTCTGATGTTGATATAAATTGATTTTCTAAATTGTAGTTCATTTAAGTTTTTTCTTGCCACTTTAGACTACCAGGCAGGCAAAAGTTTTTCTGTCTAGAACACAAATATTGTATCTTTCTCAGGTCCAGCCCTACCCATATATAACTGTATCTATTTTATTGATAGGATTGTTTTTATTTTGCTTCTAGAGTTTTCAAATAGCATTTATACTTATATGTATTAAATAACATGCAAATATAAAAACACCCACATAAACTACATATATATGTGTGTTTAATTGTACATAATGTGTATATGTATGATTAATTGTTTTAATTTGTATCTCTTTTGTGTATGTATTTGTTTAGGGGTGCACACATGGCATGGCACAAATGTGGAGGTCAGAGGAAACTTACATGAGGCAGTTCCCCCTTCCACCATGTGTGTTTTGGGGGGTAATTCAGGTCATTAGGCTTTGCAGCAAGCACCTTTTACAGCTGAGGCATCTTGTCAATCCTAATTAAATATTTGTAGAAAACATATTTATATTTTAGAATGATCAAATCCATTAGCTGGTTTTATATATATCACATACTTTTTATTTTTGTGAAAAATTATAGAAGCCCCTAATGTTCTAAAGTAGTGTTTTCTTCATAGTTTTACTTTGCGATTATCTGAACAAGCTTTGCAATTATATTTCTTTGTACTCCTCGCATTCACTATATTGAAATATGTCTCATTTGCTTTATCAGATGGATCCTTGTCACTCACTGCATATAGATATGGTCAGAGTACATGAAATTTATGTATAGAGTTATGTATATGCCAGTACAGCCTCCAGAAAGTTTTAAAAGTTAGCTTCAGCTTCACAGCCAATGACTCCTATGCCCTTCTGAGTCTATTTCCTAAAATTATGAATATTGTCTTATGTAGAAGTAAATTTGAAATTGACACTATTTCTAATTTTCCTCTATATTCTAATTTAGTTTGTTGACCCAGTGGTACCTTTTATACCACTATTTTTCCTCTAATATGAGACTCATCTTAGGATAACATTTTACATAATCTCTTTGGTCTCCTTTATGATGGAAGTTTCTAAGAAGCCTTTCTTTGTCTTTGATAGCACTAATGTTTTTGAAAACTATAATTCCATTCTTAACAATAAAAAAGCCTTTGCCTTGTTTGTGTGATATTTCTGAATGAGTCTGTAGCTATATGTATTGTTCCAAACAGTAAGTAAATACAACTATGTTCTTCTCAGTGTCACATGTGGAGGCATCCTACACCTACCACTCCTCAGTGCTAATTTTAGTCCAATAACTCGGATAATTACTGAATCTCTCTACTGTATGGTTACCAGCTTTTCTCTTACAATAGTGCTAAGAAATCTGTGGGGAAAAAACATAATGCAAATATACTAAAGGAATAATGTTTAAGTTACCTGAACTAGGCTTTTTTTTAAGTCATTCTACAATCACAAGCATATGAAGAGAAAGTCCTGAAAGTTGTAAAGCCATCTCTACACACGCGCGCGTGCGCATGCACACACACACACACACACACACACACACACACACACACACACACACCATTCTCTATCGTACCTTTCCCTATCCTTTAGCATTCAATGCCTTGTGGCTGCACCTGCTCATTTCTCACTTCCTACCCTTTCTGGTCTGGGTCTTCCTTGGCAGCAAATGCAACAGGTTGAGTATGTTCTCTGAAGGAGACTGTGGACGCAATTATAGGCCTCAAGGAATCATAGGTGGCCCTGAAGTTTACTGAGAGCAGTAACTTATTTAGAGGAAAAGTCCAAAACTGGTCAAGAATGAAAGCAGAAGTTAAAGCCAGATAATCATAGGTTTAACGAGGCTCCCATGGGGCAACGGAAAGACTGAAAGCCATCCTAGCAAACTGGAAGGCATGGTGCAAGTGTGTTACAGCAAGAAGTTCAGAGAAAACCCCAGGATGAAACGAGGTCTGTCTTCATGGGAAAACATCACTGTAGCAGAGAAGCTCCTCTATGAACTTCAAGGAATTGGAGTGACGAAAGAGAGCTTGGCTAAGCAGCATGACCTCAGGGGGGGATGCAGCACGATCCAGGTAAGGAATATCACATTGTAATTGAATGTCCTCAAAGGCCTAGATGCTGGAAACTTGGTCGCAAAGAACTGCTATTGAGAAATGGTCAAATACTTAAAAGTGGAGCTCAGAGAGAGGATCAGTAAATATGAACATGACTCCTTCTTTCTCTTTTTCTTCCTGACCTTGAGCTGAGCAGTCTCACACTACCACATGCTTGCCAACATCACCACCCAGCACTCCTACCTACTAGGAGCTGAAATAAACCTTTCATTTTTTTAAGTTGATTATCAGATACCTGTTGTAGTTAGTGGGAACTTCTCAATGCGTGTAGGAAGAAGTAGATAAAAGGAATGATCGCAAGAAGGAAGTGATTTCTAGTCTCTTGCTTCAGGCTCACAGCTGAGATGCATGGCACAATTCTGTTATAGGACAGCCAATTAAATTCACTGCTTGAATTGTTTTCCATGATGATGAGTATGTTTTATTTATATGCAATATTATAAAACTTATTTTAGCAACACACTGTATAATAGACTTCAAGCTCACCTCCAAGATACAGAGAAATAAAAAAATGTTCATGATGTTAGTAAGAGTAGTCTAATTAGCATTCTTATAGAATGAGCTGTAGATTTACTAGAGACTTACTGAAGAGAAAAATACCAGTGCCCCAGACTAGCACATCAATCATTTGAAGCTGCCTGACACACTTGAAGAGGATATCCTGGCGCAGAAAGCACATAGCTGTCTTAAGGCTGTGGCCCTGGGTCAGAGCATAGTAAGAACAAAAGATGAGCAGTTTTGAGAGGAACCAGCTGGCTAAGGTGATCCAAAGTGCACAGATGTTAAAGGCTTACTGTTCCAATAATATCATCACCCAACATAAGAATAACACAATAGCGATTAAAACATTGTTGAACTTGATTTACCGTGTTGACCCTTCAAGTATGGTTATTGTGAATTCCTTATTTTTTTCACAGCTAATTTTTAACTTTACACTTCCATTTTAATTTTGTATTCTGTGGAAAATGACTGTTAAAAACTGAATATCCTATAAAAGTTGAAAATTAAAATCACAGCTTCTCTTTGTAAGAAATGTATGTAGAAATGTGTTAATGTTAATTACTTAGAAGGGGTGTGTGTGTGTGTGTGTGTGTGTGTGTGTGTGTGTGTGTGTGTCTGTCTGTCTGTCTGTCTGTCTGCCTGTCTCTGTGTGCATGCATGTATGTTGAGGCAGTGGTTTATTTATCCAGGTGGACAAAGGATGAGCCATGTGCTTTGTTTACAGGTGTAATCAGACTCAACTCTTTCATAGGCTTTTTAAGTGGTCTAAAGCACAAAAACCAAGATTTTGTAATATTCAATGTCTTCCTCAACATTCTCAAGCTCTGACATAGGAGCTGCTGTGACAAGTAGATAGATGGTAAGTCTGAAGCCAATTATAAACTCCTAATGTGTGATTTAATGCAAAATGGGTATTCTAGAACTAAAGATGTGAATGGTCTGAGTCACGGAATAAGCAGAAACTAAATACATAATTGGTCTAGAAAACATTAATTTTGTAGTTACAGGGCATCTGTGAGTATGTAGTTGAAGTCATAGAAAATAGTTCTACTTTCTTTAAGATTGCAGCCATTATATTCACTACAAACACTAAACACTTAGTGAATATCAGGAATGTTACCAACAATTGCACAAAGATATTATATACCCTAGAAAAGAATTTAAAAATTCTTTAAAAATAATTAAAATAAAACATCATATACTATAGAGTCAACAGCAAACTACCTGTCTCAAAAATATTCAAGTTTATTTATTCAATAAATGTTCTCAAGCATTTGAAAATATTTATGCATAGCTCTTTAGCATTACTGAGTACATGGTTTGGTCACATGAAACTGCATGGTATGTGCACCAGGCCAGGGGGATATTTACAACTTCTCATAGGAACCGATGGAAACAGTAATACCATAAGAGTCCCTCTGTGAATAACTTGTTTCTATTTTCAATTCTAGGACAATGTTATGGTATAAAATAAGCAGAATTACAAATCTGATAATCAGTCTTTGGAAGTTTGTCGTGTTTACCTGAAATCTGTAGTCATTGGATGTGAAAGAAACCAGCTCAGCTGCAGCTTGATTCTTTCTTTTTCCTTTTTTAATCATCAAAATAGCCTCATAGAGATGAGCTTTGAAGAATGCCTTAAACATACTCTTTTTTCTTTTCTCCTTGGGTTAGTATCACTTGAAAAATCAAGATGGGCATTCTTACTGGAACATCAGAAGTAATGCTGGGTATGAACAGGCTTACACTATACTTAGCCACAGTAATCCTTCCCAACACACACAGAGACCGATTGATAACCAGATTTGGCATTTCAAATATTTTTTACCCAAGGCAAAAGCTTTAGGGTGTTTTCTTGGAATTAGAGAGTTTAGAGATGAAAAGCATGTCATTTATTATTTTCTCTTTCTGTCAGCTTAGTGTGTCTTTTCAAAATCCTGTCTATAACACTGAGCCTATCTGTTCCTGAATATCTTACCTGTTGAAGAATGTTCCATCATACGGTGTTCTCAAATCTTGGAAAACATGCACCCAAGGTCTTGACCAAATAATAGGCAAGTAAAACCAAGTAACATGTTGGAAGAGGAACTTGGAGTCAGAATCAGAAATCCAAGTTCCAGTGAGGACTATGCAACAAAATAACTGAACAAATTTCTTTGTGTGACATGTAAGGGATTGCCTAGCTGATTCTGCCTGTAGATCATCAGATAGATGGGTTATTTCTTCAGATTAGTCAGGGAGGACAGAAATACTTGAACAGTTTATGTAGAACTGTAAATATCAGAAAACTATATTTTATTTCTAGATATTCACCTTCTTTATATTTGTATTATGTGCCAAGTAGTGACAATTTAAAAACCTCTTTGACATGAGAAGAGGAAATAGTTCACCACACTGTCATCTTTGATAGTGTTTACATATGACCTTGAGTATAAATTCTAAAAATGAAGACTTAACACTCAGCTTTGTTTTCTATTAGCACTTAATGAAGACAATGACTGACTTCTCCTGTAAGGTGATCCCCGCCTCGTTTCTCAAAAAAAGAAAGACAATATTCAGTCAGATAAGGTGTCTCTTGCTTTTAATCCCAGCACTTGGGGAGGTTGAGGTGGGAGACTTGTGAGTCTGAGGACAGCCTGTAAGATATTATATGGCCATGTTTTACATAACTGTCCCTCTACCAAAGAAACAACCTAAATTCTCAGATGGCCTAAATAGCCATTTGCTATAATTTGGATGTGGGTGCTTTGTCAAAGGTCCACATATTTTGGACAGTTCACTCTCAGTGTAGCAGTTTTGTTCTTATGCAACCTTAGGCATTTCAGTGTAGTAGGAAAACAAAACAAGATTTCACTGAACCCTTTGCTTTTCTTACTCCAGAACCTAGTGATCTGAATAATTTATATGTGTCTGACACTGTTAGAATATTTTACTTTATCAGTGGGTTTTCTGATTACAAAAACATAATCTCTGGTTTAGTGACAGTGAAAAATGCACAGAATTTTAAGCCTGGAATCTGGCTTCCAGAATCTTCTCTGCCACCACTACACACAATCTCAGTCTTTAAAATGGTGCTGTCGATAACTTTTTGACTTTACAATAGTACAAAAGCAAGAAACATTCCATGGACACCATGTTTCAGTTTTGAATTTTGATCTAGTCCAAGCCTATGACTATATAGCATAGTATATTTGTGTGCTTCTGGACAGCACCTTGTGTGATGCTAGACAGCAACATCAGAAAAAAGCTCCCAGTTAATTGTGTGGTTGTCGGAGACAACAGCCCTCTTCAGAGCATTGTGCTGTTCAGTGTTCAGCAGATGAGCCATATGAAAACCCATTTCCAGCCTATGATATTTTCACCATAGCATAAATTTATAAGGACTTAACCTCATCTTAAATCAAGGAGCATCTGTGAGATATGGAAAACCCAGCTAATGTCTCTGACCCTCTATGATTTTATTTTTAACAAAGTGGTAGCAATAATACCTGCCTTTAGAGTGTTTGTCAGGATTGATGCAATAATGAATGCAAATCCCAAAGCTTAGCATGTATTATTGTTAACACCCGTTCTTTTGAAAATATTCTAGAATCTTTTGTATTTAACAAAGTATAGTATTCCCATATGACTACATGCAGATATCATTGTACATTTACAGAAAGTTTTATAAAATCCAAATTTGAGTATGTGGCTCAGTTGATAGAGGGTTTCTTTTTCATGTCAGAAGCCCTAGGTTTGACCTCATCATTACATAAGCCAGGTATGGTGTGCATGCCTGTAATCCCAGCACCCAGGAGGTAGAGGTAGGAGGATCAGAAGTTCAAAGTCATCCTCAACTACACAGCCAGGTCAAGGCTAGCATAGTGTACGTTGGACCTTGTCTCAAAAAAAAAAACAATTAAAATAAAAATAAAGTTTTAAAATACAAAATGAAAGGTCGAAGAAAGGAAGAGGACTAGAACCAGTATTTCTCGAGTGCCCTGCCACAGTGTTGTGGTGGAAAAGCCATACAGTGCCCTTGTTTATTTATTATTTATTTATCTACTCATTCATTTACATACTATACTGTTGAACTCCTTCATCAGAGACAGGGCTTCCATATGGTACACCTTCGTCACTTCTCCATAAGAGACAGAAGCTTGCCATTTTAGGATGCTGCAACTTGTGAAACAAAGAGGAATTGTCCCCAAATAGAGAAACTCTAGCTTTTGTCCTCCCCACAATTAATCCAATAAAACTCTCAGATTATGTTTCCAAACTTCATTTTTACATAAACAGTTCAAAAATGCATAGTTTACAAAGACTGGTATAGTTCCACACCAAGCTGTGAGCCAATTTGTGTCCAGAAGACTGCTATTCAAGTTTGAATGCTGGTGAATATTTAGCTGAAATGTCACAAGGGGAAAAAAAGAAAAGGAAAAGAAAAACCTCCTTCATTATGAATATGAGATAATTACTTTTCAAAAATCATTGCAACCCCAATCCAAGAAGGGGCCACAAGGTTTAATTGTGGGTGTGCTATTTACAGATTAATTAGGACATTTAACTTCATTTTTTATACCACAGAATTAATCCTATAAAAATTAGTGATCTCGAAGGAGTCAGTTGTCAAGTCTGACAGGATCTCTTTGCCATAATCTATTAAAATGCTGCTTTTATCTTGTCTTGCCTGTGTCATATTTTATGGATTTTTTCATAAACACTGCCTATACTTCATAAATGTCTCAATTTTCTAGTCTATTAACATTACTTCAAAAGCAATTGATAAAAGAGTAGGGCATGCATGAAATAATACACCAATAATGTGAAGTGCTAGAGGCAAGAACAGTGGGTAGGATCTGCACAGCTTGTGAGCTGGAACAATGAAAGGAGGTCTCATCCACCACAATAAAGAAACAAATGATCATTTTGATAGAAGAAAAAAAGATTGCTAGTAATTGGGCAGATGAAAAATGTGTTACACAGAAAATATAGCACACTTTGAAAATGATAGCTGAACATGAGAAAATAAATACCCCCAAGTATATATTTATATTAGAGGGGAACCCTTCTTTTTGGTTACGAAAGATGTGGTATTTAATGTGGTTTGGCTTAGTTCCAGACAATAGTCGAATGCTATATATTAATTTTATTTTTATATGCATATATTTTAACAAATGTAACATCTGTAGATTACATCTCAACTATATGTTGGAATTAATTTTCTTGAATCTTTAAATTTTTATTATTTTCTTCTGTTATCATTATTTATTTCTCCAAGTTTTTGTTGTTTTGGTTTTGGAGACATGCTTTTGGATCTATAGCCTCAAACTTGTGTTTTACAACTGGGAGAAGGTTAATTTCTAGACACATAACGGATCAAAGTGCTGAGGCTGAGTGATTGTTGAGTTCTCATCCCTAAACAGAATACCAATATCACCCCTTCCAAGGCTCAAAGAACAAAGAATATCATAGAAGAGATCTGGAAAGAGTGTGAAAGCTAAAAGATGGGAAGGAATACTGTGGAATGCTATTTTCTGTGTATAACAAGTCTGTTGCAACCATGAACAGACAGCAGCTGTGAATACCTGCCCAAGACCTGGTAAAGATAGGCCCACCAACATTCTATCATGTGGAAGAAGGTTAACACCTAGAGGTTAACACTAAGGCTCCAGCCTTTCCTGAAGAGCTCTAAGCAGCTAATGGTTGCTTGGAGAGGGTGGGGATAGGAGTCATATTCCAAGTGGTATGTGATGTAGTTATGGTAAGTTGCCCTTGATGAACTGAATAGCTCTCCTCCTACATTCATGTAAGAAACCCTATTTAAGCCAGGCAGTGGTGGTGCACACCTTTAATCTCAGCACTGGGAGGCAGAGGCAGGCAGATCTCTGTGAGTTTGAGGCCAGGCTGGGTTACAGAATGAGTTGCAGGACAGGCCCCCCACCCCCACAGTAGTAAGTGAAGGGGAGGTTGTTGGAAAGTAGAGATTTGGCAAGAGAAGAAAGAGAATTAAGAGAGGATAATTCAAGAAAATATTATCAAAGTACATTGTATGTATGAAATTGTTAAAGAATAATTTCTCAAGTTTCTTTCTTTAAAACCTGGAAGCAAGATGTTTTGTGGTTGCTCACATCAATAAATAATTTTAGTAACTGCAGTATAATAATGCAATAATGGTACATAGACAGCAGATGATTTCTCTCATGTTCTGAGAGAAGTTGATAGATATCTTAGTGATTCTGCCTAATGATATTCTGTAAGGCGGGAAGCATGGTGGGGTAATATCCAAGACAGTACAATGATGCCATCATATGTGTCTGATCTCTCACAGAGGCACAGGAGAACACAATCAAGGGCATGCTTCATTTCTTAAATGTTGCAGATAATATTTGAAAGCACTATCCGTTGGAAGGGACCTAAAGAGATAGTCACTGAAGCTAATGTGAGAAATAGCCAGACCCAGCACAGGAGCATAGAAAATATGCTATCTGAAGGTATGTAAACTAAGTTCATCCCCGTACATCCCTTAGACCAATTTATTTCTTCTCCATCTCAGGAAACAACATAAATAGTCTTACATTTCTCAAGCCAAAAACTGGAATTTTTTCATATTCCTTCCTTGTCCATTGCCTCCATCAACCCATTTCACTACTTGTGTTCCATAATTTGTCCATTTCCACCTGCCTACAGCCTGTCATCTCCACTCACACAGTTATCATCCATGTGCCCTCACTCTTCTCTATGGTGTATAGCAAGCCTGGGGCCAAGTCTCCATTCTTCTTTTTTTCTCTCTCATAATTTTTTCTCCACATAGAATTCACAAATATCATCAAGTAATGAAAATCTGGTCACGAAATTGAGTAGATCCCACTAAATTCACAATAAAATTGAAGTTGTTCTGTGTGGTTTATAAACAGTATATGATAACCCTCTGCCCCTCCCAAATAACTCACTGCCTACTCTTCATTTCTTCTCTCTGTACTGCAGTCACAATACATTTTACTGGTCAAATGCATAGAACAACTTATCATAGGGTTCCCAGACACAACAGATAAAACTACAACTTACCATAGGGTTTCCAGGCACAATACATACAACTACAACACAGTTCCCTCTTCTAAGGCTCAGGGAAACATCTTAGAAGAAAGGGTAGAAAGATTATAAGAGCCAGAGGACCAGAAAATCTGCAATGAGATCATGTGTCCTGGAAATCACAAGGAATCTACACCCATGATAGCTCAACAATGCCAATAGACATGCTATTATGGAAGGGGGATATCTCACAGGTCCCCACCCTTAGACTAAGAACTATAGACAACTAAGGACTTCTGAGAGAGGGAGAATTTGTTGTTCCCATTGATGAGCCTCTTAATTATCCAATTCCAATTGGTCAGCCCTGAAATAATATACATACAAGCAACATTAAACAGATACATGCAGATTGTGCATATATATTTATGCAATATATATATATATGTATATATATGTAACAATAACAAAAATGGTCATAAATTTGAGAGAGAGCAATGGTGGAGGGAGACACGGAAAGTGTTGGAGGAGGAAAGGGAGAAGGATGGTGTAATTATATTTTATTTAAAAATAAAGATATTTATTTAAAAAACAATCAGGTAGTGGGAAAGAGTGTTCTAAATAGAAAAAGATGGTGTCAGAAACTGAGCCCAGTGGTTTATAGAGGTGTACTGAGAACTCAGATCACCTGCAGCTGGGGAAAAAAGCCTGGTAGATACCATTCACAGTAGAAGTGGGAGGAGAGACAGTGAATATGGGCTCTGACTTCAAAGGATTTGCTATTAAAGGGAGCTGAAATATTGTCTCATTGACAGGAGAAATTTGGTATGAGAAGTAGAATAAGAAAACACTGTTTTGAGGATGGGAATGATTACAGCATGTTTTACATGTTAACAGTTATAACCCATTCCAATAAAGCAATACACAGGGCAGTAAAAGAATAGTTTCAGAATAAAAGTCTCCATGATGTTGAGTAAGTGGGAACTTGGAATGGAATGATTAGTCTTAGGTGGGAGAAGAATGATTCTACCATGGTCTACAGGAAGATTCAGCATGATGGGCTATCAGTTTGTAAATTGTTTCCTGGGAAATAAAACAAGAAGCTATGCTATCAATTTTGAGAAAGTAAAATATAAAATGGTTGTTAAGAGAGTGAGAAATTTTAAATACTAAGTGCAGTGGCTAGCACTAACTGTCAATATCCCCTGAAAAAGAGTCTCAATTGAGTAATTAACTGTTTTTTGTTTTTTTGGTTTTTTTAATTTATTTTTATTTTGCAGTACAATTCAGTTCTACATATCAGTCACGGATTCCCTTGTTCTCCCCCCTCCCGCCCCCCTCACCTTCCCCCCAGCCTACCTCCCATTCCCACCTCCTCCAGGGCAAAGCCTCCCCCCCCCAGACTGAGATCAACCTGGTAGACTCAGTCCAGGTAGGTCCAGTCCCCTCCTCCCAGGCCAAGCCAAGCGATCCTGCATAGGCCCCAGGTTTCAAACAGCCAACTCATGCAATGAGCACAGGACCTGGTCCCACTGCCTGGATGCCTCCCAAACAGATCAAGTCAATCAACTGTCTCACCCATTCGGAGGGCCTGATCCAGTGGGGACCCCTCAGCCATTGGTTCATGGTTCATGTGTTTCCATTCGTTTGACTATTTGTCCCTGTGCTTTATCCAACCTTGGTCTCAACAATTCTCGCTCATATAAACCCTCTTCATTCTCACTAATTGGACTCCCAGAGATCCACCCGGGGCCTAGCCATGGATCTCTACATCCAGATCCCTCAGTAGTTGGATGAGGTTTCTAGCATGACAATTAGGGTGTTTGGCCATCCCATCACCAGAGTAGGTCAGTTCGGGCTGTCTCTCGACCATTGCCAGCAATCTGTTGTGGGGGTATCTTTGTGGATTTCTGTGGGCCTCTCTAGCACTTTGCTTCTTCCTATTCTCATGTGGTCTTCATTTACCATGGTCTCCTATTCCTTGTTCTCCCTCTCTGTTGTTGATCCATCTGGGATCTCCCGCTCCCCCAAGCTCTCTTTCCCTCGACCCTCGCCCTTCACTACCCCCACTCATGTCCAAGAAAGACACGGGTATCGCCCAATGACAGAGAAATGGAATGAGATCTACATGAATTAACTGTTTTTATAAGATTGGACTGGTTTGTGTGTCTTGACTGTTAATTAATGTAGGAGGGTCCAGCCCACTGTGAGTGGCACCATTTCCCATGCAGGTGTTCCTGGGCAGTATAGGAAAGTCAGCTGAGCTGGAGTCTAAGTACGCCAAAGTGTAAGTCAGCAAGTAGTGTTCCTCCATAATTTCTGTCCGCGGGTTGTTGCCTTGAGTTCACAGTTACATGTAAGCTGAAATAATTCCTTTCCTCCATAAGAAGCTTTTGGTCAGACTGTTTTGTCACAGCAACAGAAAGGAATCTGGGACACTGGGGAAATGTGGGATTAGGCAGCAGAAATTTGTAATCAAATTTAATGTGATATCTGTGTAGCTGTTTTTCTCTTGAATTATGCAGTAATAGAAGGTTAGGTGTAGTTTTAAAGAGCTCTGCATCTACTCAGGACTTTGTGCTACATCATAACATGACAAAGGGCACCATGTGATGAGACTAAGCAAGAGTGCTAACACAGGGATCCATCTCTGCCTCTTTTTACCTTTTGTCGTTGTATCTCTTCCCCCTTATATTAAGGCATTGGGACTCCACTATTATGATTTTATCTCTTCCTAAATATTCACTAAGTCCTATTAACATATCAATTTGTGGATTAAATTTCTAACATGTGAACTTTGGAGGAACCCATTCAAATCTTGTCAGGTAGATTATCTGCTCACATGTAGAAGCCACCAAGCGTGTTGATAAGGTAAGTCATGAAAGCAGTGAGACAGGAGTTAAGTCAGTCATTGAATGAGTATAGTACCAAGGTGATTAATACCTGACAATATCAAGTGGGAAGTGGTGGCTGTCTGGTGGCAGCTTGAGTTGCTAAGAGTTTAGAATTTCTAAAGAAAATGCAAAAACTACAGGTCCTAGGTCCTAGAATATGAGTAGTAAAGAAGAAAGAAACATCTCTTTCAAAGGACTCAGGGAAAGATGCAGAATTGAATCATAAGTTGGTTCTACAGTAAGCAAAGGAGTTGTGGAAAAACATTGTGGATATGGAAGTGAGATGTCAATGAGAAATTCTGATTTCTGTAGGGCCTTAGAAAAGGTTTTGGGAGGTCAAAGACAGGTACAAGTGAAAATAAAGTGGGGAGCTTAGAGCAGGACTAAAGGTGGGCTTGATTAGTCCTGACAGTACAGTAGGGAACAGAGGGCACTGGGACATATTAGCTTTCTGCTCAATCTCAATTTTTTTCTAATTTTCAAAGATGAGATAGTAGCATTTTAGGTGAGGATGGGTGGCCACTTCTGGAAATCATCCTTCAGTCCTAAAGTGGCTGATATAGCCATGTGGCCAGAGTAATGTCACTGAGCTCTTGGAATTCACTGTACCATAGGACCCTTGCCTGCACTTCTGTATAGTCTTTGCACAAGGTTCACACTTTAGGAATGCCCACTAACTCACTGACCTGGCTGAGCTATATACCCTTACCCCATATGACACAGGTGTAGTTGTCTTTGAGAATGTTTTAGCAAGTTTAGCAATGTTTTAGACTCCTTTACTACATGAGACCTATGCAAAAGGAACTGTGCACACTTTCTTCCCCATTTCATCTTAAGCATAGTGTATAGTAAGTATATAGCATAGTGTATAATATACAGCAAGTACTCAGCAAAGATAGTGATGTTGATAATACTGGATCTTCAAACATCAATAATGGGAGGAAAGGCAATAGAGGCTTAGCAACCAACAGGAGATACTGTGAAAGTGCAAAGAGGGCTTCTTTCTCTACTTTCTCTATTCCAGTGTCTTTTGGTATTGTGGCATGATGATGTGGTCTAGGAATGATTTGGATTTCCATCATAGCAATCCTGGGAGGCATACTGCCCTGGACCACAGGTTGGACACACTGGCAAGGCTCCTTTTGAAAGTCTATAGCCCTAATCAATATGATCTCATTGAACTGATCTTGAAAGGACAATACCAAAGAAGCTATATGTGGAAGCAGAAATTGTGTGGAATTCTGTTAGGAACAGTGATCTGTAAATAGGGCTGAAATGGAAATTGGAGCAAGGAGCGTCTAGAGTAGTAAGTAGTTCTCAACCGTCCTAATGCTACAATCCTTTAATACATTTACTGGAGTTGTGGTGACCCCCGACCATATATTATTTTTGTTGTTACTTCATAACTGTAATTTTGCTACTGTTATGAATCATAATATAAATATCTAATATGAAAGATATCCAATATGTGACCCCTGTGAAAGGGTTATTTGATCCCTCAAAGGGTTGTAACCCACAGGTTAAGAACACTAGTCTAGAGGCAAGAGCAAACATAGCTTCTTCAATAATTTAGTTATGACTAAGGAAATAAATAATATGTCACCTCCCTGGACTTATCTGGTAGGGCAAGGTAGAACTTGGGAAGAGGGGAGGATTAGATAAGAGGAGATGAAATGTAAATGTAAGAGATAGTGGGACAATAAATGCATATCCCGAAACATAGAAATAATTTGCTATATTTGAAGTTGATTCAAGAATTGGAGCATGTTTAGGATATGACTGCATCAAAAACCTAATGACAGCTTGTGGTGATATATTGTGTACTCCGATATATTGTGTAGCCTAATAAACTTATCTGGGGATCAGAGTCAGACACTAGATTTAACATAGAGGCCAGACAATGGTGGCATACACCTTTAATCCTATCACTTGGGAGGCAGAGATGCATCTGGATCTCTGTGAGTTCAAGGCCACACTGGGAACAGAGCCAGGTATGGTGGTACACACCTTTAATCCCAACACTTGAGATCTCATGCCTTTTCTTGGGAATCATACATGCCTTGAATCCCAGGAAGTAAGATGGCAGGGCACAGAAAGATATATAAGGCATGAGGAGATAGGAACTAAGCAGCAGTTCAACTGAGACCCCCAGGGTGAGGACTCAGAGGCTTTCATTCTGAGGATTCATGGAAATAGAATTGGCTGAAGAGTTGGAGAGGTGAGGTTGGTTATGGCTTGTTCTCCTCTGATCTTTCAGCTTTCAGCCCAATATCTGGCTCTGGGTTGTTTCTTTTTTTTTTAAAGACCTTTTAAGATTTGTGTTCCATCTGATGCCCATATCTAACAGGATAAAATTTCATAAGTCTTCCTAAGTGCTTGTTTTTGCTGTTCTCTACAGACATATAATGCAAATGGCCTTTATGGAGTCCCAGTTCAATTAAAAATTAAAGCTGGCTTTAGAGTTGGAGCATGGTTCTCTCCTTCTCTAAACCCAAGCATGCTTGTTAAAAGAAAATGCAAAATCTCTGTATCGTGTCAGAAGACCCACTTGATATGGAGCAGAAGAAAACCCAAAATTAAAGGACTATTTTATTTCCACTAATCTCCTAATTGTTTGGTTTTATTTTGACTCTTTAAAACTTTTACCTTTTTTTCTTTTTTTTTTGGGGGGGGCGGTTTAGAGACAGGGTTTCTCTGTGTAGCTTTGCGTCTTTCCTGGAACTCACTCTGTAGCCCAGGCTAGCCTTGAACTCACAGAGATCTGCCTGCCTCTGCCTCCCCCACCCCCCAGTGCTGGGATTAAAGGCCTGTGCCATCACCACCTGGCTAAAACTTTTCTTAAGGTATAAATTTTATATCAAAATTTATAAGATATATATATATTAAACTTTTGTCATGATGTTAATGGTCATATAGAGTACTAAATAATTCTAGAAAAAAAGGCTTCATCTAGCTTCCTGTACATGGTTTTGACTTTGAGTCTCTATCAGTTTTCTGCAGGGAACCACGACTACACCTAACAGTGACTTTGAAGTCTCCAAAAAGATGATGGGGCCCCACAATGATGATTCCATCAAGACAGTGATAATACCACTAAGATGACAAACACCACCCAAAGATTGGATTTGGACTACAAACTGCTCAGGACAATTTTGAGATGACTAGCTGAGATGATCTAGCCTCACAGACTACTCAAGCAAGGCCTTGAGACAAGCTCTGTACTTTCCCATTATGCAGAGACTGGACAAATTATACAGCTAACTCTTGCAGGGCTTGACAACCCAAAAAAAATTCTTTTCAGAATCCCCTAAAGATGCTTTCACTCCCAGACCACAGGAAGTAATTTTAAGAACATGACGTCCACATTCCCAAAGGTGGGGTGGGTGGTTTTGGGTCTTTCAATGGGTTATGGATAATGGTCATTGTTTAGGATGGTTTGTTACAAGTTGCTAATGGATAATGGTCAGGAAAAAAAGCTAAGCAAGGAGATTAGATTCAGGGTTCTTGTTTAAAAAAAGAAAAAGAAAAAAGAAGATATAGATAAGAGGTAGATTACTGAATCTACTCTTTAAAAACTATATAGAAATGAAAGAGGGAAAGGTAGATTATTGAATCTACTCTGAAAAGAAGAAAAGAATAATATAGATACGATAAGATAAAAGGTAAATTATTGAATCTACTCTGAAAAAAAAGAGATATAGAAATAATAGGATAAAGGGGTAGGTTACTGAATCTACTCTGAAAAAAAGAGGACATGGATCTGATAAGATAAAATGGTAGATTATTGAATCAACCTTTAAAAAGCAACTAATAGTTTTAAATGTTTTACATTGGATTGGATTTTCGTATATTTTATACAAATTATGTATATCGATACAAATTTGAGATTGATTTTTTTAGAAAATACTGTACATATATTTCTAATCTTGTTCAAGATATTGTTCCTATACACCTCATTTAACAATGTAATACAAATTGCTAGTCCTTGAAAGCTATTATTTCCAACTATTTAGGATAATAAAGAAATATGTTAGTAGTCATTACAAATTAATTTGTAGTTATATTAGGTATGTTTTCAAGATCAAGCAGAAATATATTTTAGATAGACAGGTCATCTTCAAACACTTTAGAGATCTACAGAATATGGCATTTAAGATGTTTTAATAACATAGATTTCTTTTTCTTTTTTTATGACAATGAGACATGTCTGCTCCTGGCAGCAACAATCTGCTTCAGAGAAGACGATGGGCATTGAAGAAACTCCATATGGAGTTAACTTTCTTGGAGGCAAAGTTAGCCACTGGGCAAGAAAATGCCCTTGCCTCGACTGCTGACAGTATGCTGTGCAAAATGGACAAATAGGACACAAAAGAAAGGACAAATCCTTGCCAAGTCAAGGTAGGAAGGCTCTTTAGAAAATTCTGCTTCACAGATTAATCTGTCAGATATGCTAGGCCTGTAGGCTGAAGATGGATGCCAATGTTGCAGAGAAATCTTGGGTAATTGTCCGGGAAGCCAGTTGTTTCTGTCATTTCTCACACTTTTTGAAAGTTGCTTGTTTGTACTTCCTCCTTACTCAATTAATATTATTTCCTTCTCAGGTCTCTGAGGGAGTTGAAGATTAGCTAGTTAATAGTTTTCCTTGTTAACAAATTTAGAAAAGAAACTCACTAAAGAGGTGTAAAGTGTATAAATTTGAAAGACATCCAAAGATAGTTTTCAGTTGGTAATACAAATTAGGGTAGAATGTGAATTAGGTACAATATTTTGTACTCACCAAAATAGGATAAATAATGGAGATTTTGTTTGAATTTGTCAACTACTAATGGAGTGGACATTGTTCATGCATGTAATTCTTGACTATATATATTGTATATACTTACTGTACTTATTGTATATAGTTTTTCTTATATTAGTTATAACCTTCTTTTATTATTTTAGACAAAAAAAGGGGGAAAGTGGTGATATATTGTGTACCCTAATAAACTTATCTGGGCATCAGAGGACAGAACCAGCCACTAGATTAGACATAGAGACCAGACAGTGGTGGCATATACCCTTAATTCCAGTACTTGAGATCTCATGCCTTTGCTTAGAAAGTGCCCATGCCTTTAATCCCAGGAAGTGACATGGCTAAGTGGAGAATGGTATATAAGGTGTGAGGAGACAGGAACTAACTAAGCAGCTGTTCAGCTGAGACCCTCAGGGGTGAGGAGTAAGAGGCTTTCAGTCTGAGGATTCGTGGAAACAGGATCAGCTGAGGAGTTGGCAAGCTGAGGTTGGCTGTGACTTGTTCTGCTTCTCAGATCTTTCAGCTTTCACCCCAATATCTGGCTCTGGGTTTTTTTTTTAATAAAAAATTTAAAAAAATTTAATTAAAAAAATCTTTTAAGATTCATGTTACAACAGCTAACTAGGGAAGTATAGAGTTAGACAAATTTGGAACGAACAGCTGGATGGTTGAGATGTGGGACTCTTTCCCCCAAGCAGAACTTAGAACCTAGAGGTTAAATGCCAGAAAATTGGGGATAATTGTGCTGTCCCATTTAATACTAAGAGAAACCAAGACACAGTGAGACAGTATCATAGAATTAAGTCATCTTGAGTTTTAAAAAAAATCATAAATTTGAAGAATGACCACTCAGGAAGATTTCATTGAGCTTCCATTTTAATTTTGTAACTTCCTTTCCCACCTAACACTCTGGGTATTTACTGTACATATTCTTCATTTTCCTTGTTAAGACTTCTTCTAAGAAGTGACTTTTCCCCTATTTCTGGGTCATCATTCATAGAAAAGTAGGACATTCCTGGACCGTCACTGACTTTCATTTTTCTGTCACAAAGGAATTCAGTGACTCACCTCCAGCAACTGCATTAACTACTCCAGGCCAAGAGGGCACAGGCCAGAGTTTCAGAGGAAGTCATTTACTAAATGGTGCCCTTGTGGGCAGAAAGGCTTCGCAGACATAAAAGAGAAAAACCACAGATTCCATTTCTCTTCTTCTGAGTGTTGGAAACAATTAGGATTAATTATGTGTTTTTGTGTGCGAGTGATGATATGAATTTCAATGACATATATGAAAAAGAGATAGGCCTATTTTTAAGTGAAATAGTTCTGGTTTAGGTCCATTATAGCTGCACAATGCCAGGATGAGATATGAGGAGATAACTAAATTATTCATATTATAATTTTATTTGTGTTCTATTCTTTATTTTTCCTGGAAAATGTCCCTATTTGTTATTAAAAGTAGCATGTTTTATAAAGAGATTTATGTTAATTACACAGAAAGATTCCTTCCTCGGAATTCTATAGTGGATTTCAGAGTTTTGTAGTGTGTGTTCTCTGTGGTGTAGAATATTTCTTGCTAATGGTTCATGCCGTCTATATATCTAGTGATCTTTGAACTCTGTGTTCATTATTATGGTTATAGCTATACCCAAATGGCAGCATATTATTAAAATATGAGGTAATGATTGAAGAAATGAGATATAATTATGCCTGTAAAGAAAAACAAGCCTTCTAGGAGTAAGTTTTTAGAAGGCAAAATAATACCTTTAAAATGTTATACTCAAAGTAAACACATTATGACAGATGAGAAATGCCAGGGTTTCAAACAAGGCAAGGGGGGAGAATGCAGTTCCAAAGGCTCGCTCCAAAATGTTGCTCACTGCAGAAATGTATACTTTTTAGAATGGTCAGCCTCCTGGGATTTTCTTCTGGTACATTTGAATATTTTATTACCCAAATAATGAATACAAAAGTCATTTTTATTTTAGTCAACTCTAAAACCTTGATCTGACCCATGTATAGAGTCACAGCCAACTCTGCAGTAGGCCCATTTCTGTGGCTTGAAGCCTAGACACCAGACAAAATAACTCGCTCCTGCTGCCCACTGACTCAGTTCTGCTACAACATTAGCCCTAAACAGTGGGAGAAAGCAGGAGCTCAGAATGAGAGCCATGCCTAATCACTGCTCAAAATAGACGAAACTTGAGGGTTAACCCTACACTGGAAGGGCTGGTGATGGACCAAGCAGAGATTATTGATAAACTGAAATTCTCTAGGGCAGCACATAAATTCTTTGTCGGTTAGGACTAGGTAGACAATGTATATTGAGCACACTGTTAATGTAAGAATAAATTACTAAAAACTGAAAGTATCTGAGTGCATTTAGGTTGGGTGCAACTATAAAGGATATATTTTAGCATGATATTTTTTCCTAAATATTTTTGTAATCAAAGAAATTATTCATGAAATCATTTGGGATTATATGAACATTTAGATATTTGTATTGGCTAGGCTTATGCTAATACTTCAGGCTTGATTTTGTAAGTCCCTTTAGGAAAGTAAAAAAGAGCTTATGAAGAAGTAAGAAGCTGATAATGAATAGTGTATTAGGAGAAAGGAGTAGCAGTGGCCAAGATAATAGAGGAGATGAACAAAGGGACCTAAACACAATGTTGAAAGAAAAAAAAATGCTTCTACATAGCATTGGAAAATGAGCCCTGAAGAGTGTCTCATAACAAAGCACAGTGTGGGAGGGTGAACACATCATAGAAAAGTACCACAGTCAACCCCAAATTTCCATTCATCTCTGTATACATACCACTCTTCACATCTATGTAGAATTACTCATAAGTAGACTTGACTGAACTATCTGTCTTAAGCCCTAAGATATCACAACATCATCTTTATACTTAAAATGCTGGAAGTGAATCCTAGAAGAGTGTGTGTATGGGGTGGAGGAGGACAGTAAGAAATTATGAGTAAGTTTAAGGCATTTTTCTAAGTGACTTTCTCCTTCCATAAAAAGATCTTATCCAAATAAGCTAAAAATAAAATGAGAAGGGAGGTCCATAGAATAAAATGCAACTAGTCTCCAAATATAGAGATAATGTAGGAGGAGTATGATGTAGCATCTCACTGTAACATAAGCATCTGTGGTATGAGCTATCTCACAACCACATATCCTTCATGATAATTCACTTAAAGGGCTAAATAATTTATGCTTCCTACATATTGTTGGTGGCCAGGTTATGGGAATATAGGATTTTACTTTAAATTCTAATTAAATATAAATGCTTTCTTTATAAAAGTAGCAATGTGGTGATTTTGTATTCTCTCCTGCTTTCATTTCTTTAAGGGTTGGCTCTATTTACTCCCAATGGGTTTGGGTCACAGGTAAATAACTTTCCTTGTTGTCTAGTATTACCTTATATGGTAGACATCATTTCTTTTATAACAAATTTGACTTATATTTGTTTTAACTACATGAGACTGGGTTGGGTTTGATTATTTTACCTTCTAAAATCTATTATAGTTAATTAGTAAGGATTCTATGTACTTACAAAAAAAAAGTTTTACATCAACTGACAGTAATCAACACCCCCAACCTTAATAGCAGGAGCAAAGGGTGGGTACTTTAAGTAGCAGAGGGAGGGATGGACGTAGATAATTATTTGTAGCAATGCTTTTGCTGTTGTTAAAAATGAGACAGACTAACAGTGGCAGCAGTCATTTTGCTGAATCAAAGTCCATGTTAGTCACATTATACACTGCCACAAAAGGTTGTTAAGGCTGGTATTAGCATGTACCACTGAGGACACTGGAAGGACTCGATCTGTCACACTAAATCGCCTTCTTGCCCTCAACCATTGAAGTCTCCAGCTCCTCTGACATGTTCTTTCATTAATGGCCTGGCCTTGACAACTGATCCTAATTGCCTCTGAACCGCACTTCATGTATTATTGGTGTCTGCCTGCCCTGGTTCATGTCAACAAGCCACAGCATGCTTAGGGTGTGCCCACTGCCTTTGCTGGAGAGACCTTCAGATCGTCATGTTACTCTGAGGGCCTTGAGTCTCACTGGGAGGAAAGCAGAAAGCTGAAGGTCTTCCTGTCTCCTCTTAGAAATCCTTTAATGTTGATTTGTGCTGTCTATGTATTAAGTGTGCCTAGTGACTCACTAGAACATTAGAACAATTATGCAGCATTCCATTAAGGCACAAATGCAAATGCCGACTTGAATTTGCTGCTATTGTAGGGAAGAGGTAAACTACATGCTCATTGTGGAATCTTGTCAGCATTAGCCCAGCTTACATTCCTGTTCAACATTTGGATAGTTTACATTCCTTTTTGGACTATGCATAACAATTTCAATTTGATGTATGATAATGGCATAAAAGAACTATAATACTTGGTAATTTCCAGTTAGAAATATGCATTAGACCAGAACTCCCCAAAAGAAAATTATTATATGTGTGAATAGGATATTTTAGTCTTAACACTTAAAAACAGATTTATTGTACTACATTTTCTAGAAGTAGCTAAAATAATCAATTTTAGTGCATTACATGCGTTAAAAAGCCTTTATTCTGACATTTCAGGAAGCATTTATAAAGGACAAAACAGTTTAGACACATTTTAATTTATAAGGTGAGTTATTTGCTCACAGAAATATATTTTAAAATCCAAAGCATCACACTAGAGATATGATACTCCCCTGATTTTTGGAAGTGTTTCATTTAAAATGTACCTGATTGCTCTGACAATTCTTCACAGCCGTCTCTCTGAACGATGCTGCGAGCTCCTTTCACTCTTTTCCTCTCTTTGTATTTAGCAAAGGTAGTTTTCTGGTGAGCCTTTTAAGCATGTAAGTTCTACCCATGATCATAAAAAATAAATCACAGAAGCTCTTCGATGCTAGGTATCATTTAGCTTCATCTAGACAGTGACATTTGGGCCACTAACAGCATAATCATGGTTATTGCTACAAATTGCTCCATGTTTGAGTTTTAATGTTATAAGTAAATTATGCCACTGGATAAAATATATGTTTCTTTGGGAATTAAACATGTTTACTTCAGCAATGTAGCCATGGACTAGAATAGAGACTTTAAGCTTCTTTCATGTAGCTTTACTGCCACCTTCTGAAGCCTAGAAGAATTGTTCTCAAGAACAGCTCTCTTGTTCTTGAAGAGACTTCTCAGGTGACCATTTGCAGCGACCCAGTATCTGAAACTTCAGCCAAGAGACCCTCTCATTTTGATCATATATATTGTAAGTGGATTGTAACCCTTTGTTTTAAGTAGTTACAAGTGGATGCAAGTATCCAACAGCAGATAGAAGTACAATTTCCCCTCCTCATTTTATCCCCAGACATCTTTTATTTTTGATGTATCTTTACTGGTAAAGTGGAGTTTCTGTCAAAAATCTCAGTTGATAGAAAGCTAACTCGGGAATGCAACTTACACAGTAGGAATAGTTGCTTGGCAGAAGTGGGACAGTGGTGGCCACAGCTGGGATCATGAGGAGGGGACAAATCTTTTCCTATCATTCAATCAGACAGTATGCCCTTCAGCAGAACAGCAAGCCCCCCTGATTCTTCAGAATTAGTGAGATTAGCATGAAGTACATAATGCAGGATGATGGAATTTGTCATAATTTGCATTGTCCTGGAAAAATGCGGGTTGATAGAGCGATGCATCTTGAAGCCTGTCATGTCCCACGGGCAGGTCACAGAGGAAGCTTGGCAGAAATAATTTTGTGATATGTGCATCAGTTGCAAGTGCTTCATAAGCAATTTGTCAAAACAAAACAAAAAACAAATAGGAAGATGTTAAGAATACAAAGTCAAATCATTTAAAAGTATATCAAAGAATTGGCTATGTCATCCTCTGTATCACATGCACCGTATTTAATTAATGCATATAATGAATGGCTTAGTTCTCCTTTTTGTTCAAAATCCCCAATGCCCTACTGGCCTTTCCTTTTTCCATGGTACGACTCTATAAAACACTGGGAAATGTATATGCATTTCTTCAAAGATTATTTATGGACATCTTTTACAGGAATGGTCAGACATAGCCCCATTAGGGAAGGATTTCTGAAAGATTGCTTCTGACCTTGCTAATGTTCCCAGACTTCACGTAGAAAAGGATAATCGGTGCCTGGTTGACAAAATGAACATGACAGTGTTACTTATCTGCAGCAACATTTCTGGAAATGGGCATGAAGAATTCCGACAAGCAAGGGAGCGTGCTTATTTAGCAGAGCATCCCAAGAATTAAAGGTCCAGTGTCAGATACTGTACAGGACTTATTTATGGAGCACCTGACAGTGATGCCACCGACTTCAATATTTAGGAATTTCTTCACCCCAAGAACACTGTAACTAGTGTTTGCAGGTTATGTTATTTATCATTTCAATATCTCCTTATGCTGCAGAGACATTTTGTGATGCCTCCTTTATTTGTCTTTATACATCTCAAACAAAAGATTAATGCTGGCAGTTCAGTAACACTGATCTTTTATGACAGTTGAACATTTGTAGGTTGAGAGTTTAATATGGAAAAATTTAAGTATGGAATTTAAGGAATATGAAAACAGAACCACTTGTGACAATTGGACTTATAGTAAAAATGTTGATTCATCCTACAGAATTAGATAGGAAGAGTACCCTTTTTTTCAAGTAGTTATAATTGTGAAATTAGACTTTATGAAAACTAAAATTACTCTGAGGCACAGCTCAATGCAAATAAATCTTTCAACACTCAATATCTGGAAACATGATACACATGAAGGCAATAGCGGACTACAGTTACAAGCGAATCAGGACGAGCTGTGAAGTTTTTAAAAAGCATTATTTATTGAGTTCTATGACATGAAAGTGACTCCACATGATGTTAGTGCAGACCATTTTAAATCGTTTGTTTGCAAAATAATAGCTCTCTATCTAAGCCCCATGTGTTTTTAAGCTTGCCCTCCTGTCTGTATTCTCCTAAACTGGTTGCTTTCAAACAAACTGTTTTACTAATCAGGGATAATAACTGCTTCACAGCACCAGTTGTCAAAAGCTTGTTTTTATGAACATTATTATTATTATTGTTATTATTATTATTATTATTATTATTATTATTATTATTATTTGGTTTTTCGAGACAGGGATTCTCTGTGTAGCTTTGCGCCTTTCCTGGATCTCGCCCTATAGCCCAGGCTGGCCTCGAACTCACAGAGATCCATCTTTATTTACTAGAGATGTCTTCCCTTAACTCCTGGGATTGTTTTGAAATGAGTGCTGTTTGCTCATTTGTGCAACCTTAGCACTATGGCTGAAGGAGCTGGCCTGTATGCTTGTTCCTTTATAATTTGGAATTTTGGACTCCATTTTCTTCATCTTGTGTTATGTGTGGCTATTTTTTTATTGTCCCCTATTTTCTGGATACCACTGTGCAAACATAATAGAGACACCTGTTGCCTTGCCTGTGGAATTGCTTCCCTACCAGGCATGAACGTGTAGTACCAGACAAGCTGCTTAGTGTGTGTTGAGCCTTTTCCCCTACGTGGATAAGCTGTATCTCTTTCAATCATCTTTGATGAGAGAAAAATATACCTGATAGCCTTTTTTTGAATTGGGGATGGGTTGGCGGGGCGGGCGGGTGGGGGGAAGGGAGGCTGGAGGGGTGGAAAGAGGGAAGAGGGTGATCTGTGATTGGTTTGTAAAATGAATAAAAACTTTCTTAAAAAAAGAAAATTGTGTTAGAGGATTTTTTTAAAAAAAAGTAAAAGACTTTTTCCCCCTCAATACTTTTCACAAACTTCTAGTAACTACATGATTTAAAAAACAAAACAAACAAACAAAAAATGCTTTTAATCCAAACTCTTCTAAGTTGAATAGAGAGATCCTGTGCTAGATAGACACACTGTGAAGTACCTTCACAGACAATGACCTCTAGCCTAGTCATTCTAGTTTTCCCCTTTGTCTTGTGAGCTCACTCAGTCATCTGCACACACACTCACTTTATGCTCCCACTGTTTATGGAGCTGCATCTGTGTCCTTGAAGGATGCCATGTAAGAGCTTATTTCCCAGAGTGACAACGAGTGAAGTAAACAGAGAAGACGAAATCAACACACAGGATTAAGAGCTTTTTACTGGGCTAAGCACCTTCTTCAGAATTAATGGCACTGACACCCTGCAAAGAGCCTCAGAAAATGAAGACATAACAAAAGATGACCTTACTAACATGCTACCCTCACATATGCATCGGTCCAGTTCTCAGTGTATTCGTGGAAAAGTCATCCTTTTACTTTTCTTTTTAAAAATCCTCTAACATAATTTTCTTTTTTTAAGAAAGTTTTTATTCATTTTACAAACCAATCACAGATCCCCCTCTTCCCTCTTCCCATCCCTCCAGCATGGTCAAGGTACTTGGGAATCCTCCTGGTGATGCAGAAGCATATAGTTTGTGGTCTTTCATTCCTGGTTTATGATGCAACTCAAATCGCTAATCCATTTGAGAATAAAGTCGTGGATTTTGCCTGGGCAGTTGCCTTGATGCAGTACACTCTGTTTGTTTTCTGTTCTGCTTTAACTAACTTGTCTTTAATAAATGTGGTGCCTCAGAGATGATTAATGATTCTTGCAAGCTTTGTCTGTGTGCCAAAGCTTCTGTCCTGCTTCTCTGATGCTCACCCTGATTTTA
The DNA here is from genome assembly GCF_007827085.1 of Peromyscus californicus insignis. Taxonomy (NCBI): domain Eukaryota; kingdom Metazoa; phylum Chordata; class Mammalia; order Rodentia; family Cricetidae; genus Peromyscus; species Peromyscus californicus. Next base: position 88,725,608 of record NW_026294595.1, on the reverse strand, counting down.
ATGCTGCTTCTTGGGATTGTGTAGACTAAAAAGGAAGTCTGAAGGAAAGCATATCAACTATAAAATGATAATACAGCCCTCCATAGATCTCACTAGGAAAATTATGCCATAGAGATGTCTATTATATATATTACAGGGCAGGTGGGTAACTTCTTTGAGCAAAGAAGGTCAGCTTAACATGTGTCTATCGAATATGATGTGAAGTATTTATTTCCAAACAGAGGGGATATTGATTAAGAAATTACTTATTTATTACTTATTAAAATTACATATAAGAAAATTCTTATTTAAAACTCACTAATTTGGGGTGAGGGAAATGGCTCAGCTATTAAGAGCATATGTTGCTCTTTCAGAGGATCTGGGTTCAGTTCCCAGCACACACATGGTGACTCACAACTATCCATAATTCCAGTGCCAGGAGCTCCAATGACACCCTCTTCTGGCCTTCCTGGATACTCAGGTATGTTTGCACATGGTGCATTTACATACATGCAGAGACACCCATGCATACATTTAAAAATTTAAAAATCATTAAAAAATAATTATTGTTACTTTAAAATATTTGGTTTCTATAAATATTTGAAAAGTTTGTGTTCACAAATAAGAAAAAATAAAGGGTAGGAACAAAATATGCTTTTTAGTGATATGCTTTCTTTTCTCTACATAAGTGTAGACATCTCTAATGTATCTAATTCATGAATTTTGGAAGATTCATCCAGAAATTATCCCTTCACATTTGTCATAAGTTTTCTTATTTTAATATAAAAATTATTTTGTTCATAGCTCAACTCTGCCAAATAACTATAAACTCTTTTTATTAGGATGATGAGAGGGAAAATGTTTCTTCCATTATCTACTCTTACTAGGGCTTTGTTTGATGATGTGGAATGACTATATATATACATATATATATATATATGTATATATATATGTATGTATATATCTCCATGTAATGTATTTTTGAAGTTATAAGGTAAACATTGAAAACAAATTCTTTTCATCTTCCTTAATTTTTTAGCCCATACTTTTATACCTATTGTCTTCGGGTTATGGCAGCTGTGATGAAACACCATTACCAAAACAACTTGGGGAGGAAAGGGTTTGTTTCACTCACAGTTTCATATAACAGTTCATCATCAAAATCACTGAAGACAGGAACTCAGCAAGTCAGAAACTTGGAGGCAAGAGCAGATGCAGAGGTTATGGAGGCATGTTGCTTATTGGCTTTCTCCTCATGGCTTGCTCAGCCTGCTTTTTTATAGAACCCAGTACTACCTGCCCAGGATAGTATTGTGTGATATTTATACACTATGTGAAGATGTATTGCTGTGACTAGTATAATATAAAGCTGAATGGTCAATAGCTAGGCAGGGAGAGAAAGAAAAAGAAGGAGGAATCTAGGCATGCAGGATACTAGGAGACTCAGAGAGAAAACAGGAGGTACAAGATGGAAGAGAGGTAATGCCATGAGATAGAATATAGATGAATATAAATAGGATAATATAAGTTATAAGAGCTAGTTAGGAATAAGCTGAGCTTTCATAATTAAGAAGTCTCAGTGTCATTATTTGGGAGCTGACTGGTGGGACAGAAAAAGACTCATTACAGGATGACATCACCCACAATGAGCTAGGCCCTCCTCACATCAATCACTAATTAAGGAAATGCCTTATAGGCTTACCTACAGCCAGATTTCATGGAGGCATGTTTTTAATTAAAGTTTCCTCCACTCAGATGACTTTAGCTTGTGTCAAACTGACATAAAACTAACCAGTACACCTATATATATATACTTTTTCCTCTCTATTAGTTCATTATGAACACAGGCTCCATGGGATAATTTGGGTAAGATTTTTGCCAAATGACAGAATTTTTCCTTAATCAAGAAAAAAAAACATTTTGTATATTTATGGGTATTGCTTTTATCACTGATGAATGGATCAAGATTGCCTCTCATTCAGTTACCTGGGAAAGGTGTTGTTCACAAGTCCCTGATAGGATCAGAATGTGCTGAGAAGTTTGAAATACTGTCAAGTGCTCAGTTTCTGAGACTGTATGCCAGTCCCTGAGTGAGAACAGATCATAAATTAATTATTTGACTAAGTATCTAGAAAACATTATTGTTCTGATGTCTTGGCTCCCAGACCTGCTTGAAAAATAATGAATTACTTGGATTTCATGGGTGCAGTTTCCCTATCATATAGAGAAGACACATTCTTGCAGCAGATTTAGAGATCATCTGACTCTTAGGATCTTTCTTTCTCATTTTCCACAGCATTCCCTGAGATGTAGATGTAGGGGTTGTATTGTAGAAATATCAGCCAGGGCTGGGCACCTGATGGTGAGTTGATCTCTTCGTTTGACAACATGCCAATGTAGATGAGGGAAATTGCACTTGGCTCCACCCCCAGATTAAGAGCTATACGCAATTAATGACTGCTGAGAGAGAATCAAGCTTTCTCAGGCATGAGCTCCAAAGCGTCCAATCCCAAGTGGCTTGCCCTAAAAGAACATGTACATACAAGCAATAATAAATGGACTCAGAAAGTAGTACTTATCACATATATGTAGCAATGATCATTAAAGAAAAAGAAGCCATGAATTTGAGAGGAAGTGAGGGGTATGGAAGCAGTTGAAGGGAGAAGGGAGAAGGAGGAAATGACATGAATATGAATATTAAGGATTCCATATATGAATTTAAAAAATACAAAATTGTCATGGAATATATTAGTTTAAGATGTATTACATTTGTTTATGCTGTGGAACATTTGTTTAATGATGCATTCTTTTATGTTGCGTTTGTTTAACTCTGTGAAGCTCTGTTACTTTGCCTGCCTAAAAAACCTGGTTGCTCTATAAAGAATTGAACAGCCAATAGCTAGGCAGGAGAGAGAAATAGGCAGGCTTTCGGGCAGATTGAATAAATAGGAGAAGAAATGTAGGCTCGAGATGGGGCAAGAAGGGAGAAAAGGAGGAGAGGAGGATTCCAGAGGCCAGCCACTTAGCCACACAGTCAATCACAAAATAAGAAGGAAAGAAAGATATATAGACTAAAAAATGGTAAAAAGCCCAGAGGCAAAATGTAAAGAGAAATGGGATAATTTAAACTAGAAACAAGCCAAGCTAAGGCTTTGCATTCATAAGTAGAAATAATTCTTTGTGTATTTTTTGGGGAGCTGGGTGGCAGACTCCCAAAGATTTAAAAAAAAAAACTACAAAAGAATAATGGATTCTAGGACTGGGGAGCTAACACAGGAGAGAGGATCCTAATACCATGCTTAAGGGAGGGATAAAGCACACTACCACCTTATGAAAGGAACAGAGCTAGAGAAATTACTAATGTAAGTAACTTGCAGAGCCATCTCCACCTACTATCAGTTTATGTTACTATACACTATATCACATATGCAGAATGTCAAAGACAGTTTTCCAGGGAGTTTTTAAGTTGCCTAAGACTGTGTGTGTGTGTGTGTGTGTGTGTGTGCGTGTGTGTGTGTGTGTGTGTGTGTGTGCGCGCACGCGCATGTATACCATCTTCCCAAAGAATAAAAATCAACTATAATTTTTTTTAACTAAAAATGCTAGCCCATGATTGTACATTAGGTTGAGATATTTTGGCATTGATGATGGAATTCTAGAGTATCCATTCCTGGGCATGAAGAAGAGGGAAGGACCATGTGCATAGTGAGGTTTCCAGGGACACAAAGAGAGCTTGTAACAGTTAGACATATCAATTTTGCTTCTGATAAGGAAAATGAGTTTATGTGAGGAGTAAATGGCCCAAAATGATGGCATTCCCCTTCAAGACCCCAGGAATACTATCAGAGAGAGCCCTGGATGTAACAAGAGAAATAACCAGAGCAGCCTGATCCACTAAGAACTGCAGCCACTCTTAAGTTCAAGGTGGTCCAATGACTAAAGGCTGGTCGGGAGCCAACACTCAAATCTATGGAGACTTAGAATGTTCTTCACACAAAAGAACGTAGTTTGTCACGTAATTCTCATAGTCATCCTTTCAGAGAAAATTAGTGTCCTCATTTAAGGAGCAAGGATAGATTCAGAGAAGTAATGTAATGTGTCTGAAAGTACACAGCTAATAACTGGGGGAGTAACAATATCAACATGCTCCTTAAGTTGTGCTGGCTTGAAGAGATTAATTGCTGACTTTGTACTTGATCTTCAGTAAAGGCTTAAGGATGAATGACTGAATGAATTGAGTCCTTTTCTATCCAGTATTCATGACTATCTTCCTACAAAGAGTGGTACCCAAACAGAGGACTGATATATTGGGCAAAGGAGTGAGGGTTGAGAAGTCATGATTTTGGCAAATACCATAGAAATGAAAATGAGTTTCCTGACTTCCAGCCTCCTGCTCAAGTCAAAAGGCAAATCTCCTTTTGATTATTTAACTTTTTTAGTGAAAATTTGTTATTAGCTCATGTTTTCTAATTTCACATAGTTATTTGGGGGTCAAATGTATCAAGACACATTTAAATGACAATATTTAAATAAATTTTAGACTTTTTTCCTTGGAACTTTAATTTTCTGAGCTATGCAAGCAGGTATATTCTGGTAAATGTGTTTCAAATGGGCTAATTATGTTTATAGAAAGGAGTGATGAAATGCAACCTTGAAATTCATAAAGAAATGTAGGCTTTAAGCCAGCAAGATCCAGGCACCCTTTTGAGTCTTAAAAGACAGTCCACTCAGAAATGTAGTGGGAGTAAGGGTTGGTAACAATTACTTATCCTTTTCAATCTTACATTTATTTATTTATTTATTTATGAATTCATTCGCTGGTAGGAGGCACAGAAAAATAATAAGTACTTGTCCAACAAAGATCCAGGGAAGCTAACCATTTGCTATAATATCTGGACAAATTGAATTTTTGTTTATCTAAAGATTTCTTTTTATTTTTAATTAGTATATGTGTCTATGTCTGTGTATGCATGTGTGCATGTATGTGCAGTTGCCCATGGAGGCCAAAAGAAGACATAAGATCCTCTGAGCTTGAGTTTTATGTGCTAGTAACTTCCTGATGTGGGTTTGAGAACCTATCTCAGGTCCTCTGCAAATATAGCCAGTACTCTTAACCACTGAACCATCTCCTTTGCCCATAACTTAAAAGCTGATTATTCACAATGGTAATTATGGATAAAGTTGAGAGAATTCACAAAATTTCCATCCTTGGTGAGAAAAGCATAAAAGAGAAAAATAATTTCACCTGATATATTTTGCAATTCCTTATGTTTTGTTAAATTAAATATTAAAATTTGAAACTTGCTTCTTTAAAACCTTTTAAACTAATTGACAAATATTTCTCTGAAACTGTTACAGCTCAGTATAAAATAATTAAAATTGTATTTTTGGATTATTATCATGAAAGCTAATGGACACTCTGGGAATATGCACAGTTGTATGTTACCATCTCAGTCATTGGTGTAATTTTCTTTCAACTTTTGAAAGTCTAGCCAGTTAAAAAGTTTCACACCAAAGTCTAGCCAGTTAAAAAGTTTCACACCAAAGTCTAGCCAGTTAAAAAGTTTCACACCAAATCCTATCTCCTCCAGAGTGATTTCATTCCGTCAATAACTGCAAGTGACTTTTATCTGTCCCAACCTCCACTATAGTTTATTGCTTTCGTTTTTTGGTCTTTTCAGTTGCAAAAACCTTCTGATGCTGTTTAAGTGGACAGTAGGATTTATAATTCTAAGGCTGAGCTGTCTTTGAGAACAAGATATGAATTAGTAAGTTCTCCAAAGATAAATAAAACTTAAAAATAGAACCAGAAACTAAGCAGAATACTCAAAAAAAAATTGGTTCATGTTACTAGCCTTCTTGGGTTGCCATACAAAATGCCCCCAACTAGATGTCTTAACTAGAAGAGAAACAGCTCTGGAGTCGGTGGAAGTCTATGATCATGAAGCATGTTGGTTTGGTCCCTAGTGAGGGATGTCTTCCTAGCTAGCAAACTCTCTGCTTCCTCACAAGGCTTTTTCTCCATGTGTATAATACAGAATATTTCTCTTCCCTTTCTTATAAGGTCACCAGTCCTGTTGAATTAGGGGCTCACTTTTATGGGCTTGTTTAACTTTAATCGCCTCCTGAGAGCCCTATCTTCAAATACAATCACATCAGGGTTTAAGACTATACTGCATATCAATTTGAGGGGGGAGAGAGACACAATTCAGTCCACAGTATCATGCTTCCTAGACACAGGACCTTTTTGTAAGCACTTTACATTTATTTAGTCTTTGCTTCTCACAAAAACCCTGTGAAATAGTACTTTGCCTGAAGTTACATAGCTGAGAAGCAATGAAGTCTCGTCCCTGCCCTCCATCCAGGGCTGAGGCAAATCCCCTCTGTGAAACCGGGGGACCTGCTATGGTTGCTTCTACCTGGGTGTGTTTGCTCTCTTTAGAAGCAGAGCCTTCTCTGTTTCTTCCCACATAGAAAAACATGTCTACCTTCAGCCCCAGCGTGCCCACGTTATAGGGTTTTTACTCCCCTCCCTGTAAGCATGAAGAAGACCGTTCCATTACCCGCATGGGAGAGTTTTGCTCTGTATAGAATCTGATGATATTGATGGAAAAGAGCTGAAAAAACAAGTGGTTGTGTGCGTTATTCTAACTTCCATGTGTTGTTTGTGTTCACTGACACAGAAGTTACTGCTGTTCACCCATGATGGAGTATCTTGACTGATGCATTCCTTAAAGTAACTTTAGTTATTAGAAGCATATTTTTAACAAAATGTTTTATCTTCTCTTTCTGAGGAAATGTTTGAAAAGCATATATTTTCTTTTTTCTATTTTCTTCGAATGGTGAAAAAGCTGGGAAAGGAAGGTAACGATTTGTTTTTAACTCATGGGTCATTATTTGAATCCCTCTATGCCTAAGGGAATTGTGTGTGGCTTTGGAAACACCCCAATTTTGTAGAATTAAGGTAAGTTATATAACATTAAAGTATGGATGAGATAACTCTCCTCAATGGAAGCCTTATGTTTGGCTTCCAGTGACTTCCTAGAAATATTCCCATCCCACCTTAACTGTAACTTCTCTCTGATCAGATTAATAACTAACGAATATGTGGTTGGTAGGTAAGTCATATTGGCTCCAGTCCCCACTTCTGCCGTTTTACATACTGTATGACCTTTAGCAAGTCGTCGAACTTCTCTGAGTCTGTGTCCTAAGATGTGAACTAGAAACCATTTTCATAATAAACCTGTGCAAACTAAAGTGTGATGTATCTTCAGTAGTTTGTCTAGGTAAAATCACTTGCCACCAGGCTGTTCATGTAGATCTCTTCCATTTCTCCTTCATTGGGCGATCCCCGTGTCTTTCTTGGGGTCCTGTTTTCCAGGTAGCCTCCCTGGTGATGTGAGTAGTAGTCCAGTCATCCTTGTTCCACATCTAGTATCCTCCTACAAGTGAGTACATACCATGTTTGTCTTTCTGAGTCTGGGTTACCTCACTCAGGATGATTTTTTCTAGATCCATCCATTTGCCTGCAAACCTCAGGATGTCATTGTTTTTCTCTGCTGAGTAGTATTCCATTGTGTATATGTACCACATTTTGTTTATCCGTTCTTCAGTTGAAGGGCATGGACATGAGTGGGGGTAATAAAGGGTGAGGGGCGAGGGAAAGAGAGCTTGGGGGAACGGTTGATCCCAGATGGATCAACAACAGAGAGGGAGAACAAGGAATAGGAGACCATGGTAAATGAAGACCACATGAGAATAGGAAGAAGCAAAGTGCTAGAGAGGCCCACAGAAATCCACAAAGATACCCCCACAACAGACTGCTGGCAATGGTCGAGAGACAGCCCGAACTGACCTACTCTGGTGATGGGATGGCCAAACACCCTAACTGTCATGCTAGAAACCCCATCCAACTACTGAGGGATCTGGATGTAGAGATCCATGACTAGGCCCCGGGTGGATCTCTGGGAGTCCAATTAACGAGAATGAGGAGGGTTTATATGAGCGAGAATTGTTGAGACCAAGGTTGGATAAAGCACAGGGACAAATAGCCAAACGAATGGAAACACATGAACTATGAACCAATGGCTGAGGGGTCACCAACTGGATCAGGCCCTCTGAATGGGTGAGACAGTTGATTGGCTTGATCTGTTTGGGAGGCATCCAGGCAGTGGGACCGGGTCCTGTGCTCATTGCATGAGTTGGCTGTTTGAAACCTGGGGCTTATGCAGGATCGCTTGGCGCAGCCTGGGAGGAGGGGACTGGACCTACCTGGACTGAGTCTACCAGGTTGATCTCAGTCCTCGGGGGAGGCTTTGCCCTGGACGAGGTGGGAATGGGGGTGCGCTGGGGGGAAGGGGAGAGGGACGGGAGAGGAGAACAAGGGAATCCGTGGCTGATATATAGAAGCGAAATGTACTGTAAAAAAAAAAAAATGTAAAAAAAAATACTGCAAACCTATAGTCATTTATTATGTCTTATTTTGGCTTCTCTGTGTGTTTTTTTTTTCATGTTCTATGAATGGCAGAGTGACAAAAATGTATTAAATGGCGTGTTTGTTTGGAAACATTAAAGGTCTGACCCCCCCCCAAAAAAAAATCACTTGCCACCAATTCTTACAACCTGAGTTTGATACCCAGACTCATGTAGCAGAAGGAGATAACTGACTCCCAAGAGTTGTTCTTTGACTTCATCCCCCAACACAATAAATAAATAAATATAATAAAAATAATTTAAAGTAAATAAAATAATTTTGCAAAAAAAAAGGAATACAGAAAATGAGATACTAAACTCCATTGAAGAATACTTATTCCTACTGACTAAATGTGCTAAATAAATCTAAATATTTTGTATTCTAAAGCTTCTGGCATTGTGTAAGTTCTTCCTTTTTGTGGAGATTTAGTCAGATCATACAACCAAATACTATGTATTAAGAAAACACTTAGAATTAGAGAGATGGCTCAGTGGCTAAGATCATTGACTGCTCTTGTAGAGGACTCAGGTTTGATTCCCAGCACCCACATGGTGGCTCAGATCCATCTGTAACTCCAGTTCCGTGGGATCCAGGGCCTTCTCCTAACCTTTTTAAACAGCAAGTATTCACACAATAAACATACACACATGAAGGCTAACACTCATACACATGAAAAAATAAATTTAAAAAATAGAATAAGCACTAACTAGTTACTTTACGAAAATTTCTAGGGTGACAGAGAAAGTGTATGAAGCTTAAGGAGTTGAATTTTCTTAACCTAGAAAGGAATAACTTGAAGAGTAACTAATGGCCTTCCAACTTAGTACTTTAGACTATTCTCAAGGTATGTATCCTATCTTTATAACAAGTTGCACAATGTGTCTTCAGATTAGTCAAGACCAATGAGCATATGGCAGCTTGGGCCTCAACACGGCTTTTGCACTCTATATAGGCCACATGTATTCACAAACAAATCATCACAGTGGAGCTATTTGGAACTCATAGAATCTCATGCTGGTAGGATTAGAGGAGATAGAAAATGTGAACAGAGGGACACTCATAGAAACAAGAATATATGCTTGATGGGTTAAAAAAAAAAAGCAGCAGCAGAGTTGACTGACATAGAAAAATCCCTTAATTATCCCACAGATCTATCTCATGGGTCAAAGAAAAAGCAGAAAAGAACACCCACCCTGGTGCATGACCTTTTGGCACACATGAGTAAAAGTGACTGAGTCCAAGTGCAGGCATATCGCCCAGTCTGATAAACAGCTCCTCCCTGCTCACTCACCACAGTTTACAAGGTCTTTTGGAAGCGAGCCCCTGGCAGCTGAGTTCCACTTCTCTTGGATCTGCTTGTTTTTCAGTGTACTTTATACTGTGCAGGCATGTTTCCACTGCCTGGATTATCATTTTTGTTTCATCTGATCTTTCATATGTCTAAATCTCTGGTACCATTCAAAAGGATGACGGATATCTTCATCATAATTTTACAACACTGCTGCTCACAATGATTATATGGTCTACTGAATTTCTACGATTCCACCCAATTCTTCCTTGTTTATTCCTTAATGATTTTATGTGTGTCATATAAGCATATATGGTATCAAGTCCTGTAATGCACAAGGTGTCTGTTTTCTTTCAAGTGAAGCACTTAGGGCTGAGGATGTACCTCAGTGGTAGAGCATTTATGTATTGTGTCCAAGGCTTGGGTTTGATCCCCTACTGCCCCCATACACTCCCCACACACACCCCACATCCCCAGCATGCCAAAAAGGAAAGCCTCTAATACGGCAGTTGGGAGCAGTACCAACTACTCTAAACACACTGAGCTATAATGGATGGTAGAGAACCTGACCTCTTTTAGATACTCAATACCAAACAGAATTTATATTCAAAATCATTAGCATTTATTAGTGAACTGGTACGGACCAATCAGAGTATATTTGACTAGCACTGTAGCAAATTTTACCTATCATTTGAAAGTTCAAACTCCATTAGTTCATGAACCAAAGTAAACCAGAAGTTATATTGTGTTTAATCAGAGTTTTGGGGTTATTCTGTAGCCATACATTAACTATTTAACTGATTTCTTTTTTATTACATCCTACCTACAGAGCCAATGAAAGCCAGGCAGAATAATATAAAAGCTAGCCATGCTTTCTGTTTCCCCTCCCTCTGTGAAGGCTCATCTGCATACAGTACTCTCTGCAACTGTGTGCCCTGTATACATCTATTTCAAACTTCCTTAGCATCATCTTTGGAGTGTTGTGGTTCCCTGTACTTGATAAGCATATGCACTGACTACTCCATAGCTATACAGTTGTTCTAATAACAAACACAGCACATGGTATAAAGAAGTCCTTACTGGCCACTTCTCCTGTAGCTGTTTGGGCTGTTGAGTGTTTAAATTTAAATGGTTGTACAAAAATGTTGTCCTACATATACCCTAGAAGACCAGTATCCAGTCAACCAGTTAAAACTTAGCTAAACCTCTCAGCTCTAGAAGTAACCTTCTGAATACTCCAGCATCAATGAGACAATGGAGGGTTTTGTTGCTCTGAGTCACATTGCATTTTCAGGTTACTTTAGAATACTGCTAAGCTGTCATGAGAGCAATTTTTTTCCAACTTATTGATATTCTCTTTGGGATTTTTATTCTTTCTATATGTTATCTATCAAGTGGTAAAATTTTATATTTCCAAACACCCTATTTTATTATGGGAATTAGGGGTGTGTTTTTAAAGATAGTAGGTTAGTCAACATCAGAAAGCAAAGGCAGTGGGATTCACTAAAGCCAGAGGCAGGTCTTACTGGGCACTAGAGCCTTCAGAAGCTTTACCCCTCGGAGCAGAGGAAGACTCTTGCAGATGGAGAAGGCCATGCAGAGACTCACACAGACCTTGTCCTTTTCTGCTTCCCCCTATGCAGAGGAATCTGTCAGGTCTCATCCATTTATTTGAAGACATGCCTAAAGAATGTCAGATTGGTCTGGCTGCACATAGGCATGTGTGAGATTGTGGATTCCTTCAAGAAAATGAGACACATTCTGAAAAGAGTGCAATTTAAGGGTTATCAAGAGGAAGTGTCTTGGTTTTCTATGGCTGGATTATCGTGCAGTTTTATATAGTCATTGTAAATGTTTGCAAGTTCTTCTAAACTTACTTACAATGTGTTTATCAGAGGCCAAATATTTTCTCCATGCAATATTCTTTGAACTCCAGTAGAACTATATATGCTGCCTTCCTGTTCCCAGAATGCCTTGCACACAGCAGTAACATCTTCTTATTACAAGGAATTCAGTTGTGGTCTTAGGTCATATTTATCTCTGTGTTTTGATGCCTAGATTAGTAAATATTTACTGAATGAATTAATCCACAAATTATATCTGTATTGTGCTGAACTGATATTTTATTTAAAATTCATTCAAACATATATTAGATATAACTATAATATGTAAATTAAAAATTTTAAATACTAGCTTATGAAATAAAAATGTAAAATGCTGAAGGTTGTTCCACATGAGAACTCTTGGATTTGCAGCCATTGGCTCTCAAGGCAAGTTCAGCAGAATGTGTGGGAGGTGAAGCAGCTACTTACAGAATTTTTTACTAACTTCATGTAAAATTAAAAATAGTAAGCCCTTTTGGTTTTTAAACAGCACCTGTAGAAGAAGAGTGTTTCCAGAGAATTCTAAGAACTGAAGAGATTCCATTATGGCTGAGGCTTGGCCACAGGATAATGTAAGAAAGATATCCGCCGGTTAGAACAGGTCAGTAGAAACTGTGGGTGCTATTTTGAGCAAAGCTTTGCTAATAATGAGAAACTGACATTGCCTGTGGCAGAAAAAAAAAAGAGTTTAGGTTAAATAAAGGTCAAATCAAATCCAATTCCCAGTGAGAAAATGGCAGCCAAGGAAATAAACCAATCCTCAGGTTCTTGATGGTGCAGCATTCAAGAAACACACTAGATTATTTCTCATAATGGAGTTTGCAAGAGCAGGAAAGAACATGACATCTAAGAAATGTTTATTTGTATATTTAAATAATAAATGAAGCTTAATCTCTATATCTTAATTTTTCTTTCTGTATGAAAAGACACCATGAATTAAAAAACTCAATGGTATATGCTATATTTAAAATATTTTCTTATAATTATCTACGTATGAATTACATAGACATTATGAGAGAATCTTCTAGAGTTAATTAATACCAGTATAGTTCCATGTACCATATTCTCACTGAGGGTTTGTGGGAAGTAATGAGATACATTCATAAAACGTCTGAGATTTCTGGATGAACTGTGACATGTGAGTATATTACTACTGGTGTTAGTTGGTATGATATTTGAATAAAATAAATGTGTTAGTTATCAAAAGTGGTGAGTTCAGATCCTTTGAAAGGACCCTATGTACTAGAAAGTTTCCATATCTTATTCCACATGTTTCAAATACAAGCCTTACTTTTGTCAGTTAGATATCCACATGTAGCTGTAATATCTGAAACTCAAGCATTTCCATTTTTCTTCCTTATTTAAGTTTAAAATAATAAATTTCTAATTATCAGTAAGAACAAATTTTTTGCACACTTATCCCATTTCAGTTTTATACCTTAAGATGAGTAAGGCATATAACATTCTAGTGGCAGATTCCTGAAAAGTAGTTTGGTCAAGATGTATGGCAGAGTCCATGAGAAGGCTTATCAGATAAAGCACTTTCCTCTCAGGCCCAACAACCTGAGTTCCAGCCCTGGGGCCTATGGTGGAAGGAAAAAACTACCTCTGGAAAGTTGTCCTCTACCTCCACACTTGTATCATGCTGCACACACACACACACACACACACACACACACACACACACACACACACCTTACACACATTCATACCCATCACACACATGCATCTTATACACATTAACACGCATCACATATATATCCACACCACATGCATACACACACACCTTACACACATTCATACACCTCGTACATACAACATACATCAAACACATCACATGTACATCCATATCACACATGCATACACATCACATGCACACACACACACACACACACACACACACACACACACACACACACACATCATACATACTGATTAGTAGTAGAGTTTTGGCAAAGCAAAGTCCCAAGTTGACATCCACTATCATCAAAAACTAAATCATTTAGAGTTATTTAAAGACTTATGTCTGTATGTCAAATGTGTTGTTGATAGGTCAATAAATAAATCACTGATTGGCCCGTGGCCAGGCAGGAAGTATAGGTGGGACAAGGAGGAGAATAGAGCTGGGAAGTGGAAGGCTGAGTCAGAGAGACACTGCCAGCCACCATGATGACAAGCCGCATGTGAAGATGCCAGTAAGCCACGAGCCATGTGGCAAGGTATAGATTAATGGAAATGGATTAATTTAAGCTGTAAGAACGGTTAGCAAGAAGCCTGCCACGGCCATATAGTTTGTAACCAATATAAGTCTCTGTGTTTCCTTGGTTGGGTCTGACGGCTGTGGGACTGGCAGGTGAGAGAGATTTGTACTGACTGTGGGCCAGGCAGGAAAACATTAGCAACAAATGGAAAGTTGTCCTCTACCTCCACACTTGTATCATGCTGCACACACACACACACACACACACACACACACACACACCTTACACACATTCATACCCATCACACACATGCATCTTATACACATTAACACGCATCACATATATATCCACACCACATGCATACACACACACCTTACACACATTCATACACCTCGTACATACAACATACATCAAACACATCACATGTACATCCATATCACACATACATACACATCACATGCACACACACACACACACACACACACACACACACACACACACACACATCATACATACTGATTAGTAGTAGAGTTTTGGCAAAGCAAAGTCCCAAGTTGACATCCACTATCATCAAAAACTAAATCATTTAGAGTTATTTAAAGACTTATGAAAATCAGCAATTACAGATTAAGTATGCTCTGAGTCATTAAAATTAATTGGAGATTTTTGTGGACCATGCTTAGTTTAGAAACATTTAGGAAATTATGTGAAAAAAAATGTAATGTCACTTTTGAAATAAGCAATCTAGAGGCCATCATGTGTAAATCTATTTAAAATCTTTAATGAAAGAAAAATAGCACAGATGCATATTAATATATTAACTATTGTAGAATCAGGAGGTACAGGCAGGTTTCCTAATGTTCCACTAGTTTTTGTTGTTGTTGTTGTTGTTGTTTTATTTTTTATATGCCTGTTCCAAAATAGTAAATGCAGAACACAGTACAAGGGCCGTTCACTGGGCTTCAGGAGAGCCCTTCTCTACATGACTCCACCTAGCAAAATTCAGGTAAGAAAAATTGTAATCTATGATTTGGACCACTTTTAACTTAAAATTTCCCTTTTCAAGAGTACTTCTATTTTTATGGGATGAAGTTTTGCCAGGTTCTACAATTGACAATACATCCAGCTAAGATCATTTAAATTTTTCCCATTCTTTTTTTTCCCAATGGATTTGTTCATCACTCTATCCTAAGCTCTTCTACCACATATGCAAATGTTATGCCTAATGATCTAGAGAAGCCAAATATATACTTGCAATACATTAATTGTGAGTGATAAATAGGGAGGAATTCTGTAGTGATATCTGTAAAAACTAGTCATTCTGGGGATAGCCATCAAGAAGAATGAATGAAAGGACAAAGCAAAAGGTCTTCAAGCAAAGCAAGGAGGAAACTGGACCTTAAAGACAACAAAGACTTTGGAGTAAGACTAGATGTACATCAGCTCCATGCTTCTGGGGGTGTGAGAGCAAGGGGAAGTGTGATTAGGAGCACTGTTCTCTGAACACGTGATATGCAGAATTGCATCAGAAGAATAAACTCCTTTTATACAAGCTAAGTGACACTGACTATGCAATGCATTTGAAGTTTCCCATTAAAGAAAAAAAAACTTAGTCATCTGGATAGGAGATAGGAAAAGAAGGACTGAGGTCTGCAGAAATGACTTCCAGAAGAAAATGATTTAGTAGACAGCGGGCTATGGACTTCTGGGAATTTCTTTTCATAAATCAATAATCAAGACATGAATAAGTATAGAGATGGGTAGGTGTTAAAATGTTACAAAATGTGTCAAATGAAAAGAATTGCTTAGGGTTCATCAAAAGAAGTTAATGATTATCACTAAGTAATATCCTCTATGAGGTCACACTGATATCCTGAAGTCCGGGAGTCGGAAAACATACTCAGGGCACACTGTAGGAACTGACAAGCTTTCTGAAATGATTACAGGAGGCCAAAGGCTCAAATCAGACCCAGAGGGTGACACGGTTGTAAAGGAGCCTTGAGACAGGGAATGCAGAAGAAAGATCTAAGGAAAATAAATAAAAATTATTATATACATTAGTGTCAGAGCTGATGTGGACTGAGAATGCATTGTATAAAATCACTTCATTTATCTTAAACTCAGAGAGAGAAACATTTCTAAAAGTATTTCACTTTTGCCTGAATGTTAAAACAACACTCTGAAAAAAACTTTTTTTTTGAAGATTTTGGTGACTTTGTCAACACTGAATCTTCTTTTCTAAAATGATGATTCTCCAAAGGCTGAGGGTGGTTAATTGGTTAATTACACATTTTTTCCATATTTGGATCTCTCTCTCTCTCTCTCTCTCTCTCCCTCAATCTGTGCGTGTGTGTGTGTGTGTGTGTGTGTGTGTGTGTGTGTGTGTTGTAGGGACCCCTGGAAACCTGTTCTACAGCTTTATATATTTTTGTATATGGCTGTTTGAGGATCTACATTGACTGTTCGATTCTTCTAGAGGTAATGTGACAAGAGCTGACCTCAGGGACCTTGATACAGCAACCATTGTGGCATTA
Organism: Peromyscus californicus insignis; assembly: GCF_007827085.1. Taxonomy (NCBI): domain Eukaryota; kingdom Metazoa; phylum Chordata; class Mammalia; order Rodentia; family Cricetidae; genus Peromyscus; species Peromyscus californicus. The sequence goes on along the minus strand of NW_026294595.1, from coordinate 88,709,250 downwards.
CCTATCTGATCTTCAGGAAAATGTCTTTGAAATTATCACTATGTCGGATATAAAGTAGAGTCACATATACCTTTAAAGAATGCCTTGATAGTACTTGAAATGAGAATAATGTTTAATTATAGAAATATGCTCTTTTGGGTGTTTTCATTTGTTTTGGCAGTTTGGAGATCAACCCCGGGCTCTTATACAGGTCAGGCTAGGCCTCTACCACTGAACTCCATTACCTGTCCAGAATGTATCCTTTGGATGGTAGGTTATGTGTCAAAATGTTTTCTCTTAATGAGACATAGAGTGTATATGCACGGCCATTCTTGTAGCAGAATCTTCACATTCACAGTTAAGTCAATCATACTCTTTAAAGTTTCCCTTCACGATTTCAAAGAGAAGTGGGGCAAGAAATACCAGGTTACGCTTGCAAACTCAGCACCAAATGGAAGGGAATGTGAGAGAGGCATGAATCTATAGTGGGAATCATAAGGACAAGAATATGGAGTGCTCAGAGCAAGGAATACAAGAGAAAATGGGGAAAGATTGGAGACACTAATAAAAGCATAAACATTTCTTACTAATGAATATTGTCTTCACTGAAGTCCTCAGAAAGCTGTGTAAAAGATAAATTCCCAAGTGTTGGCAAAATAAATAAATTTAAAATTAGCTTGTTTTTTAAAATTGAGGGTTTTTTTAATGATTTTTTTTTGCTGCATTAACTCATTCCAAAGCGCCCTGAGATAGCTTGAAGAGGAAATATCATTCAGCTTAAGTCTAGCTTTGTGACTAGAGAGTTTTCCAATGTTTCATGGGTACTGAAACATTTAACCACCAGGAAACATTCTGAAAAAAATGTGTCAATAGGTAGTTCCATCATTGTGTGAAAATCATAGCAGGTATTTCCACAAACCTAAGTGGCACAGGACAGTCATTCACTGTGGCATCTTGATTCAGTCAGAGACACTGAATACAAGATGTATGAGGCATACCAGCATAACACATCAGACTAACTTGCAGTATATATGTATATATTCACATCTGTGGACATGTTATGAAATAATGGTACAAAGTATAGTGTGTAAATGCATAAATCAGGAGCGGAGCCATTTCATTATCAAATATTAAATATGGTACATAATTTCATGTTCTATACTTTAATATGACTGACAGCACAGTAGGTATGTTTATTAAAAACATGTGAGTAATACATTCTACTACAACACTAGATACTATTGAAATTATTCGGACCAGATTTAGTTCTAATAACTTTCCAGCACAAAAATTCAATGATTTGCTGAGGAACAAATTGTAAACAATTGGTTTAAAATGTGGGTCGTAGAACTGATGTCAAAAATCAAAGGATCTTCTTTGCATGCGTTACGTTTCTTTTGACTGTTCTCATAGTTTCATGCCCAGTCTTTCCTCACAGGAGAAACAGTCATGCTCTCCTTTGTAATAAAGCACCTCTAAATGGCTTCCTGTGCAGTGTTTCCTCACAGGAGAAACAGTCATGCTCTCCTTTGTAATAAACCACCTCTAAATGGCTTCCTGCGCAGCAACGTGATTCACACCACAATTTCTCACCAATGGTGTTTATCTTGTTTGGGTGTTTTGTCCAGGGAAGGCTCAAGAACAATCACTCCCTTAGCCATCCTTATCAAGTAACTTCACATCAACTGAAAACATAAGTAATACCGTATTAGTTGGGCCAGTAAACAGAGTGCTGGAGTAGGGAGTAGATAAGCTCTATTAACGTTCTAAATAACAAGATATTAGTTCCCAAAAGTCCATGAGCCATTTCTCCGGGGCTTTCATTCCCATATCCTATAGGAGAACTCAACGCTTCAATTTCAACTGCATATAACTTTAGGGAGTATTTAAGTTGTCATGGTTCCCAAATGACTCCCGTTCCTACTGAATCTGTCAATAAGATTTTGAAGCAAGTATATTGGACTCGGGTTTTGTACTATGTGAGTGACCTCCCTGGACTTTTGAGTTTTAACCTTAGTGGGGGCCTATAGGTGTTTCTCTAATGAGGACATGTACTCTCACTGAAGAAAACAAAAAGAGGAACATGGGGGAAGATTAGAGGGAAGAAAGGGTGCAGGGAGAGAAATACAAAGGAAGGGGTGAGGAGGGTGAAATAATACTATATCAGAAATACACCTAAAATAAATAAATATACCTAAATAAAATATATACCTAAAAATAGCTATAATACACATAAGTTGGCACACACACACACACACACACACACACACACACACACACACACACACACACGGAGTTTAAAAACATTTTCCCATCTTGGCTGATAATGTTCCCTCCAGGAGCCTGTAAACCATCTAACAAAAAACTCAACACCAGGCATCAGAAGCCCTCTTCTGAGTTGTTGCTCAGGGTAGTCCAAGATACTTTGCAAACATTAAATGCTATTGCTATTGCCTTTTGTTTCCCCGAAAAGAGTGGAAGGTAAGGTAAGCATCTATTTCTGAAGATATCATGCACATCAGACACTGGGCCCAGAGGCACCTGAGCTGGAATTGACCTGAAAGCCTCCTCTCTGAGGACAAACTTTCATGGCACCAAAAAGTGCCATGCAAGCTTCCAAAGGAGGGAAATAACCAACAGTCTTAACCAGCTGTGACACCTATGAACCACAGCAACAGAGTGGCATAATAATCTTATGGGTGCAAGGGTGTCATACATACTCAGCAGTAACCAACAGCTCACTGATCAGACTCAAGACCTTCTCTACAAGAGGGAAAACGTGATTGGTGCTGGAAATCTAGCCAACTGCTCAGGACTAGTGAAGTCATGACCCCTGGAGGAGAACCTACAACCTCCACTTTACTAAAACTAGCAGAATATCTAACTACATGCTAAATACATATCCTTGTACCCACAGATAAGCATAGTCCTCACCCCTCTTCAAGGAAACCTCTCTTTGCAACAGATGGAGACCGTTACAGAAAACCACAACCAACCAAAATGCAAAGTTGTAGAACCCAGTCCCTATGGATGTAACTACCAAACAATTTTCCCACCTAAGGCCCAGGGATCCTTGTAAATGAGGGAGGAAAGATTATAAAAGCCAGAGGACCATGGAGTTTGCTGTGAGATTGTGTCTTCTAGGAATGTCAGAAGCTGCACCCATAAAGTCTCTCTAACCTGACCGCCTTAACAGGAGCAAAACAAGGATGACACCAGCATATGCTACCCAAGAGGCCTCAACCCTACGCAAAAGAAATATAGGCCACTAGGCAAACTGAGAGTGAAAGAAACAATCCTCTTCAGGAGGGAACATACAAATTGATTCTCCGATATGAAATTGTAAGCCCTGAAAACATACACGTAATATTATACATACTGAGTCGATTTTATTTATGATAATGTATGTATAATCCATATGCATTCAATAACAATTAATGAAAAAAAAGCCATGAATTTGTAAGCTAGAAAGAAGGAGTAGAGGGGATAGTTTGGAGGGAGGAAAGGGAAGTAGCGAATGATGATATTATAATCTCAAAAAAATAATAATAATTAAAAATTTCAAAAAGAAATAACCTTCCCCAAGGAAGAGCATAACAATTGGCTATTCAATACCAAGTGATCAGCCCTAAAACAATATATACATACAGGTAGCATATGTGGAGTGAGCATTATATGTATATGTGTGTGTGTGTGTGTGTGTGTGTGTGTGTGTGTGTGTGTGTGTATCAGTTTCAGAATCAATAGGGTAAAGAGAGTAGAAAAATTATCCTTACAGAGTACTTTAACCCAAGACTTTAAATTCTGTCTTCACCATCCTTCTCTCCAATGTTTCTATAATCTCTTTGAGAATTTATACAAATTCTTTTTCAAAAGCCATTGTCCCCAGAAGTTCAAATAATTTTCTTTGATTACTAACTATATATTATCCCTGTAGCTCAAAAGAGTTACTCAGACTTTGTGGAGCAATACTAGAGGATTTGACCGTATCCATGTGGTTTGGAGTGTGCAAGTTTTATTCAGTACCTTTAGTAGACAGAGGTTGCCTTAAATTAATTTTTCTTGCCAGACATGGTAGCACTGACCTTTAACCCCATCTTTCACTCAGAAAGCAGAGGCTGCAGGTCTCTGTTAGCTTGAAGGCAGCCTGGTCTACGTACTGAGTTCTAGAGTCTACATAGTAAGTCAGTGATTCTCAGCCTTCCTAATGCTATGACCCTTTAATACAGTTCCTTATGTTGTAGTGACTCCCAACCATAAAGTTATTTTCATAGATTCTTCATAACTGTAAATTTTCTACTGTTATGTATCATAATGTAAATATAATTGTTTTTTGATGGTCTTAGGCAACCCTTGTGAAAGGGTGGTTCAACCCCCGAGGGGTCATGACCCACAAATTGAGAATCACTGTAGTAAGTTCTAGAGTTGTTGGACAGTCAGAAATACAAAGTAAGACCCTTAACTGTTCAACTCTAAGTAATATCTAAGTATATATATATATATGTTTATTAGTTAGGACTCATGGGAATTTAATCCTAAATAATTTAAATATTTTCCTTAGACAGTTACTTATCCTATCAATTTGGATATTCTTCAACTTTGTCCAACTAAGCAATAATATATCCCATAAATGGATACATAACACATACATAAATACTACTTATATATGTATGTATATACACATAGATACCTATATTTATAGATATATAATTAATATGCAAATATACACAGTTGTACCTTAGTATCTGGTATGAATGCTAAATCTGCAAATGATCAAGTCATTTATGTACAATATCATAGAATTTGTATATAATGTATATACATCTTTCTGTCTACTAGTTTAAATTATCTCTAAATTATTTAATATTCCATATACAATGTAAATATTATATAAATGATTGCTATTCAATATTATGTAAGGGAGAGTAACAAGTAAAATCTACATATGTTCAGTACAGATGCAATAAAAAAATTTTATATTTATATATTTGTATGTATGGGAGGATATGAGTTGGAAAGTGCCATGGAATATGTGTGGAGGTTAGAGGACAATTTTGAGGAGTCAGTTCTTGCTCTTCTATCTTGTGGTTTCCAAAGATCAAACTCAAGTTGTCGATTTTGGCAGCAAGCGTCTTTATACTTTCAGGCATTTGACTGACTGGTCCATGGATGCACTTTTTTTAACTATCTTTTTTAGATTATAATATAATCACATAATTTCCATTTTCTTTCCTCCCTTCAAACCCTCCCATGTATCCCTCCTTGCTCTCTTTCAAATTCCAGGCCTCTTTTTCATATACATATACATACATATATACATACATACATACATACATACATACATACATACATACATATTCAAAATGATGGAAGCTTCATGATTATGAGGTCTGGCTCAGAACAGCAGATCTATGTGAGATGACTTGAGAAGGCTTCTGTGCAGGACTAACATAGAAACTTCTTTTCATGTTCTAATGATTCTTTGCTTACTACCTGGACACAATGGACATCAACTGTAACACAAATACCATTCACAAGTCATATTTTCTATATTCTAACTGACGTTCATGTTATTTAGCACACACACCCTCATCTTACTTTGTAGCCTAGGTGGCTTAGAACTCACTATGTAGACCAGGTTGGCTTTGAACTAGCCACAATCTTCCTGCCTCTGCGTGCCAAATGCTAGAATTACAGTGATACACTGCTAAACTGGGCTGTGCCTCCCATTTCCTAGAGCAGGAATGCTAGTAAAGTGCAAATGAAAACCACAGTTGTAAATTGAGTTACAAACAAATTTTGCTCCAGGCATGAACCATAAATTAAAGTAATGATCACTTCAAGATGGAACTTTCTCCTCCTCCCCCAACCCCAACCCCCGTCTTTTAAAATCAGAATGAAAGTAGGTCAATGAATTTTAGGATATTTTAGAGTATGTACAGTATTGTATTGTTTGCCAGTACCTAATTTACAATTACAGAACTCCATGAATATTGAAATGATTCAGCTTCCCATTACAAATGTATGTGGCAGTTTGGTTGTTGATCAGTTTATGAAGTTAATGCAAATGGAACTGTCTTCCTGTCAGCATTTGAAATCTATAATGCAGTCATGTTGTATATTCAAGGACAGGCCATTGACAGTCAATTAACAAGTTTGATTGGTATGTCAACTCATTCTTTTGAATTGTTAATAGTATGTTAATAGCATTCGTTTCTTTGTGCAATCCCATTTGCGGCTTCGCAGTTACAGCTATTTTTTATAATTCTCGGTAACCTAAAATAGTGCCTTAATAATAGATTATTAAACACCTGTCTAGCATAGCTTAGGGAGGTTTTTCCAGACTGGGAGTTTGCAGTGGATCTCTTTGATATTCAAATCAACAAATGATAGCCTTTTTATTCAAAACGCAAGTTCTTTTGATGGTTAGCTTGTTAAGAAATATTCAGCTCTAGTCTGACCTGATCTGGTTTCTCATGGAAAAGATCTGATGCCGTTTGAAGGTTCATAAACGGAATGCCAATGACAATTTGTTGTTGATGTTCAGCCGCCTTAGCCCTCAGAAGCTGCTGGTTGAAGCGCCTCTTTAGCCTCACCAAATAAACCTTGCAGGTAAATGATCTGGAGATTGATCTGATGCTTTCAAAGCCAAGAGGGCTCTTCTTCTATGGTCTGGATTTTTAAGCGTGGAGGGGGTACTTAAAAAGATGCTTCAGAACTGACAGATGAATCCGAAGACACAGAAAGATCGGGGAAGAGTAGAAATGTGGGAGTATTTTTAAGTGACTAGCGTATTACTTAGAGTTTTGAAAACCTTCAACTGTCGATCATATCTGTTCCCCATAGCAGATTTATCTCCACCTCGGTTTTTGTTGTGGTTGTTTTGTCTGTGTGCACAGGTTTATGCTCACTTTTCTGGGCAAGTTGATGAGACATTAAATGTATTATTCCCGAATGGTGCTTTGGAAGAAGGTAGTGACTACATTTGCACAGCCATGTTTTATTCATGCGGTTCCCGTACACCAGAATATAAGAATCTGCCATTTCTCAAGCCTAAAAAAAATTGTCTATACCAAGGAAGCAGTAAAAATTTTATTCCCTTTCCCCCATTCTTCACTTCCCTTGATGATGCTTTCCACGACCCACTGTTTATATTTTGTTTCATTGGCAGATGTTTCTTTATAATAAATGGGGGAGGGGGAGAACCCCAGCAACATAGTTCAGAAATTTACTTAATACTTTTGTGTTCTGTGGCTTCAGTGAATATGGGAAAAGTAATTTGCATGCATTTGAATTTTAAAATTAGACAGTTCTCGAAAGATTGCTATTCAAATGCTCCTAATACACCAATGAGGAAACTGAGGCAAAGAGTAAGACCTCTTGTACAGTCCTGGACCCTGCTGTCTTAATTTCTAACTCAGGATATACCCTGCTTGCTGCCTTCTACAGGAGCTCTTTTGAAGGACACAATTCTACAGTATATTTCTCAACCGCATTAAAAAAAAAAACTGTTGAGGTTCACCAGAATTCTGTATAAAAACCTAATGTTACCATTTATGACTAAGAATTATACTAGATAGTAGTAAAAGAAAGTTATATAGGATATGTATTTCTTAATGTGTTCAGTAGCAAAAAGAAATCGATAAATCAAAGGGGAAAAAAGAAAATAAACTGTCACCTTATATAGCTCAGTTTTTCACAATGTGCCCCTAGGTAAGTCCATAGCACTTGTGACCTAGCTCCAGATGGGAGAGGAGGTGGAAAACAGTCGGCATGCAAGCGTTAATTGATAATGGATTTTGCCATGTCACTTAAACTCCTGGCAGTATTCCTCGGTTTGTTTTACAGATCGCTCATCCTTAAAGATGCTTGGCTGCCGAGTGTTAATTTCTTCATCTCTAAGTGGCAGTCCGAAGAGTACTTATTGTATGAAGAATAAATGAACTAAGGTCTGTAAAACACTTAGAATGGTGTTAACCAGATTGTTTTACATAAGAGTTTGCTTTTAATATTACTGATCGGCCGGGCGGTGGTGGCGCACGCCTTTAATCCCAGCACTCGGGAGGCAGAGCCAGGCGGATCTCTGTGAGTTCGAGGCCAGCCTGGTCTACAGAGTGAGATCCAGGAAAGGCGCAAAACTACACAGAGAAACCCTGTCTCGAAAAACCAAAAAAAAAAAAAAAAAAAAAAAAAAAAAAATATTACTGATCAAAAGTAATATTGTCGGTGGAGTTATTATTCTATGAGGCCAGCACCATTTATTTGGATTAATTGGATGTACAGGTATAGTAAATTTTATACACGACAAGGCCTTAGATTGGAACCTGAGATTTTATTAGTTAATGAAATAAGGTGTGAACGAGGGAAAGCATAGGTGTAAACTGACCAATCACAAAGCAGTAAGGGCAGTTTCATTGATAAGGATCAAAGGACTGTGGAAGCACTGAGAACAAAGTCTACTGCAAATCCTGAGACATGAAAAGTTTTACTTGGGAACTAACAAGCTCCTGGGTGTTTGGGAAACTGCCTGGAAAAGAAGTAGGGAAAATCCAGGAAAAGAGAACAGCTTTATGTCTGTGAAAGGGACTAGTACCCCTAGGGAATAAGAAAAGTGTGGACAGAAGTATAAGGCAAGGAATGTGGGATGCTGGCAAGGCAGACTGGCCAAAGCAGAGACCCTATTTTTAAGTTCTGAAGACTGAAGTTTATCCTACAGGGACCAAAATAAATCATGGAAGTTTTATGCATAAGAATGACATGAACGATCATACTTTAAAAAGAAAACTTGACTACCAGGGCTAGAGGAATAAGAGCAAGCAAGGTGCAAGGCGGGAAACAAGATGGGAGCATAGGCTGAGGCTCTAGCAGCGGTAATAAAAAGCTATATAAGTTAAAGGAACATTTCTGAGTGGGATGGACAAGAATCCATAGCCAATTATGATAGTTGCAGGATCTGGGGTATAGAAAAATATATTAAAGAAGATTGGCATATTAAGTTTGGGAGATTGTATAAGTGGCAATTCCACCTAGCTTATCAAGTCGACATGCTGAATTTTTTTAAATAGAGAAATTTTCCCATGATGTATAGCCTGCTGGAAATATTATAATGATGACCTTCTTTGCAAAGGGGACTAATTGAGTATATATGTAGATTGCTTGGCTTTCATGAAAACTACTGATAATACAAACCAGAAAGTATTATCTCAGTGGATGACTAACAGAAGCACATAATATCATATTTTAAAATTAAATATAAAATGCTTAAACACAAAACTAAAAGTCTTAGTAAAAACTTGTTGCCTTGTTGGCATACATCAAAAAACATGTCCCATGTTGGGGCAGAGGGTACATTCTCTCTACCTCTGAAGACTTCATAGTTTGAATGTGTGAATGAATGATAATAGACACTGGCATTGTGATACTCATGAAGGCACCACGGGAAATTGAACAGCCAATAACCCAGTGAGATTTCCAAACTTAAGTAGTCTGAGCCTGGAAATGTGGCTCAGTGGTAGAGCACTTGGCCAGTACACACGTGCAAGACTTTGGTTTCATCCGCTGCAATGCAAGAAGCTTAAACATCTTCATAAAGACAAAAATGGAGATGTGACCAGCTGCAAAGGGACAGTCAGTGACTTTTCAGGGAAGAATGAGCAAGAAGAGGTGACAATTGGTGACTATGTCAGTCGAAGCTCAGAGTCAACTCCTGCCTTCTTTCTTCTGAAAATAATGAATCTCTTCCTCTGGGGATTGATTGGCTATCTGGAAAGAAGGTATTGAATATCTTCTGGATGCTGAAACTCCAGCAGTGAATAAAGTAACTTCAGAGAAGTGTTTGCAGCTTTTTAAGCTCTTTTATTCTGGGCAGCCCGCAGACCAAAGACCTGTTACTTTGGTATATTATTTTCTGATTCATACCATTTCTAACATGTGTATTACATTTATTGTTTCACATGTCTTTCAATTCCCTCTTCGTTCTTTTCCCATTTTACTTTTTGGGACCATGAATCTTTATCTTTTTATTTCCAGATCCATCCACAATTGTCTTAGAGTATGTGTGCTTAATGGAAGGACTCATATGGTAAAAAGATATTCCATTGATTTCACCTTGAAATCAATATTAGTTATAAAATACTATACAAGAACTTTTGCATAATACATTTCTTGTATCTTCCAAATCTTGAGATTAAAATTAAGATTGATTTTTATTTGTGTGTGTGTGTATGTGCGTGTGTGTGCGCGCGCGCGCACAGGTACTTAAGGAAGCCAGAAGAGTACAGAAATTCCACAGAGAAGGAGTTGTGAGCCTTCTGACCTGTGTGCTGAGAATCAAACTAATGTCCTCTGGGAGAGCAGCAAGTGCTCTTCACTGCTGGTCCATGTTGCACAGCCCAGAAATCTTGAAATTTTACTGTTGTGAAACATGTGATGTGAGCATTAATGAAAAACATTTAACCAAACTCTACTTTTGATGTTTATTAAATGACAGTGTCTCTTAGTGATGCAGGAATAACTTTAATCATTTATTTTAATAATAAAACTCTCCTCTTTTCCCTGTGGTGAGACTCTGCATTGGCATGGCCTTCTCTTTGAACACAGGCAGCTCTAGTTTCAGGGGATGGCAAGCTATTAGGTGATATCTTAGACAATTTTATCAGAAGTTGATTGACTGCTCTCTTTGTTACCTCATACTGTGCTTATAAGTATTTAAATTTATTTTATGTTCTCACAGTTTTCCATCCCTTCACATATCACACAAGCTTAAGTGATAACAGAAAAGACATTATCAGCTCCAAATTCATAACTAATATACTATTTTTAAAGTACTTCTTTAACTCTTAAATTGGAGCAGATTATTATTTTCTGGTATCCATTCTCTTTAAGCAATTTTAAGATTATAAACCTCACCTGCAAGAGACAAGAAAATAAAAAATAATGAATATAAAGACTAGAAAGTCTTAAAAGTTTTAATAATTATTCATCCACCATACATAAATTTTACCTAAAATAATTTATCCATGCCCGTGTTACCCCTGGGAATATAGAATTATACTAGGTATCTTCTTCAGTATCTCTCCCTCTAAAATTTCTTTTATTTTCATAAAAGGAATTTATGCTTTGATAAAGAATGCAATCATAAAAATTCTCTCCATATATAACCTGTTTTTTATTTAACCACTTAACTTTTCAATCTAAATATTTTCCTCTAATTTTACAAATTTGTCCTAATTCTCAGTAATATGCAGGAAATTAATAGTGATTTAATAATTTCATTCATACACAAATGAGGCTTTTAAAGGTCAGGCTAAGTAGTATAGTCTCAGAAAGTATGAACCCCATCCTACTCTTCAGTAAAAGGAACAGATGCCTAACATTGTACAAATTCTCTACAAATAGTTATAAAACATTTTAAGAGCCTGGTGCTTTAGCTCTTGTTTCCTCTAATCCTATAATGTCTCCATCTTTGTTTATTGTTAATTTTGATATCTTAGACATGTTTTCATTGTAGAGGTTGATTTTTACCTTATTCTTATTTCTTCTTTAAAGTCCCCGCCCCCTGTCTTTAACAATCATGTTATTATCTTTAAACTAGCATAGTAAAATCAATTGAAACTACAAAATACAAGAACAAAAAGATATTCAGGTAGGTAAAGAGATACAGGAAAAACTGAAAACTTGTGTGCACACATCTTTGTGCGTAGGATAATTGCGAAGTGCCGGAGTAACTAGGTCTCCACTGAGGAGATGGCCCTCCCATCCTGCTGAAGCAGACCTTATTGTGTTCTAAGGTTCCCATTAGCTGCTCAAAGCCAAAAACATTCATTCTCCATAAGCTAAGAACTCCAAATTTACCTTGCAACTTGGTAAAAGTTACTTGGTGGCAAGAAAGTGGGTCTCCCTAATGAAAGCTGGCAGGCAGGACTCTCGCTCCACTCCGTTGGCATCTGAAATCGCAGCACATCATTCAAACAAAATCAATAATCCAACTTTTATGTCCTTCGCTAGCTACAGTGGAGTTTCATTATTCTGTGATCATTTGGGTTTTGCAGGATTAGGCTGTGTACTGCAGTAGCAAAAAAAGCAGCTCAGATAGAGTATGCAAGATCAACCATTCTATATTTACCAACTTACCCCAGTGATCCTAATGTTCAAGGAGAGATGCGGTAAAAGTTAGAACCTGATTACCTGAGCCATTCCTATCTTGAATAATATTTGAAAGTTCAATTGACCGAATTGAAGAATTAAATTTATAAACTGTAGTGTTCCTTAATTGAGGCAAATGGAATCAGCAAGAGGTAGCTTGTTTCAATGTAAAACTTCAAGGAGCAGAAGAGAGGAACTCTGAGCACCTTCTTCTTTTGACTTAGTTTCCCCTGCTTCACACTTTCTATGGAACCAGAGTATTTTTATAGAAAAGGGAATTGTTCTTAGGGAAGGTCCACATAGCCACAAAAGCAAGGTAGTGCATTTACTTTAAAGCTCCAGCTCCTAAAGTGTGTTTGTACAGGGAAGCATGGACCCAGCCAAAATCCAGGCTTAAACATTCTCTCCTTGTTATCACCTCGTTAAGCTCCCCAAGTCAAAGCTGTGCCTCCTACAGTCACAGGTATGGGGCCACTAATTAAGAAGAAGGGGCTCATTACCAATTCTCATTAACGTCAATTGGAGTTTTAAAGCCAAATCCCTGGACTGAAAATTTACCCCCTTAATGTTCAACACAGGTGAACGAATAAAATCATTTAAATGCCTGTATCATGGGGGAGTGCAAATGTTCTCTCCAAGGATGAACAAATTGCTTGCTGAAGTCTGGCACTAATCCTATTGCTCAGTAAAAGGCAGGCAGAGCTTTAAAGAAAAATATACAATTGGAAAGGGCAGTAAGGGTGGAGAAAGGGAGTCTGTGACAGGGAAAAGAGTGGTGTTGATGGGCAAAAGGAATGGGGAGGGAGTAGCTGAATGTCCAGGTTACTATCTGAAGACACACCATTTCCAATAAAAGTATTTGAGAGAGCAAAAGTGTACCTGGAAATAAGTGCTCAGTAAATATTTGGATTGATTAGTGAAGAAGTAAATGTCTCCCCATATGTTTTAATAAATGTTAACCTGCTGATGAATGCTTGATTCTCAGCCTTGGAGTTTGTTTGAGAATTTTCTTGATCATGTTCCATAGTTGCCTTCTGTAATTGTGAGAGCCAGATAACACTTATAGTGTAGGGGAATGTTATATTAAGATGCTTCAAAGTGCTTAAATTTGTGAAAAAGTTCAAGTGTGTTCTATTGGTTGATTTGGGAGAGCAGGGCTACGGCTGCTCACTGATGGATAAGCCATAAAGAAATGGTCCTTTGGAAAGACCAAAAATGTTTACAACACATAACACTTCTTCTCCTTTACAATTGCAGAGGGCAACTAGTTTTTAAACTGAATTCTTGACAATTTTCTTTACTTACTTCAGTGTAAATAACCCCCAAATAATCATGAGATTAGTGTTTGCTTCCAAATGGTATTCACATGAGATAACTGTTTCTGCTTTTATAGAATGATGAGCTGTATGACAAATTATTTTATAAATTGTCCACATTTAAATCATATTAATAATGTGAACTGTGACTAGCCTTCTGCCAAATTATGAGGACTTGAATTTTTCGTGAGTGTCAGATTCCTTCATGTTACTGTCAATAGTCGTTACAAGATCATAGAGCACTGTAGCAGGAGGGAGACTTAAAAGCCAGCTAGTTGAATGCTACACTTTACTTTTGAATTCCAAAAGCTTTAACAGCCTTTCCAAAGCTCATAGGACCCTATTTCGAATTTTGGTCTCCTGACCCCTACGTCATTCTTGGAATTAACAGCTGAATCAAGATAGATCTGTACCTTCATGCATCCCAAACTATCTTGGTTCAGATTCTAAAGCTGTTTCAAATTTGACATTAATGAGTAAAAGAAACCCTGGGAGAAAGCAATATATATTATATTTGGATGTATGTATATTAATGTATATGTATATATATACATATATATATATGGAAGTAATATATATATAGAGAGATGGGTATGAGCGTTCACTTCTTTTCTTTAGGACAAACTTGCCTTGCCACCATGTAGGCATTAACTTTTTATCTGCTTAAAGATTGAAAGACAGTGATAATAGATGTATAAATGCATCATGGGATGAATAAATTGTGTGAGTTAGAGAAGAGAAAATGAATGTGTTCGTGAAAGAGCGAGCACATCAATCAGTGGCTGCATGGCGTTTGCTCCAGTGTGTCCAGGGGACACCTTGCCAATCAATCATTCAGAAAGCTTTTCTCTAGCTTTCAGATAGGGAAAAAAGACTTGACACAAAAATGTGGTAGAGAAAGTCTAGCTTTTAAAGAGGTCATTCAAGGAACTCACCTGACTTCCAGAAAGGAGCTAACAGGAGGGTACCAAATGTCTGAGAGAGCTGTAACTTAGCATTTTAAAATATTGGTTGGTTATGAATCATTACCATTTTATATTGATTCAAAAACATTACTTAATATTATTTGGTGTATCCCAGCCTTACTTGAATATAAAATTTGTGTATAGTTTCTATCTTCAAGGAGCTTAAAAGCTAAAACTATTTGTTTCAAAGCTTTTGCCTCTGTGTTAACTTAAAACCCAATGCTGTTGTTTTCCTTGAGCATTAAACATCCAAGCATTTACTAAAAATATTTTAGTTTTATGAATCATCCATCAAATAATTATTGGTCTCTTGTAAGATAATACATTAGTTGCTGTCTTGAAATAGTTCATATAGTGTTAAGGCAAATAAGAATAGCTTATAAATAATTATAATATAAATCAAATGGAGTTAAGTGACAGTGTTGTTTAGGAAACATTGTCTAGTTTAGCATTCCCAAGGAGATAAAAACAGAGAAACATGGAAATAGAAAAAAGTCTGTCCAAACAATATCAGTGCTGAGTGGCCAGATCTGGGAACTGACTCCATCGGCCACCCTGCTCTCACCCTGGCTCTTTAAAGGTGGTGTTTCATTTGCATAGCTAATAAAAGCAAGAAGGATATTGAAGTGCCATAATAAAATGTTGCCCAGTAGCGAAGAAAAGCAGCTACTATAAGCAAAGTCATTTTGTAAGCAGGATTATTTCTTTCTGCAAAATCTCTATAAGATCTCACTGCTTAGTGGTCACTTCATGCTGGATTTTCAAACAATGAGCATAGGAGAAATGGTAGGCAAGGCTAACTATGCAAGGGACGTTACAGAGACAAACTCAAACAACCAGCTCATACTCATGGAGACAAACTCAAACAACCAGCTCATACTCATAGGGATCCTTTCCAACTCAGTAACAGCAGCATCACTCATGACATTTGTCTGTGGCACAGACAGGGTAAGGTATTTGGCACTGAAGTTGAAATCATGAGTTTGAGAGCTGAACAGAGAACGTTTTACTTCTGTCTTTGTTATCTGTTAGCTATGTGACCAAAAATCTCTGTCATCTGTAAAAATTAAACTAATGTCACAATAAAAGACGATGACAATTTTTACTTCCCTTCACTATTCCTTTACCACTCTTCAAATTTAAAGCAATCGTTTCTTTAAAAATTTGATTTCTTGTAATTTGCTACACACTTGACTGTTGCCCCACTGGTTTATGAACCATTTTGGAGCATGAATCTTTTAAATTCTCTTAATGCCTAAACAGTACCATGTATATATTTAAAAGTGACTTGATTTGAATTTTATGGAGTATCCTTGTCACTGTTCTATTGCTGGGAAGAGACACTGTGAACAAGGCAATGTTGAAAAAGGAAAGCTTTTAACTGGGGACTAGCTTACATTCTCACAGGCTTAGTCCATTATCATCATGGTGGGGAGCATGGCAGCATGCAGGCAGGCATGATGCTGGAGAAGTAGTTGAGAGCTACATCCTGATATGCAGACAGAGATAAATAGGGGAGGGAGGAAGTGGGGGAGAGGCGATGAAGAAACTTGGCCTAATGTGAGTTTTTGAAACCTCAAAGTCAGTGTCTTAGTCAATGTTCTATAGCTGTGAAGAGACACAATGACCATGGCAACTCTGATAAAAGGAAAGCATTTAATTGAGGTTTGCTTACAGTTCAGAGGTTTAGTCCATTTTCATCATGGTGGAAAGCATGGCAGACATGGTATGGAGAAGGAGTGGAGTGTTCTACATTCTGATCTGCAGACAGTAGGAAGAGAGAGATCCACTGGGCCTGGCTTGGGCTTCTAAAACCCCAAATTTTACCCCCAGTAAAATTACACTCCATCCAACAAAGCAACACCTTCTAATCTCTCTCAAATGACACAACTCCCTAATGACCAATCATTAAAATCTTTGAGCCTGCAGGAAAGTTTCCAAACTGCATCTTCATGTCTGATGTCAAAGTGCTCTTCAGATCTCCAACTCCTTTCAGTTTTGTTGACTGCAACACACTTCTCTCTTGGACTGGCTTCACATTCAATCTGCAGCTTTCCTTGGCAGGTATCCCATACTCTGGCATCTCTAACATGTTGGGGTCTCCAAAGTAATCCAGGCTTGACCTTCACAACTTCTCTCAATGTCCTCTCTGGGCCTCCATTCAGGTACACCCTGACACATGCCTTGCCTCAGCAGCTTTCCTTAGCCATGGAGGGAGATTCCACAAGCTCTTTTTTGTACCCTTGATTCTAAAGTCAGAACCATGTGGCCAAAGCTGCCAAGTTCTTCTGCTTGCTAGGGCTGGAACATGGTCCCTGAGTTCAAATACATTTATCCAAGTTTTCTGTTTTTGATGGTTTCCTTCACTGCCTAAGCTTGGCTGCCATAGAACTCACTCTGTAGACCAAGCTGGCCTCAAACTCAGAGATCTACCTCCCTTGACTCCAAAGTACAGGGAATAAAGGCTTGTGCCACTGCACCCAACCTTAAACTTTCCTTTAATTCCTCTTCATAAGTTGGAAGCTTAGCTGAGTGGGGTCTTTCCCTGAGCTCAACACTCCCAGTCTTTTCTTTAAATTTTTTATTTTCTTAAGCACTGGACTTATCTCTCTTATTCCTCCTGGTTTTCCTTTCTCCTCAAACTGTACATCTGGTTTTGTTCTTTGCTCAGCTTGCTCTTTTTCATTATAAATCTGCATCAGAGTAACCAACAATAGCCATGCAACAGAGTCAATACTAGGTTGCCTTGAAATCTCTCTGCCAATGCCAATAATCCAAAACTCTTCAATTTAACCTCAGGCAGACTTTTTGGACAAGGACAGAAAGCAGACATTATTCACCAATATTATAAGAATGATCTCTAGGACACTTACTAATATTCTTCGCCTCTGAAACCTCTTCAGCTGGCCTGTCACAATCTACATTGCTCTCAGCACCACTGCCTTTGCTGCTCTTACTAGTATGGCCCCTTAAGCCCCATTTAAAGTATTCAACTGCTTTCCTAGTCCAAAGTCTCCAAATCCACATTCTATCAACAAGGAACATGGTCAGACCTGTCTCAGCAACACTCCAATCTCCTATTCTACCCCTTGTACCAACTTCCAGCTTAGTCAATGTTCTATTGCTGTGAAGAGATACCATGACCATTGCAACTCCTATAAAGGAAAACATTTACTTGAGATGACTTACAATTTCAGGGGTTTAATCCATTATCAGCATGGAGGGAAGCACGGCAGCATGCAGGTAGACATGGTGCTCAAAAGGTTCCTAAAAGTTCTACATATGGATCTGCAGGCAGCAGTCAGAAAGAGACATTGGACCTGACTTAATTATTTGAAAGCCCAAAGCCCACCCCTAGTGACACATTTCCTTCAACAAAGCCATACCCACTTCCACAAGGCCACACCTCCTAATCACTGTCAAGTAATACCACCCCCTCATGATCAAGCTTTCTGATATATGAGCCTACAGGGGCCATTTCTATTGAAACCACCACACTGCATATCATGAAAATGCCACAGAAAAAGATGTTAACCAGATAGATGAACTAAAGTTGCAATGCTTCTAAATGGAAAATGCCTGGATCTTAACTCAGGTCTTTTACCCTAAGGACCCATACATTTTATGATTCTTGCTATATTTGAAGCATTACACAGGCTTATATTGAATACCTTCATAATTATATGTTATTAGAACAATGGTATCTAATGGTGGGGTTAAGAAATGGTTAAAATGTCACATTTCTCTGAATTTCCTTCAGGCTTTGTTGGCCTCCTTTGTTTGTTTGTTTGTTTGTTTGTTTTTCAAGACAGGGTTTCTCTGTGTAACCTTGGCTGTCCTGGAACCCAACTCTGTAGACCAGGCTGGCCCCAAACTCATAGAGATCCACCTGCCTCTGCCTCCCAAGTGCTGGTATTAAAAGTGTGTGCCACCAACCACCCACCTTTGTTGACATCTTAAACATTTAGTTTGGCAATGCTCTGGCTCAGGTCCTTTAACAACTGAACAAATGATATAATTTGGGTAAGCAGTTGAAAATCTACCCATTAATTTTGTTCACCATAAACTATACATGGTGGGTTTTCTTTTCAACAGGACATATCAAGGGTATCATAAAAAGTATTGTAAATGTTCCAACCTTAAAGACAGTAAGTAACTGAACATCTTTCAGAGGATATGATTGAAGATTAGCAACTACTCCTATGACAAGTTAACTGAACTCATCAAATTAAACTACTTTACAGGCCTTCAACTAAATTCATCAAATTACACTACCTCACAGGCCTTCAGATAGGATATCAAAGTCATAGATAGGTTCCTACAGTAAAGTAGAATTAGTACCTACCTCTCTACCTATGACACTTAGGTTTTCTAACATATAATCAAAATATGGCAGATTCCTAATGGGATTCCAGGACCAACATTGTTATCTATTCCCATGTGGCAAATGTCAGCAAAATACAGTGTCAGACTTGACACTTTTTCACCACTTATGTTGGCCCAGATATCAAGTTTATAAAATGAATTATTTTTCAATGAGTATTATGATGCTGACTTGATATGTTGCATCACATTATATATACATTGAGATCAAGAACAGAAAATGTAGTCTGGGTAACCAAAATTGAAATAGTCAGTGCGAAATTACTTACTTAATTTTTTTATATTTTATTAAGTTATAAAATTATATATATTAAATTATAATTTATTATATTGTAATTATATGATTTCCCCTTCCTTTTCCTCCCTCCAAATACTTCCATGTTACTCTACCTTTCAAATTTATTTCTTCTTTTTATTTATTGTTTTACACACGTACACACAAACACAGACACACACACAGACACACACACACACACACACACTCCTAAATGCATAAATATAACCTGTTTAGTCAGTACAATGTTTCTTGTATGTATATGTTTTCAGAGCTGCACTCAATGCTCAGGGATCATTGTGCAAGAGGTGGTGGGAAGATTGTAAGAGCCATAGGAACAGCAAGTTTGCTGTGAGATTTGTGTCTCCAAGGAATCTCAGAAGCCACACACATAAAATCTTACCAGCATAACTGGCTAAACATGAACTGAAGAAGGACACTAACAGGCATGCTAAAGTGGGCAAGGGAAAGCTCACATGGCCTATGCAAAGAACTGCAGGCAACTAGAAAATGCTGAGAGTTGGAGAAAGTCTTCCCCAGGGAAGAACACACCAATTGGACATCCAGCACTTAACTTCCTTTAATTCTCTTTCATCGAACGCTAAACTAAGCACATGTGGTGGTATTATGTCAGCACATGATTAGTTGCAGTTTTTTTTTATGGTTTCTTAACTAAGAAAATATACCACAAACTACACTTTGAAGGCATACCCATTATTTCCTAGATTGAATACCCTGAAAAACAGTTTATTTTCTTGTGACCCAGAAAGCAAATCCACTGGTGTGTATAGCATGCTTTAGGAAAATAATAATTTGTAAAAGGAGGCCTGGTATGTATGCGTTCAAGTATTTAAGAAATAATTCCCTATTTAAAAAAGTTAAAATCTGGACAACAGTAAGTTTTTGCAATTTTTTTTTTTTTTTTTTTTTTTTTTTTTTTTTTTTTTTTTTTTTAGAGAGAGTAGGATATTTATTGGTGAATTCACATCACATCCCAGAGGAAGGAATTTGCAGAGGTAGAGACCAAGGAGAAACTTGGAGAGACCATCTACCAACAGCTGTCTTCCAACTTTGAGCCACTGTCAGGTTCTCAGTAAGGAAAACAAAAAATTCCAATAAATGACAGAAGTTAGCACTCTAAAATGTAGATGTTAAGTTGGAACTTTGGCTTGTGGTGAAGTACAAGGGATTTGGCCACAGCCCTGTTACCGAATCTTTAGTGCCTCTGAGTAAGGCAATTAACATCTTCAAAGCTCCTTTACAAAGTCACAAAATATTGGAAAATAAGAACAGATACTTAATTGATTTGTTGTGAAAACCTATTATTGAAATAAATAAATAGATCTTAGCAATCAATAAATATAAGCTAATATAAATACACTGCATTTAATATATACTTTGAGAATGCTACCTGGCATCATAAGTTTCAAATTATCATGATTTCTATGAAGTCACACAAAGCTGTCTTGACTCTACAATAAATGAAAATTTAGTATTCTCACCTATGTAAGAAGTTAAGTTCAATAGCATTTAAATGTCTTATCCAATAGTTAATAATTTATATTTGTTAAACGAGCAAGGATCATATTTTCTTTTTTTTTTTTTTTTGTAACAAGGTTTAAAATATGATTTACTTTATTTGAGAGAACAAAGTCTCAAAACGTACCCTAGATTGATCTTGAACTCAATAAGTCACCCGCCTCTAGAGTTCTGGGATTACAGAGACACCTGAGGATACAAATTTTAATAAAAATTTTCCCATGGATATTTGTAAAATGATATTTCATTGTATAATAGTTGATAGTGTATTCAGACCACAAAATAATAATACAAAATAAACTAATTGTGCCTATATGTATCAAAAGGAATAACTCTGAAGGAAAAAAGCATAATTTTAAAGCAATTCTAGAAAGATATACATAATCTTTCAATATATAAAGTTCAAAATTGGCATAGTGAATAATATATTATGCATATAAAATTTGCATTACAATAAAGGAGAAAATAAGCAGATGGAAAGTTTTTGCATGAATCTAGAACATCCCATCATTCTCTGCAGGAGGAAGAGACATAAACTCAGGAAAGAACTAACACACTTCAAAGAAACTGGTGTGGTTGTGGTTTGTAAACAGTTGGCATGTGCCTGAACTAGTTAACTTTCTCATTGTTGATGAAGTGCCGGACAACAGCAATGGAATGAAGGAAGTGTCTATTTGGGCTCACAGTTTAAAAGGACACAAGCTGTCATGGAAGGGCATGAGACAGGGTCACATCAAGTCTGCAATTAGGAATCAGAGAGAAATGAAGGCTGGTGCTCAGCCACCTTCCTGCTTTTCCCTTTCCTCTTTTCCCTCAGTCTGAGTCTCTGGTGCCTTGAATGACACTCCCTATATCCAGGGTAAGTGTTCCCTCCACTGCTAAGCTTCTCTGAAAACACACTTATGGACACATCTAGCTGGGTGTGTCTCCTAGATGACTCTAAATACAGTCACTGTTAAAACTGAAGATTGATCATCATGATGCCCAAATGTTTGCTGCGGTTGTTATTGCTAATGATATTTAAACTGTGGTTGTACCATAAACACACATTTTTATGTTTGAGATACCTCACACTAAGGCATCTTAAACCCTATGTGCAAACAAAGAGAATCTAACATTAAAACAGTACTTACATGTAATCAATGATTCTGGGGACTGCACAGTTGGTACCCAACCCCATATGCAAGATACTGTTGGCGTCACTGTACACAAATCCACTCATATCACCACATGTGGCTCTTTAGTATGCTTTTAGGCAGGCTGAGTTTTCAATAAGATTATCACTGATGACCTGTCAGGATCAAGACTCTAATGATTTCATATCTTCCTATACTTTTCCTCAAGTCTGGACCGGGAAAAGTAGGATGGATTTAACAACTGGTCCTGACAAGGTTTTTGCAATTTTGAGGTTTTAAAACATTGAATATTTTGGGGGAACATTCACAGACTCAGAACTGAATTTTTTATAGGAAGAGTCTGCAAAATTGCAGTGCAGTCTGTTTTCTCTGGAGCTAACTCAAATTAGGCGAAGAAGAAACCTCTCCTCCTAGGTCTACTGTTTATTTGGGCCTTTTCTGCTAATTGGCTGACCCTGGCTGACCCTGACCCTCCAGATGGAGGCGGCTCCAGTTTAGAACCAGGTTCTGAGATGCAGATTTGTATGCAAATGTCATAAGGGATGTTCAGGATCAGAGAGGGAAAGGAGCAAAAATCATCCCATGGGCAGTACTCAGGAAAAGATGCTGTACTGAAAAGTACCCCAACCAAGGCAAAGGAGCTTTCCTACCTACAGATCAGGGAATCTACCAGTTGTCTGTCACCTATTGGCATGTTTTGGTACAGTAAACAGAAGCAAGAGCACAGAAATGGTATGAATAGTACCGGGAACCAAATGTGAAGGCTCATGATAGTAACCCAAGCACTTGTGAGTAAGAGGCAGGAGAGTCACAAGGTCAAGGCCAGCTAGGGCTGTGTAGAAAATACAAGGCTGGTCTGGGCTTCATACAAGATAGTCTCAGTAACAACAATGAAACAAACAGAAACCTGCTCCTGAGAAAGCACTTCCTTTGCCTGCTCGAGATTGTCTTCTGGAGTCCAGAGGCAGAAATTATGATTTAGATTTTTCCTTTATATAGCTTGAGAATATTTTGATTTTAGAATAAAGAAACTGACTGAGTCTCTCATCTAGTATAGCTTAGTCCATTGTTCACACAATTCCATTAGATTCCACCTCTCTGTTTTGCTTTTGGGTTTAGTCTGTCCTTACAGGAGTTTTCAGCTGCGCCAGTATCTCCCCTCATGTCCACAGCACTCCAAGCTTCATATATACACACCACCCAACCCAAGCAGAAAAGAAGGAATCCACATCCAAATTCTCCCAACAAAAACACTCGACTACCTGCACATATCCAGTTGAGACCACATGACAAATCCCATTCCAGTTGATAGGGTCGTGGAAACCCAATGTGTTCATTGGCTTAAGCTTAAGCCTATTATATGCTGATTGCCAAATCTTGCTCCATTCTGTGAATAATTATATATTATAATAATATAATATTCAAGTGTCATTGTTTAAATTCTGTATGTCATAAAGAGAGAGAAAAAATAGATGCTAGGATGCGTGAAAAGAAATCAGCCACTTGTATCACATTCTTAGTGTAAACTAAATTGTTTTTTTTTTTTTTTTTTTTTTTTTTTTTTTGGTTTTTCGAGACAGGGTTTCTCTGTGTAGCTTTGCGCCTTTCCTGGAACTCACTTGGTAGCCCAGGCTGGCCTCGAACTCACAGAGATCCGCCTGGCTCTGCCTCCCGAGTGCTGGGATTAAAGGCTAAATTGTTTATATTCTGAACCTAATTCATTTCAGGCTACAAATATGGTAGTGTTTGAGTGAAGCTATTAACCCAGTTAGAATTATGGTGGAAAGAGAGGTAAGGAATTCCTAGAAGTTATACTATGGTGCACAAAACATGGGATATACCTTCACCACTGCCTCTTTACCTTATCTCTACAAGACACTATTATTTCTGTTAATTAGAATTTCCTTAGGTTTAATACAGGGCTAGACAAAAGAGTGAGATTCAGTCTGCTAGTCATGTGACTATTCCTAACCATTGCTTCTTTTATTCACTCAATAAATGCAAAGTAGCAAAATATATCAGGCACTTGTCTGTGTACTAAAGTACAGTGGTATGGGCTGGAGAGATGAGAGATGGCATAAATGGTTAGGATCATTTGTTGCTCTTACTGAGGACCGAGTTGGGTTCCCAGTACCCACATGGTTGATCACAACTATTTATAACTCCAGTTCCAGGGGCATTATATGGTAATACCTCTTCAAGTACTAGGAGAAAACTTGGTGTAGGTACATACATGCAGGTAAAACACTCATACACATAAAATAAATAAATCTAAAAAATGCAAGTGTAGTGACAAAACAGTGGGTGTCTGTTGTCAGTGGAAGGTTGTTGTGGTGGTTTGAATAGGTATGGCCCCCATGGACTCATGTATTTGAATGCTTGGCCTATAGGAAGTGGCACTATTAGGAGGTGTGGCCTGGTTGGAGGAAGTGTGTGGGGTGTGTTTTGAGGTCATACATGCTCAAGCTAAGCCCATTGTGGGACAGTTCACTTCCTGTTACCTGCAGATCAAGATGTAGAACGGTCAGCTCCTTCACCAGCACCATGTCCTACTATGGTGATAATGGACTAAACCTCTGAAACTGTAAGCCAGCCCCAATTAAATGTTTTCCTTTATAAGAGTTGCTGTGGTCATGGTGTCTCTTCACAGCAGTAGAAACCCTAACTAAGACAATTGTGCACAGTAACAAATAGGCGAACAGTTTATCAAGGTACTCTTAGAGAAACAATACATACCACAAAGGAAACAAAAATGAAACAAACTTGAAGTTGAAAAATCAGAGTTCATCTGAAAGAGGTTTGGTATGACACTTGATTGACAAGAAGAAGCCAGTAGCACAAAGATGCAGGGCACTAAAGACAGAGGGAATATCATGCACAAGGTAGAAATAGGAATAAAGTCAATGCATAAGACAAGAGAACAAGGGTGAGGGTGGGAGTGTGGTGAGTGACAGGAGAGATGGACACAGTCAGGGCACATGGCAGGATCCTGATGTGAGCTCTGTGTCAGTTCCTGCTTTTCTTCCATCTCTGATTCTGCTCTTGGGGCAGAGGCTCTTGAAGTGCTGGAGCATCCACAAATCTGGTAAGTCTTGATAGTTTGTTTTGCACAACAATCATTTCTTTTCTTCTTTACAAGTTTGATATTAAAACGTCTATTTTCTGTCCTGACTTTATTTTTACCATATTTATTGTGCAGGCTTATAAAAAGAGTGCTGATAAAATTTATTTTCACAAAAAGAAATCATACATTTTTACATCATTTCTGCTGACTTAATAAAATAGCATGGGCACTTCTCCATGTCAATCTTTTTAATGGTTGCATGATGTTGGTGGATGTGTGATAATTCATCCATTGTCTACTGATAGATATACAGATCCTTTATAGTTCTTTAGTATTGTAAGCATTTCTGCAGCATTCCATGAATCTCCTTTCTTCTTCCCTCCTTCCATCTCACTCACCAACAAAACCCCAACAGTTCCAGTTAAAACAAATGTCTTTGGATTCCTGTTCAACAATTTATGTAGGATGAATTTCCCATTATGGAATTACTGTGAGAAAGTATGAGAGTTAGGATAAATATTGCTAACTGCCTATGAAAATGTTGTACCATCCTCCTCCCACACTTGGCCAATGCTGAAACCTGTCAATCTTCTTTTATATTTGCAAATGTGATAGAGAGAGAAAAAAAACAGAAGTTCTTATTTTATTCATCCACAGACTTGGATTATGCTTCCTTATTTCTTCAGTGCTTTATCTCGAGGTTCTTTGCCAATTCTTGGTAATTACAATAGTCTCCCAAGGTAGACAGGATCATCTTTCCAACTGTGCCCTAACTCTTCTTTGTAATAAAACACCAACACTAATGCTCATACACTACTTCTTGTCCTAGCCAATCACAGTGAGCTCCTGTAGCCTCCTTTCAAGCATTGCACTCTGGTTGCCACCTCCTAATTTTTTAACTTCCTATACTGTGCACACTGAAAACTATCATCAGTACTCCTTCGTCAAGTTCCCATATTGGGGGTTCAAGATTAACACCAAGGAAGACTGTCTTTGCTGGTAAGGAATTTATTCAGTGAGTTAATTAATGTCCTGGAAAGGCAGCATGACATGCTGAGGAGGGTTTAGACCCATGTGGCAGAGTGAAGATCCCTTTTATAAGTTTGATGGGGAAGTTTCATGGCATGTAATTGATGAATAGGACATCACTTGCACTGAAGTTTTCTCTGATTCTGTGGTATCAGGGGGAGGGGCAAATGCTGGGTCCTTCAGTTAATGTGTGTCCATCATAGTGGCCATCATGTGGGTAGGCACTGGTTGCTTAGGATTCCTGGCATGCCTTCTATGGGAAACTGAGAAATCTGACTCACAGGAAGACATTTGTAATAAGGTGCCTGGAATTTCCTTGCTGCAGTAGGAAGTAAAGAGCTGGCTATGAGGATGGACAGAGAAAAAGCATGCTCTCTTAGTAAACATGGCCTGAGAGTCCCCTAGCCCAAACTTAAAACCTACTCTGTCCTGATGCTTCTTAGCCTTCTCACCTGGCTCAGCTTTTCAACATATGTCACTATAATTGCTCCATATACATCTTCCCTTCTCACTCCCTCCTTCACACTCACCAACAAAACCCCAACCCAGTTAACACCAGTTCACTCTCCACCATTCATCTGTGTCAAGACATCTAGAAATGGCAAAAGGCAATGCTAGCACAAAAAACCCCTGTCATGCTAACTGGCCTCACTTGTCTTTATGAGCATTAACCTTAAACACTGTCCTTGTACTGACCCAGAATCTTATTGTCTGCCCAAGTCGCTTCACTCTCTGACCTTCCTTCATGACTAGCTTCCAGTTTCTTTCCCTCCCTGATGCCCAATGCTTTCTTTTCCTTTCAGCATGTGATGATGACCCGATTCGCTAAAATAATAGAAACCACAGAGGAAAACTTATTCTTGCCACCAACATTTAATATTCCCTGTGTCTTCCTCCTGTTACTGCAGATGAACTGTCTCTGCACTGATCCAAGGCCAATTTTCAGTCAAGGGAACTTGGAGTCATAAATAGGGATATTGACTTGGGAGTAACTCAATCTTGCACATGGGTTGGGCAGGGTATGGAGTGACAGATCTGCCATCAGTTCTCTCACACACTGACATCAACAGGATCTAAGGCCTCATGTTATCTTGGGAATGTGCAGGACCCATAGATCATATCACAAGTTAAGACCTTAAAAAGTAAAATGGCTTTCCAAAAGACAAGCACATTCTTTTAAAAAACACTGACAACCAGAGAAAAGATGCAATCAATGTAACAGTAGCTTCACAAGACTTGTTTTTTTTCCTCCCATAGAATTAACCAAAAATTAATAAAAATGAGTTTGGATTTTTTTTAAAAATTTATTTATTTTTATTTTTGACAGTTTCATGGTTATATATAGTGAATTTTACTTCATCTGTCCTTGTATTAACCTGTCTCATCACCCCTTATTTTCTAGTGAAACACTTTGTTCATAACAAATCCCCCTCTTACTTCCATGACTTTTTTCTGTGTGTGACTCACTGAGTTTAACAAGGTTATCTGGCTGAGCCAGATGGGAGGTTATTTACTGGGTATAAACAACTTGTTAATTGTTAAAACAGTGAAGAAAGTAGCACTCCCTTCCCCAGCCAACATTAACCGTCAATAGTTCTTTGGAGAAGGGTGGGGTTTCATGAACCCTTTCCTGTACATGGTGAACAATTAAAGGACTCACGTCTATGCAGGTTCTGTGCATATAACCACATCTGCTGTGCGTTCATGAGTATGTGACTTTACATGTCAAGTAAAGAAGACGGTGTTTTGCAGACATTCTTCTCAACCTCTGGCTCTTACAATCTTTCTACTTTCTTTCTTTCTACTTCTTCTTCCACAAATTTTCCTGAGTCTTGGGTAGGGAGTGTGATAACAGGTATCCTGTTTAGGACCAAGCACCCCATGAGCACTGACTTGAACTAGTTTTGAATTTCTGTATTAACTAATATTCATTTAAAACAAAACTTCTCTGATGAGGGTTGATATCTGCACTGATCTATAGGTACAAAGATAAGTATTTAGAATGAAGCTTAATGTCATGTACACTTAGAAAATAGTAAGTTCTCCCCTAGCATCTATAAACTCCCAAACCATGAGTTCTTCACCAGGTGATTTACAACATGAGTTCCCGTCTATGGAGTGGGCCTCAAATCTAATCAGAAAACACGGCGTTATTCCTATAACGTCCTTGCCACTATTATATCAATGAGCACATCTTATCAGGCTGGCCATTATTGTAGCTTACAGGGCTCATGCCTGGGTAATACCATTGTTGGCTTTTCTCCTTCAGCAGCCTGTATAGAACTTTCTGATACTGTGAATGTAAAGGCTTCCAGATCAATACTAGCTTGAATTAGTCATGTCCTTTGACAAAAGTATGTAACGTATTCACTAATAAGATCTTATTATCAAGGTCTGGTGGGCAACCAAGGACAATGGTAATAGTCTATATTGTCTTGGGGGGGGGGGTTCTCTAGAGAGCCCTCAGATAACATCTCAAAGGAAGGTAGCTCATACTTGCCCATGGGAGTTTATTTAATAACCCTTGGCTTCTGAAAAGAATATTGTCTGTGGTAGAATATTAGTTGAAGATGTGTTACATTTGTTTAGGCTGTGGAACATTTGTTTAATGATGCAAAGATCATCATAATGTATTGCATTCTTTTATGTTGCATTTGTTTAACTCTGTGAAGCTGTGTTACTTTGCTTGTCTAAAACACCTTATTGGTCTAACAAAGAGCTGGATGGCCAATAGCTGGGCAAGAGAAAGGATAGGCGGGACTGGCAGGCAGAGAGAATAAATAGGAGGAGAAATCTGGGAAGAGAGGTTGGGGGAGCAAGCAAAGGAGGTGAGGAGGATGCTGGGGGCCACAGCCAGAATGGAGTAAGAAGGAAAGAAAAGGTATACAGAAATAGAGAAAGATAAAAGCCCAGAGGCAAAAGCTAGACAGGGTATTTGAAGTTAAGAAAAGATGGCTAGAAACAAGCCAAGCTAAGGCCAAGCATTCATAAGAAAGAATAAGCCTCCGTGTGTTTATTTGGGAGATGGATGGCTGCCCCCAAAAAGAACAAAAAGCAAAGAGTTAAAAAAAAAGAACTGATTACAATTATCCTTAGATAAGATATCTCCATTCAAACTTTGTTTTTAGAGCTCATTTTACAGCTTTTATTGGATGTTCTGAAGCCAAACAGCTGGAAGTGTGTGGAAAGAATTTATGTGGCATAAAGAATGGTATAAATTATATTATTAGAGGAGTGTAAATGCATTCTTTATCAGAACTATTATAGCTGCTCAAAAATCCATTTTTCTCAGACATTAACCCTCCAAAATCTTTTTTAAAATTATACTTTTAGAACGTTTATAAAACAATATGTTTCCATATGGCTTTTTTCAAACATTCTCAATGTTCCTTATCCCTTCCTGACCCCATTCTCTGTCCTATATGCCCAACCCCCTCCCCATCTTAAACATTCTCCCCCATATTTCACTTTATCCCTCTCATACCACATGTGTTTCATAATCCTCCATCCCTAAAGATCTTTCTCCCCACCTCTAATAGTCCCTTACTAGTTTCCTTGCTTCTACAGATATTCAGGGTTAAATATACAAATCTAAGTTTTCAAAGCTAGGATCCATATATGAAAGAGAGCATACAGCAACTTTCTTTCAGAGTCCAGGTAACTACAATCGGCATCATTTTTTTCCAGTTCAATCCATTTAACTGCAAGTTTCATTTAACTGCAAGTTTCATAACTTAATTTCTCTTTGAAGTTGAAAAAATCCATCATATATATGTACCACATTTTCATTATCCACTCATCAGTTGGTAGACAACTGGTTTATCCATTTCCTGGCTATTGTGAAGCAATAATGATGAGCAAGTACCCCTATAATCAGATATAATATCTTTTAGGTATATTCCCAGGAGTACTATAGCTGGGTCATATGGTCATCCTATCTTAATTACAAAAAGACATTTTTGAAAAATGTGGTGAACACTGTAATGAGAGAAAAATCAAAAATACCTAAATATAGAATAAATTAAATTAAATTGAAATAAATAGTGGAACTGTACATAAACGTTCTCTTTTGGAAAATAATGCAATGAAAAGATTATTTTTTAAAGTTTCTATAAAATATTTTTAAATTTGTTGATTTATCTTATTTTTTCTTCAATTTGGAGATTAAGAAATTAGAAAAAATATAAAACAAGAAAAATATGTTGATTATTCCTTTTAGGAGCACCTGTCCTTTATTGTTTACTATAATAACTCAAAGCCCCAGTTTAAAGACTCATCAATCTCAGTCATTTCCATTTTGGGCTCAGTAGGGGTGAAGAAGAGAAACAGAGAACAATCTGTGTACACAACTGGCTTGATGATAAGCAGCAAGCAGCAGCCAGCAAAGTCAGTGACGCACACATGGGTTCAAACCATAAAAACCGGGAAGGAAAACATCTGTGGTTCTCTGAAATAAACAAGCAACTTAAAGCCCAAAGAAAACTGTGCACAAATACTGTGGTATGGCATATGAGTTCAGGAGGCATTAGCAAAGGAATCAGGTGTCCCACTGATATTTGAGCCATCAGGGAAGAAAACCCAGAAGGAATATAGATACATTGAATTGAAGATAAGGTAGTTTGGAAAAACTGGCCCTGTTTGGAAATAAAACCTACCAAATGCATTTTGCTTTTGCCAAAACAGAGAAATAGAACATGAAATTCAATGGCTAGAGAGATGGCTCAGTTGTTAAGAACATTGGCTGCTCTTCTAGTGGACCCTAGTACAATTCCCAGCACCCACATGGCAGCTCACTAACTCCAGTTTCAGGAGGTCTGATGCCCTCTTTTGGTCTCCACACATACCAGGCACACAAAGACATGGTGCCCAGAGATACATGAAGACGAAAAACTCATACTTAAAACAAAAATCTACAAGGATCCCAACACAAAAGATATTTTGGAATAAAATATACTTTAAAAGAAGTATGATATTTTTGCTACTCATACTTCAGGAGATTGAAGAAAGTTAGGCCTTATGAAATAATTGATGAAATATAAGCCAAGGAATAAGATAAAAAATAAAGAAAGAAACTATAGGAAAATAATAACCACAAGAAGAAATTAGATGTATTAAAAAGAACAGGAAAGAAACTCAGCAATGTAGAAATTCCAGGCTGCAGGAAAAGACAGGACTATGAAAAGCCAGACAAAAATATAAGGCCAAGAAGATTCTCAAATTTAAAAACACAAAAGTATATGAGCACAATGAAAAATTAATGTATTTGCATTATATGCTAAAGGTAGGTATTGAGGAACAGAATGAATGGCCTCACAAAAATTTACACAATAACCTCAAGGAGTGAAAAAGACTTGAGTAAAATTTCTGCCTATTTTAGGAAAAATTTAGAAATAACTTGAATAGAACTGTATCTTTAAGTTATTAAACCGCAAGGATTAAAAAAAAATTAGATGGTCAGCAAAAATGGCTCAGTTACAGCTCCACTTGAAAAGCTGGGCCCGAGAGTGCATGCCTGTAATGCCAGGGCTGGGGAGGCAGGAACAGGAGGCTCCCTGGGCCTTGCTGGGCAGCTAGTCTAGTGTCATCAGTGAGCTCCAGCTTCAGTGAGAAATACTGCCTCCAAAAAACAAGGTGGAGAATGAGAGTGAGAGTCATTGAGGAAGACAGCTGATGTCAACCTCACCTCTGTTCTTTATAAAACACATGCACATACCTTCTAGAACATTTGCACATGTGTGCATGCGTGTGCGTACACACACACACACACAGACTGACTGACTATAGACAGGCATTTAGGACTTGATATTTTTTCCCACATTATAGATGTAAAAGCAAGTGAACATTTTCTGTAGAATGCTTAAAACTATAGAAATACATATGTTAGGTAAATTAATATGTTGAAAAAATTAAACCCTACAAATGTAAATAAATCGTTAACATCTAATTACATAAAATTTAATTTATTCATATCTTAAACTTCCATTTTCAAAAAAATATGAGCTGCCAGATAACACATTAAAAAAGGACCCAGTTCAATTAAAAATTAAGATAAATAATCTTTTAATAAATATGAGTATAGCTGTTTTTTGTTTGTTTTTTTTTTTACTCTTTTGGAGAGGCTGCCACCCAGCTCACCAATAATCACATGGAGGCTTATTCCTTCTTATGAATGCCTGGCCTTAGCTTGGCTTGTTTCTAGCCAGCTTTCCTTAACTTAGATGATCCTGTCTATCTTTTTCCTCTTGGCTTTTATCTTTCTCTATTCCATATACCTTTCTTTACTTCCTACTCTGTGTCTGGCTGGTAGCTGGGTGGTTGGCCCCTGGTTTTCTCTCTCCTTCTTCTTCTCTCACTCCTCAATCTTCTCTCCCCAGATTTCTCTTCCTATTAATTCTCTCTGCCTGCCGGCCTTGACTATCCTTTCTCCTGCCTAGCTACAGGCTGTTCAGTGTAGCACGAATCTTAAAAGGTCTTATTAATAAAAACAAACCTGGAGCCAGGTATTGGGGTGAACACTGAAAGATCAGAGAGACAGAACAGGCCACAGCTTCCTCACCTTGCCAACTCCTCAGCTGATCCTGTTTCCTCAGACTGGAAGCCTCTAGGTCTTCATCCAAACAGATCTCAGCTGAACTGCTGCTCAAAAGCCTAAAAGCTTAACCATGCTCTAGTTCCTGGTCCTCACACCTTATATACCTTTCTGCTTCTTGCCATCACTTCCTGGGATTAAAGGCGTGTGTCACCATGCCTGGCTGTTTCCAGTGTGGCTTTGAACTCAGAGATCCGGATGGATCTCTGCCTCCAGAATGCTAGGTTTAAAGGTGTATGTGCCACCATTTTCTGGCCTCTATGTCTATCTAGTGGCTGTTCTATCCTCTGACCCAGGTAAGTTTATTAGGATGCACAATATATTGGGAGACACAATATATCACCACAGTTCAGCTCTTTATTGGACCAATCAGGTATTTTAGACAAGGAAAGTAACATAGCTTCACAGAGTTAAACAAATGCAACATAAAAGAATGCAACACCTCTTTAAAGAAATGTTCCACAGCATAAACAAATGTAACACATCTTCAACTAATATTCCACAACATATAAGGCACATAAACTATTTGGAATAAACATGCACTAAAAAAAGTAATCCTTTCCTGAGAACCACACGTAACTGGACATCCTGTATTTACTGAAACCCTATGTAATAGGAGAAATATCGTACAACATAAAATTATAAAATACTTTTTAAAAAAGAAATATGTACTCTTTAAAATGTATCACTGGTCTCAGTGCTGTGACAAAATCCATTTGAGAGCGAAAGGGTTTATTTTGGCTTATGGTTTGCGGATGCAGTGCATCATGCCAGGGAGGCATGGTCACATCAGATCTACAGTCAGTTGTATATTTGAATGACCACTAAGTGTAGAAAACAAAGCTGTGAAGTTCACTGTAATAGAGAGTAGGAGTGGAGATGTCTCCATAAGTCAGGACTATTGAAGGATTATACTGCTCAAGAAAAGATGGGCTAATAAAATAGATTCACCATACTCACAAAAGGAGAAAACAAGAAACTTGTCTTCCCTGGTTTAGGCCTCAAGTAGAATCAAAACAATTTCTCTGAGGTACAGCAAAGCATGAGCTCTCCCCAAAACAAATTTGGACTTCTGATCCTGGAAACTGAAAGATGACAAATTAAAGTCATTCTAAATTAGTAAATTGATAATATGAAACAGCCAGAAGAGACAAACATAAATTTCCTCCCAAGAAATGTGCAGAGAGAACCATGCCAGCCATTAGTTCACTCCCCAAAGTGACAGAACGCGTGGGGAAGCAGCCATCAGTCATAAAACAATCAATGAACACATAAGGATATTGCCAAAGAGTAGAGCTGCAAAATTAGAAGCTCAGGAACTTCCTTTTTGGGCTTAAAAATTTTTAATCAATATGTATCTGCTGTACACAGTGATGGATTTCATAAACACATTCTCATCCAAGTATACTGTGAACTTTGAACTTGTTCACTGTTTCCTAGCTTCTCGTTTGTCTTCCATTGCTCCTGACAGTCCATCCCCTTCTCCTGGGCAAACATCCTTATAGTTTCATTTCATATATAAAGATTATTATATATATATATATCATCTAGGCTTTATTTTATTATATATAATATATTATGTTATATAAATGTAATTTAGACTTTATATATATATAAAGAATATATATATATATATATATATATATATATATATATATATATATAAATATAAAATCTAGGCTCCACACATGAGGGAAATGTAGTATCTTGCCTCTCTGAGTTTGAGTTATTTTGTTTAAGGTCAACAATTACATCCATTTTCCTGAAAAATGCTTTAACTTCTTAAAAGGAAGTTATTTTAGAAATTAGGTAATAAAGTTATTTTAAAGACACTTTTAGGCATTCAACCAATATTGTAACCAAAGGGTAGAGTTAGAAATATAGTAAAAATTCTGTAATCCCCGATACATGGGAGACTGAAGCAGGAGTATCACAAATTTGAGGTCAATCTTCAAGACTTAGGAAGACTGCACAAAGAAATACACACCATTGATAGATGGAATCAGAAAACTGGAATACAAAGTTAAAGAAATTATCCAAAATGAAGTACAATAAGAGAAAGTTGTGGAAAATTTAAGAAATAGGGATCTCTGATATAGGTCCCACAATGCTGCTGAAGGAAGGACTAAGGAATACAAAACCAAAGTAGTACTTTAAGAGATCATTCTAGAACCTAGTACAGTCATTCCCATGTAGAACCAATAAATCCACACTTAGAATTTTGGCATTTTAACTAACCCTGAAAGATAACAGGCTTTAAAATAAGCCCTTCTGATAAGACCATACTGATCAAGCTTTCCAAATGACAACTTTGTATCATTTATCCTAACTTAATTGTTCATATCCTTTTACCTTGTGATCCTACTGTTAGTTTATTCTTAGAAAATAATGTGATAGCAAAGGCTTTTATCTCTGTACAACTTACAACAATATTTTTGTGTACAGTCTAGCTAAAGGTGGTAGGAACACAATAAAAATTGTAAATCATAACTTAATGATGCCCCAGGATGTTATGTGGTAACAAAAACTGTGATGTGTATAAATCATGTTTATTGACAACGGCAGATCTCCAGAACTAGTTCATTAATGAATAACACATATAGCAGAAAAACATACTTCATATAGTTTGACTCGTGTGCTTGTATATAGGTGTGTATGTATCTCTATCTCTCATACACACACACACACACACACACACACACACACACACACACACACACATATGTTTTATATATATATAGCTGTCTCTGGATATTGGGTTTTCATGGAATTTTCTTCCCAACACAAAGAAAAAGTCATTGCTGTGACTGTCCTGGTTTCATTCCTGTTGCTGACCAAAAGCACCGTGGGGAATACAGAGAGTTTAACAGTTTCAGTTTACAGTCTGTTAATTTCAACAAGTCAAGGCAGAAATGTAAACCATTGTATCTGTAGTCAAGAGCTAAAGGCAGATAAACAGAGGGACCCTTCCTTGCTTGCCCAATACTCAGCTAGCTTTCTTCTCTCTCATACTATTCAAGACCCCCTGCCTAGCGAACTGTGCTGCCCACAATGAGCTGAGTCTTCCTACATCAATTGACTATCAAGACAATTCCCCATAGACTTCCCCACAGACAACCTGATCTAGACTATTTCGCATTAAGACTCTCTTCCCAGGGCCTATAGAGATAACAAAATAACAAAAAACCTGAAAGAGTCATTGCTGCTCTTTCAGAGGAGCCAACTTTGGTTCCCAGACCCCATATATGGAGACCCACTGCTGCTTGTAACTCCAGTGCCAGGACAGCCTCATGATGCCCTCCTTGAGCTCTCCAGGCACTCACATACACATGGCAAACACAAACACACACAAATAAAAAAATGAATCTTAAAACAAAACAAAAAAAATGACTTCATTTACTGGTGGTTCTAGATTATGTCATGTTGACAGTTCAAAATTACTGAAATAATAACAGAAAAGTAAAGCACAGTAAGGTCCAAGAGAACCTATGAAGTTTAATTTTAACTCCACTATGGAGTTCTCACAAGATTCTGTAAAAGAATATGCAAATTGATTTAAGTGCCTTGATTGTTAGTCTAAATTATGAAATCCCATTGGTCCTATCTTCAAAACTCAAAGATCTAGATACAGTTGGCTGATTGTTTTAGCAAAGCAATGGATCGTAACTGATTTCTCACCAGTGGAATAGGAGCAGGATTTATGGCTTTGTTACAGTCCCAATGACCCACACCAGGAGAACCATGTCACCAGAACACCTACAGCTCTGGAATCCATCAGTGTTCTTGCTATGATTCAGAACTGTTTTATTTACCATCCCCAAACATATTTTTAATTACTTGCTGCAACATGGTGATAATTCCAGTTTTGAATGGTGTATATTTCTCATTATGAATCTAAATACACAGAATGTTTGCTCTGTTTTCAGTCACCACACTGTGTGAAAATGGTGTATTAAAAATAGTATGACATATTTGCATATTTATCAGTATTAAAAACCTCACGAAACAGTTATTGCAGATACACAGCTGTTACTTTTCAAGTATTTTTAAAGGAGCCATGTCTCCTTTCCAAAATAAAATACACACATGTTCAGTCTGAGCCAGAGGAGTTGCAGAGTTTTCAAAGTAGAATACATTTTTTTAGTCACTGTGTCCAAATGGCAATTTTTTAAACCTAGAATGATAAACTTGTTCCTTTGCCAAGTCAGATATTATACATTGTAAACAAAAAGTAATTCTGGAAGTGCCTACAAATTAAAATTGCATTTCTTCACAGTGAACATTTATCTACACTGCAGAGCACATAAAAGAACATTGCCCTATTATCAACCACCACACAGAACAGCCTGCTTTGTGACTTCATATGGCAACTCCTCTTGTAATCTTTATTTTGCACTTTCATATATGTATATGATGTGCATATATGCATGTGTGTGTGTGCATGTATGTGGTTATGTGACCATGCACACATATGTACGGTGGCCAGAGGTGATAAGTGTCTTCTTCCATTGTTCTCTTTATTTTAGGCAGGGTCTCCAGCTCATGACTCTGCTAGGCAGCTTTCTCTGGGGATCCCTGTTTTCTAGTGCTGGGATTATAGGCATCCTGTGGCTCAGCATTTGTGTAGATGTGGGGATCTGAACTCTTCTTGCCCTAATGAACACTTTATCCACTGAGCCATCTCCCCAGCCTGAAACATTCCCTGTCTTCATTACTGCTAATAGAATCGCCTTTATTTTTAATCATCAAGGAAACGTTATACCTCCACAGTGTTAGCTGTATTATCTTTGCAGTTACCAGAAAAGAGACCAAAACATTAAAAACAATTATATTACATTTCATTTTGTCTAGAGTTTTAATATTTCTTTTGGTTTTTAGAAAGATATGTTCTATTTAACTCGGTAATTGTAATCACATGCAGCTGATTACCATACAATTCAAATGACCCCAAGTTCTCATTTTAGTCTTGTGGTCCCTCTGCCTGTTCACGTTTTGCATTTTCATTACAATCATCATGTACAGTATTGTACCACGTAAGGACATTTTCTTGCATGTATACTATATGTAGAGAATATGTCCCTGTACCCTCTACTCCATCCCCTTTCTCCTTTTAAAAGCTTATAAACACAGCTGAAGCACAGGTCTAACATTTATTTTGTAGTTCAATTTCACAATGTTAAATAAATAAGAAAGGATTGTCATCCATTAAATTAAAAGTTTGCCACTTTGTAGCATTAATCCTATTAGAAAAAGATGATTCCTGTCTAACTCAATCATCAAGAGGTCTTTATTGCTTGAAGTACTAATTGATTATGTTCTCATTAAGGTCAAAAGTACACTTGGTTGACCAGAGGCAGCCAATTAGCAAATTGTCAGCCATGCTTATTTACATTGACTGAACATAATGGTGGTTATAGGACTGTCAAGTCAGAAGGTCACTGAATCTGTCATGCACTCTGCCCTCCAAAAGGGCAGCAGTCACTCAGGCACCAGAATGCATTTATAACGCAGATTTAGCGTATAACTGACTTAAATCACTCTTGGAAAACAGGTGTTTCATTCTCTTTTGATAAATATACCATTTCTTTGTAAAATACCTGAGGTTCAATTGAAATCCTGGAGTTAATTGTGTTTTGGGATGCTTGTTCAAGGGGCAGTTTACACTTGAAACTCCAAGTAGCTGCTTAAAGATGAGGTTGATCCAGTAAGACTCTTCACAGCAGCCATTTCCTCCTGCTGTGACTCATTGCGGTAAATTGGGCCTCAGTGGAGGGATAGAAGCAGATTGGAGGTTCACTTGCATCAGGACACTGCGATGCTTTCTGAATACTTAGGCTGATATGGAAAATTGCATATTTGATATAGAACAAAGGGGGAGTGCAATTCTGTTACTCACAGAGCAGTCATGTAAAATGTCTAACTAGTTCCTGAGTCTTTTGTCATCATGAAGCATCACCCCCATTGAAATGATAGTCATTTAACTAGCTGGGTATATCAACATTGTTTGTCTTTTTTTCTATGAATTCTCTTTTATATACATTTAACATCACTTTCCCTTTAATTTTTCAGTTATGGTTTAGCTGTCACTGGTGACTACATGAATTAGATTTTTATGAGAAAATACTTTCGTTGAGCACATCATTTTTATAAGCTGTGCCTATAGATCAAACTAGAAAGCAACCTAGTTAACCCAGAATCTTCACTGGACATTCTTCCTTGCTGCAAATGGGAGCCTATCAAAAGACACAGTTCATTGGTTCTACTGATGAATGTCATGAACAGACACAAGATCCTTCAGCTCAATCCAGTAACTGGCACACATAAGCACTTGGTAAAAAAAAAAAAATACTGAATAAATAAGTGAAGAGCCATAACTAGGTTTATGCTTCATCTAAATATAGTTTTTGATAGAATAGTAATTTGTTATGACTGTGGAACTGATTGAATTAACCTTTTCACTATTGTTAGATTATGAATGAATACTTTTTCACAGTTAGAAAAGTTAGAAAAATTTTAATTCAGCAGTGTAACTAAGCCAACTGCACTGAATGTGAAAATAGAACAAGAGTTGTGGGAAAAATACTTTTAATTATTGATTTTGAGTAATTAAGCTACCAACTGAACAAAAGAATAAATCCATATACTAATAAAATATTTGCTTTATTTGGGAAATATGTGATTTTCAGATGATTCAACATTACAATTTAATAGTTAATGTCTGTAGATTATCTTGTGAGTATAATGTATTATAGATACATTACCTACAGCCCTGCTGAGAAATAAATAATGTAGGTATCATAATTATGATTTTATATATTAACAAGCTGGTTAGACTAAGCAAAACATTATATTTTCTCTTATATGGAGAGTGAAAATTTAAGTAAATCTTTGTGTGTGTGTGTGTGTGTGTGTGTGTGTGTGTGTGTGTGTGTGTGTAATGAAATTTAAAAGAAGACTAAGAGGGGAGTGAAAAAGCTTACTTGGAGTTGGAAGGGAGATAAAAGAAGAGAGTGTGGTGAAATCAAAAGAGGGGACAATTTGGGGACAGGAAGGGTCCCAACAAGAGCAGGAGTGCGGAAATGGAGGAGGATAGTAGGGAGGGGTAAATAAGAGTAAAGTATAGTGACATATATGTATGAAAATCTGTCATAATGAAACCCATTAC
Organism: Peromyscus californicus insignis; assembly: GCF_007827085.1. NCBI lineage: Eukaryota > Metazoa > Chordata > Mammalia > Rodentia > Cricetidae > Peromyscus > Peromyscus californicus. Next base: position 88,669,667 of record NW_026294595.1, on the reverse strand, counting down.
TTTGTATGCTAACTTAAAATTCTTAATATACTTTTACAAAAAGTTTTAGTGAGAGCGTGTACGTCTGTGTGTAAGTTGTGTGTGTGCACACATTATGCTAGTGGCCTTTTCTGTGCATGCACTTGTAGAAGGCAGAGATCAACAATGGGTGTCGTCTTCTGTTGTTTTTCTTTCTTACTTTAAATGCTGGATCTCGTTGAACCTGGACTTTGATGTTTTAGCTGGACTGGCTGACAGTGAGACCCTGGCATTCTCCTGCCTCCACACTCCCAGTGCTGAGGTTACAGGCATAAATAACCATGGGTTGCTTTCATGCGGCCCTTGGGGCTATAAACAACTCAGCCAGAACTCCACTCACTTCTCTTTCCACAAAAAATTTAAAAACTAGCTTCAGAGGAAAACTCGGCCAAAAGCACACGGCACAGATCTTGCTGGCTTCCAACCACAAGCTCTATCTGCCATCCTAATCTGAATTTGTGTCCCTCTTAAAGTCTTATTAAAGCTATTTTAAATGATTTTGAAACTTCACTAAATGTATGCAGATGTTTCATAACTGAGATTAGAATGAGGATTGGAAAAACAAGTACAACCAACAATGAGAAAATAACAGGGAAATGAAAGGTAATATGATTCAGTAAAGACTACATCAGCTGTAACACCATGTCGCCTTGTGCTCATGTCCCAGGTCTGCTGTGTGCTCCCTGTGTAACTGTGCTAAGTCACTGGGTGACTTTAAATTCCAAAGTCCTCACACTTAAGATTTATACGATAACAGAGTCTAGTAGTGGAACATTGAGGATTCAGTTTACATGGGATACCTAACAGAAGAGCGGACACATCACCCAGGGTCCAGGAAATATTAGTGATTGTAGCTAATAAACATTTTCCACCATGATTACTGTTTTGGGTTGTTTGTACTGACCATTAGTTGAATTTAGATACTCTGGAATGGCAGTAATGTATCATAAGAATCCTATATTTCTCTGACACCTAGACAATCATAGGTTGTTCAAAGATATTTAAATACTTAAGTTTATTAGGGACTCATTGGTTTTGGAGAGATTATACCAAGTTAGCAAATCGCACAGCTTGTCACATACAGAGAACTGCTTCTGTCCCTCATGATGCTTCTCAAATACAGCATGGTGACATCGACCTCTTTAGTCAATCACCATATATGCTGGTGTTACAATTTAACTCACAAGTTAAATCTGTAGATTTTGTCTGATTAACCACCAAGCTCAATTAAGAGTTTTCATTTTGTTTTAACAGAAATATGAGAAGTTTAGTCTAGTGTTAAGGAAATCCCTTGAAACAAAACCCTTTTGATGTGGATCTGGAGAGACCGCTCAGTAGTTAAGAGCACATAATGTTCTTCCAGAGAACCAGAGTTTGGATCCTACTATTTATATCCAACAGCTTACAACTGCCTGTAACTCCAGCTCCAGGGGATTCAATGTCCTCTTCTGGCCTCCTTTGAGAGATCAGAGCCTTGCCATACTTAGGTTTGCCCTCTCTGCTCCCGGCTTGCAGTTGAAGACATGAGGAGTATTCAGCTTCCTGCTCCAGTTGCCAGGCCTGCGGCTTGCTGCTGCGCCTCCACGCCATGATGAGCACTTACACCTGGAAACCTACGTTCAAAGTAACACAGTTCTTCCTTCAGCTGTCATTGGTTATGGTGTTTTATCCCAGACACATAAAAGTTACATGCAAAGTTTGGGATATGAGCAATACAAACACAGGATGAAAATTCTTTCCAATATCTTTTGTACTTGTAATGATTCTGTCAATAATGCTAAGAACACTGCTTTCAACAGTATACTGTCCCATGGAACTGTCGCAATCAAACCTGTTCTAACACTTCGCTTACTCTTGGTAAATTCAGAATACTAAGTTATATGTCATATGTAGCATGAATCTTAAAAGTTCTTATTAATAAAATCAAACCTGAAGTAGGTATTGGGGTGAAATACTGGAAGATCAGAGAGACAGAACAAGCCACAGCACACCCACCTCACCTGGCCAACTTCTCAGCTGGTCTTGTTTCCTCAGACTGGAAGCTTCTGTGTCCTCATCCCAATTGCTCTCAGCTGAACTGCTGCTAGAAGCCTGAATGCTTAACCAGCCAAACGCTTAACCAGGCAAATGCTGCTTGTTTCTGGTCTTCACGCCTTATATATCTTTCTGCTTTCTACCACCACTCCCTGGGATTAAAGGCTCACTTTCTGGGATTAAAGGTGTGTGTCACCATGCCTGGCATTTCCAATGTGGCCTTGAACTCACAGAGATCCAGAGAGATTTCTGTCTCTGGAATGCTAGGATTAAAGGCATGTGCTAACATTTTCTAGCCTAAGTATCTTGTGGCTTTTCTGTTTTCTGACCCCAGATAAGTTTATTAAGGTACACAATATTTGGGGGAACACAATACCACCACAGTCATAGTAGTTGTCACATGTCAACTCTTCCAATTTAACACAGGAAGCACCATCTCTCTGTGTCTCTATGTCCCTGTCTTTGAATCTCCCCTAGAACTTCTTATGCCTTCTATTTCTGAGTCTGTTTCTTTCTCTCCCTCTCCCCAGACCTTCCCTCCTTCCCTGCTCCCCTCCCTCTGCTTTTGTCTCCCTCACTCTTTGGGTCTCTCTTGGGACAGTTCTCTTAGATTAAGCAAACCCTTTGTCAAAGCAAAACTGAATCAAAGAGAATTTTTTTTCTATTTCTGAGGATCAAACTCAGAGCCTTGTATACCCCAGGAAAATTTCCAACCTAGGATCTCACTCTTTTAAATCACCTTTCACATGTATCATGCATCAGAAATCCCTAGTCAATTTAGGCACATAGCATCCAATCAAATTAGGTCAGCTACAACCCTTCTGCCTCAGAGAAAAGACATAATTCTGAATAAAAACGGTCAGACTCTCTCCTCCATATCTTCGAGTTGACCCCTAACAAAATCCTGACCACTTTTCTCACTGCTCACATATGAAGAGATCTTTAATTTAAAACTCTTCCAATTTAACACAGGAAAAGGTTAGAAAGAATGTCAACGTTCTCTCAAGAAAACAAGTAAGTGATCACAACTTCCCACCGAAATGGAGCCAACAACTCTGCCAGTTCACTCTCATGCCTCTGAGCTGGATCCTGACCCTTTGGCCGGCCAGTCAGTGCTGTTACACAAGATAGATCCGGGCTCTTTTCTAAAACTGCTATTTTGTCCCTATTTCAAAACACTCAGAGATATTTTATCATTAATTAGTATTCATATTATGTCTCAAACAATCTGTTCAAGAATAGGGGAAGTGAACTAGTGGAGCAGCTCTTCTGCTTGTTTAGTAATTAACATGGATGATGCATGTAGAACCAGAGGACTCACAAGGGGAAGAGGTGGTCAAGTGTTGGGTGGGCAACTCCCACAACATTTAAATGCTTACCTATTTTGACAGGCTAAGCATGTCTAAAAAAAAAATTACACTTGGCAAACAAGCTGGGGAGACACAGGCCTCTGTAAAAATAGACCCAGGCCTCTTCAATTCACAGCATCCTGGCTTTGCTTTCCATCATGTTAACATGCCACTTGGGAGCTGGCTGGACTCCCTTGTTCGGTGACATAGATTTCGTAGTGTTTTTTAAAAACCATTTGTTCTATCAACCACAACATGCTTTGAATTTCTCTTTAAAATTGAGAGTGTATATATAGATTGATCAAAACAATATTTTTAACATTCCAAACAATTTAGGAATATAGTGGATGGGTGTCACTTAATCTATTATGTTCTTCTCTTCCTCCCTCCCCCTTTCAGCTGCTAATCTTAGAACTTGTGTGCCAAATTGTCTAAGATATTCTTCCAATAGCTACATGTGTGACTCTTTTGTGAGCCCCCCAGACAGTTATGAGGACAGATTTGGAGTTGCATATGGGACTGTCACATGGGCTCAGTGCCTTGTCTTCCAGGCACTGAGATTTCTTTTCACATTGCTTGAATACTGAGGAATTTTCGGTTGTGATGAAGGTTCAACAGTGTCTATTAAAGAATTTGCACACCCTGGTAAGGAAAGAGGATTTTAGTGTCCATCACTCTGCAGTTGATATCTGAACAGTTCAAATGTTTACCTGTCCCCTGAGGGGGAAAAGTCACGGTGCTATCACAGAGTTTTTACAAAAGTCAAGGTTTGTAAGCATGGATTATTCTTCTTATTCTTTTTTTGAGCAATATTTAGCAACTGGTTCAACAGAAAAGAGAAACAAATGTTTTGTCAAAAGGTCCCATCACTTCGGTGCAATTACAGAAAGCATGTTCAAGAAAATGTGATCTATACATATCCTTAGGGCCACCAAATTCTGCCGTATAAGGGACAAATCATTTCCAACTTTAAATAAATATCTGAAACAATTCTTTTGAGACACAATGCCATGCAACCCCTCTTCCCATTAAACTATAGGGTCACCCTTAAGGAATGTACAACATGTGATAGATAAAATACAAATAGCTGCTGCACAGTCTTCATGCCCTAATCCTAAAATCCTAGAGACAATGATTAGAGGCATCACTGTCTGTGGACCTTGATATGCAGCAAACAGTAAATTTTTTGTAGGTCTGATAGAACAATTTAACAAATAAGAAGGTACCTACAGTGTGTGTGTGTGTGTGTGTGTGTGTGTGTTTAGTATTTCTCACCTACAAAAGAGCAACTTATGAAAAGGTTTTCCTCAGGAAATAACAAGTTATTTCTAGTACTGTTCATGTGGGTTTGAACTAAATCTGGCATAATAAGTTTTGATTGAGCTGTTATGCTCTGCCTTATAAGTGGCTGTGCGCAATTGCAAAGGAAAATTGTGTACTAGAAAGTGACACTCATTACAACTTTATCTTAATTCTCTAAAGCAGTTAAGTTCAGAGTTCCCTAGAAACAGTAGAGTTCTTAGGAAATGTTCGAAAATACTCTTTAAGGAACTTTTTTTTATTTTTTTATTTGCAAATTTTATTTTATTTCTTTAAGGACATTTCAAAAAGGGCCATATTCTTACATTCTCCAAAGTATCCAATGGGGATTGTGGAGTTTGGGGGTTTTAGTGTGTTCATTTTTTGTTATTTTGTTTTGTTAGCATAATACTTTACACAAACTTGAGGGAGAAACTTTTGGTTATTTCATGAACATTCAGATTAGTTGTTAAACATGCATTGACTTTAAATTGTGCTATTATTTATATTATTAGATTATAAAAAGAGAAAGGATTTTTAAATAAAGACCAAGATAAAGCAATGATTGAAAATATATTCCAACAAGAAAGAGAATGTATGTTGCTGATGTTAAGATCTATATTGACGGAGCTGAAGAGATAGATGGTTTAGAGCACTTGCTGCTCTTGCAGAGGACCTGGGTTCAGTTCCCAGCAGCCACATGGTGGCTCACAACTGCCTGTCACTCCAGTTTAGGGATCCAGTACCATTTCCTGGCCTCCACAGACACTACACATACATGGAGCACTTACATAAAAGCAAGAAAAATTATATTGCTAATAAAATAATTTAGATATTACTATCTAGTGATCCCATGAGACATGAACAATTAGCAAAATCGAGTTTACTAAGACTGGTAGGTAGAAACACGAAAAAGAAATTCTGTTAAGTTATAGGTATAACAGTAACTAGTTTTAAAAGATAATGGGGAGGGGACTAGAGTGGTGGTTCAGCAGTTAAGAACACTGACAGCTATTTCAGAGGACCAGAGTTCAATTCCCAGTGCCCATGTGGTGGCTCACAAATACCTGTTAACTCGCAGTGTGGTTGGTACACAGACATATATGTAGACAAAACACCGAAACACATAAATAAAGTGTTTAAAAATGTTTCTTTAAAAAAGATAGTCAGTGGGGGGAAACACTCATAGAAACATCATAACTGTAAGAAATTTTTTATCTGCTAGAAAAACAAGCCATAAATTCTTTTTCCTGTGTAGCTCAGGCTGGCATCAAAAGTGTGGCTGTTTTCTTGCCTCCCCTCACCCAAGCTCTGGAATGGCAGGTGTGAGCCACCACATACAGCAAGAAAAGGCTTGAATACAGACTTCAATGTGACAGAGAGAGAGAAGGAGGGCAGGAGGAAAGGACAGAGGGGAGGTGTAGAGGTGATAGAGAAGGGAAGAGGGAGAAAGAGAGGAAAAGAGAGAGGGAAGAAGGAAGAGAGGAGGCAGAAAAGAGAGAAGGGTGGGAAGGCGGAAGGTGAGAGGGAGAGAAGGAGTGAAAGAGACACAGAGAGAAGAGACAGAGACATGAGAAGAGACATGGAGTGAAGAGACAGAGGTCATACATCTTACGGCAGAATGGCACAATTACAAAATGGAAAGGTATGCCAGGCATGGTGGTGCACACCTTTAATCTCAGCACTTGGGAGGCAGAGGCAGGTGGATCTCTATGAGTTCAAGGCCATCCTGGTATATACTGAGGTCTGGGACAGCCAAGGCTATATATAGTGAGACCCCATCTAGGGAAAGAAAGAAAGAAAGAAAGAAAGAAAGAAAGAAGGAAGGAAGGAAGGAAGGAAGGAAGGAAGGAAGGAAGGAAGGAAGGAAGAAAGAAATGACGTGTTCCTGATCAGAACTGACTATTTTCTTATAGGGGTACTGAGAACCCAACCCAGATCCTGCCACTGAACCACAACTCCAGCAATACGTTTTCCCTTCTTATTTTGAGGGGAAGACTCAACTAGGCTACTCATACTGACTCATTCTGTATCCCAGTTAAGCTGTGAACTAACAACCCTCGTGTCTCAGTCTCCCAGGGAGCCAAGGTTACAGGCCTGCACCACCAGACTTGGCTTCCTGATCAGAAATGATTTCAAAATAAGGTGTTTTTTTACAAATTTCTTGAAAAGGTAAATTGCCTTTATTAGAAGTAAACTTTCTGGGTGGACTTCACACAGTAATGCTAAAAAAGACATGGAAGGGACAGGGTAGGCAAACACTAGCCTGAAAACTTACAAGACGAGGAACATGTGAAGAAAAGCAGAATGTCTTATACTCCCAGATGTGAAAATATATTATAATAACACAATGAAAATCAGCTATAATCAGCCAAAGAACATATAGGAATCTGTGGTTCAATCAAACTTTCTCATGACATTTGTATGTTCATGTAAGTACAGATGTTAGTGCTTCTTTTCATGAGGTCATACTTCCTGATGCTCAGCTGGCAAGATGCACTTGGAGATCCCTGATTCTCATGAATGAGCTTGCCTGATATTGCACCTACTAGCAGGGTGAGGTTGGTGCAAAAGTGGTCTCTTAGCCTCCTGTAGACATTGTCGATTTCATGATGAGCAGGATCCCTGACCCTTTTTTCTCTCTATATGGCTCCTGGCATTACTTTCTGTAGCCAATGGGGGAAAATAGTTCCTGGACTTGCGCTTTACTTATATTTACTTCTGCTGTGGCTAACACATTTGAATTTGAGCTAATTTGCAGTTCTACATCCGCTGATAGTTTCATTTGGTATTCACAAGAAGCTATAAGTAAAAGTAAAATGACATAAAAAGTGAGATTATTTAAACTACATTTAAGCTTTAATATAGAGTAAACATATCTATTTGTGATGTGTTTCTTTTTACTTATCCACAGATACCGATCCCAATTTAGAACAAATTTCACCAAGGAAACTATTCATAGAGCATTCACAGTAAAGGTCATAGGCAAAATAAGCACCAATCACCTTAATGGAGCTTCAAAAGTACAGGTAAAATGTAGGCATGCCAGCCACACCCATCTCAGAACTGAATGTATTGCGAATGACCACATCGAACAAGAAATTTGAGAATTCCAGTTAGTGGTACTTAGTTTCCTGCTTTGTTAATGTCAGGGTGGGTGCTTCTAAATAATAATTTTCTGTATAAATACATCATTATTTTGTCTTAAGAAAACACAGTTATACTTAAGAAGAAAAATAATTTAGAAATATCATTTTGCCAAGTTGCCATTTATAACTTGCATTTTAGGAATAAAGAGTTCATTTTCTTTTAAAATGATTTGATATCAAAAGTTAAATAACCATTTTGTATTTTTATATAAAGCAAAGAAATGTACTTTTAATTTGATTACTCATGTCTGAAATGGTAGTTGAATGTATTCTTATTGGGATAATTAGTAACCAGAGCATACCATAATAAACTATTGTTCTATTTTCACGAATTTCCTCCCTTCTGCATTTTTCTTTGAAAGTGTTAATGGAGTCCAGGACTGACACAATATTATTCAACATGCTCATGCATTTTAGTATCATAATGTTGGTTGTTAAAACTTTTCTAAATTGAGTTGACAATTTCAAATTAAGTATCATCTTGTGTTTTCCTTTCTCCATATCTTTCTAATGACACTGTCATATAATATGATGGCTTTATGAGTGGTTTTGCTACCCCATTCATCAGAGTAATCAATGGGGAAGGGAGCCATATGGGTTGTAGTCCATTTGTATTGGAGAGGACAGATGGCATTATTGATAAATGGATATATTCCAAATATTTATTGTATAATTATATCACAGGGACTCTGACTTCTGAATTTTAATTTTAATATTAACTTCCAGGAACTGGCAAATTAGGCAGTGTATTCAGTTGCCATGTATTCATTTAATCACGTTAATTTGTGAGTTGTAGCGCTAATCACTTTCGGTTAATGCTTTATTTTACATGATGGGCACTCCCCTTTCAAAGACATTGCATTTACTTATTTGATTTCTTGCCAAGCTATTCTTCTAGTCTTCAGGGTTTGAAAGCTATAACAGTATTTGGAGTAGGCAGCATGTTGAGGATAGAATCCCAGAAGAGAAAGAAGCGAAGATTTCCTGACACTTCTCCCCATTATCACTTCCTGTGGGAGACAGAAGGGGGAGGGGGGAGCCAAACAGACTCTTGACATTTTCCTGTTGCTTTACTTTCTATGCTCAGTAGATTTCCCAAAATTCTGTTCCAATATAATTGTGGACGTAAGGACATAATGATATGGTTCAGGTTCTAATTGCATTTCATTTTCTCCATTTGAAATGAAGTCATCTGAGGAAGGGTTACTGCTGGCGTAGTATTCTCAATGCAATGCCCTCCCAAATGTTTGGCAACATTCCAAAACTATGTTCACACTACAAGAAATCAGCAGCATCCATAGAAGACTTAAATAAATATATTTTATGGTGTTTAAATGCTTATATAAAGAAGTTTGATTTAATTGAGGTCCAATTCTTTTGGGATAAAATTTTAAAATGTATTGAATATCTTCATGTCTCCCATAGACACCTGGCACCTCCAAAGAAGGTCAATATTCCAGTGCTCTTAAAATATCAAGAAGAAAAGTTAATGTTATTTGAATCTTATCAAATTCCTAAGACATACTTTTAATACCTTCAGTTTATCTTCAAAATGTTGGGGTGGGATGAAATTCCTGAGACACAAGTTAACTGTTAAGTAAAGTAACATATCTGAGTACTTGTGTTGTCTTGTTTTTAAGAATGTATTGCTCTTTGGGATGGGCAAGAGATAAGCCATATTCAAAACTAGAAATAAAATGAAACAAAAACCTTAGAAGGGACAAAACACGAAGCAGGAAATAGTGATGAGAGCTGTGTGCGCTCTGTGAATGTAACCAAACTGCTGAACTCTCTGTCCCATAAATGGAGTTATAGCATAAAATTTAAACAGAAAAAAAAATTCCCAAACCTTTCTTAATTTTTGAAGATCAGATGCTAGCCATTGGTTAAGCTAGTGAGCAAAGAAATAAACGTTGACCTCGTCAAGCAACACATGAGCCCACATCCTAGAACCGAAGCTGCCTCTCGGAGACAGAGCATTCAAGTGATTGATGTTTGCCGAGTGTGCAATCGGAGGGAAAAAAAAACCAAACAACTATGTTTTCAAGCTTTGGAGATTGCCAAACAATGGAAGAGAAAATAAATAAAAACTTCAATGCACAATATTGATGTACCTTGTCAAAGTAATGTTAATTAAAATCAGGCTTCCTTTTTTCAAACGGCGTTAGATTTCTAGGCAAAAGACTGCTCAAGAATGTGGCAATTAATGAAAAAGTGGAATTTTAAAGGTACAAAGTAAAGGCTGACATAAAAAAGAGGGATGTCATGTTACCAAAAAGCTATTCCCTAGATTTCAGTGTCAGTAATCTCCTACTGATTAATTAATACAATCAATTACATTTCAAGGGGAAAACTAAGTTTTGATATCGACATGTAGGGCTCACTCATAAATGCAAAAGCTGAAAAACACAAATTTATGTTTACTACCTATTCATTATCAGGTTTATGACATTATTTGATAGCTATATATTGTTTTGAATGAACAATGACTTGAGTTATTAAAATACAGCTCACTTATGATCCACACTAAGAACAAGCATTGCATTTGAATGAGGGGGTAACACAGCCTTTCATTCTAAAGCAGTAGATTTCATTTCCCCGGGGTCAGAATTAAATTGAGGTTTTGTATTCATCTGAAGTAATTGTAATGAGAATATTTAACATGGGTCAAATGGAGAATAGTGGCACCCTGGAAAGGCTTATAAATGATTTGCTTTTTTATACATCGTTCCACGGTGGGATTAAAAAAGATCAACCCGCCTGATTTAAGGATGCTATATTGTTTTGTGTGTGAATCTAATGAAATCTTTGGCAGAAAAGAACAAGTGAATAAATGAGTTTTAGAAAAGAAGAAGACATCTGAATCAAATAATTACACATTTGAAAAGAATAAGATGATCTTAACAGACTTTACCTAGACAAAATCAGAGATGTGTATATTTAAAAAAGGGGGAAAAAAACCTTAATGCATCCTTTTTACCACCATAGTGGAAAGAGGAGGGATTGTACATATTTTTCTATTAGACATAGGAAAGAATTGCTGAGCAGGGCTGTGTCCATACAAGAGATTTTCTAGACTCCTGTTTCCCCTGAAGCGATCTTTTTATTTGAGAACCATAAGTGATTTTTCCATTTTCTCACCAAAGTGCTCAGGTATATTGTCTCCACTCTCCCTCTCAGGACACTAGCTCTGTTACAGCCAAAAGAAGATAAATCATTTCTTTGTGCTGGCTGTTTGTGTGTGTGTCTCTCTCTCTTGTGTTTATAATAACAATCACAACAGCAACAACAACAACAACAATAATAATAATTTGTAGTAGCCTATGTGTGAAATCTGATGTGCTGCTGACTGACCAAAAACTCAAAATCCACTTAAAATTGTGTCAAACTGTATGACATCACCTATCCAACAAATTCTGAAAAAAAAAGTCAATAAATGTCTTTGTGTTTTAAATGATATTCAGAAGGTATTTTATAGCTAAAACTTACCCAGTGATTGCTTGGGGCTAGGTTACAGTGCCTCGGTAGAATATAAGTTGGCTCAATGTAACAGGCTAAAATAGTACATTTTCTATTAGGTTTCTGCCCTAAGTGGAAATATATTTATGTTGAACATATTCTAGCATGAAAGGTTGGTTAGAATGTTCCAATAAATTCAGCAATTGCTTTAAAAAAGATGGAAGAGTTTCTTGCTCTGAGAATTACAAAGGGAAGGAAAAACCTTCTGTTGAATAGATTCCCAGTAGCTATAGGGGACTTCTGTTGATCACTTCACTCCTTGCTCTTCCAAGCACTGTGCGGGAACATAGTAGCCACTATTCCTTGTTTATACTCAATGAAGGCTTTTCGCCTGTGCTTCAAAACAGCCACTGCATGTAAATAGCAGAGGCAGTCCTCATCAGTATCTGAACAAGAGTGCCTAGCAATTGCAATGTAATTTAAGGTTTCTGAAAGTCTTCAACAACTCAGTAAGTCAATGAACCACACAAGGTGCATCACCAACAAGAAGAGGAAGTTCTCATTTGCATGAGATATAGAATGTCATGTGACACAATCTAGGTCAAATATACCTAAAAATGTCTATGGCTTTCAGAAAAATATAGTAAAATGAAGTCGTGAAAATGGGCTTATATCTTAGACTTCTTAAACTGTTTCAGACTTATGCATTAAATAAATGTGTATTTTTGATGAGTACCTTCTAATATGAAAGAAAATTAACAACAACAAAAACCCACTTCAACTACAGAAAAATTAACATGGCAGGATATAACATATATATTTTAAATTTTACATTCCTGAGCATCTTGATTTGGGGATAGGGAAATAAATTCATAGTAAGAGTTCCAATTTTGAAATCATTGTTAACATGCCAAGTGAGAACTGTACAAAACCTTTATCTAGATTTTAAAACTTGTCTTAGTGATATACAAGAAGATAAATACATGTCAGAGCAACTCTTCTGAAAGACAGATTATAAGACAGCAATTAATGTATAACTTAACAATTGGTATAATTTTTAATATATCAGTCAAAATGCTAATGGGATTATTTTAAGAACATAAATTTATTTTCAAAAATGGCAGTGTTCAGGACCAGCAACATAGCTTAGTGGTAGAGTGCTTGCTTAGCATGTATATAGCTTTGAATTGAACCCTAGGATCACTACAGACAAGCAGTAGGTTAATACATGACTCAATGGTTCAGAATGGCAAAGCATAGTTTTTAAATCCTGAAAGGAGGAATATGACATATTCAGCATGGAATACATTCTACACTCAAATACTAAAAATGTCACAGAACTATTACAGCCAGAATCCTGGGCATAAATCAGTAGGACAGGACAGGTAAATATTAAAATTACATCTTGCGTTTCTATGAACCAATTATGACAAGGAGAAGATGCTAATAGCATAGACACAGTGGACTACTCACTGGAAGATACATGAAATTCAGATAGAACCCGAGAAGTAGTGGAAGAAGGGGGCTAGTGGACTAAATTTCAAATAATTTATTACAACAGCCAAACAATAATAACAATAAAACCATGACTGGACAACAAGTAGGAACTACTCAAAATGAGAGATGTCTAAAAAGAGAAAATTGATCAATTGTTTGAAGGTAATGTTTTCTCCTTAAAATGAAGGAAGAGAGGAAGGAAAAAAGGGAGAAAATAGAGAGGGAGGAAGGGAGGTAGGGAAAGGAGGAAGAGAGGAAGGAAGGAGGGGGAAGGAGGGAGGGAAGGAAGGAAAGAGGGAGGAAAGGAAGGAAAGAAGGGGAAGGAGGGAAGGGAAGAAGGAAGAAGGGAGGGAAGGAAGGAAGGAGGGAAGAAGAAGGGAGGGAAGGGAAGAAGGAAGGAAGGAGAGGGAAGGAGGGCTAAGGAGGGAGGGAAGGGGAAGGAGGGAAGGAGTGAGGAAGAAGGGAGGGAAAGAGGGAAGGAAAGAAGAAGGAAGGAGGGGAAGGAGGGAAGGAAGAGGAAGGAGGGAGGGAAGGAGGAAGGAAGGAAGGAGGGAGGGAGGGAAGGAGGGAAACGTGAGGGATGGAAGGGGATGGGAGGGATGGAAAGTCTCAGTGTTTTTCTTCAATCTCTGGGCATAGGTTCTCCATTTGGGGGCACAGCTTATCTCTTTTGAGGAGGCCCTGACTTCTGAGAGAAAACAAGTTTTTCTGCTCCCCACCTTATGATGAGGAACTCCACTGTTATTTTGTAGTAAGCATATTGCATTGCCTGACTGTGCTGGAGTCCATACTGTTTTTCTCTCAGTGAGAAGTGAGAATGAATGACAGTCAAGTCTACTACATCCTCAAACTTTTCTTAAGAATTAGCCACATCTTATCTTTTATTCCTGACAGTCTTTGATTATTTCATTCATTTATTTTTTTTCAACAAAGTGCCATTCATTGAATTGTCATTCATTTTGTGGACTGTTCAAGGTACTTATTCAATATAAAGAAAATGTTAAGAGGTTCTTTGCTTCCATTATACAGAATGCATCATTTTCTTTAAGAAACTGAAGGAAATGGTTATTCTACAACTGAGACATTTAATCTTGATACTCAGTTGAGCTTCCTGGGCAGAAATCTTTAAAAGTAAAGCATTTAAAAAATGCTGACACATCATTTGGTTAGGAAGGAGACAAAGTATGTTTAAAATTATTTCTATACTTAAGAATATTCTAGGGGCCTAGAGAGATGCTTCTCAGTGGGTGAGAGCTGCATAAAAATGTGCACCTGAGTTTGGATCCTGGAAACCACATAAAGTTGGACTAGGTCACAAGTGCAACTGTAACCCCATCCCTATGGGGACAGAGACAGGAGAATTGTTGGGGGTTTTGATGGGCATCAGCCTCACTCCAGGTTCTGTGAGGAACTCTGACTCAAAGGAAAAAGGTGGAGATTGAAGGGCTGGGCACAACATCTTCCTCTGGGCTTCATGCATGCACACAGGCACACATGCACACAGATATGCACATACACACAGGCATACCCACACACATGTGTATATATCACACACACCACATATATACATGCATAGTCAGTCATACGTACATAAATTAATTAGAGCATTCCTCTTCTATTTTTATAATCACATCCTAGTTGTATTGATTTACTGTGAGTTCTCACCTACATTCAAAGTATACTGGTGTTGCTGTCAACTTGACACAGGCTAGGATTATTTGGGAAGAGGACCTTCAACTGAGAAAAGGCCCCCGTCAGATTGCCTGCTAGCAAGTCTGTAAGGCATTTTCTTGCCTATTGATTGATGTGGGAGGGCTTGGCCTATTGAGAGAGGTGTCACTACTGGGCAGGTGGTTGCATAAGAAAGCAGACTGAGCAAGACAGGAGGAGCAAGTCCTAAGCAGCATTCTTTTGAGGCCTCTTCTTCAGTTCCTGCTTTGAAATCCTGCCCTGAATTCCCTAGATGGTGGACTATTAGCTATTAAATGAGAAAATTTATACCTTTCCTTGGCAAGTTGTTTTGGCTCATAGTGTTTATCACAGTAGTAGAAACCTCACTGGGACACAAAACATGGCTTTTCATCAGGTCAGCTGTCTTCAGTGATGGTTTTTCAGGTAAAGATTTCTGTGACTATAACACACCTTTGTTTCTTTTTGAAAGAGCTTAACACACTTCTATTGGTTCGTGCAATGAAATTGGTTTCCAGAGAGAATAGTTACATAGCTTTCAGAGATGAATGGTACTATCATGCTCTTGATGCAAAGGGTAGAATAAATGACTAATTTCGTATGCAAGTTTCTTGGTTTACTTACAACTTTCTGCTAAGACTTTGAAGCAAAGAATTTCACCAATTACATTTGTTGTGTGTGTGTGTACATTTTTCAGAAAACATATGTTAGTAGGGCTATTAAGCAATTAGTTTCATGCATATAGATAGTTCATTTTGCACCAAACCATATGATGTGATTGGAATTTATAGAAAACCATCTTTCTTGCCAGAAATGAAGTGAGTTAATTCTCTAGTTTGGAGAAATATGGCTGCAATCTGTAGCCTTAAAAATTAGGAGCCTAGTATTCATGTTCAATAGCTTAGAAAAGTGTATAATATAAAAAGTTCTGTGTTATGAAATTGGAAACATAGTACCTGGTTCATATTGCATGATCATTAAATATTTCTTAACTTGCAATAAATGATGCTAACCAAGATCATATGTATACCATACATATATGAGGTCTCTGTCCTCATCAGCTTTGGCTAGAAGACTTTTAAGAAGTCTATGCATTTAATCCCAGCACTCGGGAGGCAGAGCCAGGTGGATCTCTGTGAGTTCGAGGCCAGCCTGGGCTACCAAGCGAGTCCCAGGAAAGGCGCAAAGCTACACAGAGAAACCCTGTCTCGAAAAACGAAAAAAAAAAAAAGAAAAAAAAAAGAAGTCTATGCAAAAGGGAAACAGTCAGAGACAGACTTGGCAATGTCCATGAGATAAAAGTAAGCCGACTGCCCAGGAGAAGCCCAGCTACTTCTAGAGACTTAATAACTGTTCTTGAATGAAGGCAACAAGGCCCAAATGAGAGGGAAACCAGAAGCCATCTCATATCTTCACTTTCTTTTTTCTACATTAGAGTGGTATGTGTCTGTCTCCCACAGAATGCCCAAAAAGTAGTTCAAAAGAAACAACTTATATGAGGATTAAATACCCCAACTACAGGATGGCTTCCCTTATGTGAAACATTGGAAAAAGTATCCTAAAATAGCTTGACATCTCAAAGCATGATTTCCATGTCTTCAGGTAGGAATACATGAGTCACTGGCATCTTCTTAAGCCCTTTACAAAAAGACTGACCATTTTTATTCATTTTTGGATCATTCATACCCCCACCCATAGGTATCAATCAAGTTTAATATCTTTCCTCTGGGGGAAGAGAGGGCACATTGAAAGTCCATGTAACATCCACTACAAGATGTAAAATTCTACGTAACTGACCTTTTGTAAATATTAAGCAAAACAAATAAATCAAAATTTGGCAAGGTTAGCATATTTTAGCCCCCACCTGAAAACAAATATTGGTATTATTTATGAAAGCTCCCCCAACCTCCGCCCCCACCTGCTGCCATTTTAGCTCTGGATTTCTCTGTACAACACTTAGCTCCAATTTTAAACTGATCCATTGCCACACTAGACAGACATGTCCTTCCACAATCAGAATCTGTAGCTGCATTTTATTGCATTTAAAATGGCAGACTCTGTTGTGGATTACAGCCCGGTCATTCCTTGGATTTTAGAGACCTCTGACGACAGAAATTAGAAGAGGATCGTTGTTTGGGCTTTTGAAATGAAAAGTCCTACCCATTTCAAACTCTCCTACTCATGAGGTTCTGGATTTGCAGTATAATTAGGGTAGTGGCAGAAGAGGACATCCAAATGTGGGTATAGAATCAATGGAGACGTCATCCACAAACTCCAGAGAGATGATTCATTTAAAGAGGAGGCCCCTGCTTGAATATACACATTCAAGTAAACCCCAATTTGCCTGAGTGTCGCTTCCTGGAACTACTTTGCTTGCTATTTAGTTAGACTGAACTCAAAAGGCAGTTGGTGGACGCTGGGAGGGAGGGTCAATTTTCTTCAGGAAGGCTTCCCCTGAGAGGCTGCCCATGTTCCGGCAGATGGCCTAACAGCCAAGCACACACTGGTAGCACTGAGTGAGTTTCAAAAAGAGCACATGAAGGTGGGAAGGAAAAGGGAGAGGGTATGGGAAGAATTGGCGGGGAGGGGTAGTGTATGGATTTCATCAAAACACCTTATGTGAAACTCCCAATGTTTAAAAAAATGATAAAATTGGATCTTTTTCCCTTTTATTTGTTCAAAGTTTTATGCAATGTGTTTTGATCAAAATTATTTAATTAGATTTTAAAAATCTTAATAATGTGTGTGTGTGTGTGTGTGTGTGTGTGTGTGTGTGTGTGTGTGTGTGTATGCATGAAGTATAGGTGCCCTCAGGGAAGCCAGAGGCATTGAATCCTCCCATAGCTGGAGTTACACATGGTTGTGAGCCACCATCCAATGTGAGTACTGGGAACTAAATTCAGACACACTAGAAGAACAGCAGGAGCTTTTAACCACTCCAATTCCCTGCCCTAAATATTTTTAAATATGCTACAAATTCAAATGCCTCAGTGTCAATGCTATCTTTATCTTAAGTAACTTAATTGGTGATAATGGAAAAAATATATAAGGGCATAAAGACTTTGGCAAACTTCCTTCTAATAGATGTGCTTTATAAGTAAGTACTTTACAAGTAAGCCACCATTGGATTTCAGAGTCAGAATCCATGCATTATAGTTCAGCTATTCAAAATCTGGGAAGTTCACGCTGACATCTTGCTCTCTCAAGCCCTAGTCATCATCCTTCTTCCAGAATCTTAGCTGCTGACCTGCTTCCTCCCATAGCACCAGGAAGTGGGCACGAGGCAGAGAGAGTCGCAGCAAATAGTTTGCTGGGTTTAATTTTCGACAAGGAAGTGCTTTTCTCTTGCTTTTGCTTGCTCTCTTTTTTAAAACAGGGAGAGATTTTCTGTCAATCTTAGGGTCCCCTGTGTCTGTATATTCCTTTATTATTAAGCTTACGATCTCTATCAAGGATTCTCTTATCACTGAAATAAACAATTAATAGTGATTCAAAAATGGCAAATTGCCAACACTTCAGATATTTAGACAAATATAAGTCGCTTGGGTGTGGCAACGTCTGTCACTTGTGATCATTTTTATTCTATGATCTATTTAACAAAGTGAAATATTCTAGTGAGTATTTGGAGAACCAGTTTTTATTTCTTGGCCTTAAATAACACACTTGCACTTAGACACCAGCTTTCCTTCCGCTAGTGACTCTCATGATATGATTGAACAGCTACTATGCTGAGGGGTCCTTTTTATTTTATCAAGATTCATAATTCTTTCCTGACTTCACAATCTGAAATGTTACTGTTACCTCCTGCAGCACCCCACTTGTGACCTGCCAGTCAGCCCACACTTGGGGGGCGACTCTTCTGCCTTTGTCCAATTCTCGAATTTACCAAATTAACATATAAGCTGAAGTTCCTGCAGGACAAAGCCAGCTGATCAGGGAGATTCCTGTAGGAGCCACACTCAATGCCCAGAAACCATGCTCTGAGAAGCTGACGGGCCCAGTGCTAACCAGTCAATCAGAGCAAGGTCTAGAAAAGCAGGCATTAACCCTCAAGTGGCTGTTCCATGGGAAATCTGAATCAGAAAACAACATGGACTGGGCACTGTTACCAACCGGTAGGATACTTTTAAAGTATCTTAAGTAATCTGTGGATCCTTACCCATAAATCCCAGCTGACTACCAGATCAGCTTATAAGCCACTTTAAGAATATGAATCCACACATCCCAGGCAGTCATATGGGTACTAGCAGGCATCCTAGCCTGTTCCTTAGCCCTATTTTTTAATGTGACCTCCCCTGGTTGTGCATTCCATGCCTTCAACTCTGTTGCTATCAATTTGCCTGAATGTTTCATTTTATCCTTTAAACATTATTTTCCTCATATGTAAAATGATTATATTAACAATGGTTCAAGACAGCTGTGTGGTTGGTTAATGTTCAGTAGAAGAAGTGAAAGTCTGGATACAATGTGTGGAATACAGTTTAGTTAGCACTGAATTTAGATAATTTTAACAGAATCTGAAACAATGGATTTTATAATCCTGTAGGTAATTGTATAGCCAACTGGTCATGTTTGATTTTAAAAAATGCACACCATGCACTATATCTGAAGAAAAAAAGTCACAGCCAAGAAATAGTCCATTGTTAGGTATGTTATATTTTTGTTGCTTTCTATTTTCTTTTTCTTTATACACAACAGGGCTATTGTGTGCTCTGATGAGTTGAAGAAACCGAGGTTTCCAGGGGCCAATGTCAGCTAGCCGCTTCTAGGCTTTTCTTTTTAATGAGGAAGGGGTATTCTCTCTCTTTCTTTGGAAAAGGGGAGATGCTCTATCAAGCTTCAGGTAATCCTTGTGCTCATCTATTATGTTTTCCTTTGACTTGGGCGCAAAACTGGGGAAGAGGGCATATCTTAAACAGAGCCAACGTCAGGAAACCGCAGGCTCTTTTGTTTCTGGGCAACATGAATAAGAAGACTGTCATAAAAGTGTGGAACTTCGGGAGGAAATAAAAATGAATCCTAGAGGGCAGCATTAAAAAGTATATAGAAAAGCACAGTTAAGAAGGAAATGAGTCTTTTTAACAAGGTTTTCGTGTCCTCCTCTTTGATTGGCATCAGAGTCTTCATGCGAACCCTGTCATATTAGATGCTCTGAGCAAAAGTCAATTATAATAGACTCCCGATGAAGACTCCACATCAAAACAGGAGTGTGACAGAAGCACTGTGGCACAGCACTTTCTGAGAGCTCCTACAAACCGCTTCTGTGTTCCCTTCTCCCCTTGGGTAGCTCATCGAGTTCACATGCTTCCTTGTGATCTCTCATGCACCTTTGAAGGTCCGAGACAAGTGGGTACCACAGTCCATATGTTGGCTTAGTATTGACTAATTAGTAAACGTTTCCTGATATCTTCTTCATCATTCGTAGGGTGAAATAAATTCTGTAGGTGTGTTTAAGAAGTCCTTGGCTAATTCTTTAACTGTGATTTCTAAAGTCAGACTGTTAGTAGGATTTTAACCCTGATATTTCTTTGCCTATTAAATACAGAACAAAAGTGATGCCTCTTGCTGATTACACTTACTCTTCTTCTTCCCCTACAGTTAAATTTCTTTCTGGGAAAGGAGAATTTCCATAACCATTTAGATGAATATGTGAAAGGAAAAAATACGATGATATAAAATATAGGGAGGGGTGGAGAGGGCCAATAGAGTACATGTCATATGAAAGTAGATGGGGGGCAGGATGCTGAATGTGGAAAGGAAGGGTACAAACAGGGACTGAGGGCAGAGAGATGAGGGAGAAGAGTGCTAGGTGACCAACCAAAAGTATGTATGAAAATGCCATAAGAGAACATCACTTTGTATAACAATTTTGGAAAACAAAAGGCATAAAGCTGAATTTATATGCAAGAACTTGCTAAATGAATATTGCAGAAGTTAAACATATCAAATATTAATGATTCATCTTTGATTTGTGTGGTTGATATGTGTGCACCCCAATAAATTTACCTGGAGGTCAGAGAACAGAACAGCCACTATATTAAGCATAGAGGTTAGGCAGTTGTAGCACATGCCTTTAATCTTAGCATTCCGGAGGCAGAGATCCATCCAGATCTCTGTGAGTTCAAAGCCACACTGGAAACAGCCAGGCATGGTGACACACTCCTTTAATCCCAGGAAGTGATGACAGGAAGCAGAAAACTATATAAGGCATGAGGACTAGGAACTAGAGTCTTTTTAAGCTTTAGCTTTTAGCAGCAGTTCAGCTGAGATCCATTTGGATGAGGACTCAGAGGCATCCAGTTTGAGGAAACAGGATCAGCTGAGAAGTTGGCAAGGTAAGGTTAGCTGTGGCTTGTTCTACTTCTCTGATCTTTCAGAATTCACCTCAATACCTGACTCCTGTGCCTTTTATTTAACGAGACCTTTTAAGATTCATCTACAGATTTGTATAAATGACTGTTGTTATTTTCTTTATCAAGTAAAAAAGGATCCCATTTTTCTCGCAAAGTTGACATACCTCAACAAAGCCAACAAAAGTGAATGTTCAATGTTTTTATTTTGATTTATTTTGTTTTACTTTAACTATGTCAAATTAGGTGCTCTGGTGAAAGTCAAATATAATAGACCAGGTAACCCAGACTGGCCTTAGACTTTTGGTACTCTTCCTGTTTCGACCCCCTGAGTGATAGAATCACAGGTGTATTTATAATGCGTATGAGTGTTGATGCCTGAGTTGTGGTACAGGAGTGGAAGTCAAAGAGCAATCTGTAGGAGTCCATTCTTTCCTTCTACCATGTGGGTCCTGGGGTTTGAATTCCAATCATCGGGCTTAGGGGCAAGCACCTTTAGTCACTAAACCATAGAATGGACAAGTCCAAAGACTTAAAGGCAAACAATACAAGGGACTACTAATTTGGATCATTCTAAGTTAGGCAGTTTATCTCCTGGAGGCAAATAGATGTAAGAAAGATAGGGGTAAGTAGAAGCATAAAAGTACATCTGTGGTTCCTACAGCAGAACAGAAGTACCAAAAATCAGCATAAACTGAAAATGATGAGAACGTGGAAGTATTTAATAAGTAGGAATTTAAATGCTCCTTTTGATATGTGAATTAAGGCCAGAAGACAATCATTCATTGCTTGGGAAACATACTATAAAGCTAAACATAGTTCTGGAATGTAACTTAAAAGTAAATAACTTATTTTTCAGGGTTTGTACATTATATTTCCCTCAGATGTTCTAAGAAGAAATGAACAAGACTGAATGATGGATGGTCCCTTTTTCTTTCTAGCTTAAGTGATTGTGCCACCGTTTTAAAGATGCTGGGTGCTTCTGAGACAGGTTCTTACTGGGCGTCCAGGTAGATCATCCAGCTGCAGAAACAGACTAAGCTGTGAAGTGCTTTTAACTGGTGAACAAAACAAAAGCTTCCTGGATTCTGCTTCCCTTCTATAAAAAACTGAGTGACTATCATGGATGATGCTTATGTTTTGTCCAGTCATGCATTTTTTATGATCCTGTGGTTCTTTAGTACTTTGTGTGTTCAAATTTTCATGTGAAATTTGTTGTTGATTTTGTAGCAGTGACATCCTGAAACTTTCACCCCTGTCTTCAGCTCTACCTTCTAGGCAGGATTCAGCCTGGAGTGTGTATCATTGCTTTGTTTTGGTTTTGTTTTGTTTTTTGTTTGTTTTTGTTTACTGAATAACAGCACTGTGTCTTATGTCTGAAGCCATCATCCACAGTTAATTCCACATTGATCTAGGCTATGCCTTGGGAGGAATTTAAAGCACCTCTCTGTCCTTCCTCTTTGGCAATATCACACTCAGAACACTGTCCTCCAGCTCCGTCAGTACTCTGCCATTGCCTCTGCTTGTACCTGGTCAGTCCGTGGAACCGAGTTTTGATGAACAGCTTTTCAACCCTAGTGGCCAGGCTACTTTCAATGACTTTGCAGTTATTCCCTCTTCTTGTCATTTTCTTGATTTTCAGTTAAGAAGACAGTAGCCCTGGTGGAATTTATTCACAAAGGCAGACAGAATGTCAGAAATTTTGCATACCTCTAGAAAGCCAGAGAGCATGCTTTTCATGCCATGTGTTCTGTGATGTTTTTTCTGCAACATTGAAGCCATGCTTCAATGTGTATGTTACCCATACACATTTCTTCATTTTAATTTAATTATCTCCTAACTAATCAAGTTCTAGTTATACTGAAAGGCAAGAGTCACTCGAAGTTTTATATGCCATATTTCCAGTAGAAAACCATTAGGAAAATCTTTTCAGACACGGGATCTCTACAGGAAACAGCCAAGGGAGAGCAGGTGTTCAGAGGTGTGACTGAATAGTGGAATGCTAGCATCTTAACATGACCTGCCACTCCAGGATCTATGAGTCCTGATTACTATTGTTGCGACTCCCAATGGTACCTGCCAGTAACTACATTTGAAGACTTGCCGCTGCTGTCCAAAAATGTGATCTAAATGATATACATTCTGGGCCCCAGTTACATCTCAGTATTCACACAGTGCTTGTTTTAGAGATACTGTAAAACTATTTTTCCTCTTTTTACATTGGACTATATGTAAAACTGTTGTTTTAAAGATAAAACAATTCAGAGCAATCAAATGACCTTATATATGGGGAGCATTGTGTAGACCAATTTCTTAATATAATGACACTCTTGACCTTGGCATTTGAATTTTAATGAAGATTTTAACCTCTACTTGAGGTTTATCTCAACATTTATTTCTGTTTTAGGATTTAAGGCGAGTCCTAGTGCTTTTCTAAGGAGGATTTGAAGTTCTGTTAGAAATTCAGGGCACTCAGACTATACCTTCCAACTCTCCTCATAATTGTACTTCTAAGAATCTTCCTTTTTCTGAGCCCTTTAGTCATAAGAATAAGCAGATAAATTTATCAATTGTTCAATTTATGTTTGTTGCAGTCCGATTTGTAAGCAACCCCATGAATTGGTTCTGCAGTCCTATATTCATTTCTGCAAATAAGTTAGAGCCTCCCAATCTATCCTGGATATCGAGTCTAGGTAAAATACATGCAGAGAATAATCTCTCCAACAATGTTTTGATACATACAAGGAGCACGCCTAGTCTCAAGAAAGTATTCAAACACTGAGAGAAAATTCAATAAAATGTTGTTAATATGCACCTCTTTTTTTTTTTGTACCTGAGTTTGGATGAAACATCTACATTTCTTCAAACACACCTCTATTTTAAAACTATACAAATCATGAAGTCCTAACCTGATAGTTTGAAATTGCATTCTTCAACAACAGAATCCATTGGCTTTTAGTTTCTCTTATACTTGTTATACTTATACATGTGTGTTGCCATGATCTTCACACAGTAATCTTTTATCTGTTATATGACATTCATCCTATTGAACATTAAATATTGCAGGGTACACCAAGCAAGTCTAACTGGAGCAATTACTGGTTTTATCCAGACTCCGGAGTTTCTATTTGTCAAAAAGTTAATACTTTTAAAGATAAAATGACTTTAAAATCTATAATTATTTTCTTATCGGTGTGTGTGTGTGTGTGTGTGTGTGTGTGTGTGTGTGTGTGTGTGTGTGTGTGTGTATGTGTGTGTGTGTGTACATAGTCTCCCGATTAGCTGGCAGTCAGTGCTCAACTTTTGATTTTAGCTCTGCAGGGGCCTTGTAGATGTTATTATTGCAAAGAAAAATCAAAAATCAAAGTGAATTCTTAGTGTCACTCTTGAAGCACTAGTGGTGCAATTGCTGAAATGGCAGCCAAGCATTGTGCTGTACAACTAACTCACAGCTTGGTGCGACGTCCCCACTGAGAGGGAAATGTAGGAGAACTGCCAGAGTTTTACTACATCTGCTCCCCGCTGCTAATGAGCTTTAACCTGTTTCGTTCTTATTATGCTTACTGTTTAGATATTTTGCTTGCAAAATTAATTCTATAGCTGGGAGAACACATGAGAGAGGATATGATTTGTAAAATAGGTCTGTTTAAAAATTAAAAGGTATCAGCAAGGGAGATTAAAGGCTATAATGAGTGATGTGTTACTTAATATCAATTCAAGGGCATAAGCTCAGGTGGTACAGCTGATGCTGTTTCTCAGTCTTCTGTCCTCCTGAGACATGGGCTGATGCTGTAGGAGACATTTTCTTTGTTCTGTATTCCACATCTGTACCAGCATGTGTGTGTGTGTGTGTGTGTGTGTGTGTGTGTGTGTGTGTGTGTGTGTGTGTCTGTCTGTCTGTCTGTCTGCATGTGTCTGTGTGTGTGTCTGTGTCTGTGTTTAAAAGTATGTTCTGCTTTGAAGTTCTCAATGAGTCCCTAAATGGAGCCAAAGTTTTGGAGGTATGCAAATCTGAAAATCTGCTGTTTCAGCAATAGTATTTTATTATAAGCAAGGATCAATGGAGTTATTTTATATGTATATAAAACTTTCATTAATCTTTGTTCTTTGACAATTGCATACATGTATATAATGCACTTTTGTTTCTTTTACCCCTGCCCTCTTGTGTCTGCTTTCTACCACTGTCAATCCCCATCTGCTTTTCAAGTCCTTTGCTCACATTCACATCTTTGTGTTTTGTCTTCCGATTCTCTGAATATAACCAAATCCATCTGAATGAACATGAGTTTTGACTCATCTATGGGTACACAAGTATCAATGACTGTCTTGCCTCAGAATTCACCAGTAGCTAGCAGTTTGGTGGGTAGGGTATGGTCCAGTGGGGGTCCTTCCCCTATCCACAGTTGACTGATTACCATTCCAGTTTTGAGCAGACCCAGTGCAGACAACTATAACTACTGAAAGATCACAATTGCAATGGCAGTATTATGCCCAGAACACAGAATTTTGCAATCCTGCTCCTTTCATCTAGCTCTTAACATTATTTCCACTCCCTCTACATGATGTTTTCTGCGCCTTAGAGAGAGTGGTAGCAGTGTTCCATGTGGGACTAAGCACTCAACTGTCACTTATTCTCAGGAGCTTGAGTAGCAGATTATTGCAAAGGGGTAGCTTCTTTGGGAAATGCAGCCATAGCATATGCCTATGAGTATAAACATAAAGATTTAGAAGATAGTTTGGTTTCACATCTCTTTAGCTAAACAACAGTTATAGGTTCCTCCCCAGGGCCCAAGACATCATCACTCTTGGATGTTTGTGTGGGTTTGCAGTACCAGGCACAAATTCACTCCTGTGGAGCTGAACTCTAATCCAGTCAGGGACTAACTGGCTATCACCACAACAGTTTGGTCACGGTTGCACCAGTGGGTGATTCTTGCCTACAGGTTTAGTATTTTAATTTACAGAGTTCGAAGCTGGGTGAGACTGCTGTTGTCTTTTCTTCCCAGCAGCCTATATACCACCTTTCAGAGTTGCAAAAACCACTAGCTGACAGGAAGTTTTCAGTTCTGTTTCAGCTTAGTTTCCCTATATCTTGCATCAAACCTGTGTAGTAACAACACCTGCACCTAAGACTCTGGGATCATTGTGGAAAGACTGTAAGAGCCAGAGGAACAGAAAGTTTGCTGTGAGATTGTATCTCCTAGAAATGTCACAATGAAGTCTCAAAAACATAGCAGCTGAAACGACCAAAACAATGAAAAAATAGCCACTCAAGGCAGAAAACTCACTAGGTCTCAACCCTAAACAAAGAACTACAGGCAACTAAGGAATGCCAAGAACAGAAGAAATAGTTTTCCCCAGGGCATAGTACTGTGGGATGGTCTGTATGTCAAGTGTGTTGCTGATTGGTCAATAAATAAATCACTGATTGGCCAGTGGCCAGGCAGGAAGTATAGGCGGGACAAGGAAGAGAATAAAACTGGGAAGTGGAAGGCTGAGTCAGAGACACTGCCAGCCGCCACGATGAGAAACAGCATGTGAAGATGCCGGTAAGCCACGAGCCACGTGGCAAGGTATAGATTAATGGAAATGGATTAATTTAAGCTGTAAGAACAGTTATCTAGAAGCCTGCCATGGCCATACAGTTTGTAACCAATATAAGTCTCTGTGTTTACTTGGTTGGGTCTGAGCGGCTGTGGGACTGGCAGGTGACAAAGATTTGTCCTGACTGTGGGCAAGGCAGGAAAACTCTAGCTACAGCATAGGCCCTCAAATATGGTATTGCATGGATTGAGCAGATTGTATTTATATATTTAAGGGTGTGTGTGTGTGTGTGTGTGTGTGTGTGTGTGTGTGTGTGTAAGAACAATTAAAGAAAGAGAGACCATGAATTTAAGACAGATTTTGAGAGAGACAAAGAATTTGAAGGAGAGAGAGAGAGAGAGAGAGAGAGAGAGAGAGAGAGACAGAGAGAGACAGAGAGAGACAGAGAGAGAGACAGAGAGAGAGAGAGACAGAGAATGTAGAAAGGAAAGAATGAAATTGTGTAACTATGTGGTATCCTCAGCAATAGTATCTTGTTTTGGACATTCCAATGAGCAGCCAAGAAGAATAGCAAGGACCTTTATTGTTTTGGGGGCTTCTGGGCCTTCTCTGACAAACAAATCATCATAAATTGTTAGTC
The DNA here is from genome assembly GCF_007827085.1 of Peromyscus californicus insignis. Classification (NCBI taxonomy): domain Eukaryota; kingdom Metazoa; phylum Chordata; class Mammalia; order Rodentia; family Cricetidae; genus Peromyscus; species Peromyscus californicus. The sequence goes on along the minus strand of NW_026294595.1, from coordinate 88,642,639 downwards.
TCACACTTGGTAATGACTTCCAATGAATCTCTTATATCTGAGTTCTCATAACCTTGGCCTCATCACCTAATCAAAACAAATGATTCAAGCTGTATAGACCTTGGGATTATCATAAAGACAGGTCATAATTTACAAAACCAAATATGCAAATGTATTACCCAAATATATGGTAATCATCTAGACAGAAACTTCTATTTAAATTTTATTTTCTACATGTTCTTTCATTCCTCATCCAAACTCTCTAGCATAATTTTATATGTGTTTTCTGTTTTATGCAGTAGAAATGAAAAACTGCAAAGATATATTTATCATAACTGGACAAAAATAATCAACAGGTCAATACGAATTCAGGCCTGTTCCTTTGATGGGAGTAAGAGTGTCATTTTGAGATTTGTATAATTATCTTCACCATTATCATTATTTCTGACAATAACAATTAGATATTGGTGAAATTATTAAGGCCACTCCACGTAGTTAAAAGGAGATTTATTTAATGGCGTAACTTACAAATTAAGGGATAGGTAGGTCGCGGGGTCTGGGGAAGGTGTATCGCAGTCCAGCGGTGTTCTCTGGAGCTCTGCTTGGTCCACCTCTCCAGTCCAGGGTCCCGCAACAGAGAGCGCGCCCGCCGATCCAGATCTCGGGTCCCCAGGTGCCTCCCTTCGCCCCGCCTTGTAGGCGTGACAGTTGCCGAAGTCTCAATGGGGGTTGGAACTTCCAGATCAAAGCTGGAATGGCTACCCACTACAATTAAACCTACAAAACTCCTTCTTAAATAGAAACTAAATGTATTAAAATTTCAGCTGAACTTTCACATTAACTTTGGAAAGAACATAGTTTGACCCTCAGCAAAGTAAAGCAGCTTACACCAATGCAATGTTTCTAAGTGTTTTACTCTTGAGACTCAGAAAGAAATTAGTACAGCTGTCCAATTTTGGTCTGCATTTTTCTTATTGAAATGTCACTTCTACATGAGAAACCACAGACCATCAATATGTTTATCTATAACTCACAACTTATAACAATACAATCAAAATATATGGCAGTTTAAAATTTAAAAACCTATAAAATCAACACAGTATAATGAACAGTGTAATTGCTTTGTAATGATATGATAATTATTTTGGATTTAGTCACAAATGTATACCTCTTTATTTACAATAGCAATTATTTAATAATAATATTTATGTTTACTAACAAATATCATTAAGCAAAATATCTTGCTATGCATTTGCTTCTATAGATTGCTAATGAGATACTGCAAATTAATACTTTAAAACATGCAACTTATATGACATATCTCCTTATCAAATAAGTGATGACTCCATTGACCCAACTTATTTTCTGGTTGGTATAGCTATACCATTGTATGTTATAAGATGACTCATTTCTGTACCATTTTTATTGAACATTTAAAATCTTTTGCACATTGTGTGATGGTGTTTGGCCTCTGCTTGACACAGAGCATAATTTATTTGTTAAGAGTATGTAAGTTTTCTTCCCACCAGTATGAAAGGATTAAAGTGGTCTATCACTCCACTGCAAAAATATTTCCCCATGTCAAGTCATTATTTCAATTGATTAAATTTGTTAGTGAATCTAAATGTAATTTTGTTAAATGTAATTTCATAGTATGTATTACTATTTATTGCCCATATTTGCCGGTGCTGGTGCCAAATTAGCACCTTACCTGGAGAAGATGACATTTTGGCTGAAGTTCATGGGGATCAGCCAAGTAGGAGGTCATTTAATAATGTATTAGAACCACAGGAATGTAAGGGACATGTGACAGTAGCCGAACAAAAGCTGATCATCCAGACAACTCAGAAATGCTTATGTTACCATCTAATAGTGTTAAGAAGGGAATTCGTGCCATCCTTATGTGACAGACAAGGAAATCAAATTCAGTGACTATCCTGAGATCATACAGCCAGGGTCTCATACAACTCAGTCATCAGGTTGGGGCTTTAACAATTAAAGAGAAAACATAACCAGTGCATCAGTCACTTGCAAGTGTACTCACTCATAGATATAAATATATATAAATTATATATAAATTTATATAAATACAAATATATATATATATAATTTTTTATTTAAATGTTATTTTTGAGAATTTCATACATGAATTGTATTTACATAATTTTCATCCTGTTCTCTTCCACTTCCACTTCCTCCTATGTCTCACCACTCCCTTTGAAATTAATGACCCTTCTTTACTATCGTTTAGTGTGTGTGTGTGTGTGTGTGTGTGTGTATGTATGTGTTTACATAAATCGGACGAGTCCGTTTAGTGTTGTTCTTATATACTATGTGTTTGGACTGACCATTGGGGATTGGATAACCTGTTACAAGTCTTGTTGTGAAAGAAAACTGATTCTCTTTCTCTCATCAGCCATGGATTGTCTATAGCTCCTTCACCTAGGCATGTTACTTTGTGAAATTTCCCACTTCTGTGTTGGCATGTCAACTGATGTTGTCATTATTTGGATCTAAGCAACCATATTGTTAACCTTAAACTAGGAAGCAAGGATGGGGGATGATGCAAAAGGAGACGGAAGTAAGGTGAGAACACAGGTGTTTGAAAAACCCATAGGGAAACATAATTTTATGTTTGCTCAAAATACATTGTATGTATATAGTTTAAATGGATTTATGCTATGTGGGGTAATAACACTCCCCAACAGACTAACAATCTCCAGCACTAAGTATCAGCAATTCTCTTTATGTTTTCAGTAAGAAGGGTCCAAGAGACACCTCAAACAACAGAGGCTTTTGCTGTTGTCCTTAGCTGCCACCCAGAACTTCAAGGGAAGACTATTTATGAAGACATCTCACACTTTGGACACAGGACTTGAGGAACTAAGCTAGAACTCACCAGCAAGCCTCCCCCTGAGGACTAGCTCTTGTAGTATCTGAAGACACTATGCATGCTGCTGACAGAAAAACTAAATCAGTAGTCCTGTAAAGGCTCCAAATGACAACAACAGCCAACCAGCAAGCTAGTTCCATTGGTGCTTTAGAGACACTTTGATCATCAGGGTAAGCAACAGCTGTCTAATTGGACTGAAGTCCTACTCAAGAGAAGGGAATTCATGCCTGCCAGTGTAAACCTTGACAACTAACCCTCTATGGCTGGAGAGATCATAGACCCTAGAAGAAAATCTACTACTTCCATTTTTCTACACACATAAAATTTCTAGCTGTATTAGAAATACTTTTCCTTATAATCACAGATAGCTGTAGCTCTCATCCCCCCATTCAATGAGACTTCTTTTTGTGGCAGATGAGATTAGACTATTACAGAGATACACAACTGTTCAAAATGAAGAAAATAAGTGATTGTGGGATGCTCAGCTCCAACTGATACATCTAAAATGCAACCACTACATATAAGGTTCAAGAGAAATGACAAAAGAAGGCATGGAAAGATTGTGAGAGCCACAGGACCAGGTTGCCTCCTTCTAGAGAGTATCTTCTAGACATGACAAGGAAAATTCACCCCAGTGCACAATTTTATTTCATAATGCTTTCTCAAAAGGAATATGTATATAAGAACAGAATTTTAAATATTACATGCAATGCCTATTTCACTGCAGGCATGAGTAATACACATTAAATTTTTATTAAATTGATATCTCTAATTGATTTAAAAGGATAAGATTCATCTCTTTCAAGATAGTAGGCAAGATTACTATCTGGCCAAGGAGGTGCTGTAAAGCTCATTAGACACATACACACATTTGTGCCCATGCTTGTGGATTCTAAATCATGTGCATTTTTTAAAGGCAACCAAAGATGGAAGAAGGCCTTGAGGTATTTTTTTATATTCAGTATAAATTAAGTAATTGCCATCTAACAATTTTTTAAGTTTTTCTCAGTATTGCCATTTTAATTCATTACTTTATTAATTTGCTAATACATTTGACAGTGGTTTATTTTCTAAAGTAATGTTTTTCTAATTATTATAATACATGCTCATTACAGAAATTTGGGAAATCCATTATGATATAAAGAGAGAAATGAAAATTATCTCTCTCTACCCAAAGCCAATGACAATTAAACATGTTGATGCATATTCTATTCTTACCAGTACTTCATTACATAATATAATATATTTTAATATAATATTTCTGTTATCTGTGATGAACATTTTCTATATTTCCAGTTGTTTTCTGTGTGAATATTTACAATCATTTTCTCAGAATAGATTTTTAAACTTGAATGTAGGGAAACAAATTAAATGAATATTTGTAAATTTGAGGTAAATTGATCTGGAGAAAAAAATGTTAGCTTAAAACATTTATTGAGCCAGGCGGCGGTGGTACAGGCCTTTAATCCCAGCACTTGGGAGGCAGAGCCAGGCAGATCTCTGTGAGTTCGAGGCCAGCCTGGTCTACAGAGTGAGATCCAGGACAGGCACCAAAAGTACACAGAGAAACCCTGTCTTGAAAAACAAAACAAAAAAAATTATTAAATATTCATCAGAAAGCAAGCCTATGCTAGTTATCTGGGATTCAAACTATGTCAGATATATTCTCTGTTAGGGAAGACCTAATGCTTGAGTACTTATGTTATTTAAATGATAGGTTCTAACCATAGATTAATTTTTAATCACTTATTTGTTTTGTTGTTGTTGTTGCTTTATTTTGAGACAAGCTTTCACTGGCTGGCATGGAACTCACTATGTATCCCAGGCTGGCCTCATAGTCACAGAGATTCACTTACCTCTGCTTCCTGAGTGTTTGGTTTAAAGACATGTGTTCCCACACAAGGCACCCAGTCACTGATATTCTAAAAATAACTTCCTAGTTCTTGAAACTAATCAAAATTTTCTTTATATAATAAAGCAATTTTTATGTTATTATCAAAGTTGTTTTGTGAATAATTATTTATACATTGAAGATTAGGTTAATTTGGTCTTGAAATGGAAATGGCCTTTTTGTTCGATTAGAGGTTGTATGTAAAAACAATTATTCTCAAAATGGTTTCCACTGGAAGCCTGCTAATCCATGACTTTGAAGTCCTGGTTGAATTGTGTTTCATATCTCCTTTTTCTCCAGGTCTGGCCACTGTCAGCAAGCACAAGCCATTTTGAGTATTAACAAACTCCAAGAGACATAAGGAAGGGTGGATAGAAACGGACTCTCCTTCTGGGCAAAGATGAATGATAAAGAATTTCCACTGACATTTGATAACAGCCATAACTGACAAAATATACATGCATTCAATTCTATGAATAAAATGTTAATCTAGGAAATCCTCTGTCAATACCTGTACTAAGAACCATGCACCACTCACTGTTGTTTCTAATCTTGTTTTAGAAAAGCAGAAGGGCGTTATCCATTTTGATATTTCTCTTGCTTCCTGAAAATATGGTGGTCTGAATTCAGGAGTTAAACAACAATTTTGTGCAGTTAAGCATGCTAAGTAACAGAAACGACAGTTATCAGATAACGGGCTAGAAGAAAAGACGTAAGATGACAAAGTCAGGGAAGAAATGGCCCAGTTTTTACCTACTCCCCACTTCCTTTTTCAAACTCTTAATTCAACATTGCTTTTCCAAAGCATGACAGTGGTTTTGTAGCCCTATAGTGGAGAGATTCAATTTTCAGAGTGAAGAATAAATGGATGAGAGTAAGGATAAACATATATCTAATTTGAACAGCTCCTCTGTGAACCTATAAAATACCTTACATTTTTAGAGGACCATTATCATACTATTAACTAAATTTTGTGGGTGCTTGTATGCACAGTGGTTCACACAAAATATTTATCATTACCTTAGATCAAGCATTTCTTCTGTACAAATGCTGAAGATGTATAGAAATGTAAACTTTACTGATAAAGCAATCTCAGGCCAGTGAGAAAGTTTGTCTCAATGTTTGGCTTGACCTAACAGAGTTTCTCTTGGGCTTATATCCTCAACAGAACCCTAGCACCTTGGGTAACAAAATGGCCTTTAAGCTTGAATGAACAGGCATTTCTTTTCCCCTACTTCAAAGCTTCACTATTTCATCTTTTCAAACTCTTTTACTGCATGCAGTGCAGAATTATATTGACAAGGGTGGAATTTATCTCCAAGAGGAGACAGCTATGCTTCTGTTAAGTGCTAATATAACATTTATGTGTTGGTGCCTTAATAACAGCCCAGCTTACCTAATGAAAGTTGAAAGCAAACAGTACTCTCTGAGATTTTATTATGACTGAAGTGACTGCAATTTGAGGCAAATTATCCCTATTTTTGTTCCCATATCAAAAACAGAGCCACTAAAGCAATTGCCACATGTTTGGTATGGAATTAGGCTCCACTCTCATTAATCTACAAGGAAGAGCATTTTTCATGTAAACAGCTCACAAGGGTCAGAGAGAAGAGCTGTTTCTGTGAAAAATGCTTGTCAATAACTTTGTGAGTGAATTTTGAAATAAAGTGCCTGTAGCCTGTCATTATTCCTTCCTCTCAGAGTCGAGAGTGAGTGGATGAAAATTGAGCCTGTGAATTGGAAACGGGGCGAGTGTTATGGCCTTATCGACTCCAGGTAAAACGACTGTTTTAACTTGTTATTATTTTTCCATTCAGAGGTCAGGCAATGTACAGTATTACCAGCATGGACTGCAGTGTAAGCAAATTGGTATACAAAAAGGCTATTACCCACACTCATGGGGTAGAGGAAAGCGAAAGTCACCAGGATCCAGGAGACGTGTGATCTACACAGAAATGAAATAACCAACAGGGCTTTGAAAAAGAATAGTGTGGGTGTGTAAGAATGAAGCGCCAAGAAGACAGAAAATTATAAACCTGGGTAAATACACACTCACATGTATAGAAAGCAGTTGGAAATTATGCATCCTAAGGTCCGTTTTAAAGCACATTCTAATTATTCCTGTTTGCAAAGAAATTGTGGGGCCACACTGAATATTAGAAATCTCTACCATACATATTACCTTGATGCTTCCCTGCTGAGCTTACCTTAAACATTTTCAGTTGCTAGATTTTCAAGTCCACTTGACATATTCTTTTTCAATGCTAAAAGTTTTCTGAGTTCTTTCTTAGAGGAAAGAGTCAATTTAGAATATTAAAAAATCTTCTTTTGATTTCCAAAGTGGCTGTACAAGTTTGCCTTCCCACTAACAGTGTAGGAGTGTTCCCCTTGCTCCACATCCTCTCCAACATAAGCTATCTTCAGTGTTTTTGATCTTAGCCATCTGACAGGTGTAAGATAGTATCTCAGAGTCATTTTGATTTGCATTTCCCTGATCACTAAGGATGTTGAACAATTCCTTAAATGTCTTTCAGCCATTTGAGCTTCTGCTGTTGAGAATTCTCTGTTTAGCTCTATAGCCCATTTTTTAATTGGACTGTTAGGTATTTTGATGTCTAGTTTCTTGAGTTCTTTATATATTCTGGAGATCAACCCTCTGTCAGATGTGGGGTTTGTGAAGATCTTTTTCCATTCTGTAGGCTGTCATTTTGTCTTATTGACCGTGTCCTTTGCCCTACAAAAGCTTCTCAGTTTCAAGAGGTCCCATTTATTAATTGTTGCTCTCAGTGTCTGTGCTACTGGTGTTATGTTTAGGAGGTGATCTCCAGTGCCAATGCGTTCAAGACTACTTCCTACTTTCTTTTCTATCAGGTTCAGAGTAACTGGATTTATGTTGAGGTCGAAAAATTGGGAATCAATCATCCTTAAGACCCAGCTATACCACTCTTGGGCATATACCCAAGGAATGCTCAGTCATACCACAAGTACACATGCTCAACTATGTTCATAGCAGCATTATTTATAATAGCCAGAACCTGGAAACAACCTAGATGCCCCTCAACTGAAGAATGGATAAAGAAATGTGGTACATATATACAATGGAGTACTACTCAGCAGAGAAAAATGATGATATCATAAGGTTTGCAGGTAAATGGATGGAACTAGAAAATATCATCCTGAGTGAGGTAACCCAGACCCAAAAGGAAAAACATGGTATGTACTCATTCATAAGTGGATAGTAGATATAAAGCAAAGGATAACCAGACTGCAGCCCACAGCTCCAGGGAGGCTAGTTAGTAAGGAGGACCCTAGGAAGGGTGCATGGATTGCCCAGTGATAGAAAAATGGATAAGATCTACATGAGCAAACTGGGGGTGAGGGGGTTTTAATGGAGGGCAAGGGACGGGGAATGAGAGCTTAGAGGAGCAGGGGGTTCGAGCTGGAACAGGAATAGAGTGGGAGAGCAAGGAAAGAGATACCATGATAAATGAAGACACCATGGGAACAGGGAGAAACAGAGTGCTATGGAGATTCCCAGGAATCCACAAGGATGATTCCACCATAGACTACTGGCAATAGTCAAGAGGGTGCCTGAGCTGGCCTTCTCTGGTGATCAGATGGCTGAATACCCTAACTGTCATCATAGAACCCTCATCCAGTGACTGATGGAAGCAGATACAGAGATCCACGGCCATGTCCCAGGCGGAGCTCCAGGAGTCCAATCGATGAGAGAGAGGAGGGATTCCATGAGCAAGGGATATCGAGACCATGACTGAAAAAAGTACAAAGACAACTAGCCAAACTAGTGGAAATGCATGAACTGTGGACCAATAGCTGAGGAGCCCCCATGCTACTGGACTAGGTCCTCTGGATAAGCGAGCCTGTTGTTGAGCTTGAACTGCATAGGGAACCCCCAGGCAGTGGGATTGGGACCTGTCCCTAGTGCATGAGCCAGTTTTTTGGAGCCTAGTGCCTGTGGTGAGACACTTTGCACAGCCTTGGTGCAGGGAGGAAGGGCTTGGACCTGCCTCATCTGAATGTACCAGGCTCTGATGACTCCTCATGGGAGAGCTTGCCTTGGAGGAAGTGGGAATGGGGGGTGGGTTGGGGGGAGTCCTGGGGGGGCAGGAGGTCAGGGGAATCTATGGTTGGTATGTAAAATAAATAGAAAATCTCTTAATAAAAAAAGAAAAAAGAAAAGAAAACCTTCTTTTGACTTCAAAATTATTTTTTTCATGTTGAAGAACACCTTGGGAATTTTAGTATGGCCATACTAAATTGACAACCCTTCTCTCTGTCTCTGTCTCTGTCTCTGTCTCTGTCTCTGTCTCTCTCTCTCTCTCTCTCTCTCTCTCTCTCTCTCTCTCTCTCTCTCTCTCCCTCTCTCTCTCTTTCTCTCTCTCCAAGTCATTTGGGTATGTAGAAGTATATGTCTATTCCTGGCATTCAAATTCTAACTTTTTTTCTATTTTAGAAAGTCATGTCTTCTTTCTTTCCTTTGATACTGTTTTCTTCTGTAGACTCTGGTAGTCAGAAATAGTCAGACACACCTGAAAACTAAAGAGCTTACCATGGTTAAAAAGCATGTCTGTGTGGAGAAGAGTTTTATATATAATTATAATTCCCAAATAACATAAATTCAACTTCCAGAATAATATGAAAAATATTCATTGCTTTGTGTTTACAAAGGCATATTTTATTTTTAATTATGTGTGTGCGGGAAGGGGCATGTGCAAACATGAGTGCAGGTGTCCAGAGCATCCTTGAGAGGGGAGCAGATTCCCTGGAGCTGGAGTTAAAGGTCTTTGTGAGTTGCCTGTGTGGATTCTGGGAACCAAATTTGGGTCCTCTGTAAGAGCGGGACACACCATTAACCTCTTAGCTGTCCCTCCAGCCACTCACATTCCTTTATTCTAAAAAACGATTTCCATAACCTCAAGAGAATCATAATGATCTCCAATAAAAAACTGTATCATCATATTTCCTCACTTCCCACTGGCTCAATTCACTCATTCTTTCAGTGGCTGGGTACTAGCTGGACATCATGTCAAACAAAACACAATGCTATTAGGATCCCTGCCTTTGTTGAGTAAGGAAGAGATCTGGTAAAACAGAGAGATAAACATTAAAAGAATGCAAGATTCATGGGGATAAGGACTTTTGTTTTTGTCCAACTACATACCCTAAGTACTTAAATGAGTATCAGGCATACAACAGACATGATAGCTCCCCAATATCTGGTGAATGCTAAATGGATATGATAGGGACATTTAGGAGACTCTGAGATACTAAGGAAAGACCAATAAACAAAGTAAATATTTTTGACGTATTAAGTTGGCATGGCTGGAAAAACTGCTGCAGAGCCTTCAGTATTAAGGGAACAGAGAACTTGAAAGTCGGGGTTAGAAGGAGCAGAGAGTTTGGCTGCAGCAACAAGCAAAGGGTGAGCATGCTGTCATCTGAAGTAACCAGAAGTCATACACCAAAAAGTTTGGAATTTAGACCAAATCTATTGAGTGATTTTAAGCGTGTAAGAGCTTAAGCAGTATAAACATGTAGATGTGTTTAGGAAAGGATGACCGAGGCTGAAATGTGACAAGTGATAGGGAATGAGTGTGGCTGAGCAGACCAAGTCAGGAAGCTTCATAGAAATCCCAACAGCATGTAAGTAGCAGTGGTCTAAACAAAGGCAAATGTAAAGGGACATAGGGAATTGGGCATATTTCTAAGATTTCCTTGGCTGTTTGGAATAGGGAAGGCAGGAAGGGAGTTAAAGAAGACCAAAGAGGCAAAGACTGGACTCATATCTCCAGTCTTGGCCAATGAAGAATAGAGAGTATACCTTCAAAGTAAGGAGACACATTTGGAGGGAATTTCACTTTTGGAGATGGGGAGTTGTCAGCTTTTCAAGTTGTTATAGACTAGATTTCTACAGTTATCTCATTTTTCCTACAAGCCTAGACTAGATTATCAGGGATCCATCACAACTGGGTAAAACACCCTTGAGTACCTATTATAGAATTTATAAGCTGAGCTTGCTTACATGACCATAAGTTACACTTAGAAAATGAAGTAGTTTTCTTGGGTTGAGGAAATAGTTAGGTGAGTAAGAGTGCTTGCTGTTCAAGTATTAGTGCCTGAGTTCAGATCTTGATACCACTCTAAAAGGCCAGGCAGCATGCACCCCTGTAACCTCAGAATTATGCTGGATGAGCAGAGATAGGAAGGTTGTTGTGAGTTACTCCTGACTCAGAGGAGTCATTTCTCTCATCCTCATAAAGGACAAAAACACATCAGCATGCCCTTCACATCGTTCCCAGTAGCTTTCTAAGCAAGGGACAAGAACCAAAGGAGCATCTCATTTTTATTGCACCAAACAGGCTTAGGAACTAGAGCATTTTAGCTAACTCATGAGTTAATTTCCAATATGATTGGTAGGGGAAAGTTCTTTCTGGCTAAACAAGTGTTTGGTTTTCATTGGAGAGTCTCATGTAAATGGTGCTCACTGAACTGATTCAGCGTGGTCCATTTCAGTTTATCATATTATCTAAATTGCATGTGAAGACTCTCAGTAGGTTTCAGAGTCGCACATCAGACTTGGCTGTAGGTGCATCCAAAGCCAGTATTTTCAAATTGACTTGTACTTTTGTAGAAGTTGGCCTTTCAAATGTATTATTTGTTGGACTTGGCATTTCTACAGTGAATAACTACCCACTCACTTTTCTTTAAATATAAACTTCAATATGCTGAATCTTCCTAATGCAATCTCTACATCTCTTGGTTGCTCCTCTGCAGACTAAATGACACAGCAACAAGTGTGCTGTGCAGAGGCGGTGGGGGCTCTTCCCTTTGTGTTTGGGAAAGAGCACAAATCACAGGTGTGTCTAGTCACCTGGCTCCTTCACAGACGGGTTCAGAACCCTCTTTATGTGTGTCTAGCTCAATGTCCCTTTCAACACCCCACTGTCTGCAAACAACGAAGGAAGGGAAGGTGTATAGGGAGAAAAATGAAATGGCTGTTTAGCACACACATTCTTACCTCTACCCAGCTTTGAAATCATCTCATATTGGGAAAAACAGACACTTTTCTCATAATCACAGTGCCAAATGAACATAACTAACTCATTTTTGCAGTCTGGGATTTTCCATAGACGAATCCTTTGAGAAATGGAATGCACTGTGGTGGCTTATATTATACCATCTTGTGTCAACTTCTATTCCAGGGAAACACTGCATGTCCTTATAAAAATAATTCTGGGCATATTTCTTTATACCTGCATGCCAATATTCAAGAGCAAGGTTTAAACATTCACATTTTAGGAGCATGAAAATTAAATATTTATTGATCCATATTAATTTAACTAATGCAGTACTCTGAAATCCAGTATGCTGTTTTCACCCATTTAACCTAGAGCAATATTAGAAGGAAATCCAACTGGACACTCTTTAGTAGATTTCCAACATAAAACAAAGAAATCAATGAAAATGTGGCAACGAACAAGCCCCTCTTGCTTGAGAAGGAGGAGCGAGCGTGGAGCTTGCCAGAAGCGGGTTGTCACTCCACTAGACTAATTTTAGAGAGAAAAGAAGTCAGCGTGGTGAAATGAATTTCCTTTCTGTAGCTTGCCTGATTGCTGACATTCCGAAATCTCATAATATTCTCTGAATAAATTATCCTCATTTTGTTTAAAAAGAAATTTAACATACATTTAAATAGCGCCGTTGTGCTGGAGAGGAGCAGTGCTGATCTGTGCATTCCACTAATGGCATCGGGTGCAGAGTGAGTCATCATGGTTTTTATTTATTCATTCATCCTTGGATCCTTTTAAAAGTCTCCAAGGCCCTAATGACCATCATCATTATCATCAGTAAAAACCGCTTTCTGGTGCAAAGGCAATAGGCATTAAATTTAGAGGCAGCATTAAATTATCAGTAAAGAGGGCTTAGAATGGTGCTACACTCATATTCCTGCATACGATACATGGAAAGTTCATAGAGCAGCAGGCAGGCAGATTTCTTTTTAAAGTCTATGGTTAAGGTCTTCTCTTTTCTAGGCAATGTCTTTGGCTCAGAAGAGAATGCATGTCAAGTCTGTGCTGTATTGTGTGAGTCACTGGGAGAATAAGCAACCAAGAATAAGATGATTCTTAATTAGTTATTTATATACTTATACATATAATTAAAAAAAATCTCCATGAGAAATTGTATTTCAAGCTTTTCTCCCATCCAGAAAACTTCCTTGATATAATAAACACTGTCTGAAGAATATAATTTTTTTTAAATGTGAAAAATGTTTTGAACTAATTGCTAAGTCCTTTCCATCTCAGGATTGTTTTAAACATCCCAGTGTCATCTGCTGGGCAGGACAGAAGCCTGGCTTTTCTGTGTCACCTCCAGCAAAAGAATTAGAACTGCACTCATGGGCCCAAAGCTCACTCATATGGGGATAAACTTAGTGTCACTTCTGAAGGTATGGGCAAGTTTATACATTAGGATAAGTGTTGTTACACATGGCAATCCCCAGTTCCTTCCCTCACTCACACTTCCATCCTGGTTTGGGCAGCTGATAGAGGTCAGAAGTTATCAGAAGGAGAGCAAAGCAGAAATGGTCTTATAAACCATTGGAAATGCTGGTGGTTACACAAAGGTCTCAGAACTTAAAGCAAGGCAAGCAGGAAACCATTATCTAAAGAGCCCATTCCCATATACTAGCTAAGCCTAGAACGACTAGTTGTTTGGTTTTGAAGTATGTGGTTAGGAATTTGAAATGATCATTAAGTCTTTTTTTTTTTTTTTTTTTAGAGACAGGGTTTCTCTGTGTAGCTTTGCGTCTTTCCTGGAACTCACTTGGTAGTCCAGGCTGGCCTCGAACTCACAGAGATCCGCCTGGCTCTGCCTCCCGAGTGCTGGGATTAAAGGCGTGCGCCACCACCGCCCGGCAAGTCTTTTAAATATTGTTAGGTCTTTTTTTTTTTAAGATTTATTTATTTATTATGTATACAGTGTTCTGTCTGCATATATACCAGCATGCCAGAAGGGGGAACCATGACAGAAGAGGGTGCCAGATCTCATTAGGTGGTTGTGAGCCACCATGTGGGTGCTGGGAATTGAAATCAGGACTTCTGGAAGAGTAGCCAGTGCTCTTAACCTCTGAGCCATCTCTCCAGCCCCCATGTTAAGTCTTATTTTTAAAAAAAAATCACATCCCAGCACAGAACCAAACAAAAGGAGTACTATGGAATGCGTAACAAAAATGTTTAGACTGCTGACAAGCTTTTCAAATTTGGTCAGGTTTTTTTTTTTGTTTTTTTTGTTTTGTTTTGTTTTTTTAATTTAGAGTGACAAGTATCTTTGTGAAAACAGCTGGCCATCTCATCAATGCTTCTGTCCTTTTCTGTAAAAACTGACTAGCCTGGTCCAAGTTTAAGTTCACCATGGCTACCAGTTGAGACAATGTGTGTGAAACTGTTTTTGTTCATTGACAAATGTTGTCCCTGTCAGGGTTGCTGCTGTTTTTCTGGAACATTCACCGATTGGTAAAAGAGTGTTCATGTAGTTTCATTCCTCACCCCATTCCTTAATAAAGAGACATGTGTTTGCCCCTAAACTTTAACACTTAAAAGATGAGGCTTTTACTGTGGGTGGTTAGAAAGAGATTTCCCTAATCTAGGCAGATCCTAAGTGGAGGCTGTGGAAGATTCATTTCCATGGTACTCTCAACTCTTGGGGTTCTTTGGTAGATCAGAGCCTTGCTCAGATCTTTCCCTTCTAATGCTTTTTTGAAGGTAATAACCATTAAGCGATTTTGCCTAGAATTTTCTCAGCTTATGAACCCCATTGTACCTCAGGCAGATCAGGTTCTCATATTTCTGGTAAGTTGATGATGGTCCTCATCTAGGAAACAGTTCTCCACTTTTGTATTTTTCAGAATTCTTTCCACTATAATTCTTAACTTCTCACATTTTAAAGACTTTTGAAGAAAATATAGTTTTCTTTTTACATTCCCCCTTATCCCAATAGTTGCATTATTGTCATCTTTTATGTGCCTATACTATGTTCATGGAGGGCAACGGAGACTCTCGTTCTTATGTGGCTAAGGTTTATAGCTGTGAAATTCATTCTTAATCCTTGCATTTATGTAGGAGGGAAAATGCTTTTCCTCTATTATTGTGTGTTAAACTTAGGAAGGCCCATTCTTTCAGATTTGACTTAAGGCCTGCTGTGTTCAGGCTTCAGAATGGTCTTTTCTTCTAGGCCTAAGAAGGGCATTTCTTCACTTAGACATCAAAAAGGATGAACAAAAATTGCCTCAATTTCTTGTTTGCATTGTAAAAAAATTCTCCACATTGTCTTACACTTTCTGGGTTTCTGAAAATGAAGACCCTTCTCCATTTCTAAGGTCAAACCTTTCACACAATCCTAAGTCTTTACAATTTTCAGCTGGCCTTTTTTTTTTTTTTTTATTTTATTTATTTTTTTTTTTATTAATTTATTTTGCAATACAATTCAGTTCTACATATCAGCCACGGATTCCCTTGTTCTCCCCCCTCCCGTCCCCCTCACCTTCCCCCCAACCCCCCCCCCCATTCCCATCTCCTCCAGGGCAAAGCCTTCCCCACAGACTGAGGTCAACCTGGTAACACTGCTCTGTGTGTGTGTGTGTGTGTGTGTGTGTGTGTGTGTGTGTGTGTGTGTGGTGTCTATATGTGTGTGTGCATGTGTCTGTGTCTATGTGTGTCTGTATCTGTGTGTGTGTGCTTGTTTGTGTCTGTGTCAGTAAGTGTACATTACCTAGAATCTATTCCTTTGACAAACAACCAGTATGCAATCCAACAATTCAATATTGTATCTGTAATCCTTATATACGATACTTTCATATTTAATAATCTCATGTGCAACTTTGTCCCTTGGATTACACTTACCCATTGGTCTGCCAATTTCCACAGAAACCATTGTTTTTACTCTCTGTTTCTATATATTCAACTAAAAAAGAGATTCTGCATATAAACGAAGTTTTATAGTAGGCATCTTCCTGTATCTAAGTTAGTTCCCTTAAGATAATGTTGTATAAATTAATCAATGTCATTGCCAATGGCAGGATCCCCTCTCATTTTTTTGGTAACTCTGAAACACACACACACACACACACACACACACACACACACACACACACACACAAAGAGAGAGAGAGAGAGAGAGAGAGAGAGATTTTCCATTAATTTATTTCATTAACTGAACAATAAAAATGAGTTATTTCCTTGCCTTGGAAAAAAAAAAAAAAAAAAAAAAAAAAAGAAGGGCATTTCTTACATGACAGTTGCCATATATAAGAGTAACTTATCCTAAATTCCCTTTGTTTCAAAAGAGATATGAAAAGCCAGAGATATTCTTATTAGTATAGAGCTTGACTGTTGATCATAGTGATACAGATCACTTCCAAAAAAGGGGGGGGGGTAGATGGAGGAAGTGAAAGGGAGGGAGTACATACTGATGGAGGAAGGGAGAGAGGGAAAGAGGGAAGAAGGTTCTGAGGGAGATGGTAAGGGGGTGAGGGAATGCATTGCCATCAATTTTTGCATTTATATGGACAAATTCAGTATATAGAAATATCCTTTTGATTATATGTGTGTGTGTTTGTTCCTGTGTGAGTAGGTGCATATGAGGATGTGTGCACATACATGTGGAAGGCAGAGAAAAACTGGGTGTCATCTTCAGGAACAGCAAATAATTCTTTTGAGACAGAGTTACTCACTGGCTGGAGTGCACCAAATTGGCTAGGATGTCTGAGCAGTGTCCAGTGCTGGGATTACAAGCACATGCCACCACACCTGAGATTTTTATATGTGCTCAGGTCCTCCCAAATAGGAGGGAAGAACTTCACTGACTGAACAATTTCCCTTGAACCAGAGATTCTCACTGTTGTTCTAGAGAGCAATTTGATTTTTTTTTTAATCTTATAAGCAAAGTGACCCAAAATTGTTTGAAAAAGGTGAATCTCAAAGCTATTAAAATTTATGCATATACAAATTGTTCCATAGATAAACTAACTTTACTAGTGTCTTGGAATTTCTAGACAAATTCAAAGCTTTAGAAATCTTTATTAGTGTATGTGTACTATATATAGTTATGGGCTTAATATATTTTACACAAGTGTATCATGTACTTTTAACATATTCACCTGTCCCTCTCTCGATATCCCCCTTTCTTCCTCCACACAATCCTGCTTCTACTTCGGTGTCATATGTGTATGAACGAATTTATGAATCTATATAAAACCTAATGCACAAAAAAGTGTATGTTTTCCTAAATCTGATTTAATTCACTCACTATGATGCTCTCTAGTTCTGTCCATTTTTCTATGAAGACATAATTTCATCCTTCTTAGAGGTGAATGAAGTTCTGTTATATAATATACAATATTTTATTTTTAAATGATACTTTTATTAATTTTTTAGAATTGAATACAATGAATTTTGATTGATCATATTCACCCCCTCTCTCAACTTCTCACAGATCCACCCTGTCTACCCAACATTCAGTTTTCTTTTTTTAAAACCCAAGGAGTCTAGTTTGTGTTTCCAAACTACTCTTGAGTGTGGGATCTGCCCTGGAGTATGATCAACTCCATAGGTCACACTGTTAATATAAAACCGGGCACTGCCTTCTCTGGAAGCTATCAAATGTCAACATTTTCTCATCGAGAATTAGGACTACAAGCTCACCTCTCTGCCTCAGTGTCTGGCTAGAGCTTGAACAGGCTTTGTGCTTCTGTCATAATTGCTGAGAGTTCGTTCATATCTTACCCGCCTTGTTATAGATGAAAAACACTGCTTCCTTGGAGTTAGCCACCCCCTTCTGGCTTTTACAGTCTTTCTTCCCTTCTTTGATGAACATTCCAGAGCCTTAGGGGAAGGGTTATATATGTATTTCTCACTTAGGGTTGAGAACTCCACAGTTTCTTTTTCTTTGCACATTAAACAGTTGATGGTCTTTTGTCTACCACAAGAAGAAGTTTCTCTGAAGATAGTTGATCAGTGATCACTGATCTACCAATAGTGTAGTATTAAGTCATTAGAGTCATTTCAATACTATATCCATATAGCAGAATAATAGCACTAGGTTCCCCCCAGTGCCTCTGACCTATGTTTCCACAAAATCTTGCCCCCATTAACAGTGCCGGGTATGAATTCTACTCATGAAGCTGGTCTTAAATCCAATCCGGGGAATACAATGAAAGAGATACCATGATAGAGAGAGACATCATGGAGATAGAGAGAAACCCGGTGGTAGGGAAGTTGCCAGGAATCCCCAAGGATGACCCCAGCCTGGGCTACTAGCAATAGTGGAGAGGGTGCCTGAACTGAACTGGCTTGCCTCAGAGATCAGACTGGTGAATACCCTAACTGTCATCACAGAGCTTTTCTCAATGGCTGATGGAAGCAGATGCAGAGATCCACAGCCAATCACTAGACAGAGCTCCAGGAGTCCAGTCAAAGAGAGAGAAGAGTGATTCTATGAGCAAGTGCATCAGGATCATGATGGGGAAACATGCATAGATGACCAAACCAAACTAGAGGAACTTGTGAAAACTGGATCAATGGCTGTGGAGTCTACATGGGACTGGACTAGGCCCTTTGCATGGCAAGACAGTTGTGTACCTTGATCTGCTTGGGAGGTCTCCTGGTGGTAGGAACAGAATTCATCTCTGGTGCACGAACAGGCTTTTTGGAGCCCACTACCTATGATGGGACACCTCGTGTAGCCTTGAGGCAGGGAGAAGGGGTTGGACTTGCCTCTACTGGATGTGCCTCCCCATGGGAGGCCTTGCCTTCTTGTTCGTGGGAGTGGGGGTAGGATGGGAGGGGGAGGCTGGGGGGCAGGAGGAGGGAAGAGGGGGATCTTTGATTGGTGTGTAAAATAAATGAAAAAAAATTCTTATTAAAAAGAAAAGAAAAAAATCCAATCCAACAGTGACTGGTTACTTCCACAACATTCATGCTACTATTGCAGCCATGTGCCTATCTTGTCAGGACAGTCATTAGTGTAGAATGATAATAACCTTTCTCTCAACCAGTAGCATATAGAGCACCATCCAGCATTATGAAAGCTAGCCAGTAAAAATGAAGCTTCCTGGTCAGGTCCAGCTTGATTTCTCCACATTCTAGACTCAAGTATGTGGTATCTTCAGCAACAGGGTCTTATCATTAAGTTCTGGAAAATAGCTAAGAGCAATGGCAATAGCCTATAATATTTGAGGATCTATGTAACTCCACCTGTTCCAAAAGAGGAGATCCATTTCTGGTTCTGGAGTTTTTAGTTGCTAACTTGTGGTTATCTAGTTGGGGTATTGCCATCTCATTATTGAGTAACTCCATTAAAATTCTTTTTTAATGTATTTTAGGAAGCTTTTATGGTATTAGGTTTCCATATTGCTGTTTTCAAAAATCCTTTGGTGTTAGTTTTCCTTCCCCATAGTTCCTCGTCTACATTGCCCTCCCATTCTCCACCTAATTTAATCCTTCCTATTCCATTTCCTTTTCCTGCTTTATGTCACTGTATTCTATGATCCATCACCTGAAAGATGCCTTTCTCTCATATTGTTCCTTTCTAGTTTCCTAACAATATTGCAGTGGGCAATATTGTTGTGGATTACTTAGAAACCAACAGCTCCTAGGAGATATCCCACTTCTCCTAGTAGTTTTCACTGAATGACCTGTGGCTTCTGGTATCAGCATTATCCACTCACAGAGGGCACTTCTATACAAATGAAACACACATATCTAAGAATTCCAGTCTAGCATCTATGTTTGTCTTTCTGGTTCTGAGTTGCCTCACTCAGCATGACTGTTTCCAGTTATTTCATAATTTCAGTTTTAACAGCTGAATAATATTCTATTATATTAATGTATATAAGTTTCATTCCTATTTTTCAGTTGATGGACATCTAGGCTGTTTGCATTTCCTAGATACTGTGAATAGAGCAGCAAGCAAGGAAGATCATGTACCTCTGTGGCAAGATATGAAGCCTCTGTGTACATACCCAAGAATAGTATAGCTAGATTTTGTGTTACATCTCTTTTCAGCTTTTTGAGGCATGGCCACACTGATTTATACAGTGGGTACACCAATTTGCACTCCCATCAACAACACAAAAAAATCATCCCCCTTTCCCACAGCCACGCCAGCACCTGCTGTCATTATTTTTAATGTTGACTGTGTTGAATGGGAAAAGTTGAAATCTCAAAATAATTTCAATTCAGATTTCCCTGATGGCTAAGGATGTTGAAATTTTTAGAAAAAATATTTCTTAGTTATGTGTATTTCACCTTTTGAGAACTTTTATTTTGCCTCCGTGCACCAATTTTAAGTTGGATTATTTGTTTTCTTGATATTTAACATTTTTAACACTTTGTATATTCCAAAAACTAACCTTCTGTCAGATATGGAGCTGGTAAAGATTTTTTTTATCATTCTGTAAGCTGCATTTTCACTTTAAAGAATGACATCCTTTGCTGTACAGAAGATGTTTTATGTGGTTCCATTTATCAATTGTTAATCAAAGTAACTGCAATATTAGTTCCCAGTAGAAAGTCCTTTCCTGTACCTTTAAGTTCAAGCATATTTCCTACATTCTACTCTCTCAGATTTAGGCTATATATTATGTAGGTGCCTTGGTGAATTTGGAGTTGAGTTTTGTGCAGGATGAGAGATAGGGATCTAACTTCATTCTTCCACACTCCATTTGTTGACGATGTATGTATTTCTAGCATCTCTGTAAAAAATTAGGCAGGTGTAAGTGTGTGGATATATATTTGCATCTTGCCTGGCAGTTACATTGTGCTGATAGCTCCCTCTAGTCCTCCCCTCCACCCTTTTTTCCCTCCTCCCCTCCTCCCTTTTGCCTTCCTCCCCTCCTCCCCCTTCCCCCTCCTCCTCTCTTTCCTCCTCCCCTTTCCCTCTCCTCCTCTCTTTCCTCCTCTCCTTTTCCTTTCCTCTCCTTCTCCCCTCTTCCCCTCCTCCCCTCTTCCCCATCAGCAGCCCACTTAGATCTTCTGTCACTCTGAAGCTAGAAAGCAGTACAAAAGCTTCTAGCTCAGTTCCAGTTTGATTTCTCCATGTCCCACAGCCAAGGCATGAGGTATCCTCAGCAATAATAACTTACCGTCTTGTTCTGGTGGGCAACCAAAAGCAGTGGCAGTGGGCAATATTGTTGTGGATTACTTAGAAACCAACAGCTCCTAGGAGATATCCCATTTCTCCTAGTAGTTTTCACTGAATGACCTGTGGCTTCTGGGATCAGCATTATCCACTCACAGAGGGCACTTCTATTCAAAATCTTTATTAATTAAGTATCATAATTGACTTACAAAGTTGTAGGTTTCATATGGCTTTTTCATATATCCTTAGTTTTGATTAACTCTCCCCCATCTTTTACTCTTCCCCATCCCTCTGTCTCCACCTTACTTATGCTTTTCCATCCCCAGTATTTTCCTATTTATTTTCATATCACATGTATTCTAGTAAGTCTCTTCCACCTTAGCCCCTTTAGCTCCCCTATGGTCCTTCTTTGGGTTCCTGGCCTCTACGAACATTCTTTCCAGCTCAAAAATCACAAATCTAAAAACAAAATTCCATTGTGTATATACACACTCTATAGGCTGTTCACCATCATCTACCTTGATTAGTTACTGGGATCTTCGAATCACTGACCCTGATGGCTTAAGAAAACATGCATAAGCTAATGAAGGGCCGAAGTTGTGTTTGCAGTTGAAATAGCTTCCAGGTTCAGCATTTGTTCTGCATCTGTAGACTAGGTGAAAACATTGTAATCCTTAACCTGGATTAACTCGAGCACAAAGAAATTCAATTACATGAAGCATCCAAAAATGTATTTCTATAGAACTGAAATTAAATGTGTAACATGATTTGAATTTTAGTAACTGTAGTTATGAAACTCATAATTACAAAACACAAGAGAGTGTTTACTGTTATTGGTATACTGGAAAGCATCATCATGAATCCTACTATTTAACAGGTTTTATGTGGTTTTAAAAAGTTCTTCTCTACAAAAATAGTTTGATTTGCCCATAAGTAAATTAGAGCCATTCAGCTACAGTACCTCCTATAATAAGATGAGGAATTGCTTCAACTGCATAAAACTGAAAATTCAATTGATAACCTTCAGAGGCATGCATAGATTGGTAGAATGGAGTACTTGCATGCTTGCAGCTTCAGTCACAGAATAAAACGGACTACATACTGTAGGCATTAACCAAAGGGCCCAACTCATGTGTGTGCCTACTGTATTTGTTCCTAACTTTCATAATGGTCCTAATTATTAATCAGGAAGATCCATAGAGCATTTCTTTGCATTCTAACCCTTTGCCTATAGTTGGGATGGGCTGTGCTTTGAATAAAATGTTATATCTGTAAAGTTACTAAGCAGGTAAACCTTCTTACAAAACAGGGAAGGAGGTCTCTTTTCCAAAAGATTCATTGCTAAGGTCATTTAACAAACAAACACCTGTAGTGACATTAACATAGAATCAATTTTGCAAAATTCAATTTATGTTCAATTTTCCAAAGGTGACAGCCCATGGGACCAAAACCTAGAATGGTGATGATTATAGAGTGAGCATTTTATAATAAGAAGGCATTTTTCAAAAGTTGACATATTTGGTTGACATTAACTGTTAAATTGACAGTATATTTGATCACCCTAGCCAAGGCCAAAGACATAAGAGAAACACAGCACATAATGCTACTAAAAACTGCATTTCCACTCTACCCACAAAAACACTATATTGTAATTAAAATCAAAATGCAGGCAATAAGCTCATTTCCTACCACACTATTAATTTAAGATGAAAATAATTTTTTAAAGCCACCAAAGAGTTGCCAAGTGCACAAAGGAGACTTCTGCAGTAATACTTTCAGGGCTTTGCTGTTGTTGTTAAGAAAGCAATGGTCTTGCCAAATTTTATAATTCAGGCATTAGAAATTTGCGGCTGTTCCAAAAAATAAAAATAAGCAAAGACTTAAATTAGTGTTTGCAGAAGTGTGTTAGATTTAATGCGTGCAAGCAATTAAGCAACACTGACTTGATTCACTGTGGTGTCTAAACTGGCATTTTAAAAAATGAAAGTAGCTAAATTTGTCCCTGATAAAATATATAGCAGCAATGGGTTAGGAATTTTGCAGTTTTGCCCAAAGAGTCCAATCAAACAACCCATATATTAGGTGGCCGTTAACATGCTGGCAGCTGAATTTTTTACATCAGTTTCCAAGGTTGCACAGTAATTACATCTACAGTGAGTCATTTTTGTGGCATATTTTATAAAACTTTTACAGGTTTTCTGGGAAAGGATTATTCAAAGTCACCTTTTATAGATTCCGCCATGAATATTAGACAATTCTTTGAAAATGTTAGTGTTTACTGCTCGCCTCACTCCTGCCTCGCGTGCAGTCAGCAGTGGAGGGTTTCCTATAGTATATCAGGAAGGCATCTATTCCTGCCCAGACCTTCTGTTCCCAAGTATCTCTAGTTTATGTTCCCACCAAGCTGCTGCCAGAACAAAATAAATCCAGTTGCCTTTGCTGCTCAAGGCCAGTCTGGGAACCAAGGAAAGAATTAGTTGCTCTGAACATTTGTCCTAGAGTATGTAGCATTTGAGGGACTGGTGTGCAATATTGTGACCAGTCTAGCCACAGGGAATTTGCTCATTTGAATGGCTAATTCATTTAGTTGTAGCATTTTGGTGCACTCATTTTTATCCTGGTTCCTAGTAAACATCCCATAAGTGCTCAGAGATATGTTTGAGGTGGTTGTTAGATAAGCTACTTGGTATAACTTTTAGATCCCCTGCTTACTAGACCAAAACTTCCTCTATTTATTTATTTATTTATTTGTTTGTTTGTTTGTTTGTTCGTTCGTTCATTTATTTATTTATCTATGTTTTTATTTATTTATTTATTTTGGTTTTTCAAGACAGGGTTTCTCTGTGTAACAGTGCTGCTGTCCTGGAACTTGCTTTGTACACCAGGTTGTCCTCAAACTCACAGAGATCTGCCTGCTTCTAGCTCCAGAGTGCTGGGATTAAAGATGTGTACCACCACCACCACCCCGGCAATCTATTCTGTTTTCATCAAAATGTTTTTATTTCCAAATGAAAAGTCCTGACTGTTGCCAATTTCCAGGTGACTTTTCCTAGAATTCCTAATTCCAATCTGTTGAAATAAATTTTCTTGAATATATTTTTTATCCTACTTCATGTTGATGTGTTTAATGGCTTCTTGCATTGTCTGCTGCAACGATACATTTTTATCACATTGAAAATTACTTTTGTTCAGAAAATATTCCCTTTGCTCATGAAATAAATGTATAAAATAGGGAAAAAGATTTTAAACATATCTCACAGATTCTCAAGAGGGATGGCTTTGTATTATTTTAGACTATAGGACAGGCAAGATCCATGAGGAGAGGTTGCACTAGGGTTGGGGTCCTTCATTTAGGAGATGATTTGTGATCTTACTCAGGGGAAAATGTCAGCATAGGAATTAAGAATGGAGGACGTGAAGCGTAGGCTCAATGGACAGTTATAAACAGAGGACTCTGGCTGGGGAGCAGAGTCAGCCTCTTTCATTTACTTCTCACCAAGAATCCAAAACATAAAAATAAAGCCAAATCTTGCATTCAGGTGGAAGAAAGGCTGATCAATCGATCAATCAATCATCAATCAATAAATAAATATAAATACATGGTTAAGAATAAAATAATACAATGGAGAAAAAACACCAGGTCATGACATATAAAAATGCTCCAGAATGACTTTTGTGAGGAGGCAATATCTGAACAGAGATCTCAATGAATTGAAAAGTAAAACCTGGGAAATCCCTAATGTTTTTAAAGAGACTGACTTATCATCCCAGGACTCTGTTCTCATGACTTCTTTCACACTATTCACCTCTCCAAAGCCCTGTACCCAAAGGCCATTACACTGGGGATTGGTTTCAACTTACAGATTTGGGGACACAAAACTTTCTGACATAGTGGGATATATGGTTTGGGTCTTTCTTGCTTTTCTTCTTGCAGATGTTGACATGTCTGCCCATTACTCAAGTGACATGAACAGTCATTTAAATAGAGGAGTGTAGAGCTTGGGGCGAGTCTTAGTCTTGAGATGATAGAAATTTGAAAGTCATAAGCATTTACACTGAAAAAAAAAAAACAGAAAGTACCTGATGATCTAAAGAGAAGGAATAGTGTTAAGGGTGGAGTGCCTTCTGAAAATAAAAGAGCTAGAAATGGAGACATCTAAGACAAGCCTCTGATGGAAAAGGAAAACCACCCCAGCAGGACATGTCTAAAATCTAACACAGAAGAATGGGCTTGAAGAGAGATGACCTGTTTTAAATGCTGCTAAGAACACGAGCTAAAGGATACAACCTAAGAACAGATCATGTATTGAGCTAAAAGGAGAATGCTGAGAGTCTCTCAAAATGGTTTCTGGGTAACCAGGGAAGACAACCTGAATGGAGTGGATTGGGCAGAGAAGTCAGTGATGAGGTGGATGTGGAGACTCTGGACACAGATGCATTTGAGGGATTTACTATAGGATAGAACAAAGAGCTTAGACCAACATTAATGTAAGGGTCTGGAAAAGAGTGTATTTCAAGTGAAGATATGATGGTTTGTGTTTGTACTGACTGGAATTATCTTGTAAAAAAAAAAGTAGCAACTAAAGATACAGAGAAAGATAGGATTACCATGGAAGTGATGTTCTGAACTGATCCTAGGGAATGGGGATCTATTGTGAAAATCGAGGCACTGGTGTTTTATTGATACTCATGGGAGATGTGCCCTTTTGTAGATGGAGACAGAAGAGGAGAGGATTGGAGGGTGGTAGGAGAGGATGCAGGGCAGGGTGGGGAGTGGGAGAGGCTGCCACCAGGATGAAATAAATGGATGAATAAAAGAAAATGAAAATAGAGGCACTGACCTTCTGTTGGAACATGTTTACCCAATGCTGTGGGTTGTCTGTGAAAGTATTCCCAACAAGCTCATGTGTTTCAACAATTGATCTCTAGCCAGTGGCACAGTTTTAGAAGGTTGTGGAAGCTTTAGGAAGTGGAGCCTCACTGGAGGAGGTGGGTCACTGGGGTTAGGCCTTAACCTCCCATCCTCCTGTTCCTGGCACCATACCTTCTTTGCCCGGCTGCCATGTTTTCTCCCTCATGATGGACTATATCCCTCTGAAATTGGAAGCCACAATACAACCCTTTCCCCTGCAGGGGATCTTGTCAGAATACTATATTATAGAAACAGAAAAATAATTTAAGAAACCCAGTGTAAAGGAACACAAGACAAAAGTACATATGGTTAGATTTGGTAGCAACGTGTTTTTTGTTTTGTTTTGTTTTTCTGATTTCTCGGTCTTGTGTTGAAATAAGAAGCAAAAGTCTTAGCTTTAGAGGAGGAGAGAGAGGTGTTGGAATTAGAGAAGAGAGAAAGGTGTTGGTAAACGGCTCGCTTCTAAAATAAAAAGCAACCATTTAAATGTGTGGCTGAGGCCCACATGCAACAAATGACTACAACCTTATAGATGAGGCCAGTGAGCAGGTCTCTTTAAAGTAAGTGTCTTGTACTTTGCTTTAGGAAAGGTGAGCAGTGAGTCTTAAAAGAATTTGAATTTTGTTACATAAGAAAAAGATAAGAGCATAGAGTAAGGAGAGTTTTTCATTCCTTTTAAAAATTATTAACTTTCTTCTGATAAAACTTAACTCCTCTAACTAAAATTCATTGTGTATGCAAATCTGTAGGCGTGCAATTTTTTTCTTAGTCATGCCATAATGAAAAAATTCAAAAGCTGGAAAATAGCATTTCCAACCTAAGTACTATAATTTAGTCTCTCGCTCACCTATTTAGCTCAAGTTGAGGACTCATTTTTTCTCCTTCTTGCCATTTTTCCTTACATAACACATAACAGCATAAGCTGTAGAGGAATAGTTATGGGTATGTTATTAACATTAGTACTTTTGAGTTTCAAAACAGCTTGTGACAAGACTGTTAAGAAAAATAAACTATTCATACAAGTAGGTTGAATTCAAGTGAGTCAGACTGTAAAATATACTTAATGGATATATGGAGCTCCCTCAATTCATTAAAAAAAAATCAGTGAATTTATTGAGAGCTGTATCATTCTATGATGGACATCTCCCTTACAGAGGCTGACATCAGCAATGACTTCACGCAAGGACAGAGTACCCACAGCTGGGATTTCTTGTTAATGACCTAGTGGAGTTCTCCTTCAAATAGCTGCGGGATTGATGGGGGTAAAGGAAAAAAGAAAACTGTCTGAGCAAACAAAAGCCTTCTCAAACAGCTTGAAAGTGGTTGCTGTCCTTTGTTGTTATGGCCATGTTTAGATTCCCCTCAAATAAATGTGCCCCATCTTGTCAACCACACCCCTTGAAGACACATATACACAAATACACTTGAAACAGTGTTTGGAGCAAATTTTATTTAAACTTCTCAAAAGTATTGCAGGCTTAAAAATAACCTTCTAATATTAACTTACAAATAACAATATTATTAAAATACCCCAAATGGGAGTATTTCAATATGTATATATTCCAGATGCTTAGAAGAGAAACATTTAGTATGCTTTGAAATGTTTATTATCTTTTCAAAACCCCTTCCTAAAATGCTTTCAGTTTGACCATTCAAAAAATCAATTTATTTAGCCTTTAATTGAAATTAGGGAATGTGTGTGTGTGTGTGTGTGTGTGTGTGTGTGTGTGTGTGTGTGTGTATATATGTATGTATATGTATATGTGTGTGTGTGTGTGTATATGTGTGTGTGTGTGCCATTATACACATATGTGGTGATATTATGTTCCCCAAAATATTGTGCTCCCTAATAAACTTATCTGGGATCAGAAAACAGAACAGCCACTAGATATAGAGGCCAGAAAATGGTGGAACACACGCCTTTAATCCTGTTACTTGAGATGGATGGATCTCTGTGAGTTTAAAGCAACACTGGAAACAGCTAGGCATGGTGACTCACGCCTTTAATCCCAGGAAGTGATGGCAGAAAGCAGAAAGGTATATAAGGCGTGAAAACCAGAAACTAGCTGGTTAAGCTTTCAGGCTTTCGAGAAGCAGTTCAGCTGAGATCCATTTGGATAAGGACACAGAGGCTTCCAGTCTGAAGAAACAGGATCAGCTGAGAAGTTAGCCAGGTGAGGTTGGCTGTGACTTGTTCTGCTTCTCTGATCCTCCAGCATTCACCCTAATACCTGGCATCAGGTTTGATTTTATTAATAAGACCATTTAAGATTCCCGCTACACACATATAATATATAATATACTTAATATATAATATGAAAATTTGTGATATTATAAAAGGAAATCCAACACTTTCACACATGTAATTCTCATCAGAGGTAAAAGAGGATGTAATTGCCCCAGAGTTACCTGTAGAGGAGACCTTAGACATACACCACATTTACTCCATTGTCTCTGCAAAGTATAAGTCACTGTATAATCTAATAGCAGTCAAGATAAAACTTATTAAAGTCTGCAAACTCTGCATGCAAAATATAAATATAAAATCAGTTTATTTTTACTAAAACAAATACAATGTGATTTGAAGTCAATGTCTCATAAAATAGATCCCTTCCCATGAATGAGCACATGATTTAAACAAGACTGAAGTGCATCTGTAGTTACCTTATTCATGAATATGACCCAGGCCCCCTCCAGCCTAGTGTCACTTTTACATGCACATCCAACATGATAAATGTCATCAGGGCATGTGTTTCACATAAGGATAGCCAAGCCTGTGGCTGGCTCTGTTCAAGGCCTGGAGGCTCATAGGCTGCCGTTGTCCATTGCCCTTTGCTCTTTACCCTTTACCCCAGAGGCTCATGGATGAAGAGAGTGTCCTCCAGTGGGAAGAGCAGTGGACAAAGAGCTGGAATCCCTAATCTTATGTCTGATATATTCTATCCATGTGGTCTTGGAAGGAATCATTCTAATTTCAATTTTAATGTGTTTCTCTCTAAATGGGAGGGAGGGTTGCCTGTCTGCCTCACTCAGAGATGTTAGTAATGCAAGTAAGCATGCTTCAAAACTGTATTACACACACACACACACACACACACACACACACACACACACACACACACAGTATAAGAAAAAGAAAAATCTAGTTTCAAACTTTTATGGTTCTCTGACTCTTGTTTGAGATATGAGGAGTTTCATAAATCCAATCCTTTTTACGGTTAGTGCTAATGCTTCATAATGATGTTTAAAAAAAAAGGCTGAGAAATGTGTGCTATAATTGAGCAGGGAAAGATTTGCTACTTTTTCTTTTCTATCTCAATTAACCTCTGAGGAAGGTCATGGACAGGCCAGAGCTAAAGGTTCGATTTCCTTTTTGAGTCTGTCAAGTCTTTGAATGTGGGGGTAAGACACAGCCAGTCACAGAACCCTTCATTTTCTGAAATGCTTAGGGAAAAAGAGCTTTCTCAGCATGTGGCATTCTTTGGGAAATACATGGAATTTTCTCCTTCTGTCTTCTTTGCCTCTTTATCTCAATCAAAGTTGTGTCTGATTGTAATCATCAATGGACTGTGCTATTTCTGTGTAATATCTTACAACAGGGCAAGGCCGATGTGTCTCCAGGGCCTCATAGGCTTGATAATGTTAAGGCTACTGTAAGTAAAAGGAACTTACCACTGTAATAATCTCAGCTCAGAACAGTGCAGGCAATTTGTCTTGTTGGTTTTCCTTTCAGGACACTTTTCATATGGCACACATTGTTTCATACAGGGCTAACACTGATGGTTGGGAGATTTTTTTTTCTATTATATAGTCAACATACACTATTTGAATATCTGTTGTCTGCTTGACAGTATCCTTAGAAGGATGAAATAGAAGTACTGCTAACAGGCCAGATGTGGTGAACTATGACTTTGTTCCTAGCATTCAGGAGGCAGAGGCATAGATCTTTGTGAGTCTGAGGGAATTCCAAACCAGCTAGGGTTACATACTTCAGCACTGGCCAAGGCCATATGATATGCTGGTTTCATGCTTTATATGAATGCAGTTTTTTACAGCAACACTGAGGAGTGGGTATTCTTGCCTCATCTACTAGAAGAGGAAACAAGACTTAACAAAGTTAACCTGTATCTGTTACTTTTATGTTGCTGTGATGAAACACAGGAGCAAAGAAAAAGAACAGGAAGTGGGGTGGGGCTATACACCCTCAAACACCGCGCCCTCAGTGACATGCTTCCTCCACAAGGCTTCAACTCCTAAAGGTCCCATAATCTCTTCAAACAGAAGTACCAAGAGGAGACCAAGTTGTTGCTAGAGTTTTCCTGCCTGGCCCACAGTCAGGACAAATCTCTATCACCTGCCAGTCCCACAGCCGCTCAAACCCGACCAAGTAAACACAGAGACTTATATTGCTTACAAACTGTGTGGCCGTGGCAGGCTTCTTGCTAACTGTTCTTACAGCTTAAATTAATCCATTTCCATTAATCTATACCTTGCCACATGGCTCGTGGCTTACCGGCATCTTCACATGCTGTTTCTCATCATGGCGGCTGGCAGTGTCTCTCTCACTCAGCCTTCCACTTCCCAGCTTTATTCTCCTCCTTGTCCCGCCTACACTTCCTGCCTAGCCAATGGCCAATCAGTGTTTTATTTATTGACTAATCAGCAACACATTTGCCATACAGAACATCCCACAGCACCAAGTATTCAAACACATGAGCTTGTGAAGGACATTTCTCATTCAAACCACCAGATTAACTAACTTGGGCAAGCTTACCACCATTCAACAGATATTTGTTGGTTCTACAGCATGCATCAGCTGTTCCCCCCTCCCTCTGGAGATCTAGAAAGGAAAACCTTAGACCTTAGAAAGCGATGCTGCTTTGCAATCACAAAAGAGCATTTTTCTGCTCTTTTCTTTAGATTCAAGCTATGATTCATCCTAAATGTGAAACTGCCGTTTCTAGATTTCTCCGGTAAAACATCATTTATTCGTGTCGTTTATTTATGGCATTTGCTAACTCTTAGAAGATCTTAAGTCTCCTCCCTTGAAGGTTCTCACACTAAGCCACTTATTCCCACTCTTGTCCGATTCCTTCTACTTTCCTCCCGATACTCATCATCCCCTCCCTCCTCCCCTCTTCCCCTCCCACCTTCTCCTCTTCCTCCTCTTCTCTTCCCCCTCTTCTCTTTCCATCTCCCCTTCTACCCTCCCTTTCCTCCCTCTCCTCTTCTCTTTCTTCTTCCTCCTCCATACTTTTACTCTTTTCTACTCAGTTCTTCACATAATTACTAGATTCATAATGCTCTAGATCTAAAGGTATTCCATTTTACCTACTCCAGGCTTTTCATGATCATGGCACAATACACCGATAAACTAGGACTCTCAGTTTCTAAGATCCTACTGGACTTGAAAAATTAATTATATACAAATTTTTCACTTAAGTCTCTTCTTAAAGAGAGATTTAGTTAATATCACTAAATGAAATATAAGTCTTAATTTAATTCTTGGTCAATAAATAGGCTGTGGGAAAGAAAATCTGCACATTACACCACACACTACTTTTTGATATTCGATTATGGAAGAGATTGGCAGATTCTTCCAGTGGCTGAATAGTAAATATTTTTTCTTCCTGGGCCATGTAAAGTCTCTGCTATGGATACTTCCCTTTCTTTTGAATAGTGTAAGTACCCATATATAGCACAAAAATGAGTGAATAGTGATGTGTTTCAATAAAACTTTATTTCTAAACACAGAAGTTTGAATTCCACATAACTTTAATGTCATGAAATATTATTTTCTTAGATTCTCTTTAATCATTTGGAAATAACAACAATAAAAACAAAAACATACTTAATTATATGCAAAACCTGGCCATAAGAATTATGGTTTGCCAAACCTTAGATTGGCTTTATGTTAGAGGAAAATGACATCCTTCTTACTGGGTACAGGTGAGCCATTATTTTATAGCTCAGAAATGTAGTAAGATTTAGCGTGGGGAGGGCAACAAAATTATTTTTAACAGAAATAGATTTTGGTATAATGGGATAATTAAGGTGTACTTATATTTGAGGCCCTGTTTCCACAAGCATAGACCACAGCACTAATCCTCACCTCTAGATCTTACTGTGTTGTAAAAAGTAGAAGACACACGTCTATGGGATTTACCATATAAGAAGGCAAATGCTCCACCAGAGGAAGGAAATGTCTTTTGTACACAATCTTGAGTTTTCCTGAGACTTCTAATCATATTTGTTACTCCATGGTTATAGCTTGCAGGGTTCTTCACATATAAGCCATCATACTCTGCGTTCCTGAAGCATCTCAAGGAAGTATATTCTCACTCCAGGAGCCTAGCACCCAAACGTCGTTCCAACAGCAGCAGTAGCCACAGCATCACCTGCAAACTTGTTCTGCAGCCCCTGATCAGATCTATTGAGCCTGAGCTTTCAAGTTAGTGTGATTCCACAGGATGTTTTGAATAAGCATTAAATTTTATTTGTTTGTGTTGCAGTGTTGAATATTTATCACCAGGCCTCATACATGTGAGGCCAGCATTCTACCACTGAGCTACATACCCCGACTCTAAATCCGAATACCATTTTAAAAGCAATGCAATAGACCATACTTTTACAAACAAACAATGCTTTAGGCTAAAAGAAAAAAATAGGTATGAGAGCTAAATTAAAAGATAACATTAATCATTGGAAGTTTTGGTCCCTATGACAGTACAGCCCACCTTCGTGAGCTACCCAAATGAGTCACCTACATTTTCTTAAACTTCTTCCCTTCTCATTACATTCAGACATCTTCTTTTATTTCTGTTTTTATTTGCTGAGATTCAGAGATCAGGAAAGAGACAAGTGAAAAAATATAAAATATATAATAAGTGACTCTGTGTTCAGAAAGTCTTTAAAGTCTTGTAGGACAATCATTTTGCCATAAATGTAAACGGAGTATGTGGTTTCAGTTTAGATACTTAATAAAAATTCTGACCTTCACTGTTACCATCTTTAAATAGCCATTACTCCAAGGACAATATGAATGCTTGTTTTATACACTTTACTTGTCTACATTACGGCGATTCCCAGGTAAACACCTTCATGCTTCTTCACCTCAACCTGAATGTTAATTTTGTGGCAACAGCTAAGTCTGTGCTTTATGTTGAGTGGTTTTCTAAGTCTTGCATCAAATTCATTAACAGAAGCTCTGTATTCTCACAATATTCTTGTTTGATACTTCAAGGGCCCCAAATCACACCATCTTCTTATATTTCTGAGTGTTGCATATTTGTGACTGCTGTGGAGTTGTTTTGCTCTTCTTGATTGGCAGGCACCATTTGAAAAATGAGTTAGGTCCCTTCAGTGGATTCACAAGGCTTTGCACTGAGTACCACAAGTTCAGATGACTAAGCAACATCTGTACCACAAGCCTTGATGCCCCCTTTAGTGGTGCTGTTATTAAATTACACCACCTGATAGGAGGAAAGCTCTTGGTTTTATTTTTATCTGCAGTTTTCATCTCTTTTCTCTCCCTCCATACCCCACCCATCTTTCCCTCCCTCTCTCCTTCCAAAACAATTCTCTGATTGTAAAAGGTGCACTTGAGACACAGTTGAAAACAACATTCACACCATCCTTATTTGAAAGTTTTTCTAGTTGTAAAGGAGTTGAGAATGCAAGATAAAAAAAAAAAAAAAAGAAAAGAAAAGAAAGCCTCAGTGGCCCAAATACTCATTCTTCTTAGAGAAAGCCAGTGTGAGATTTTGGAATCAAAGAGATATGTGGGCCATAAAACAGAACAAGCATCTGGGCCACATGCATAGTTAATATAGTTGGATGCACGTAATAAAACCATCTCTGCCCTCACTGCATGATGCTACATGAGAACCCCCTATACCCAGCGATGATTCTTTGCAGCACTTCCGGGGCATTGACTGCATGTGAACACTTGACCCTAGTTGTGGTCTATGGCAGAATATTGAAGTGCCTCATGGTTTTCTGTACATTTCCCCCCTGGTGTTTAAGGCTCGCACTAGTAAACTCATCTACTCAAATATCTCAGCCTAAGTTTCCATAAAACTGATATTTGATCACACTAAAACAAGCAATATTCGGTCTAAGTTAATGAGCCCAATTAGAACTCAGTTTCTTGAAGGGCTGACACATGATTCATGTCATTGAACTAGAACTTGCACAGTGTTTGGCCCATTACTGTTAGACTTCCTTCTGTCAAATTCTGCTTCTACTAATAAATCATTTTTACTGATCCCAATCAGATGGTTGTTCCTTTTTGAATCTCTAAATTCCATTGTATCTACCTTCCTCAAAGCATACAAAATAATGCATTTCCTTATATCATACTGATATCCACAGGGAAACAATAGTAATACCTACTCCATATAGCTATTTAAATATTCAACAAGTTATTCACATACTTTTCTGTAGAGTTCTAAATCAATGTCTGTCATAGAGTATATGCAATGTGACTGGTAGATGCTCACCTTGTCACTATGTGCAACATTTGGAAGGCTTTCCACACTTTAACTTTATAAAGGTATTTTCATGAGTTTCTTTTGAGAAATTTTATGGGTCATTGTTTTAATGCTTTTGCCTTTTCAAAAACTTACATAATTGGTTGACAAAAATGGCTCAGCAGTTAAGAAAACTGGC
Source organism: Peromyscus californicus insignis (assembly GCF_007827085.1). Classification (NCBI taxonomy): domain Eukaryota; kingdom Metazoa; phylum Chordata; class Mammalia; order Rodentia; family Cricetidae; genus Peromyscus; species Peromyscus californicus. The sequence goes on along the minus strand of NW_026294595.1, from coordinate 88,608,136 downwards.
TGCTCTCCACAGCACCAGGTTTGATTCCCAGCACCAATATGATTTCTTATACCATCCATAACTCCAGTTTCGGGGAATCTGACACCCTCTTCTGACCTCCACATGACTACGGTATACATACATATATGTAGGCAAAACCCAAACATGTAAAAAGAAATATTAGATAGATAGGTAGATAGATAGATAGATAGATAGATAGATAGATAGATAGATAGATAGATATAGATGACAATGTGATGATTTGGCATATGTATATATTATATACTGATGACCAAAGTCAAAATAATAAATTCATCACTATGTACATTTGAGCACCTGTACACATGTGGTCAGGACACTTGAAATATGCTCACAGAATCCTATAGATACATAGATAACTATAGTCATCATGCTAAGAATTACAAATCCAAAATTTATTCACAGCATGGCCTAAATTTTGTACTCTTTCAAATTCTCCCAATTTGTCAGCTGCAGTCCCAAGAGATTATTATTCTACCATGTTTTCCGAATCTGACTCTTTTAGGTTCATCTACTAAGTGAAATCAAACCTTTGTCCTTCATTTAGTATTTCCTCCAGCTCATTCCATGTTGGCAAACATGGTGGAATTATCTTCACTTTTCTGTATGAGTACTACTCTGATATGTATACAGTCTGTACCACAGTTTCTGAATTCATCCTTGTGTTAATGGATACTCAGTTTCTTTCTGTATCTTGCCCATAGCAGGGCAGCAGTGAACACAGAGATGCACGGATTTCTTTGGAATCTCCTTCTTTGATAAGGGATGCGAGATTCAGTTACCTGCATCTATAAGTAATTATGAGAGTGTACTAGCTTAGGAAAGTAAGTAGTAGGTTGTCCCCCAGGTTCCATGTTCTCACTAGCCATGAGTAGTTAGCTAAGTTTACAGCACTAGTCATGAATTCCCTCCTGTGGAGCAGGCCTTAAGCTGAATTAGACAGCTGTTGGTTAATCCCAAAATAGAAGTGTGTCTTTGTACCCCTAGTGCACCTTTGCAGACATTTTGCCGTTCCAGTTGTGCTACATAGGCATCATCACATCACGTTGAATGCTTTTTTTCCCTAGGCAGCTCTCCTAATCCTATGAGAGCTAATCATCGGGGAGAAGTCCTCCCAATGAGATGCAGCTCCAGTTTCCAAGTTCTGTGTCCAAAATATGTGGTGTCCTCAGCAACAGAGACTTACCTCTAAATTATGGGAGGCAACCAAGGTCAACTGCAATAGCCTGTATTGTTTCAGGTTTCTCTGGGACTCCCTTGATCAACAACTCAAAAGTAGGTATTAAAAATTATTTTGACTTTTTCTTCCCATTTGGTCACCATTTTCTTCAACTGTATCTTCTGACTGTATGTTTGTATGCATAAAAGATTTTCTCCTTATAGATATTAATTTAACACAACCACCTTTTCAAAACCATGTTACTATATACAATGTTAATTTCAGTTGATTTTCTTGAGTTTTCTGAGTACATAATCATATAATCCACAAATGTCTTATTTATGCATTTTGTATATATCTTTAATCACATTCTTTTTTATAATTATTCTGTCTAATATCCTAGTTCGGGGCTTAATACCATTATGATGGTGGATTCCTTTGTTCTGTTTCCAATTGTACAAAATTTCCTTCATTAACACAGACATTATCTTTGGGTCCAAGTTGTATTTATTTTATTATGTTAATGAATTTTCTCCCAATTCCTTTGGTATTATGTCTTATTTTGAAAATAGATATTCAGTTTTGTCTAATACATTTTCAGGGTCATTAGAGATGATCTCATGATTTTTGTCCTTCAATTTATTACATGATGAGTAATATTATCTTGTGTATTATTATTAAACTATTTTTTAATTTGTGATATAAATAACCTTATTTATCTTAAATGACTAATGAATTTTTTGTTAATATGTATGTGTGTATAAACATGTATGTGCTGTGTATGGAGGCCAGATATCAATGTTGGAGGCCATCCTCAATTGCTCTCCACTTTATTTCTTGAGACAAGTTCTCTCACTGAACCTGAACTCACAAATTCAGCTAGGCTGGCAGAGCAGCAGGACCCAAGCATGCTCTTGTTTCGGTTCCTCAGCACTTGGATTATAGACATGCTTCACCCAGCAATTGTTGATTCTGGTAAACCAATATTAGGTTCTCAAAATTATGCTGCCAACACTATACTGACAGAACCACTTCCTCAGCCCGTTTACTAATATTTTTATGAGTTTTTGTAGTAGTATTTACAAATGAGCTTGCTCTATATATTTGTTTGCATCTTTGCCTAGATTCACCATGCCATAAATGATTTTCAAAACAATGATATAATGCTACTATTGTTAGTTTATATTCATTGACTAGATGAAATACTTCTATGGGAAAAGACCTTCATTCATCATCCATTTGGTTACACTAAGGTAGCTGGTAGTGGAAGGCAGGTTACATTTTTCATTTGCTATTTTTGAGATCAATGAGTTGGTTTCCAGTGTTCTGCAAAGATAACCCATGTGGTTTGTGGATTTAACCTCAATAAGGACTCATGGATATTTCATGTTTTTTATGTCCTTTAGTCATTGTCATTATTATTATGATTATTGCTCAAACGATCCTATTTTGACCAGTCTTTGAAGATGTCCCTGTGCTTCAGTACATCAAGGTTTCCAGAGTCATCTTGCACAAGTTCCATCTTAGGCCCAAACAACCAGATCTTCTGACACTTCTTACTCATCATTGAACTGGGTCCTACACAAAAGACTTGGCTTGGTAAGGCAACTCAGCTAAAACCAACCCGGCAGAGACCACAATTAGAGGCTCTGTGTATTCTCACCACAGCTGAGGCAGTTGCTCCTGCAAAGAGATGAGATTGAAGCATTCCCTTATTTATCGGGCATGGAAATAACTAATCAGGTCAGTGAGGCCACCAGGAGAATGTTTAGCATTTAACCAAGATTTACTGTGTGTTTCAACAACTCTGAAAGGGGAAGCAGGAAAGGAACCCCCAGAGCAAGATAAGAGCATCCCAGAGATCGAAAGGAAGCCATTTAACCAACATTTACTCTGTGTTTCAACAACTCTGAAAGGGGAAGCAGGAAAGGAACCCACAGAGCAGATAAGAGCATCCCAGAGATTGAAGGAAAGCCAGGAAACTGTGCTGTCGCACAAGTCTGTACTGTGCATCTTCCCAAGCACTGTTTTTCCTGTACACTGAACTAAGATGGCTTCCATGATGGCAGCCAGGTCAGTAGCTGAGACTTGTGGAGTATGAGATGGGCAGGCAATGAGGAAAGCCCTGTGGTACTCTACTGAGCATGCAGACTAAAGGAGCTCTTCACGGTAACCAGAAATGGGACAAAATAAATATATTAGTTTAGTTTAGTTTAAGGTTTTTGTAGTCGACTTTAAAAACATACAGTTTTTTTTCTTATGTAAGAAACATGAAGATACTTATAGACAAAAAGGAAAGAGGAAGAGATCAAGAAGGAGAAGAAAAGAAAGGATTGCTAAAGTAATACTCATGGGGAGGTAATGGCAGTGACCCTTAGTAGGGGTCACAAACATGACCTGGTGTACATTCAGGAGGTCCTTCCCTAAAATCAGAAGACTCATGCTTGCAGAGCTAGTTCTTACACCTGACAAGGGGAGTGTCTTGCACACGTTAATATCGGTTGTGATTGCCAGGCCACGCCCCTAAGTGTTGCAGCGAGCTGTGGATCTTTTATTATGTAATTATTTACTGTGAAAAGAAAGATCAGAATTAAAAGAAATCTCTTATTCTGAGTGTATTCTAGATCAGAGAGATGGCTGAAGCAGGAGTCAGAATGCCAGAGTATTTAGTCTCAGCAGGAAGACACGTGCCCCTGGGTCCATAGAAATAATTAGACTTCATGAACTATGCACATTTATGAGATATTTGAGAGGTATAATTGAGATTATATACAGATTAGATGGAAAAGAGAAAGGGAGGAATCTCGCTTCTCTAGAATTGAATAGCTAAGACGGTATAAAGGCTTCTATCAGGCTTCAAGTCATATATCAATTAAATGAATTATGTGAAATGCATTAATGTTAAGTGACTGATGCTTCCTACAAACATGAAATTTATAGAATAAACTATAATTAGACAAAAATGGGGGTCAGGATGTCAACTATAGTTCAGTCATACAGAATGTAAGATAAGGGGAAGAAAAATCCAATCACTTCTTAATTTAAAAGAGATGGCAGAGATAAATATATGGGGTTTTTAGCAATTTAAAATTTCCCATATTCTTATTTGTTCTGAAGTGCTATTGGTCATGTTATTTAACATGCCCATTATTTCTTCTGAAACAATTGCATTACAGTAAGAACAGATAAATAGAACCCTGGAGTACACTAGATCACTGAGGTGTTGGTTGCTTTAAACAAAGAAAAGTATCAAATCAAGCCAGTTTCTGGATGCCGTTCTCCTGGGCACAGGCTCATCGTTCAGAGCTGTCAAAGGGTGTTGTCACTCCCAAGCTTCTGTGACATGCAGGACTAATTGTTTGCAGCCCAAGGCGTTACATGTCCCACTTTTAAAGGCATCGAGACAGGATCTTCTGAATTATCTGCTCACTCTAATTCTTCTGTTTATGGCACAATGGTGGCAGTTTTGAATCCCTTTGTTTTGTCCTAGGGATTCTCATTCACCTGCTGAGGGTTAACCAAGTGCTCACTATGCCCACAGATAATTCAAATTATTTCAGACCATCTGTCTGAGTGAGTTTGAGATGCATTTTTAAGCTATTCATATTTCAGATGACTATTGCAGAGCATAAAAAGCATCTTGATCTTTGGGCCAAATGTCTAAAAAATCAAGATACATGAACTCTTTCCAAATTCTCACTGCTATTAAGACCAGGGTATATTAAAATTTCTAGAGAACTCATCTGAATGACTTTTATTTCAGATTCTGAAGCCTAGTGTTGTTTACAATGTTATACTGCTCTTCTCTTTCCAACTTAGGGTTCCTGAAATCAGAAACTGTCTCATACATGTTTTCATATTCCCTGTCTACAAGACAGTCTGATCTATGCATAGAAAAGTGATCAAATATACATGGGCAGTATAATGAATGTGGGCCATGTTGTGCCCAAGAAAGGCTTATACAGGTAACCTGCTGATTAAATCCCAGCTTTGTGACTAGGAATTGTATGACTTTGACAAGTTCCATGATCTCCCTCCTACCTAGTATTCTCATCAGTATCAGGAACCCATATCTGATAATACTGTGCCCATTCATAACTTTGCTAGAGGAATAGGTAGAACAATAAGGGTTCAGATCATCCTCTTCTGTGTTAGCTCATCCTCTTGTTCCAAATGCATGCTTCTTCAACAGTGGAAATGAACTCCATTTAGCACTTTTGAGCTTCATTAAACTGTTAAATGCAAAACCACTATATTTTTTGTATATTATTTCTCCAGGGGCAAAAAAGAGAATGCTATTCCCACTTTGACTTTTCTAGAGTTAATTGGAGTTGTCCTTAAACATCAATGAGGAGACAGACATTAACAGCAGAGTATTGGGGCAGTCTGAAGAACTACTTCCTAGAGAAGGAAGGAGATTAAGATGCAATTAAGTTCACTATACTCAGATATCAAATAAAATATTAATCCCATAATCCCTAAAATTCAAGTTCATACCATGCAAGCAAAAAGCAAGCTAAAAGTTACCGAACACTATAATTGCAATTCTTTCGTATTTTCTAAGATGTAAATAATTTTTGTCCATGTTTAGCTAGGCTAATGAATCATTTCTGAGACTCTTGACTTATTAGTATGGAAAATTGTCTGCTTATCATCTGTGGTTTAAAATAAATCAACATGGATATTTGAGAGTAGAAAGAGAGAGGGAACATCTTTGACAAACTGAAATACATATAATGCAAGATAGCTTTCCTATCAAATACTAAATATTTATTATAGGAAATAAGGAATTTTGATTTTTGGAGAAAATGTTTCCAAATAACAAAATAATATACTTACAATTAAACTGAAACCAAAAAAAAAAAAAAGAATTGTAAGTGAATTTCTAACCTAAAAGAAAAATGCACTAGGAACTGGAGTTACTGACAGTTGTGAGCTGCCATTTGGGTACTGAAAACTGAACCTGTGTCTTCTGCAAGAGCAGCCAGTGATCTTAAAAGCTGAGGCATCCCTATAGCTCCCATCTGCTCCTCTTACTCTCAAAAATCAAGAAGTCCTGTACTCTTCAACAAATATCACATAGATTGGAATCTGCACTAAGGGTAGAATCTACAACTGTTGATCTACACATTCTCATATGGATCTGGTCAGCGTTGAGAAATCCAGGGGAGACAAATGAATAGTTCCAAAGTTAAAACTTAATCTGGAATTCACCACGAAGGCTCTAAGCTTGGCTTTCTGATGTCCACTCAAGCATGCTGTGTCCTCTACATGTGTGCCAGGGGTCCAATTCCTACACACATCCTACATACATGATGGATGACCAGCCCTGAGGATCTGAACAGAACAGAGGCAGACTACATCACTGCATACTCCACACCCTGTGCAGGATGCTCTGATGACCTCTGTGAGTATGGCCCCCTAAAGAGCGGCCCATCCACCAAGCACTGAACCACACCATCTGATTTGCCTCCCATCCTTGTTTCCACCAGCTTTTAGGCATCTCCCTGTGTGGCTCAGTCTCTTTAACCTCACACTGGCACTTCAGCAAAACTGTCATATCTTTATAACACTTAAAATGCAGTTTCTGAGGAGTTTTTCTGAGCATATTGAAATAGCTGTTTATCTTTATCTGGTAATAAATAACACTAGGGGGAAAAGGCATGCTTAAGATAGATAGTCCACAAAACTCCAGAATTATTGCAAAATCACATTTTTATCTACCATTTTTAGAGCCCATTTGATTTATCCCAGCTTGGCATATTAGAGTAGACATGGGAGATACAAACAACCCGATAGTTAAAATTTTGTCTGCATATGAATCTCCTCTGGCTTCTTTCTCTGCCAGGAAAATTTTTTCTGTTGTCAGTCAACTGATCCTAATATCTTCTTGGAACAGTGCAACAATTTTAAAGTGCAAAGTAAAAGTCCTCCCCCAGCCCTAGGGAGAAAACTATTTTTTTCCTTGAGCTGTTGATGTCTTTAAGAGAAATGACTTTCGTTTATTATGTCAGATGATAGAGGACACAGTTAATTCTATAGAAAGGAATATGTTTATGAAGAAGATAATCTGAGTCACAAATTACGTAAGGGCTGAATTCCTTGGCAGCAACCAGAGAAAGGTAGCTTTAGAGTTGAAATATTTTCAGTTTTGCTTTTTAAAGTTTCCATATTAATATGTGTTTATAAATATGCTTAATAACCTTGAAAGGAACTTAGGTCTTCTGACTATGCCTTGCTTTGCTTTTAATTATATGGCTATTTCCAGAGATGTTTTAGAGTTTCAGTCAGAAATTCTACTTTTATCCTAAAGAAAATGAAAACATAATTTTAAGTATTATTAAACGGATTAATTTTAAGGGAAACAAAGCAATGCTTAAGATAGCCTTGATCCAGAGTCATTGAGCTTATTTCAACAGCTGTTACAGCACATATTGTTAAATATCATTGTCTAAAGCATGATTGAAAATAGTCACCAGGGGAAACGCTTTAAAACTATAACACAATGGTGACTGTCACGGAAGAGAGAATTAGAACTAATCAGAGACCCTGAGAAGATGGCTCAGTCAAAAAAGTGCTTGTTTTACAAACACAAGGACCAGAGTTTGAATTCTCAGAACTTACATGAAAAAGCTGGACATGGTAGCATGCATTTGTAATCCCAAAACTGAGTAGGCTAAGTCAGATAGGGCTTGATGGCCATCCAGACCAGTCTACTTGGCAAGTTCCATGTCAGTATAAAGCAAAGTGGACTGACCCTGAGGAGCAACACCCAAAGCTGTTCCTTGATCTTCACACACAAGCACATACATAAACACACTCACATACACAAACACACAAACACACACACACACACACACACACACACACACACACACAGAGAGAGAGAGAGAGAGAGAGAGAGAGAGAGAGAGCGAACTACACAATTTCAGCAGGCTGCAGCATCAGGTGCCAAGTGACATTGCAGTCTAGAGAATGCAGTCCTCAGCAGAAGCCAGCACATAGAATAGAAAACTCCAGCGATGTCGATGTCTCTGTTCAGTTTTGAGACAAAAGCTCTTCTTCCTTTGGAACCTCTTTCTTCGTGCAAAACACTGGCTGGTATGATGTGTCACAGCTGTGCAGTGGGAAGGTATACACTCTACTGAGTTGACTATGTTCAAACGTTAATCATATTTAAAACTTTTCTACATCAATGTCATGACTGTTTTTGACCAAAATACTGATCATTAAAACCTCACCAAGTAGAATCACAAAATTGGGCAACACAAAAGGTTTACAGATGATCCTTGGTTTTGCACATCTGATCTTTTCATAGTATTCATGATGAATGAATTTCTGAAAATAGTTGCTTTAAGTAAAATGTGAAATTATATACATACCAATGAGATTTTTATTGTTTGTATGTTAAAGTTTGTGCCATATGCTCAATCTACCCCCCTCTTCCCTTTTGAGACAATGTCTCACTACATAGCTCAGAATAGCCTGGAACTTGCTATGTAGCACACGCTGGCATGGACCCTGAAATACTCCTGCCTCAGCCTCCTGTGCTCTGAAATTAAAGGTGTTTGCCACCATACCTGGTGCTAACACTTTCAAAACAAGTGACTACAGCTAAGGAATTTCTCCTGCAACTTCCCAAAGAATATAATCTGTCCAAACACCACCTTGGATCTACCTCCAATGATGACATTTAGAACTTCACTTCAGATGCTGAGTCATATGGCTGATAGCTGAGAGAAGGGCCCCTTCAAACAAATCAGTGGCCCATTAGTATGCATGACGTTAGTCACCTAAGACATGACTCTTTTGCCCTTTGTTGCAACACTGTACAGATAGAAATACAGAATATGAGGAATTTTATTCAAGTCATTTTTGCTGATTTTCAAAATGATTCCTGATAAATTGTAATTTCTTGGGTTTTGTTTTATTTTGGTTTGGTTTGGTTTTGCGTGTTTGTAGAGTGGGTCATTCCATTGGTTGGATGACTGGTTTGTTTTTGGACTCTGATTAAATGCATTATTTATAAAGACTAGGGGAGAAAAAGAACCTATGAATATAAATGGGAATTTAAAGAATGATTTGAAAGAATGATCATAGATTTTAATTGGTTTTCTTGAAAGAACAATATCTCCATCAGTATAAATAATCTCACCATTTTTTGTAGAAGCCCTGTTTTCTCTCGCTAGTATTTGCTTTTCTTGTTAAACTTGGACCATAAATAGTATATAACGGAAAGCCTATAAGATAAATCACAGTGTATACATTGAAGTAAGCCAGACTCTCTAGTTTGTAATTTAAGAAGTAGAGATAAGCAGTAAAATACAAATGGTACCAAGAGATCTGGTCCACAGTTTCAATCACTTAAGCAATCCTTAACAATAAGAGTAAAAGTAGCAATTTCAGTAATCTGTTTGACTTTTGCTAGCCTGTATTCAAATCTCACTTATGGTTATTCAGACACATCTTTACCATAGTCAAAGCCTGACAAATTAAACCACCTCTTTCTTTGCTAAGTTGATAAATACTCCTTTTATCTAAAAATGACCCAAAGAAATTTCTATCTATAATGGTAGGGATAATTCAGTCTTTTCTGTAAAATTTATCACATAGTTAATAGCTTAAAACAATACAAACTTGTTCTCCGCCAGTCCTGTAGACCAGAAGCCTGAAATGTGTTTCCTTGAACTGGAGTCAGTGTGGGGGGGCTAGCATTCATTAGGGGGCTCTAGAGGAGAGGCCTTATCTTTGCCTTTTCCGACTTCTGTAAGATTTCCACATTCAGCTGGGCGGTGGTGGTGCACGCCTTTTTTTTTTTTTTTTTTTTTTTTTTTTGTTTTGTTTTGTTTTATTGTTAATAAATGGTTATTTTTATTTAAAGGGAGTTGATTATAAATACAGTCTCTAAAAAGAAAAGGGGATAGTATAGATATCATAGGATAAAAGGATGGGTTATTGAATCTACTTTTTTTTTTTTTTTTTTTTTTTTTTATTTTTATTTTTTTTTTTTAATTTATTTTAATTTATTTTGCAATACAATTCAGTTCTACATATTGGTCACGGATTCCCTTGTTCTCCCCCCTCCCGTCCCCCTCACCTTCCCCCCAACGCCCCCCCCCATTTGTGTTGTTTCTTTTTTTTTTTTTTTTTTTTTTCCCCTTTTCTGGGTGGTGCACGCCTTTAATCCCAGCACTCGGGAGGCAGAGCCAGGTGGATCTCTGTGAGTTCGAGGCCAACCTGGGCTACCAAGTGAGTTCCAGGAAAAGGTGCAAAAGCTACAGTGAGAAACCCTGTCTTGAAAAACCAAAAAAAAAAAAAAAAAAAAAAAAGATTTCCATATTCTTTAGCTTAGGACCCATCCTTCCATCTTAGAATACAAAATCAAGCAGTACCACTCACACCTTGTATTGTATTGTATTGTATTATATTGTATTGTATTGTATTGTATTGTATTGTATTGTATTGTATTGTTCTCTCTCTTCAGCCTCCCAGGTGCACATGCAAGGACTCCTGTGACTAGTGGTTAGTATGGTCTGACTAGAAGAATAAGAAGAATCTTTGCAGCCTAAGGGCACTTGCATAGCAACTTAAATGCCACCTCTAATCTTAATTTATACTAACCACATAGCTTACTATGTCCACAAGTTCAAGTTTAGGATATGAGTATCATTGCAGGGATGTTATTCTTTCCATAACATGATGAACAGGTAAGAATTATTTGTTCTAGTCTATGAATTTTTGTAAATTAAACTTTGCATGATAAGAGATGAGAAAATAAATTTAGGGCCATATATGACTCAAAAACGTGTCCAGAAGACAAAATTTATTATTGCAAACTCAATTATAACCTTACTAGAATTCAGCCTCTTAGGAAATTTCCACATTTATTCCCATTAAGATCCTCAAAAGGGCCGGGCGGTGGTGGCGCACGCCTTTAATCCCAGCACTCGGGAGGCAGAGCCAGGCGGATCTCTGTGAGTTCGAGGCCAGCCTGGGCTACCAAGTGAGTTCCAGGAAAGGCGCAAAGCTACACAGAGAAACCCTGTCTCGAAAAACCAAAAAAAAAAAAAAAAAAAAAAAAGATCCTCAAAAGGAGATAAGATAATGTGTTTTAACTTATAAAAACATCAGCATATATTTTGCCTCCAAAAAATGTCTCTCAGGTTTTGTGCCAAAAATTAAGTTCAAAATAAATGTTCTACATAGTCATTACTGATTGTTAGAGGTTTTAGAGTGGAGGAGAGCTTTCCCCTCATAGCCTTCTCCAAGTTCTCTCTGACACATGACTTCCTGAAAGGCCAAGAGATTGATGATCTTGTGGGAAGGGGATTAGAGGCCATGCCCTCTGAGACAGTATTTTCCATCTTTTGGTAGCTATGACTGTCTAGTTTTTGTTTCACATGTGTGGCTTTGGAAGACAAGTATAATAGCGCTCTGCATAACAGTCCACAAAACATTTGAAATTGATTCATATGTCACCCGGAGGCTAAATACCTTTAGTTCCTCCAGACATTGGTGGAAACCTGAAAGTGATGAAAAATAAGGACTGTACCCCTGTGGAGCATTCTATTGGAGATAAATTTGTCAGTTTAAATGAAAATTTCTAACAGACTCATTCATCTAATAAATTGAGTCACAGTACATTGGGGAAATCCAGAGATGACTTTACCTATGGTTGCATATTAGGAGGCAGTTCCCAGACTTTCCAGGAGTCTGACCTTCCATATAAAGTGTATTTTACCAGGTGGTAAGTGAACAGGCTGTCTCGTGTCACTCCTAGACACAGCCATCCTGCCCACATGTCTGCACAGATGACTGGACTATGGAGGTGAATGTAACTCTGTGTACAACTGACAGGGGCTTTCAACCATAACCAAAGACGTTCTCGTTCTCTCTCTCTCTCTCTCTCTCTCTCTCTCTCTCTCTCTCTCTCTCTCTCTCTCTCTCTCTCTCTCTCTGTTCAATAAGGATAAGATGAATTTTTGCCTCTGTAACTTGAGGGTGATCCTTTCCAATGAGTAGGAGAATTTTAAAATACTTTTATCTAAATAAAAATCTAATCTCAGCTATTACAGGACCCAATTTTCACTTTCCAAGTATATACTTTGATGAGATATCCTGAGAAGCTTTAAAAACACCCACTGAAAATGTAGTTATGGTTTTGTAAAATTTTAAATCTTTCAAAGTTTAATGTTTTATTAACTCAGAGAACCCTGGAAACAGTAAAATCCATGAGAGGGCCAAAGTCGCAGAATCCAGTCATTAGATTTTATTATGACGAAGCTTATTCAGCTTCATAAGTTATATTCTAACAGCCTCTTATGTCTTAATGTATTTACCTTCCACGTTATATTACTAAAGTTTGAGGGGACATGGTCTTCAAGATACAAGGAAAGAGTCTAAACAGTTAGATAGATCTGAAAAAGATGCTGGGGACAGGAATAGTTGGGGGTAGCAGCTGGTGGGTAGGAGACTCTGTTCTTACCACCTTCAGCATAGTTGACTATCTTAACTTCTATGGATCAGGGCTTCATCCTGGACTGCTGACTAAAAACACAAAGCAAAAAAGGTCTGGCGATGATATTTTTGCCTGAGAGCTATCCTCTGGCTATTGTAACTGCCCTCCTTTTAACGACTTGTTATAAACTTTTACTGACTCGGGCATGGCACCTTCAGGTAGGAATCTATCTATCACTTATGCCACTTTCAAGAGGACTCACCTTATACTGCCCCAAATCACAGAATTGCTAGAGTACATGATAGTTCATCTGACTCACACACAACTCACATCCCTGACCAATTATTAGCCTTTGTTACTCAGACAGCCTCCTCATGAGGAACTGGTGCCCTTTAGGTCTGATAGTGCAGGTGTAGACTCACTCTACACTATCCAGGTTAAGGCTCCATCAACATAGCTATCAGGAGCATTTCTAGATTATGTGCAGCTTTTATTAACTTTTGCCTCAGTACACTGGGATTGATTATGTTCTGAGAAACATGAACTCAATATAGACCATTCCTCTATTACTATGTATACAAAAGTAAAATCAGATGACTGACACTACAGTTTACCATAGATTAGAACAATCTTTTAATGTAACAATCAAGTTGTTCATAGACTACATTCTAGCTCCTCTTTTTGTGAGCTTGCTACTAAATTACCACCAACCCACGAGAAGTGGGAGAATCAAGCCTGAAGCTTTGAGCAAGCTAGGGAAGCACTCTGTTAACCAAGCTTCAACCCCAGACCTATTAAGTAATCTTACACAGACACCTGCATGTACTTAATTAAAACTTCCTCATAATTGAGACTGTTTGTTTGTGGCAGTTGGAGTCTTATGAACTTACAGTGGCCTGAACAGGCCACCCCTCCATCACCGCAAGCTAATCACTGTCAAAAGGAAAGGCTACACAGCAGACTTTAAATAGCCCAAGTTAATGTATTTGTTAGATGACTACACTTTTAATTGGCTTAAAATTAATAAGACTACCCATCATGTTACTTATTTAGTTAGACTCCTGTAGATTCCTTAAGTCTCCCTGGAAACCTTCAGGCAATAGAGCTATTAAAATAGACATCATATGAGTGATTTATTAGAATTGTGTCTGGTTAACAGGGGCATCTGAATGCATCTCTTTTACATTTTTTCAAGTTTAAAATTTCATCAACTGTGCTACAAGAATGAAGACTAAAGGACTTCTATTATCCAGTCGTTCATCTGATTAAATGATTTAAAAAATATTTTTGAAAAACAAGGCCTTTCCAGTGGATGTAATTTTGGCTCACTTGGAGGTAACAATGGCCCTGTCTCTTAGTTTGGTCCTTTAACTTATATAGAAAGATGTAAACTCGCTCCAGGATCCACTAAGATTAAGAGATGGCTTCTCAGCTGACTTCATTCCTAACTCAATCTCATTTTCTGTTCCCTCTTTTTTCTTCTTTTAAGCTCATTTTTACTCAATCTGTGTAAGATATTTTTTGCAATGTTTAAAATTCTTCACTTAACATCTATTCAATAGATGATTGAATAGAAAAAGAGACATTTTCATGCTCATAATGCAATCTGATATTTCTTAAAGTCTTGATGTGGGTTCTAGCCTCCTCTCCAGACATTTTCCATCACACCTTTCAGATACCATTATAGCAAAGGGATCACAACTTACCAAACATACAGTACTTCATTGGCACACATTCATTGGCACACTTGGAACTCACTTTCTCAGAAAATAAGAGGAACTGATAGCTATAGTGTAGAGTAGCCCTACAAGTAAGCATGTTTAATCATGAAAAGTATTGATATGGTCCCATCACATGAGAATATCCTAGAAAACATTATTAGTCTGGTTTGTAGAACAGAGGTAATCATATATCTTGCACAGATTTTCTTCTGCCCCAAATACTGCCTTATCCACCTAGAAAATTTCTGTTCATTTTTCCCAGGGAGACTGTCCTAACCCTTGTAGAGCAACACAAAGTCTCCACACCTTCAAACGTTTCACAGACTTTCTTCTGCTTTGTGCATTGTGTTTCAATGATGCCCAAGGTCTCCACGTACTTGTTTTCCATATAGGTTATTAAAGTTGGAGGAGTCACAATCTTCTTAAGAAATTCCAAATATTTAGCACAGAAAATATGGAAGCAAAGGAGGCAGGGTGAGTGTGAAAGGAAAGAGGAAAATAAACAAACTAATCCATCCTTTGGCTTCTCTTGTGGTCTCCATCATTCCCAGAAGATCTCAACAGTGAAGCACTGATCTCCTTTACAAACTCTGCCAGTGTGCCGATTAACAGTTCCCAAGTCTACCACTCAGGCACAAATAACTGTTTCAGGGTATTAATTCACTCACAGTGACTAAATTGCTTCCTATTTGATGATCATGCCAACTATTGACACAAGGCAAAACCCCTGCTTGCTGCTCCCCGTCACTTATTTATAAAAGTAAATACATTTTAAAAGGAAGAGCGGCTGCTTTGGAAATAGTTACTACTGGTCCAAAATTCAGTTCCTTGGAAAAAAGATGTATTCCAGGGCATCATTTGGTTTCATCCCTGCCTCAGCCTCCCAAGTGCTGGGATTGCCAGTATGCCACCCCACACTTGATTGCTGCTATGGTCTGTATCTCAAAATGAACATGTGCAGTTTTTCACTTGCAGTTTGTTTGATTTTGTTTTCTAACTTTCTGGGAGGGGTGACTCTTATGACTATTTTTTTTTCTCTCATTTGATATCACTCTCCCCACTCTCAATTTCACAACCATCCTACAGATTTGTAGTTTCTACCTCTTCTAGTCCATCCTGACACCAATGTTCTCTTTTTTTCTATTATTAAAAAAATTATTTGTATTTAGGGGGAGCTGTGTGTGAAGTACATACCCACAGAAGCCAGAGGCTCTGCACCTTTAAAGCTGGAGTTACAGGCTTTTGCGAGCTACCCAACATGGGTGCTGGTTAACTGAACTTGGGTACTCAGCAAGAACAGTACCCATTCTTAACCTCTAAGCCATCTTTTCAGTCCACAAAACATGTTTTCTGTGTTACCAAGAGTTCTGTGTTCAATAAAAGAGTCTACATTTCTTAATCTCTTACTCTTGGCCTTTGGCATCCTAGACACAACTTGTCTCAGCCAAAAAAAAAAGCCATTTGTACTTTTGTCAGCCTTTTATCCAAATCTATGTCCCACCAATCTTTAAATAAGTAGAGGATAGTACCTCGTCAGGCATGTCAGCTAAAAGTTTAGGAATTATCTTTGAATCCTTCCACTACTACATTCAATTACCATGCACCTATTCCCCTCCTTGAGACTATTTCCATAATATCTGCATCTTCTGTCTATTCTGTCCCTTGACTTTACTGCCTCCCAAACCACCATCACTCATGGAACTACCATCACAGCTCCTCCATGGTCTCTTCCTGCCTTTCTACTATCTGCTTTCTACACAGGTGTCAGAAAAGGCTCATGAAGGAACAAGTCAGCCCATATCTCTTCACAGCTTCAAACCCTCCAGGAACATTTTGTTCCCTCCTGTGTAACCTGGCTGTGCAGCTCCTTTGATTTCCATTTTTACCATTCCACCATCTCTCACTGTGTGTCGGCCACTCTGGCTTGCACTGCATCTTTCTGACGCACAGTCCTACCTGACATGTTAGCGGTGCCACGGTGCTCTTCGCCTTCAACTTTGCCACTGTCTTTGTCGCTCAGCTCTTGGCATAAACCAGTCCCTGTTGAATATGAAGTAGCTAAGAGGCCACTTTTGCCGCATCCCACATAGCACTTTTATCTGAAATTTCGGTTTGGTTTTCATTTGCATGATTGCTTTCTCTCTTGTTCACTCTATTATAGCTCCACATCTAAAACAGGATGTGCAAGAAATAGCTGAAGGGATAAATGAGTGAATGAACTGCCATGATTTAATGTCTGGGATGTCTTGTTTGGCAACAGTTTATAAGTCTAAATAAAAATGAAAGATGGCAGACTGGCATCCCACAGAATATGGAGTATGGATTGTGTTTAACCTTAAAAGTTAATTTCTTGTGTCTTTTCCAAGACTTACTAAATCATCTAAGACTAAGAGTAAGAATCAGAGAATAATGAATTTCCCTTGCATTTCTTATAAATGCATTAAAGTTTGAAAATGACTACTATAGAAGACGTAAAATGGCCGGGCGGTGGTGGCGCACGCCTTTAATCCCAGCACTCGGGAGGCAGAGCCAGGCGGATCTCTGTGAGTTCGAGGCCAGCCTGGACTACCAAGTGAGTTCCAGGAAAGGCGCAAAGCTACACAGAGAAACCCTGTCTCGAAAAACCAAAAAAAAAAAAAAAAAAAAAAGAAGACGTAAAATGGTAGAAGTACTAAAGTGGAATCTATAGTTCAGAAAGTTCAAGAAATTGCCAGAATTTTATGAAATACAGGAATGGCCAAAATGATCAAATTCCCCACTTGGCAGGCAGAGAGGATGATGGCACCATAGATAGAATATAGGCAGCGCCAGCATTGGTATGAGAAGGACTTCCTGGTGAAGAACACCATATAAAGTACTAGGTCTCCACTTTGTGGAAGACAATGCAAACACATTGAGGGTAAAATAAGAAGGTAAAATGAAACTTACCTAAGAAAATTGTGTGCTTTCAGAGCCAGAGAAGGTATTGCACTATAATAAATAGCAAAGGTATTTCCATGGCACTCCATAGCACAGGGAGCTAAGACAAATTCCTCTCATTTCTTATTGTCAAAACCTATATTAAAGGCAGGCAGCTCCTGTTTATTTCATAGTGAAAGCACCACATTCACCCCAGTAAATAGTTCTTTATGCACTAAATTCTTGACCTTGGCAACATCCCAGCCTGGAAAGAGATGTGAGAAAGATGCAAGAAAGGAATGCCAGGGATCTAATTTGGAGAAATATCTGAATGCAAATGTTTCTGGTAAATAGTCACATTTTTTAACATTGTTCGGATTCTAATAGTTCAGATTTATTTATTTATTTATTTATTATTTAGGCTTTAGCATGAAGAATCTATACTCAGAACCAGATTTCTGTGTGTGTAAAGATGGGCTGAGGCCAGCAAATGCTACTCAGGAGAAGAAATCTATTTGGGGCTGCTGTGGGATGTTCTGTATGGCAAATGTGAAGCTGATTGGTCAATAAATAAATCACTGATTGGCCAGTGGCCAGGCAGGAAGTATAGGCGGGACAAGGAGGAGAATAAAGCTGGGAAGTGGAAGGCTGAGTCAGAGAGACATTGCCAGCCGCCATGATGAGAAACAGCATGTGAAGATGCCGGTAAGCCACGAGCCATGTGGCAAGGTATAGATTAATGGAAATGGATTAATTTAAGCTGTAAGAAAAGTTAGCAAGAAGCCTGCCACGGCCATACAGTTTGTAATCAATATAAGTCTCTGTGTTTACTTGGTCGGGTTTGAGCAGCTGTGGGACTGGCAGGTGAGAGAGATTTGTCCTGACTGTGGGCCAGGCAGGAAAACTCTAGCTACTTGGGGCATATAAGAGTCTCTGTGTTTTTGTGTTATGAGGAACCTGTCATTAAAAGTACCCTTAAGTTGAATATCCAAAAGCAAATCACCCATTCCCAGCAAGATGAAAGATGCTCAATATGTATATATAGAATGTTTATTACTAAACAACAAATTTTACTTGTCCCTTTTCAATCAATTACTATCCCATGAGCAAAGAAATCAAAGAAGGAACATCAGTAAAGATAGAAGCAAGAGTTGGAAAAGGCTGCATGCTTCTGACACCGACCTTGGCACTGCAACCATTTAGGAGAGTCCAGACTTTTGAATTGGATAGAGTTGAAAGCAGTCTGTTAAGAAAGGATAAGTGATTTGTTCTGTTGACTAGTATAGCTGGACATTTTCCTGGTCCTATCTGGCTCCCGTGGTCCCATGGTCCACAGCTGCTCAGACCCAAGTAAACACACAGAGGCTTATATTAATTATAACTGCATGGCCGTGGCTCAGCCCTTTTGCTAGCTAGCTCTTATATCTTAAATTAGCCCATAACTATTAATCTATGTATCGCCACATGTTCCATGGCTTTACCTGTGTCCCATTACATGTTGCTCCTTGGGCAACAGGATGGCATCTCTCCCTGACTTCTTCCTGTGCCTCCCTTTGAATTTCCCACCTACCTCTAAGCTGCCCTACCATAGGCAAAATGGCTTTATTTATCAACCAATCAGAGCAACACATATTCACATCATACAGAAAGACATTCCCCTATCAGACTAGTGTGTTTGGGGTTTTAAAATAAACAAGAATAGTGTTGACCTCAATGTTTATTAAAAGAAATTTAAAATGAACAGAAGGAAGTGAAATTACTGGTTTAAAATTTAGTGCCACAAAGTTTAGTTGACACAGTGTTTAGATGTGAATTTTAATGGCCAAGAAGCTACGAGTCTATGATATATATGCAATAGTTCAATAAATGAGGCAGAATATTGTCAGTACAACTCTCTCACCAGTAACCTCCACCCATGCCTAAAAAATCAGCACATTGCAATGAAGAGAACATATTCACACACCAAAGAAGACCAGCATTGTTTCACTGATGACTCTTCTAGAACACCTTACAGATAGGAACTCCATGTCAAGAAAGAAACCTGATGAAGGAGTCAGCTGGGTCCTATAAAGCAAGTTGATGGTCACCCCTGGGCAAATCTCACTCCATGAGTAGTTGTGGCCAACTTCATATTCAGCATCGCATAGCAGTACCGACTTTCAGAATTGTGCTAAATTCAATCCAGCTATTGTTGATTGTATGTCACTGTGACCAAATCCCTCAGCAACGTAGCTTAAGAGGAGGGAAAGCCCCTGGGTCACAGCTTCAGAGGGTTCAGTCCACAGTCACTTGGTTCCATGTTTCTGGCCTGGAGTAGGAAGCACATCCTGGTGGTGGGAGCATATTGCAAAGACTGTTTACCATCAGGCATCCCAGAAACAGAGACACAGAAACAGAAAAGAGCATGGGACAAGATGTGCTCCCTAAAGGCATGTAGCCAAGTTACCTACTTCCTCCAGCTAAACTCGAATTCTTAAAACTTCCAAAAGCTCTCCAAATAACACCACTACTTGGGGATCAAGCCTTCTCTACATAAACTTTCAGGGAACACTTCATACCCACACCATCACAGGAACAGGCTAACCCCTCTCCAAGCCCCTCCAGCTCCCTAGACTACTAGCTATGGCCATGGATGCTCCATCTTGGTATACCTAGCACCATGCTGTTAGGTCACACCCAGTGTGCAGGCTGAGGAGGGAAAGGAAGGAGTCCTTCCAGAAGGCTAAGATGACATGGATGTTGAGTCTTAGGCCCAGAAGAGAAAAGGTTTTCTGTGTCTTGGCTTATGTGAAATGGCTTGCTTTAAAACTACGACGACGGCCTGCCTTCATCTCAATGCTCTGATCCTTCTATCATTTTTATCACTTTCTCCTACATGGATAAAGATCTAGTCACACACTAAAAGGAAAATGTGTTTGCTTTCTGAGAGAGATATATTTTTGTGCTTTTCTACATGGCAAGGGCAACTGAGATCAGAAGGCATAAACTAGATTTAGAGTTCAAATTTATACAAGACTAAATTGCAGTATTTTATTTCAGTCAACTTTGGCCTTAAAACTAAGTCACCTTGTTCTATAGGTGTATTTTATTTTTAATACAAGATTTACAGATCTTTTTTGAGTAATAGATAATAAGTTTAGGTATATCACAATCTTTGAGCAATAACCAACTACATATAATGAATTAACATTTTAAAAACTTTAAAATTTAACTCTCTTTATTCTGCATTATTTTCACATTATTAACCAAAGTAGTTATGCTCTGGTTACTTGGGAAAAAACATCAATCTTAAGTAACTTTTCATATGCCTAGTCCTTAATGATCCATATGTTTAGACAGCAAAAATTAAAAGCAAACTTCATTCTATACAATTAACCATCTTAAATGTTCTTCTATAGAAGGCTGAACTGTATTTTTAAAGTATTTTTAAAAGGTACTATAAGAGACATGAGTGTGAAAAGGGGGTCATTTCTCAAATCCAGTCTTCAATGTCAAGAAAAGCGAGTGACTTAAAAGAATCAGACTATCTCTTACTAAATATTCCCAATCCGGGACTTTCAGCTGTAGGAACAAATTCTTTAAACAAGTTTAGATTCAGCCAAGCTCTCATTCCCCCACTTACTTTATGAGGAAAGAGAAAAACACACACCTGCTCACTCAGCTGCAAGACCTAAAAGAGGGACAGAACAGACATGGCAACTTTTCAACTGTAGAATTTTCTTTCTCTCCCCTCCTTTTGCTTCTCCCTGCTTCACTTCTTCCTTCATGTGTGTGCGCGCGTGCACGTGCGTGTGTGCGTGTGCGTGTGCGTGTGTGTGTGTGTTTCATGGACTGTGTTCCTGAAGTATGTTGGCATGTGTGTTTGTATGGGTAGGAGTGGAGGCCCAAAGTTGACATTATGTATTCCCCCATCACTCTCCATTCTATTTATTGAGGCAGGGTCTGTTACTTGAAGCCAGAGCTCACTGATTCTGGCCATCCAGTTTACTCTGTGGATCTCTTATCTGTCTCTGTCTCTCTAGTACTGGGGTTACAGGTGGCCATCACACCTGCCCAGCTTTTATGTGGATTCTAGGCAGGCCAAGTTCAATCTTTTTGCTTACAAGACAAGTATTTTATCCATGAGTCATCTAGTCATCCTCTCTGCAGACCACCTACCTTTTTTTCTTTACTTTTTTATTTGTTTACATTATTGGAGATGGAACTCAGGTCATACTAGCAGCTGCTCTACCACTGAGCTATATTCCAGCCCCTCACTCCCTTCTTTAACTTACTGGATCCTTTCCATTATTGAAGCTCCCTGTGCATTTAGATTTAAATAAATGTTAAAAAAAAAAAAGGTCACAAAATCTTTAGCATGAATTTATAAATTTAGCATTTAATAATTCAATCTTGACTTTGATCTGAACAACAGAGTAGATAATCCTAGTTGAAATTACAAGTTTAAATTTTAGGCCATTCAAAAAGACATATACAAACTAAATGGCTTTCCTGGCTTTCTGTACTGTGAACCCCACTATTCACTCCCACATCCCACAGCTCTGAGGTCCCTAGTCAGTTTCTTTGTGATTTGTTACTTTTCACATGCCTGCAGCCAGAGTGACATTTATAAAATGTCTTTTGGTTATGCTCTTCTTTGCCAAACCTCACCTCGGCTTTGCAATTTTCTGTAGAAGGTAGGAGGCCTGGGAGGTTCTTTCCTTTTGGAATCGTGAAGGTGGTCACCTTCCTCTGAACTCCCACGTCCCACTGTGCTCTCCAATTCATCATTACCACTGTGCTCACTGTGTTGGCTCACACTGTTCCTTGGATCTGAATTGTTCTCACTCTCTCCACCTGCCCACAAAGCACGTTTCTTTCTCTGTAGATGAATTTCTAAACAGTCTTATTAAATAAGAAACACAGCGCCAAATACAGAGGTAATAGCCATGACTAGCCTTAGCTTACCACCAGCAGTAGCTTCCACAGAGAGAGTTTCTTCCTGCCTGACCTGTGCTTTTATTGCCTTCCTGCTCTGCCTTCTCATTGGCTCTAAGCTCAGCCACATGACTTCCTCGTCACTGCCTGTCTATACAGACCTCCACATCTCTATGGTTGGTACTGGGATTAAAGGTTCGGCTCATGTCACCATGCTTGGCTGTGTCCTTGACCACTCAGAGACTCTGCCTGCCATGTGATCGGATTAAGGGTGTGGGCTACCACCGCCTGACTTCTATTTATGGCTTTGACCTCTGATCTCCAGGCAACTTTATTTATTAACATATAAATAAAATATCACCACATTTCTCGAAACTCATTCAAGAGGCTCTGGACTTCTTCCTCATGTGTGGGGTTACTTCTTTCACAGTCTACTACAACATACAGTAGTCAATGCTACTGTATGTTGTTGGGTATGAGCTTGCCTCCTCCTTCTGCAGTTTATTGGGAGTATTTTTTTCTACTGTGTTTTCACCTGCATTTGAATTCTTGGTATCTAGAGCACAGGGAGACCTGATTACTAATGTTGGACCATATTTTTATCTTTATTTAGTTCACATGATTTTTCATAACTTCTTTTTTTTTTTTGTTTTTTTTTTTTTTGTTTTGTTTTTTGAGACAGGGTTTCTCTGTGTAGCTTTGCGCCTTTTCCTGGAACTCACTTGGTAGCCCAGGCTGGCCTCGAACTCACAGAGATCCGCCTGGCTCTGCCTCCCGAGTGCTGGGATTAAAGGCGTGCGCCACCACCGCCCGGCCATAACTTCTTATCAATTCACTTTTCCACTCTAAAAAAATCACCTTAAAAATCATCACCCTGACCTTGGCTAATAAGCATGAAAGTGGTGTCACTAACAGCTTATCATGATTATTATTATCATTAACAGCTTATAGTTACTATATGATATTATCAAAATATTATCATATTATTATGATTAATAAACTAAATTATGCTCCAAAAGTAAATTGCCTACTTTTTAAAAATCATCCTTATTGGGGTCTGGAGAGATAGTAGTGGTTAAAAGTGACTCTCTGATCTTGCAGAGGACCTCAGCGGGTTGGTGTCCCAGCATCCACAGTGAGCATCTCACAACCTCCTATAACCTCAGTTGTAGAGGACCCAACCCCCTCTTCCAGCCCCTTTGGGCACACATAGGCACCTCTGCATAAACACACACACACACACACACACACACACACACACACACACACACACACAACACACACACAGAGAAATGCAAACTGGTCCATAAACACACACAGGCAGGCACGTACACACACACACACACACACACACACACACACACACACACACACACACACTGCCCACATACAAACCCACACATCAGTTTTTTAAATTCTTTGTAAATGTAAACATCTCCCTGTCAACTTCTATACTGCTCTTCACCTCTTATACATGACTCCATTACTCTTTCAGCACAGAGAAACTAAAACTTTGAATTCTTATTTAATGTTTACTATTTATCTTTTTGGGTTTTTTTTTTTTGTCTGCACTGTTTTCCCTGCTCCTTGTTCATTTCAAACATGTAATGTTCTCCTACATTATAGATGTAGATTTAAATGACTTTGCTGGGCTGACCTGCCAACCCCAGTACCATCCATATTTTTTTCTGCCTAAAAACACATCTTAAGTTGCAATCTGCCTCAACATGATTTTGAAACTAATCACATGTGGGAGTTGTAGATTTTCTACCAGATTAGGAAACTGCTACATTCCAATTTAAGTTGTTCATTAGGCATTTATTAAATAACAACATTTACCCATCTCACCTCCAAGGTTTTGATAATGGAGTGTGAGGTGAATTGATTCCCTGCCTTCAAGAGACTTACAATCCTTCAGATACTTTGTTAAAAGACAGTCTATCATCTATCTGCCTGCCTGTCTATCTATCTATCTATCTATCTATCTATCTATCTATCTATCTATCTATCTATCCATCCATCCATCTATCTACCTGCTTTTCCAATATTGTCTCTTATGAAAACAGAATGAATCTATTTATGACCTTAACTGAATGGAAAATAGTTCTGATGAGAATACAAATTAACTTCTCTTTCTCTCTGAGAAACACTTCATGGATAAAGGAAACATTTTGTCACGTTTTGTTTTCTTAAAAACTCATTTGAGCCGGGCGGTGGTGGCGCACGCCTTTAATCCCAGCACTCGGGAGGCAGAGCCAGGAGGATCTCTGTGAGTTCGAGGCCAGCCTGGACTACCAAGTGAGTTCCAGGAAAGGCGCAAAGCTACACAGAGAAACCCTGTCTCGAAAAACAAAAAAAAACAAAAAAAAAAAAAAAAAAAAAAAAAAAAAAAAACCTCATTTGAGATTTACTCCTATAATAATTTCTTTATGATGAGCCCTCTTATCCTCAAAGGGACCAATGATGATCTGTCATTTCAAAACATCTGCATTGATCCTGGAACAGATCCCTGGAACTATTTCTCAGCTAATACACTCATTTTACGTTCTTTTAGTTTTCTATCCCAGCTAGAAGAAGAACTATCTACAATTTGTGGTTTCATTTAATGTCTTCCATCAAGGAAACGATGAGAATGGTCCTGGAAATTCAGGGGCTTTAACAATACATAGCCCTTAGCATTTAATATTTGAATGAATGTTCTTAAATGGTTATCCTTTAATCTGATCAGAATTGTTCTTGGCAACCAGTGGATGTATCTGTAAGATGGAATTTGTCCATTAATGACAAAAAGGTTTCTAAAGATCTTTTAACATGAGATAAATAAAGTAATAGATCAAAAGAAGACAGCAATATTTTCTAATAATCTCTTTGAAAGAACTATGTCAGGTCCTCATTACCTGCTCAAGAATGGTGCAGGGGATTCCTGATGGCTACAGCTATAAGAATCACACATGGTGTGACAAGACAATCTTGTTGTCTCCTGATATTAAGTGTGGGAGCATTCTCTAAAGTGAAAACAATGCCTTCTTTGTTCTGTTAAGACTTAAATTAATAAAAACACATTTTAAACTGGTGTTCTGCTCATTTTCTCCCCAAGTGCAATAATTTTTAAGCCTATCAGAAAAGGCTGACAAAATAGTAGATTCCTTCTTGGTTTACATCAATGCCTATATGTTAAGTTGCAATGGAACATATCTCACCTCTTCTGAAAACATTACTTCTTTAATGCCATCATTCCAGCTCTTAGTGTTTTAATTGTTGTTTTGTTCTTTTTTGTTACTTGTCTGACAGCAGAGCCTTTCTCTATGAAACCAGTCACCATATCCCAGAACAGAAAGAAAAACATCTCTTGAAGCCTGCCCCCAAGAAATTTAAGTTGGCACCTACCATTTGTTTCCAAAATACGGGGTGAGAAATGCCATCTTTCTTGCCAATTGATTCACTTATGGACTTACTTATTCAGCTATAACTATCTGAGCATCTAACCTGACAAGACACTATATCAGGGAGGTAAAGTAAAGCCCAAGAATTCAATACACAAAGAAAACTTCTGTGAAGTATGGAATGAAACCATGGGGCTGTCTGTACAATGCTCCAAGAGCATACAAAATCATGAAACTCCTACATGTTGTCAACTTCAATTAAACAGTGTTTAGCCCTCTGAGTACATTCCACCCTTCCTGATA
Organism: Peromyscus californicus insignis; assembly: GCF_007827085.1. Taxonomy (NCBI): domain Eukaryota; kingdom Metazoa; phylum Chordata; class Mammalia; order Rodentia; family Cricetidae; genus Peromyscus; species Peromyscus californicus. The sequence goes on along the minus strand of NW_026294595.1, from coordinate 88,582,279 downwards.
TTTTGTGGCTTCTCCTACCAGGAAACTTCTCAATTGCATAAATCTGTCAAAAGCTGGAATTGAGCTGGAAAAATGACTCAGAGGTTAAGAGCATGGGCTGTTATCCCAGAGGATCCAGGTTTGATTCCCAGCATCCACATGGTGGTTCACAACCATCTGTAACTCCAGCTCCAAGAGATCTGCCACTCTCTCTGGCCTCATGGGCATTGAACACATATAGTGCACAGACATACATGGAAGGCAAAACACCCATCTACATAAAAATAAAATGAAAACAATATAAAGCTCGCCTCAGATACTTCCATGAGAAGATCGAAAAATCACTCCTTATATTTTAAGAGGAATCATGACTCTCAGCATGCTTTCCCACTGTTATACTATTAGTATTAGTCCTAATGGAAAAACTAAACAAACAAAACCAAAAAACAAAATAACCAGATCCTGGTGACTGTGGAGTTTGCACAGTTGGCAAAGTGTTTCCCGTACAAGCATCGAACCTGAGTACAGCTCACCTACGCCATCTGTCTATACTCCCAGTACTGAGGAGTTAGAAAGAGGAGGATCCCAAAGGCTTTCTTGCTAGCTACTCATTCTGAATGAGTAAATTTCAAGTTCAGTGAGAGATCCTGTCTCAAAAAATAAGGTGGAAGACAAGAGAGAAAGATACTCAAAGTCTCAAAACTCCAACAACACAGTGTCAATTTCAGTTAAACAAAATTAACCCTCTGAGTATATGCCACCTGCTCACATGCTCACACACAAGAACATATTCATATGTGTGTATACATACAAAAAAAGTAAAAATATATGTCCTCAACAATCGCTGATTATATGTTAACTTTGGTGTTGACTATTCTGGGGTAATTTCTGTTATAAGAAGCCCACTAAAATTCAAGCATGGATGTGTGTGTAATATATCCATTGGATGAGTCTAGGCTCACTGATATGTTATGGAACCCACAAGACTATTCTAAAAGCAGGTTTCTCAGTATGGTTACCATGCAACTAGAAGATATTAGCCATAACATATTAACCACCAATCTCATGAGCAATTCAGTAACCGGAATTCAAAATCATGCCCTGTACATTGTTCTACTTTCTTTCTGCCTTAAACCTAGCCTGTTAATTTCTGGTCACAAAGACCCCCTAGTTTACATCTTGGTTGTGTAACTCTTTGTTTGCCAGGCAATAGATGCACATTTAGCTCTGATAATCTTTGCACAATATTTCTACATGTCAAATGCACAATATGTATTCTGTATTTAAAATTATATTATTGCATTAGTCACAGTTCTCTAGGGGAATGTGTGTGTGTATGCATGTGTGTAAATGTGATTTTTATTAGAATTGTTTATAGGTGTGGTCCTTCTAGTACAACAATGACTATCTACCAATAGAAATTCCAAGAATCCAATAGCTGTTCAGTCCATGAGGCTGTATGTCTCAGCTGGTCTTCAGTATATGTCAGAACCTTAAAGAAGTGGGCTCTAATGCCAATGATGGAATTGACTTGGCAGCACGACTGAGGACAAGCAGGTAAAGAGCAAGTTTCCTTCTTCCATACCCTTTATATAGGCTGCTGCCAGAAGGTATAGCCCAATTTCAGGTGGATCTCCCCACCTCAAAAGACCCAGATGTGGGTCTTCCCACTTCAAGTGATTTAATTATTAAAAAAAAACCTTCACAGTCATACTTAGTCACTTGGGTTTTAATTAATTCCAGATACAGTCAAGTTGACAACCAAAAATAACCATCATAATTACATTATGGGTCAGATAGTATTTTTAGAACTTTACAAATACAAGTCCACATAGACAGCTATTTGTAATTTTTCTGAAGCAAATTTTGCAATCATAGTATACCTAAAAATCATCAATGATAAAAAAAAGACTGAATATTTATGCAATAAACTTCTGGAGTCACACAAAGTATCTGTCAATAGATTAATGGGTAAAGAAAGGGGTATATATTCCATGGAGTTTTACTCAGCCACAAAAAAAAAAAATGAAATCATGTCACTTTCTGGAAAAGGGAAGGAGTTAGAGATCACAATAAGCCAGGCTCAGTAAAATATCACATTTCCTTTCATCTGTGAGTCTTAGGTTGCATATAGACATATAAAACTATTTATACGTATTTCATGAAGCAAAAGGGAAACTAGGGAAAAGAAGGAGACCAACAAAAGTGGAGAAGACAGGAAGCATTAAGAGAAGTATACAGGACTGAATATGGTCAAGTATATAAATATTTGAAACAAATTTTCTGTATGAAACTTAGAACTGTGTACAATGACTATATGCCAATTTAAAACAAAAGATGGTAGTTGATCACTGAGTATTACTGTCAGCACACTTTCATTATTGCTCATTTTTTATTTCAAAAACTTGTTTGTAATAGTAACTGTAATGAATATATATGAAAATGACTCAAAACGAGAGTAGATCACTAGGGCTGTTGATAGGAAAAGAAAGCGGCGTGCCGGGTGGTAGTGGCGCACACCTTTAATCCCAGCACTCAGAAGGCAGAGCCTGGCAGATCTCTATGAGTTCAAGGCCAGTCTGGGCTACAGAGTGAGTTCCAGGAAAGGCACAAAGCTACACAGAAAAACCCTGTCTCGAAAAAAACCAAAAAAAGAAAGAAAGTGTTGCTAGAGTTTTTCTGCCTGGCCCACAGTCAGGACAAATCTCTCTCACCCGCCAGTCCCAAGCCGCTCAAACCCGATCAAGTAAACACAGAGACTTATTTTGGTTACAAACTGTATGGCCGTGGCAGGCTTCTTGCTAACTGTTCTTAGGCTTCTTGCTAACTGTTCTTACTGCTTAAATTAATCCATTTCTATTAATCTATACCTTGCCACATGGCTTGTGGCTTACCGGTACTTTACATCTTCCTTGTCCTCATGGCGGCTGGCAGTGTCCCCCACTCAGCCTTCCACTCCCAGCTCTATTCTCCTCCTTGTCCCGCCTATACTTCCTGCCTAGCCAATGGCCAATCAGTGATTTATTTATTGACCAATCAGCAACACATTTGACATACAGACCATCCCACAGTACTTCCCCTTTTCTTTTCTTAAAAAGGAAGGTTTTAACCTTTACACATCTCCAAAGTCAGCTTGGTATATTTGGGAATTTGGGCGTAGCTTCTCTTACTACTTCCTGCTGGAGGGGGGCGCTGTATCTTCTGGGGAAACAAAGAAAATTTTAGGATCATGGAGTAGTCCGTGAGGCTGTATCATCTGAGCCAGTTGTCTTGAAACGGTTCTGGATGTTGGATCATCTGGGCCATGGTGTCATCGGAGACCTTTCAGGGGGTCTTGGCTGGTCAAACCTGATGTATCTTACTCTGGAACAAATCCATAGCCTCTTGTTTTCTGTGGAAACAAAAGAGACTCTTTTCCAAAGCAACATATCCTTACATCCAAATTTTGAAGTCAAAGTATCTTTAAAATATACATACTGGTTTAACTCAGCTTCCTTTACAATCAAATATCTCTCTGTAGTTAAGAGTCCCAAAGACAACACAATCCAGACTCTCTGTGTAATAGTCATCTCTACGTGGCTTATTTTTTATATTAATTTTACTGTCTCTTTAAAGACTTTATTTTTTTTTTAAAACCATGTATTTGTTTCTATACTGTATATATCACCTTTTTTTTGTCTCTTTTAAGCCTACGTATATTTTACACACATTTTAAACTATTACATCTGAATCTGTCTTATTATGAATCTGTTGCTTTAAGCTGTAGCAGCTGTGGCTGCTGGCTCCGCCCACCTCAGCTTCCCAACATGGCGGCAGTATGCTTACCGCCAGCTCTGGGAGCTATCGTGGGTCTATGCTTTTATCCAAGCAGCATGTAGCCCAGAAACCTCTTTTTTTGTTTTGTACCAGCAAAGGCTAAATGCACAATGTAGCTTAATGTGCCACTTGCAGAGGCCTCATTCCCGCCATACTGCAGGTGGAGCGTGCACGCCAGCAACCCGCCAGTAGCTCAAACCGGCAGCTGCCGCTCATTTGAGAGAGACAATTAGGAAGCTGTTTTTAGCTCCGTTTTAGAATCTTTTTTTTCAGGTTTTAGGTGGAAACTCTTGCCACCACGTTGGACGCCATTTGTTGCTAGAGTTTTTCTGCCTGGCCCACAGTCAGGACAAATCTCTCTCACCCGCCAGTCCCAAGCCGCTCAAACCCGATCAAGTAAACACAGAGACTTATTTTGGTTACAAACTGTATGGCCGTGGCAGGCTTCTTGCTAACTGTTCTTAGGCTTCTTGCTAACTGTTCTTACTGCTTAAATTAATCCATTTCTATTAATCTATACCTTGCCACGTGGCTTGTGGCTTACCGGTACTTTACATCTTCCTTGTCCTCATGGCGGCTGGCAGTGTCCCCCACTCAGCCTTCCACTCCCAGCTCTATTCTCCTCCTTGTCCCGCCTATACTTCCTGCCTAGCCAATGGCCAATCAGTGATTTATTTATTGACCAATCAGCAACACATTTGACATACAGACCATCCCACAGTAAGAAAGAAAGAAAGAAAGAAAGAAAGGAAGGAAGGAAGGAAGGAAGGAAGGAAGGAAGGAAGGAAGGAAGAAAGAAAGAAAGAAAGAAAGAAAGAAAGAAAGAAAGAAAGAAAGAAAGAAAGAAAGAAAGACAAAGAAAAGAAAGAAAGTGGCAAAGATGTTTGGAGAAATAATGCTTCAAATCCTGAAAATCAGGAGTTTTCAGTAGATAAATACAGACATTTTAAATTCAATAGTATGATAGATAGATAGATAGCATGAAAGAATTCACAGAACTTTTCACAAAAAGCAAAACAAAATCATTTAAGGTAGAAGGTTCAAGTCCAAAGCAATTAAACCATTTTACATGATAGGAATGGGAAGTCAGAGGAGGCTAGATGTGTTTTAAGTGGAGGTAGGACATGGGTGACAAAACGAACTATCAAATAAAAGTAACCCTGCATGCTTTAGGTAGTAGCATCACACAACCTCTTCCTTTGTATGTGCCCTGCAAGCTAATTCAGCTTAGAGAGTGTCAGAATTTCCTCCTTTCTTAGGCCGAGTAATACTTCATTCAAGGTATTTATACATTGGTAATTCATTCATCTGCAAATAGGCATTGGGTTATTTATTTCAGCTGTTGTGAATAACCCAGTTATAAACACAATTGCTATTCACATCTCCACTTTCAAGTCTTGTGATTATATACACAGAAATGGATTTGTTGACTCATATGGTAATGCTATGTTTAATTTTTTGAGGAATTCTCATACATCTGTATTATGTCTTCATAGGACTTATGTAGTTGGTATAATCTCAGCAAAGTTTAATTGCAAATAACCATTATCCAAAAGTCTTATACTGGTTTTAGCAAAACAACTGAAACAAAATTCATGCCCAGGCCATGCCTAATATATTTTGTTGGTCAGTGCAAATGTCTTGCACAAGTCCCACTGTTTCCAGACCAAGATGTCCACCACTGAGTGTGCTGTTCTTTTTGCCTGAAAACTGCCAGGTGGTATTTCCAGGGGCTCTGATTCAGAAGTATCCACTCTGGCAATGGAAGAAACCTAAAGGAGATCGTTAACCATGAAATCCGTTCAGAAGAATCTCTTTCATCTTCCCTCCTTACTCCTTTTCTCACACAAGCCAGCATTCATGGTGGTTATAATCATGCCCTGGGAACTTCATCTGGAAGTATGTCTTGCAGTAATTCTCCACTCACATTTCTAAGGGAACATGAAACTTAAGTGGTCAGAAACTTCCATCCCTTGAGTATAGGATCCCTTGTGTTTTCAGTTGTTTTCCTAAGTGTTTTCATGTAAAATACAGATTCTTTGTATTTAACAAGGCTTTTTTGCTTGTTTGTTTTCAAAATCTTTTCGTATCCAAAGTTTAACTTAGGTATTCAAAATCTAGTAAGGTTAAACTTTTACAAGAATGACTTTGATGTAGTATGCTATTTTGCTCATTCCATTGATCATCAGACTGCTTTCTCAATGATAGGAAAATAAGTTGATCAAAATCCTACTGAAATTTGTCTTTAGTATTCTTTGACTAATTTACCTAATTCAGAAAAACACATAGCATTGTGAATTTTATAGAGCAATAAATTTAAGAATAATATTCTCAAACTAGAGCCATGAAAATGCATTATGCCAAATCTGAAATCTGCAAAATGTAACGACTCAGTCTTCAACTGTGTAAGTTCATATATTTGGATCAAATTTAAAATTTCTTTTATGGAGGCTCACTAATAAAATCCAAATCAGGAATGTTGGAGTTGGGAGGATGGGTTTGTCATTTTAATGAGCATAGCACAAAAAAGATACTAGCATACAAATAAGATTTCCTATCAAAAACACCAAGGCAAAGTGTTCCTGACAAAGCCAGAACATTCCAAAATAGTTAAAAACATTCCTGATGCCTTTGAAAAACACCAAATCAGGAACTGCTGCTTTTATAATCTAATGATCTTATTTCCTCATTGTGGCTTGAATTCAGCTAGCTGACCATATTCCTTTGACTTTGAGAATATAAATCTATTAATGAAGCCATAAAAATACACAAATAAGATAAATGCAACTTATAAAGTAGAACAACCAGCTGAATAAATACTATACAGTGACAGAAATTCAAGATCTGTAATAAATTAAGACTAGAATTTAAGTTTTTTTATTTAAAAAATTATGTCTATATGTATATGCCTATATGCAGGTTTATTGTGAGTGCAGTGCCAGCAGAGGCCAGAAGAGGGTGGTGGAGGATGGAGTTAGAGTCAGTTGAGTCACCCAACCTGGTCCTGGGAACCCAACTTGGAACCTCTTAAAAGGATTATGTGCTTTTAACCATTGAGCCTCTCTCCAGCTCAAAGCTGGGATTTAAAAGACTAATTATACTGTAGAAATATAATCACTGCAGCAGAAGCAGGACTTGAACTCAAGAAATAAGAATTTTACCTAATGCTGTTAGTTAACTGAAAGTAGGGGATCGGCAGTAATTGGAAGTGTGGAAAGAGTATACATACTTTGGGGCTGTTCACATTGCCAAACTGAAATAAGCCTCTATATCTTCTGACAAATCCATCATCCTGCTAGGCTCACACATGTCTTTGTGTCCAGTGAACACTTTCTTTTTAAAATTAATAATAATGATATTTTGTCTATGTGCAGGTACACATGTGCCACCATACACTAGTGGTGATCAGAGTACAGATTTGGGGAGTTGGTTTTCTCTTTCCAGTGTGGTTTGGGCAGAAAACACTTTTACTCAGTGAGACATCTGTATGGTCCATTGCCCAATTTCATGTTGGCAGTCAGCTGTTCTCTGACATTTGAAATGCTGATGGATAAAGTCATAGAATGGATAGTTTTCAAAGAACTTTGATAATTATTCATCTGCCCTCTGTTAGGAGGATATACAATCCATAAAGTCTAAATACCAATCCTCTAATTTTGAAAATCTCAAGAAAATTGCTGATGTAATTCTTCTGAAGGTGACTTAGTATGTGCACAAGTTTTGCTTGGTGCTCTCTGAATTTGGAGCACAAACTACAATTTTGCTAGTTCAGAAACTGTTTATTTTCAGGCCTTTCACCTTTCCTTATTTATTCTTCAAAACTGCTACGCTGATTTTAGTACCTTAAATTAATTTTTATTAAAATTTCTCATACAATATATTTTGATCATATTCTCCCCTCCTGCTGACTACTGCCATATCCTTTCCTTCTCAAATCCTTGCCCATCCAACTTCTCCCTCCCCCCACCTCTCCCTCTCCCTCCCTCCCTCTCCCTCTCTCTCTCTCTCTCTCTCTCTCTCTCTCTCTCTCTCTCTCTCTCCCCCCCCTAGACTTAAATAAAACTCAAAAGAAGGGAATGAAAGTGTGTTACTCATGCAAGCAATAGCCTGGAAAGGGTTTTACTCACGGGGGAAATTCCACCACTGAGGCCAGTTTGAAGCTCAGATCGAATTCTGCACAGACATCCGTCATTGTTCACATGTGGGTGTATTTAACAATTATGTCTCCAGGGATTAACTTGATAAACTAATATCAATTTCTTTTTTAAAAGGGCATGTAAAGTGCTGTTTTTGATTCTTTAGCAGACAACTTGCAAGGCATATTAAATTTATAACACAGGCTTTTAGTTTTTAAAACCATATCTACAATTTGCCTATCCAATGGTTTGCTCATGTGGCTATCAGTAACATGCAGACTTGATCTAATAATGGCTAATTATGCAGTTGTTTATCAGCTCATTTGAAACATTTTGAGATTCAGTCTAGCTCAGCAAATTACTGTGCTTAAGGCAGTTCTACATTCTAGAAAATTATAATATCCCCAGAAGGCAAAGAATTAATAATAAAAATCCTCTTTTGTAAAAGATTATCATTGCAGAGCAAATGGAGCGGAGTCTCCCTTTCCTGCTGCATTTAATATTCTCATTCTCCCCCGGCAACTTTGATGGAGAGGCAATGAGAAAGTCTCTGTTTTATTAACTTATTAAGAGGAACCCGTGCCCTATATTGATTCTTCAAGCTGCTGCCGCTAAGAGCCAATAATCACACGAGAATGAGATGGTTCAATTTGTTATCCCAGAATGTTTCGCAAGTGCAGTGGAGCCCAAATGTTCACCTTATTCTGAAAGTCTGCTTATTTAAATCATCTAAGCCTCGGGTTATTCATCTGTAAAATGGGGATAATGACAAAGGGAATCTTTGGAAGTGCTGAGGACCAAATGAGATAAGGAATGCAGCACACCTAATAGAACAACTGGAGGTACGAATTAAATGTCAGTTTGCTTTCTTCTTTTGGTTTTTGGTTATCCTAATGACTATTACCTCTTGTGCTTCGGGAACCAAAGGAATATATTCGTTTCATTTAGCCATTTGCCTGTGTAGCTGTTTCACATCTCAGTAGAAAAGTTTTTATATCAGGTAAAAATTTAGAATGTACTATTCCAACATTTTAACCCAGTTAAAATGTTGCCAAATTGTTTTGCCAAGCTAGCAGAAGACTAACCAAGATAGGTGGCCTACTAGCATATGAAATAAATTACCCACACTTACTTTGGAGCGATAATATCTTCATAACAGCTGAGCTTGACAGCAGTATTTTCAAAAGTACTTGGTGCTTGCTCTGTTGACCTGTGCCAGAGTCTGAACATTTTCTCCATGATTCAGAGTTTGCCATAGATTTTATCACCTTTGCTGCCTCCATATGAGACAGTTGCACAATATTTTAAGGTGAATACATATTAAACTCTCCAGCTGCTTCAGCTGGAACATATGAGACCATGTGCTTTATGATATTATTTGCACAGAATATATGCACCGCTTCATTTATGTTGTCAACCAGGCCCACCTTTTAACTTCCTGGGAAAATTTAGTGAACAACTTTGAGTTTGTTCATGTGGTCAGAGCTTTCAGTTTTTATGCAAGCTACATTGTTCTCTGTTTATTCAAAGAATGTAGTTGCTGTGTGCTCTCTGAAACAAGCTTGGAACTAAACTTAGGGCTGACAGTGACTCAGTTCTTTTCTTGTAATTCATGGCTTCCTTCTATCTCTCTTCTCTTTCTTCATTTTTTATTCAGGAAAACAACTCATGTCCCAAGTCCTTTCAATTCAACACATGACAGACTGATGGCTTTAGCTCAAGAGGTAACAGGAAAATCCCTGTCTACACGATAGGGATCAACTGTGTACATTAGCAACACTTGGTTCTACTTTACACCCAGTGCCTGACATTTTTCTGTCTTTAAAATGTGCAATCAGCTTTCCTTAAATTTAACTGAGGAGCCTCTGAAATGACTCAGTGGTTAATGGCAGTTGCCACCAGGTCTGCAAGCCTGAGTTCAAACCAAGTCTGACGTGGTGCAAAGAGAATAAGCCCCCTGACTTGTCATCTGATACACACATGATTGTGCACCCACACTCTTATACACATAAATAAGTAAACATAATTTTAAAAATAAGTAAACAACGAAGAATAATCTAGTGTCCTTTGTTGTTCCTTGAGTCTTCCAAGGGAAAAGGAAGTCCATTCCAGGGGTGGTATATGTAGAAGACTAAAACAGGAACAGTCAAATTTAAATTTCAGAAAGCAGAAACTATTACAAAAGCAGAGACCAGCAAAGGAAGCAATGATTCCAAAGTGAAGTCTTACTGTATGGACCAGAAGGACTTCAGGATGCCAAAGGAGAAACTTCTGAGTGATGTCCATCACTAGAAACTGTGAAAATAGGTTGTTGTCATTCTATTTATTACAGGGAGTTTATGAAATGCTAAACTAGATGGGACAAAGTGTTTTTCACGAAGAGCTCCCAGATTCACAATCAAACCCATTACCACTACCTCTTCATCACCACCACCACAGCTGTGTTTGTGCTGTTGTTTAATTCCTGTGTTCATACTGCCATGATTACCATAATTCACCCTAAAGTTATGTGATTAGTAGCCCCTGTCGTGGTGAGAATTAAACACCATTCCCATAGCACGTATCGCCTTTCACCCTTCACGAGATCTTCCAGGGTTGCACTGGCAACCTGGAAGATAAAGTGCAGAAACTTCACACGGTACCACCTGAACTCTCTCAGGCTGGGAAATAAATATTCCACTCTCAAACTGAATGTGTTGACCCCTCAGCAGCCATATTATGGAAGTTCAATCCCACTGCCTTCCTCCAAAAGCTAATTTATTTTCATCCTGGGAAGATTTATAAAGATTTTTGTGAAGCATCACTACATCGTGTAAATATAGACGGCACAGTGACATTGTTAATAGAAAGATAACAGCTCTTAGATTTCATTTGCAACCTCATCAGAACATTAACTGCATACTCGAGATATAAAGAAGAGGTGTGGAGAATTTGATGGGTCTTTGTCATATACTGAAGTCAATAAAAATGTGACAAGACCGCTGAATGACAGGATTTGGCAAGAATGAGCAAATAACAGATAACTCTTTATCTAAAGGAATGCACTTCCTTCCATCTAGTGCCCTGCGTGCTGTGGAGTGTTGTTAATCATAAACACTATAGAAAGCTGTTGCTTTAACTTCACAGACCTCTCAGATCACAGCGCAATTAGTAACAATTAAAAATGTACTTCCTGACAACTAATATGTCAGGATGAAAAGTGACAAACAGTAGATTTAAAAATACATGGAAAATAGGCGTTCATAGGAAGTCGCTGCTTGTCATTCTTATTTTTTTGATGAGACTGACAACATGTATCCCGGTGAGTTAAATTTTCTTCTGCATCGTGCAAAATCTCGGCAGTTTTTCTAATTACTACTTCGTAGAAGTCAGTGCAAAGAGGAATAGACTCACTTGTTTCAGTTCAGTTGCCACAGCATGACAGGCATTGATATCAAAATTGTTTGCAAGATGTAACTTCATAAAAGAAAAATCCTATTTAATACAAGAACTATTGGGTCTGAATCACAGCTGCATTTGCATTGTGCAGTCCCATTTTTATTGTATATAAAATGATGTCTAAGGAGAGATTGAATGCCCACAGAGAGTTCATTTGAGGCATCCTGATAGCATCTGTCGTAGGTAAGAAAGCTGAAGACGTTTTTATGACATCCTCAGAACTTGAAGATTGAATTACTGTTTTAGTAATCATCTGTTCCCCTTCTCCAGTGTCACTTTTTGGTAATATATTGCATAGGAAAGACTTATGGTACCTATTTTATAAGCTCGCAATAAAAATATAACAACTGTTGTATTAAATTATTTAAGTTGTAAACCATTGTGAAAAAAAGAGGAAAAATTTTTATCGACTTGCAGAATGAAAAACTGATTATGATGGAGAGATAAATGTATTGTACCGATTACTCCCAAGATTTTCCCTGGTTTAGCATATTGTAAATCTTTCAGATCTTTTTCACACCAAGATCTGAGGATGTGAGGTTCTCTTATTGATTGAATATTTAGAACTGACCAATGCCAAAAGAAAAATGGAATCCATGTAGTTAGTTCAGACTGTCAATTTATTTTAACAGAATAAAAATAAGCAGGAAGGTAACGGAAATTTAAGATTAAGTGAAAGATATTACCTGCAAGAATCTAATAAACAGAAAATGACTGCATTCCTTAGAAAATTTAGACTCCAGAGACAGTGTGATTTTTCTATTTTTCCCTTATATTGGATTATAGGCCCTCATTATCTCTATGTTTTAACAGGCTACTTTGCTGGTGTGCAGAGAAGATTTTAGGCTGTTCTGTCTCCTCCAGAATTTCTCTATATTGAATCCAGCAGTAGCTCCACTCTTGCAATGCCAACATTTAAAAAATTTGGTCCATTTCTTGCATTTGCCCAAACTGAGAATCTAGGTTCTTGTTTAAGTTTGGTTAGAATGACAGCACTTCACACCTACACATTCCTCTCACCCTATCTCTGCCTCCAGAGTTCCTGGGTGCAAAAGCATAGCTCCAGAAGCCCATACATATGAATGCCCTTGACTCTAGGATCTGATTTTATACCTCCTAAAAAATTAGAATAAGAAAGCCACAAATTTCCACCTGGTAAACCAAGTTACTCAGAGGATATACAATAACTAGGAACTAATCAGTTATTTACTATTGTCCAAATAATATTTCTGGCATGTGTACTTGTAACCACAGGTGTTTCCTCTCTCTCACTTAGACCCAACAGTAACAAGTTGGCCATATTCAACTTTGATGTAATGACCCTACTGATAATGTAACCTATGAGTGCTGGAAAGATGGCTCCACAATTAAGAGCATTTATTGCTCTTGCAGAAGTCCCAAGTTTGATTCCCAGCACCTATATCAGGCAACTCACCTGTAACTCCAGCTCCAGGAGATCTGACACCCTCTTCTGCACTCTAAGCACACCTACCTACACATACACAATTTTTTAAATAACAAAAATAAATATTTAAAAAGTAATATAACTAGTATACACCAGAAAGTATTTGTTATTTAATACTCATGACATCCATATTAAATATCATTCTGTTATAGATGAAGACATGTAAGTTGTGCAAAATCTTGTAACTTAAATTATGAGACCTGGAATTCAATGTATACACATTACATTCACATTTATCAACAATTCTGCAATTTTCTAATTCACAATATTAAATCTCTAAGCCCTCATGATCAGAAGAAAAGTATAGGATAAGAAAGAAGCACAAGATGGAGCAAATCCTCTCTGGATTCTCTCTTCTGTGCTGTATTTATTATTTATTGAATGCAGGTTATATGCCAGATTCTATCCTTGGTTTAAGGATATAAAGATGAGTAGTATATGGTGGCTGCCTTTGTTATCCATTGGAAAGCAAAACCAATAAACAATTGATGTTCAATATGATGCTATAATTGAAGTGTACAGAGGACACTGAGGAAGCAATTGGGTGTTCTCACTTTGGCAATAGCCTGTCTCACAGAGAGCAGCAGATTCTCTAGGGAAAATCCAATGCAGCTTTATCCTCAACTAAGAGAGGCTACTGTCTGCCTCCGATACTGAGGAGAAAAACCACTTAGCTTAGCCAATGTCATCCATTTCCTCCAAATCAAAGGTTCTCCCTCTCTCCTTCTGCACCTCCAGATTTATGGCCAGGCAACACTAAGATCAGTTAGGAGCCATCTGGGTCAACAATCTGTAATTGGAAGATAACTCTCTTGAGCTATTTTCCTGACATGTGAAATCCAGGAAACAAATTGCTTGGTTTGCTTAGTGCTTCCTAGAACTTCATTTCTGATCTCATAGCAACAGGATGTGAAATTAAATAGTCATAGACATATAAAGAGATAATACCAACTTTCTTGATTAGTTACTCAAAACACATGACTTCTGCCATTAAGAGTTCTGTGGTATTGTGTTTTGAACTTGGGGCCTTTGTACTTGCTAAACACACTGCTTCTGAGCCATATCCCCAACCTACCATTGATCTGGTTCCATTGTATGATATGGGGCAGTAGTAGAGAGCCATAGATTACAATCTCCCTCTGAGAATATACCACAATGAGTCCAGAGTTTACATTCACAGTCCAGCAGTCCCTGCAGGTACCAGTCATTATTTAGAGCTTTTTAGATGTGTCATTTAATAGAAGAGTGAAAAACTGAAAACCCCTAGTAAGAAAAATATAATAAAGCTTCATAAATTATACAGAATGGTATCACTTTCCTTTAGTGTAAGGCAACCAAAAGTTCTTTATAACCTAAGAAAATCCGGTGTCTTCAGAGTAAACATATTTTCTACCAAGAAACAATAAACAGGCTCATGAGCCTTGAAAACACAGTCTGTGAGGTGAGATCTTGAAAGATCTTAAAAACAAGATTGCTAAGCCCATCCTGAAAATTAGTGTTTCTAGGAGCTTCAACAGATAAGGGCTGAAGGGAAGAGAATCTAGTGGGTTCCTTTGACAGGGGTGATGAGAACACATAGCCAGAGTAGGGCACAGGCACTACTATGTCAGTTGCTGTGGTTTTCCAGACTGGTTTAAGAGCTTCTTAAAGACCATGATTAAGTGCAGGATAATCCTCCAGCCCAGGAAGCACCATGGATAGTATTTCTCTAGGGAACTCATATACCGTGTGAGGATGCAGAGCAGAATTTTTAACGTAATAAAACTAGTTTTGGACATTACAGCTTACAGTTTAGAAAAGATCTGAGTGGTAAACAATAAAGAAGGTGTGTACATGTACAGAGACCAGAAATGTTTGTAAAGTTCTTTTACAAAGGAAATGATTTGTAATAGCTTAGGAGACCCAATCAGAGTTCAACTAGTTTAGACTATAAAGAAATGTCACGTAGATAAAATATTCTATACTTAGATACACTGTTCATTCAAGACAGTAACTGTTGCTGCTTACCACAGGACCTTATCAACATGGACATATCTATGAACAATAAATACGACCACTGATAGTAAACAAGCCTTCTGACAACATCATAACTTTTCACCTTGTACATCCACTCAGTAAGTGGCAATGTCTTTAACTATGAAGGGTAACTAGCCTATGCAAGGGACTCACTAGAACATGCTGGCTTGTTTCACACCAGCTGTCATATAAGCCTCTCAAAACTTCTTAAAGTATTGCAAACGCTGACCTGAGGGTAAAAGGCTCCTAGCCCAGAAATTGATCCCTTGAGCCATCCTGACTTCAATCCCTGACCGTTGTGATTAATCCATGCTGACAAACCAGATTTGGAGCAATAGAAATTATCTGTAACAAGAAACTAATTGTGTATTTAGTTAAGTTTGGTGAGATTTTAGGGAGAAGACCCTATTGACTTTTGAAATCAAAATTCATATTACTTTGGGGTAATATGGCCTTGGGTTATAATAAATTAGGGTTGTCTATTTTCTCTCTTGGGTAATATATAGTCTGAAGGCTTCTAATCTGTTTACCCTTAAACTATAAATGTTCTTTAATTATTATTTACAGAGACTCTAAATCTATTTACATAATAGAAAAACACAGAACATGTAACTGCTATTTTCATATACTATCCCTGTTTAAATGAAGCAGCAAATCACAGCCAATTTCAAGGCACGTTACAAACTCAGCTCAAATTATGCAGAGGCTGAGAATAGTAAAAAGATGTCCCTAACGTTGCATCATCTTCAGGATGCAGGATAACGCCAGTGTTAGAGAGATGCTGAGAGGCAAAGTGGGTGAACCAATGAACCAGCATTGAATTTATACTGTACTTTTCACACGGGAAGATTATCTAGGCCTTCAGAACACCTACACAGGAATCCATGTGTGACATCTAACTCCTCTCACTTAATTTCCTTATGGACCATTTTTCTGGAAAGGAAGATGGAAAATTTCAACTAGCCACAAATGGACTGAGACCCACCAATCTCATTTCACATTGAGCAAGTGTCCCAGACAGGGCTTGAAACCAAGTGATATAGAAAAGAGGGAGGGAGACTCAGAGGGGGAAGGGTATTAGAGCTAACAGATGGCCCAGCAAAGGAGTTTATGTAGCCATTTTCCAATGGGTTTGTCTTGGTACCCCGGAGCAAGCCTTGCCTCATAAATCTTTGCAATTTAGTATTATTAAAATTCTCTTTTTGGCAAAAACTGCTAATATATCTGATAGAAGGACCTCACTAATCATTTTGCTCTCAAGGCAAAAAAGGTCCAAAGGCCAGGGCTCAAGGTCCCAGGTCTAGGGGGGAATGGTTCAATGTCTGTATTTCATCAAATTCAGAAAGCATAAGAAGGTTTCACCTCTTAACCAGCTGTTCTGTTTGTGGCCCAAAATAGAATTTCTCAAACAATTCTCTGCTTTAAATGAATAAAACATTGTTGAATATTCACTAGAATCCTGTGTATGCCTGCATTAGTTATACTAAAGATTTTTAGCAGAGCACATGTAGGGCAATAGGTGAAAGGGTAGCTAGCATCCTTGTTTAATAGAATTCACATGCTATGTGAGTCTAAATTGTTTAGCTGCCTCATAGAATTTTTATAAAGCTTAAGTATCCATAAACAGATATGCAGGAGGAATAAAAAAAAATAAAAAGCTGCTTGTTTTGTTTCTTCAAAAGGTCATACATTTTCCATGACATAACAGTAAATAGCATGATAAAAATGGTTCTATTATATCATAAATAATAGGAAATAACCATTGACTTTTCAGGATAGTTTGAAATATAAATAGTTTGGGACTGAAGTCATACTTTTCAAACATGAGCAAGAAACATTGCCAAACTCTTAAGTGTTAATAAATAATGAATGTGATAGAAATTTAAAAATTAGATTGGTATTAGCCATGCTTAGGAACAATGGTCTCAGAATCATACAGTTAACTTATAATATAAGCATACTTCACAAATCTGAAAAGAATTCACAGTGAGTCCTGAACAATTACAAAAATATCTGAAATCTGCTTGACCTTCTTCTAAATGATATTGATTCCCTGGCTCAATGAGTTTTCACAGATTCACAAAATTCCTCAGTCTCTAGAGAGTCCTAGTTATATTTAGATTTTAGCATCAGTAATATTTAAAAAAATACAATGATGCAGAAGCAACTTAAGTAACACTGGTACCCAGTTTTATCTTCCAGCCCTTCAGTCTGCTTTTCTAGCCACATGCCATAAAACTCCTTTTCTATGTGTATATCAGTGGCATTTCCCCAGCTGAGTTTCCCTCAGTACTTCATACATTATAAACTAGACCTTGGCCATCTTTTTCCCACAGCTACATCTACTCAGTCAACATCTTGTGCAGGTAAAATTCTTTTGATACTCAACTGTATCAACCATTTACACATTACCTGTAACTTCTTTGCAAGAACTGGGTAATAACAATAGACACCCTATATCCATCCCCCAAGTTTTCAACTATCTGTCTTTTGTAAAAATAAAAATAAAATAATAATAATGTGGAAGAAAATAATTTATTTGGCTTACAAGTTAAGTCTATCACTGACCAAGGCGGGAACTTGAAGCAATGACCATGGAGGAATACTGCTTATTGGCTTGTTCTCAGGCTCATGTCCAGCTACCTTTGTTATACAACCCAGACCTATCTGCCTAGGGATGATACTGCCCACAGTGGGCTGGGCCCTCTTACACTAATTAGCAATCAAGAATATGCCACCACAGACATGCCTGCAGGACAATCTTGAGGAGGCAGTTCTCCAATTGAGGGCCCCCCTTCCTAGGGTACCAAGTGGACAATCAAGATTAGCTATCACACATAATCTAACATGGGGGTTTATCTTTGTACATTAATATCATTATATAGACTCCATTACAACTGTATATTGCAATGTAACAAATAATCTAAACATAGTGAGTTGATACATTAACTATTACATAACATCTCATGATCTGTGGATCAGAAGTCTTAGTCCTGACAAGCTAAGCACTTCTTATGTTCCATCTGATAATAACAAAGGTCGCCCACTGGAATTCATCTAGTAGCTGGTACTATCTTGAAGAATGAAGGCAGTTTCACATATCTGCATATCTGGTGTCAGTATCTGAATTCAGCAATGCCCTTCTGACTGCATGATAATCAAGGCCTTTCCAGATGCCCTCATCAACAGAATGTTTGGACATTGTATGTGACAACTTGGGGACTGAAGATATCAAGATGAAATTTGCCAATCCTCTTATAGGCACATCCCAGAACTACCGCATCACTCCTTCATAGGCCAGCCTAGACTCAGGAGTAAAGGCAATATAGTCCACCTTCCAAGGGTAGGAATGCCAACACTTTATGGTCATCTTTAATTTGTTACTACCTCCTAACTGATCATCCTACCTTAAATCCGTTTTTTTATGCTTAGGCAATATATTCTTAAAATTCCAATTTCATTTTAAATGACCCCTTCCCAAAGACATAAAAATATGTTTTTCTTTTTTTTTTTTCAATTTGACTATCTTTGGAATTCTTCATTAAGGTTTTCACAAAATACAAAGCTCACACGTAATTGTCTACATCCACCACAAATAGAATCAAGTAAGTGGTTAGCACACAAACATAATGATCTTTTTCATTTTTAAAAATATAAATAACAAAAATATTCAAGGTTTTACAGTTTTCTTAACATGTGTGTCTCTTTAAGGCTTTGTGTCTCAGATTGGTCTCTCCAGGATTCGAACCTTCTGTGGAATAGGTTCCTAATGTAACAGTCTTACTTTATTTTCTCTGAGTTGTTTTGCTTAGCCTTAGCACTATTGGGTCAGCACTCAGTAAGCAGTCAGTAAATGCTGCCTTGATTGGTAGACTTAAGCACAAGACTCCCTTGCTTCCATAGAAGAATTTCTGTATTCAACTCATTTCCACTAGGTTTCAGGATTAAAATAATACCTATTCTTGAATAACATCCTAAGTGAGTTCAGGAATTTTTTTTACTTTTATATTTTTAACTTACATAAATCTAGATGAAAATATTGTAAAAGGACACAGAGATATTATTTTGTGTGGGAGGAGGAAGGAGGAGGCACAATATAACAATGTATATGAAGTACATAACATTAATATTACATGAAGAAGAAAGGCTACAATTGATAGATTTGTATGGAGAAGCTAACAATTGAAATGTTAAAACATCACAGTAATTTGGACGCATTTATAAAGTACAATTAATTTTAGTATTAAAGAACATACCTAGTTTAATTAATACATTTTAATTAAATGATAATAAACTAGAGGACATAACATTTAAAGAAACACATATTACTCGTTAATTTAAGATTCACTCTCTTAACTACATCCTATATTTCAGGAGCCCTGTGTCCAATTTTTTTTGTTTGTTTCATTCACTGATACCTTAATCATGGTGGAAACATCAAGGGCATTCACTGAATATTTAAATTGCCTAAAATTACTTGCTTGCTATGTAATTATTCTATGTGCTAGAAAGGCAAATTAAATAGATGCTATTACTGCAACCAAGTTGCAATATTGTCTTACTGGACCATGTTAGGCAAACTTGTCCAATCTGGGATTTATGTTTTACACAACAAATTAACAATAAGAAGCAACCTGTAGTACTTATTGCTTTTATGAATAATTTTAAGATGTGTATTTTGGACCAAAGCACCATCCAGTTCGGTCCTTAAAATCTGGTGTGATCTCAGTTTCTGGTTTTCCAAGATGACATAAGAGGAAACTTTGCATTTACTCCCAGAGTAATATAAAGGCTGGCTAATTTTGTAAACAAATGTCTTCCCTTCTGCTGTTCTTAACTGCAGACAGAGAGTCATTAGAGAGCTTTCCAAAGGGGCCGCCAGCCTCCTCAGGTTCCGCCTTTATCATTGCACTACCGATCATTTAGAGGGCTGACTTGTTCCAGACAGCTTTAATTAAACTGTTGCAAAGATGCAGATAGATGTCAATGGAAGTGATCTATAACAAGAGGCAAAGTGTGTGTTTAACAGTGTTCTGTCCCGTTCAATCACATCCTAGCATTTCAGTGACTTTACGTTCATGTATCAAAGACCTAATGTATGTACGTATTTTTAAAAATCCATCCCATTAGTGGCCATATGCTTCAGCTTCTGTGGATGTAAGAATCATCTACAATCTGCCAGGGATTTAGGGACATCAATAATTTGTGAATAGTCATGTTGGTACTGGTCGAAGGGTTAAGTGCTCGGCACATCAGGGGCACCTCTTTGGGGATTTGAACTCTTAGTTGACTGTTAGGAACCTCATCCCCTGTGCGTATTCCCACTACATGCTGCTTGTCAGATGCAGCCAGCTGTAGCTGGGAAGCATTATTAGCTCTGGGATTTGAAAGTCATGTTAAGAACTGATAGAATGGTGTCTTGGAGTTAAAACACAGGAAGAGAATTTCGCGACAACCTCAAGGTTTTTGTCTCACCTTAAGCATAGGTTCTTTCTTTTTTAATTCATTTGTATGTTCTTTATGAAGGGATTGTGTGGCACAAAGTTGAAAAGCAATATATTAAACAGCTCTCCCTATAACTTGCTAATAAAGTCAATTTCAACCACAGCTGAACAATAAGTAACGCCTGCATGTAAAGAAAGTTTTGACATGAACAATTCTCCTTGTCAGTCCTCTCCTCAGAGGTGAGGAGAGGCAACATGAATGATTTTTGAAATTTAACTCATGGGCTGGTCTTTAATTAAGATGGCTCAAATATGGTTGTTCTAACGCAGAGACAACAGCCATCACAGGAAAGCTTGAGCTTTGTGTGCTAACCTGTAACTCCATGTTTGCTTAAACCCTGTCTGACTTATTCGCCGGTTTGGTCCCTGCAGTGGCATAGGGCCTAGCAGATAGCATGCTGAGGTGAACTGATGAACTGGAGAAGAAGAAGACAGGAGGGACAAAGTGAAAGAAAACAGTAAAGGGTAAAAGAAGAATCAATCTGACCTGTATTTCAAGCAGTTTCTCTTCAGTAATATTTTCCAGAAGTTGTTTTGGATCTGGGGATATGTGATTAGCAGTATGACATGTTTCAACAGTTTTCATGGATAAGAATCTCTGAGCAGTAACTTGCATTATTATGACCTGTTAGTAATAGCATCATTTACTTTCCTTGTGGGATACATGATGGGAATGATTATGGTGTGATGACGGTTTTTATGAAATTCTTTTCCACTTTACATCTTGATGTGACTCTGTTTTTGGATATGACTGAACTCTCCCCTAGCATCTAGTGTGGTTTTTGAGAAGGGGAGTGATTATTAAGCAGGGGCGTCTTTAGTCTTTTCTCTCTTAGCAGAGCTACATGATGTTAAAGATAAAGATAGCATGTGCTTTGTAGTTGATTTGAATGTGTGTTTGTTTCCAGTAATTTCAGTCTTCTTACCCTGGAGTAGTTTTACCCATCACTTAATTGTCCCTAGCTGATGTCTAGAAGGTCTTTTTAAACTCCTTAACTGCACAATGAGGCCTCAGTGGACACCTAGATTGTGTCTGCTTGGGAAAATGCCAAACACTAATGAGTATTTTGCTTAATGTGATGGAAACTGAAAGTGCATGCCTCTTCCCTGACTGATCAATGCCCACTTCTGTTGTTTGAGTGTATCTAGACATTCTAAATTCAAGAACAAAAGCCATAAGAAACACTTAGTGTTTGCCCAAAGAAAGATTTAAAGATTCAGAACTTCTTTTGAGTTGGACCTTGAAGAGAAAAAAGGGTACTAGATCCATCCTGAGCTTAAACCCTTTGAATCACAAACATTTTCGCATATAGGTTTGCAGGTAAGGATAGGGGAATAAATTATGTTGTTTAAACCTAATCTATGCAATATTTGCTTCAATATAGCTCCTATTTATTATTGTATCTTTATTTCATTATAAAGTAATTGATAGATATTACATTTACTTTGATTTTTTGAAGTTCAAATCACAGTGTCTTCAATGCAAATTTTAAAATAACTAATTAAAACACTACTTTCAAAAAGAAAAAGAAAGAGCCCTTAACTAATTCAGTAAGCCAACATTATCACATATGCTTGAGTGAAGAATAATGATTTCCACATGGTACTTATGTCCTGCACAAGACTAAATGCAAAGTGCAGCATGTGTTTCATTGAACTGTGTCTGGTCACATTGATACAGCACTCCCTTTGGTAATATTTATAATTTATAGATTACATGAATGTGTTAGATAATTTCCAGTAGAGAAATTTTCAAGGTATTTACATTTTCAATTAAGACTTACATCTAGGCCGGGCGGTGGTGGCGCACGCCTTTAATCCCAGCACTCGGGAGGCAGAGGCAGGCGGATCTCTGTGAGTTCGAGGCCAGCCTGGGCTACAGAGTGAGTTCCAGGAAAGGCTCCAAAGCTACACAGAGAAACCCTGTCTCGAAAAACCAAAAAAAAAAAAAAAAAAAAAGACTTACATCTAGCCGGGTAGTGGTGGCAGCGGCAGCAGCGGCGGTGCACACCTTTAATCCCAGCACTCGGGAGGCAGAGGCAGGCGGATCTCAATGAGTTCGAGGCCAGCCTGGACTACAGAGTGAGTTCCAGGAAAGGCGCAAAGCTACACAGAGAAACCCTGTCTCAAAAAAAAAAAAAAAAAAAAAAAAAAAAGACTTACATCTAGCCCAAAGCTTCCTGGGTTCAGAAATGATGAGGAAAGGTAAATTTTGAATCTGGAAACAATCTAATTTCCGAAATTTGAGTTTAAGAAAATACTTTCCCTTTGTCATCTATTGTCAAGACACCATCTTGCTTCATGACACTATTTGATGTCTTTGGAGAATCTTGAATGATACAAGCTTCTAAATTTGAGTTTATAATAGAAAACTTAACTGACCCTTAATAATTGTTACTTTACTGAAACATTCTAATGCCTGAACCAAGTTGCTTATTATACCAAACATGAAGTCTTTTGACCCTCAAGGTTCAATATTGATCAGTCCTACTCTTGTCAATATTTACCTCTAGTGTCAACAATTTTTTTGTCTGGAATAAATTCAAGGGTGGATACTCTTCTTAATCCACACAAATTCAAAATGTTCAATTCCTACGAGTTATAATTTTACTTAGTTAAATAATTTGTTTGCTTCTTCCATACTCATGATTAATGATTGGAGACTGGGCAGCAAATGTCATTATAATGAGTCAGCTATAAATTAACCCTACACGAGAGACAGAATTCATTAAAAAAATTTTTTTCACTGATAAAAATCACTCTAAGTCTAAAGGTTAGGTAAAGCCAGCCTCCATTATATATTCAACTAAAGGGTGCAGCCATCTTTCAGCCCTAAGACCAGGGAGGGAATGCTTTTAAAAGGAATGTTGACACACTTTCTTTACCCTTGGATAACGCAGAAGAAGGTTCTAGCTTTTTTTTAAGCTGTGGTATTTTTCACTGTCAACTGTATATCAAAGAGTTAGTCCCTTCACAAACTTATGTATTTCATTCAATTTCTTGACAATTCAATTATCAGATTAGAACTAATGTGACAGTGTCATGATGGTCTTAGTTACAAAGAAATTCTCAGGACAGAGAAGAAATTAGTAATCTTTTCTTGTGCTTGGAAATTGAATGATATGAGAAATTCCTTCCCTTCATGTGCCTTTACTATTTATTGGTAAAATATATACTTCACATTTCTGAAAACACAGGTTTTTTTATTAACATTTTATCCTGACCCCAGTTTCCTCTCCCTACTCTCCTCTCATTCCCCGGCTCCCTGTATCCATTCCTCCCTTGTTTCTGTTCAGAAAGTGGCAGACATCCCATCGATATCAACAAAACATGATACATAAAGTTGGACTAGGACGAAGCACCTCCCTTTTATAAAGGCTGACCAAGGCAACCCAGTATAAGGAAAAGGTTCCCAAAAGCCAACCAAAGCAAAACTCAAGTTTTTAATGTACATTATTTCATGCTGTAATCTTCAATTCGTATCATCAAATTCATGACAAATATCTTCTGATATTGCTGAGCATTATCGTATTAGACTGTGTCTTTGGTATTTAAATTTGCTTTCCTTTATTTTAAGTAGCCTAATATCATCTCCACATCTAGGAAAGACATTTTCACTTCAATTGTGCTACAAGTAGACCATTTCCTAAAATGATAAAACAGAAAATGTGAGTTTAACAAATATTTAACGTTATTTCCACTTGGCTTAACAACGTGGAACTCCTAATGGAAAATGTAACAGTTGGGGAGATGAAGAGATGAATCAGTGGTTAAAAGCAAGTACTGATTTTCCAGAAGTCGAGAGTTCGGCTCCTAGCACCAATGTGTCTAGTGACACACAGCCACCTGCGGCTTCAGCTCCAGGGAATCTGACACCATCTCCTGGACTCTGAGGGCACTTTATTTACATCTATAACCCCCACATATGCATAATTTTAAAATAAATCATTTTTAAATAATGAGAGGTTCTTGGTGTCAGACCAACATAGAAGAGCAGTTTTTATCCCTGTCCCACCTTCAAAGATATGTTATGATTGACCAATTTATCAACTCTTGGTTCTCTTCTGACTATGTCTAGAACCAATATGGACAACTGATCATTCTTTTAGTTTTGTATTTCAGAGTCCAGGACGGAGGCAGAGATGGGGAAGGTGGTACCTGCACCGGTGCTGATGCCTATGGTGCATTTCACCAGAAGAAAGATGTCCCTGGTGGCATAGTGGTGTAGTAATTATCTCATCAAAAAAGAGCTTCCCAACATTCTTCTTATGCTTATTCTGAAGTCTCTAGCTCACTGATGTGAAGCTAGTCATGGGATTTCAATATTGTAACCCTGCAGCCTTTGTTTAAAACTAATACCACACATATACCTTTCTTCCCGAATGGAAGCATGTGTATTGCTTCAAAGTTTCAAAGTTGTTCTTTGCCAACACGAACTTGCTGTCCTTTTAGCTTCTTCCCAGAGTTGTATAAAGTCAGCTTCTTCTGGGTGACTGGGTGAAACCTGTGAATGAATACATTCTCCTGGAATGGTAGCTTGCTGATTGCATCAGCACTATCCTTTCATCTTCTCTGACCAGAGGAATTGTATTTGCAGATATGTCTAGCACTCTGTTTGGCTTTCCTGTCAACTCATTCCTTTCCAAGTAGAAAGAGCCAGATGTATTCTTGAGCATTCACAGTCTATTTTAGGGCCCTGAAGTTAGCAAAGACTGTTCTTTTCTATATAACAGATTGTTTAAATCCGCTGCTGTGTTATACATGCATTATCTCCTTTAATCTTCGTGGGAATTTGCTAAGGTGCAAAGAGATTCAAATGACCTGGACAAGATATTACAAACCAGAGAAGCAACCCCTGAATCTGGTTACTCCGACCCGACCCTGGGCTCTTATTCTCAACCACTTGGTTTATGTTTCTCTTGGAACTGCCTTTCTATAACTACCATCATATAATGAATTCTTTCAATTTGGTAGAAGAATGAATTCCAAGAACTTATGAACAACTTTGTTCAAAATGGAAACTGTGTACTGAAGATAGAGCTGGAGATCGGAAAGATGTTCATTTACTTCTCATTTACAAGTTGGTCCAGAGGAGCAGAGATTGTGGCAATATGACTCTCTCTCTCTCTTTCTGTGTATTTTTAGACAAAGCACTATTTTACTACACAATTGCTCAAATGGAAGTTCTATGGTGTTCATCAGACTCCACACCATCATCATATCTGTGGAGCTCTGAGTCCATATAATGAGAGATTATTTTCAATAGAGAGTGAATGATTTTCATTATTCTTTATGTTGCAAAAATACAAATCAATATAGGTTCCTCTAGAAACTTCTCTGAGGAGTGGCATAAATTTTCAATGAACCTCTAATTGTTTTTGCTTTATTCTATAAATAAAATTTGAGAGTGTTGTTTTAATTCAGATACAGAGCCAGAGATGCAGAGAATACCCACATCATAAAACAGGGTACATATCAACTTACACATACATTATATTCACTCAGACAATGGATGTTTTGTTCCCAACACACTTTGGTTGGCCAGTTGTCAGTCCTTAACAAATTGCACAAGTGGATTGCTTTTAAAAGATCCATCAAAGCTGGGAGGTGGTGGCACATGCCTTTAATCCCAGCACTTGGGAGGGAGAGCCAGGCAGTTCTCTGTGAGTTCAAGGCCAGCCTGGTCTATAGAGCAAGATCCAGTACAGGCACCAAAACTACACAGAGAAAACCTGTCTCAAAAAAACAAAACAAACAAACAAAAAGAATCCATCAAATTGATGATAAAGCTTTGCAAGGTCTAGAACATCCAGACCACCAGTTACTTTTCAAAGATGAACAAATCAGTAGGAAAATCAGTTAGGTTTCCATAAAGCATGTCTTTTACAGAGGCATTTAGATGACTGAACCTGCTATAATGAGCAAGAAAGGGCACTTGAAGTCTGCCTGGAGTTACTGGGATAAATATATGTGAATATATGTTTATATGTAAATATATGTTCATACATAATATATATAAATGAGTATGTATGTATACATGTAATTTACTTCTTTATTGCATACAAGGAAAAACCTGCATCCATTCTCACAGTGTTCAAGGTTCTTTACAAGCTGATGCCAGCCTACTTTTTTATACCTATTTTTCATCAAAGCCTTGTACATTTCTCTTCCTGCCATGACTTTGAACTTTGTCCTAGCCACATAGCATGCTTCCATGTGTCAGTGTCCTTGAGTATGATTCGTCCTCAGTCTTTACCTCATCTTCTTGGCTGCTTTTTTTTTCCAATATTACATGGTCCTTCTTTTTATGAAAACTTGGCCAATTCCTCTTCCTCCAATCTACTCACTATGCTCTACAAGAAGTAAGTTTTATTTATATCTCCAGTTCTTGCAGAATCTCCTTATTATTAAATATGTTGACATGTGCTACTGGGTGAAAAAAAAAAAGAACATAGCTTATTTATATTGTATACCCAAACACACTATCAGCATTCAATACAATACACATTTCTGTTGTGGAGTCTGTGGTATTTAATTTTAGCAGCCCTCATATACTAATACAGACTCAAAAGTGCCTAGTAATTCGTGAAATACTGTGAGGACACTAGTTATCTATCTCTGCTACGATGGAGATCTTTCTATAAGTAAAGATGGGGGAGAGAGTTCACAAAAGAGACAGGGAAACCACATTTGCTGCCATTAAAATTGCAAGTAAATGATTTAAAGACTTGCACATTGGGCACTTCAACTGGAGAAAAGCCACCCATGTTAAGCAAAGAACTGGGTGCTTCCTGCTTAGTTTACCAGCCTTTCTGACCCCAGAACCTACTGAAAACCCATTCTCAGGAAAGTATCCTTTCAGAGGGAGAAAACACTAGTTTTCTAACATTTCTAAGGGATAGTACTCCCACATGGAAGTGGGGGGACATGTGCACTACAGTGCACCAAGCTCTGAAACTTGTCCTTATTTCTGTGTTAGTCAGAGTTAAGCAGGGGATTCTCAAGCAGTATGTGTGCTGTGTGCTGGAAGAGTCCCCAGCTTTAGTACCACTCTTAGCCATCACTTCTATACTAAATTCAGTAATGTTATTATGTGCAACCCAGTGGACTTCAACATACATCTGAACTCTCATTGGAAGCTGTAGTAGATGCCACATTGGCTGATCTTGGCATGATTCTAGTCCAAGTTTTGGTCCAGGCTGCTTCAGAAAATGGGTGGCTGTACTTTGATTTCCTACTCGTGTGGTTGAATGTACAGAAAGAATGAAAAAGTTGATTATAAATTGCCAACAAAAAGCTTTCTCTCCCTTTTAGAAGTGGGAACAATCAAACACCATAATGGATATCGAGAGCTTTTTTAGAGGTATGAACAGGAGAGCACAACTGCTCATATATTCTTGAATAAAGACCAGTCCTCTTATACCCCAGAAAGTTCGTTCTTTTTTTTTTTTTTTTTTTTTTTTTTTTGAGACAGGGTTTCTCTGTGTAGCTTTGCGCCTTTCCTGGAACTCACTTGGTAGCCCAGGCTGGCCTCGAACTCACAGAGATCCGCCTGGCTCTGCCTCCCGAGTGCTGGGATTAAAGGCGTGCGCCACCACCGCCCGGCCGGAAGTTCGTTCTTTTTGACCCAGTATTCAGCAGCTTCAGTAGTCCCTCCCATGGAGCAGTGAGGGAGGAAGGGGACATCAGCATAGATAGCCAGATCAGCTGAATCAACCCTGTTGATCACTGTGTTACAGATGTCACAGCCAGACAGCCCACTTGGTTCTGCTTTAGCAAGCCATGGTTCTTTTCTCTCCCCCTTATTACTTTTACTTCCTCAGACTTTGAACAGAAACAGTTTATATCAACAAGATGGTGCCACTTGCATGTATAAACAAATGCTAATAGCTACTACAAGCTCTGGAAGTAGCATAACCATCTTTTATACAACTTGTGCTAGTGGGTGTTTTTCATCATAATTTCCAAGATCAGCTGCCAAAGAGCATTTCCCAGAGATCTTCGTAGCAATGTATGTATCCAGAACACGGTTGCAAGAAATAAACAGTGATGGCAGGAAACATCTCTAGGAATGGAAATGTAAGTAACTTCTTCCATTAGATGAAAGACCCTCATGTCAACATTTGCATATCAATATTTTACTCCTATATATACTTGTCTTTAAGCATAGCCCAATATCAGAAGAATTTAGGATTTATTTATTACAGGTACTAAAATTAGTCTATGCTAACGAAGGTTTCAGCATCCAAACACAAAGGAATGTCAGAAGACGGTGCACAGGAACATTTTAGGCAGTTGTGAGAAAGTGAGATTACCCCCATAAGCCTTGATTTCCCTCTTGCTTAAGTGAATCAGGCTGTGAAAACACCTATTAGCATATTTCTCCGAGTCTGCATTGTGTTTGTGCATATCTGTTTAATAGGCTTCTCACTCTTTCTCTTATCTCTCCTAAGAGTTTTTCTGCCTCTTTCCCCAGTTACTGAGCAGCAAGAGACATGGACAAGTCAGGTTAAGTGAGTGCAGCCTGCAGAGAGCAAAACCAGATTTACTAACTTTGACAATGACTTCTAGTGAGCTTGTACCATACACCTGGCTGGGTTGCCATAAAGGCAACTGAGCCAATCGCCCTAAATTGGTTAAAAGATGACACTGAGAGATTTTAAGCAGGAATGATTTCATTTTTTTTCTCTCACCAGTTACATGGTTAGCTGGTTCATGTACTGATTTGTTATACCACATAGGGCTGACTCGCTCCTTGCCAACCTTTTCAATGCCTTGATGGCATCGGAAACTGACAGTCTCCTGGGAATGTATATGAAAGAAGGTCTGAGCTTCTCTCCTTCAAGGACACTGTCTTCAATCCATTATCTCTTACTCGTGTGCAATAGTCTAGTCTATCAAAATACCGTGATTGAATAAAACTTTCATTCTAGGTAATGAATGCATTGATTTAATAAAGGATTTGTTCTGTATGGTATTATAGTTCCCTAAGTGAACACTGAAATC
This sequence comes from Peromyscus californicus insignis, assembly GCF_007827085.1. Classification (NCBI taxonomy): domain Eukaryota; kingdom Metazoa; phylum Chordata; class Mammalia; order Rodentia; family Cricetidae; genus Peromyscus; species Peromyscus californicus. The sequence goes on along the minus strand of NW_026294595.1, from coordinate 88,552,919 downwards.
CTAAAATGAGAAACTTATCTTTGGTCTAAGTTAAAGTATAGGCACTTCTTTTAAACTGCAAACCCTAATAAAGTAGCACCCTACTTGATACTTAAAGCAAGGAAAGTCTATTATATGAGTTCTTAACATTTCCAGCTGTTGTGAAGCCACCTGCTTTTTCTATAGTAAGTACATCTGGCATCCAGCAAATAGACTGCCACCATAGCCATCTGACTAATTTATGATGTTTTCATATTTCCATAGTTTGGGCAGACTAATCCAGGCTGATAAGTTAACTTCACTTTCAGAAGTAAATTGTGCAATCTTGAAGCCTCTTTATCGTTTTCTCTTTTGAATTCTACCAATTTAATTACAAAACAGGAACAGGGGATAGAACTGGACGCAGTGCTTTGCCCATCTAGCACCCATTCTTGAGCTAAAGTCTAGAAAGAATGAGGACTCTGTTGCGCCTAACATTGAGTTTGAAAGACTGCACCTGCGACCACTCTTCCTTTAGTCTACCGGGCATTTAGCACCTGTGTCTGCGTCCTATCGTGAGGACCGGGCATTTAGCACCTGTGTCTGCGTCCTATCATCGTGAGGACTGCATGTTTGGACAGATGTGATGAGACTTCGACAAGTCCCAGTGAATCAAGGGCAGAGCCTAGTGCCCGGCTCTGGAAATGAAACCGCAAGTTTTGAGTTACAGAGAATGTCTTGTGTGAGGCTTCTGCTTCCTCTTGGGAGAAAGGCCAAGTCCACACATTCATTCTCCTTCTCAGAGTAGCCCTTAGGTCTGTCATAAGGCGAGCTATCCCTTAGCTACTTCTGAGAGTCTGAATTGCTGGGATATATCTGCCATAGTCTCCCCTTAAATACCCATTGGAAGCCTGCTGTAATAGATGTGTTTCCTATAAATCTAATATATAAAACAGTCATCATATATATAATATATATATATACTTTAAAACAGAGTAGCTATTAGAACACCCTGAAAGATTAATTAGAACATATTTTCTTCTTTTTTCCCAAGATGTGACCAAGTTAAATAAATGTGTATCAACTGGAAACTTAGATGAGAAATGGCAGAGTGCTTTATGGATGCAGATTCAAGGGGATGGGAGTTTTTGTCCTGTCTGACTAGTTTAATGCTTGTAGCTTAGTGTAAACCACTTTTTCTTCTTGTGAAAAAGAAGAGGAGGAGGAGAAACAAGTCTGTAGAGGATTTTGACCCTCTAAACAGTTCAGTTGGCAGTAAGCAGTAATGAATGCATTTCTAAATGAAGAGCTACTATGCCTGGATTCATGGCCCCACCCACTAATGCTTCTTATTAGCCTCAGATTAATTCCCTACTTTTGTTATTACAGATAAGGCTTCGGTGAACTTTTCCCAAGCAGAGATGTTAGTACTAACTTGACAACAAGAGTTAAGACTTCTAAAACTCTACTTTTTCTACATAAGAGTAAGTAAATTAAAATTTTTCACCTATACAGTTAAAACCCATCTTTAAAATGTATCCCAAATCAATGACTTAAATTGAATGTAGGTTCCTATTTTCTAACAATTTGGCCCACACTATTCACTATATTTTTTTATTAGTCTTGGATATGAAAGTTGTATCTCATTTTTAATTTTTGTGTCTTTAATTCTAAGTAAAGGTGAGCATTGTTTTATATTTTAGTAGATGTAAAGGATTTTCTTTAAATGAAAAACTATAAAGAAAAATTCTGAGTACATACCACATTAAAAAAGATTTTCTAGGTCAAAAGAGAGTATTCAAATAACTTTTAATCAAAACATATTATTATAATTTTTAATTACTGAATCTCTTACCATGCCTAACTCATAACTTACATTTTTTTCACAAGTCTCTCGATATGTGGGAATAAATAGTGTGTACATGATTCCATACTGTCCACGGTGTTAGGTACCCACTGGGGCTCTTGAGGTATATTTCCCAAGTATAAGAAAGGGGTACTATTGCAACCAAAAAGAGGTAAAATTTCCCCAGTCATGGACTCTGAAAAGTCCTAGCTATGTCTGTATATTTCCTGCATTCTTATCATAATCATAGCTGAAATGATCCATATGTAGAACAAAATGCAAAGAAGTCCAAGATGTGATCTCTGCTTGTAAAGAGTTCACAGTGAGGGCCATAAAGCACATTTATCCAAAATGCTGAGCAGCCAATGATGCAGCCTATGATGGCTTAGGAGTTGAGAAAGGACAGCGTATCGACAGATGGGGGAGGGTGAAGAATGCTACTTAAAACAAAACACACGTTTCAACTGACAGAGAGAAGGAGTCAGAGCATAGAACTGTGGCGCAAGAGAGACGGGCAGGAAATAGACAAAGACGAATGAGTCTGAGACCAGCATATGAGAGAATGAACGGGAAGTTCACATATGAAAAGGTAGACTGGAGTCAAAGTATTGAAGACCTTGGATATCTGAGATAGGTTAGATTTCAATGCTGTAAAGTATCAAACTGAACCTTTTGGAGAACAGCATTGACAGAAAAAAAAATAAAAAGTAGTAATTTTGACATGAATGAATAAATAGCTTGAGGATGTTGTGTTGGTGGCAGAGATAATAAATACTTTCTGGGGAAGAGAATTAGTTATAAGAGAGAAGTAATTTGTATTTTTGTCAATTTATGATACACAAAGCTGTTGCAAAACTAACGCTGCACAAGGTACCTAAAGAAAAAGATGTACCTAATCTCAGAATTCGTCATGGGTCGACGCAACATTCCAGTGTGGTGCCCTTTCCTAGGCCTGAGTTAATGTTCCTATTCCTCCATTCACTCTTTCTGGTGATGGAAAGTCTCTCCGTGGAGGATCTGGAATTCATATCGGGTTTCTCGCAGACCTGGAAATTCCAAGCATGCTATTGTCATTGCACCTCATCTGTCATCCTGGGGAATGGTTTTGTTTACTCTTGTAATTTGGAGAAATGAGGTGATGGTAGAAAGACCTCAAAATAATGAGAAGAAGGTGTTGGCTTGTATAACTGGCCATTTCTTTCTCATTTCGTTTCTTTTACGTAGTGGTAAGGGTTAGATAATTGATCAGAATCCCCTGCACTGTAAAACAAAGCACAGTGCAACAGTTTATACTGAGCACTACAATATGTCAACCATAGACTGTGGACACTGGGAATTACGTTTAAAACAGAAAGCCGGTCCTCACTCTTCATGAACCTTACAGACTAGTGGAATACGTATCAACAAGTCCACATCCTTTTCTGCTTTATTTTTTTTATTCTTCCCATTCTGATGTTCACTTCATGTCCTTCTATGCTTAGAATCCTTTGTGTACTGAGATTTATAATCCACTTTAATGGGAACTGGCTAGAAGGAATTCAGACAACAAATACTAGTAAGCTTATTGCAAAGTACTACACAGGCAAGTGTCATGGACTGAAGACTGAAACACAGAGTCAGTTCATAGCACTGAAGAGATGTAAAAGTGCATTGGTCAGGGTCAGCTTTCCAAGTGAATGGTGAGTGCTAAGTAGTATAGATGACCAGAGCTACAGAACAGAAAAGGAGGCGTCCACTTTGTAACAGACGAGCATTGGTGCACTTTGCCTAGGAGGATGAGCTGAACTTAGATAGGTAAAGGAGACAGACTATGTCACATGGGAGCACAAGTTGGTGATGTTTTGTCTGATTGTCAAATATAATTTATTTATTCAGAAGAAGTGTCTGGACCTCAGGCATGACTGTAATCTTGAGGAATGATATTTCCCATCCACATCTTTCTGTCACTTGTCTCTGCTTCTCTCTGTGCACACTTATATCCTATTCCATTAATCACCCAACACCCATAAACACACACACACACACACACACACACACACACACACACACACACACACACACATACACACACACACAAACTCTTTCCCAGTAGTTTTAAACAAACTTATATACTCCTATAATCTATCTGATTGTACTACCTTACATCATTTTCCCATCCTGCACCTGGAAGGATGGAATTCACTGCTGGACTAAGTTATGGTTTTCTGCCTATTCTAAAAATGGAGAGAGGTGCAGGCAGTCCCACCCAAGGCATGTCAGATCAGGATCACAAAAGCAGGTGCATCTCCAAAAGGGGTTCAAACTGTGATGATGTTACCAGAAAAATAACAGCAACCATCGTCACGGCAGATACTCCATGATATAGAACTCACCGTGTTCAAGGCACTATTCTAAAGAGCTTTTGGGGATAACTCAACTCCTGCCTCTAACATCCAGAAAGGGAAACTGGGGAATGGCCATCAGAAGTGACTCATCACATGGCTGGTTGGGAAATGGCAGACCTGGGAGTTGAACTTGGCCATCAGTTTGCCCACTCTACAGTCTTGCCTCCTGAGTTCTAACGAATTCACTTCTATTCATACAAAGTGACAGACAGCCAATGCTCACACTCTGAAATGAGTACAGTCCAGCCGAGGAACAATGAGGAGACCAGCAATTTGGAAAGATGGTAATTTCAGTCCTTACAGCCATGGAAACTGTATCCAGAAAGCCAGGAGACAGTGTTTACCTTAATGAGAGTTCAAGCTTTGGGCAGACCAACTACAGGGACAGCAAAACGGCCAACAGAGAAGAATGAATCTCACCCCAGAGGTTAAACCAACCCAAATCTCTGTCCAATCCTCATTTTCTGTTTCCTTCTTGCTTTGAAATACCATCCATGGAATACATAGATGTAGTTAATGCTAGCAACAATTTAATCCCACATCTCATATGCTCTGACTGCTGTCAGTGTGACTCTGAGAAGTAACAGACCCAAGTGTGGATCTGTCTACTGCAAAGCAAAAAGCAAGCCAGGTTTGAAAAACACCACAAAGAATTATCCAGCCACCATGCCTGTAGTTCAGCAGAACAATGGATGCATCAGGAAAACTTTTCTCTCCTTTGAAGTAGAATGTGCATTCTTTTCTGGTATGACAATGGGAATTTACTCTAAATAAATAAAACTCAACCTGCAGGCTTTAGAATACTAGTGTTGAATTTGACAGCATCATCCCTCTGTACCCTAAAAGTATTACAGGAGATAAATTGGGGTTCTCATCAAGATCTTCACTCCTGGAATAGGAGCACATCACTCTTTTTTGTCTCTGTTTATCGATTTCCCCCACTTCCTCCCACGTTCTCTCTATTCCGTCTTTCTCTCTGCCCACACACATGCTATAAAGGCAGGTGGAGGACTCTTCTCCTAGCTCTGTGGCTGCGATGGGTAGTTCTGCCCTGCTGCTCTGTCCTCAGATGAACTTCTTTGTGCACAGTTTTGGGAAGGTAAGGCAAAGGCCCTGGACCTCCTTTCCAGACGGGACCAGGAAGAACCTTCTGTTCCCACTGTCAGCCAGCTGCAGAAAGCACAATTCGCAGTTAAATCACTGTGTTGTTGAAGTAGGAAATGGTGCTGGGATGGAACCTAAGACGCTGGGCCTGTTAGGAGACTCTTCAACTGATCTATTCCCTCAAATAGCAAATATTTAACTGGAATTTAGTATATATCCCTCCATTCAGTATACCAAGGATGTGAGAATATATCATAGGCAAAATTATTTTATTTTTGTATTTCCCCCAAAATTACATAAGCAGTCCAATGTCAGACCATTTTGGTTCCCCTAGAATTTGATAATTTTAAAAATATTTTTTTCTTTTAAATAAATGTATCTTTAGGTAACAGGGTATATAGAAACCTCAAGCTAGCTGTGCCTTATGTCATAAGAAGAAAAAAAGGAAAGCATTGGTAACAAGTGTTTTTACCGTTGTGGTTGTTCATGCTGACCACTCTCAGACCTCTAGGGCTTGCTCCTAGAACTTGCAGGACTCCAGTGGAAAACTGTTAAGACTGAAACAGTTGCAATGATTAAAAAAAAAAAAAATCCAGAGTTTCTTGGTTAATATTAAGATTGGAAAAGTGAGAGCTTCTAGAGTTGAAGTTTCTGGGTCAGGAGGTATCTTTGTGTGAGGTTGGAATTTGTGCCATTGTATCTTATGTGTATATATGTAAACGGGCCATTGTGTCATGTGTGTGTATACGTAGACGGATCATTGTGTCATGTGTGTATATGTGTAAGTGTGCCGTTGTAAATTGTGTATATATGCATATGTCCTTCCAACCCCTAGGGCACATCTATGCAATTCCTCAGGGAGTCAAAAATGACAGGCAAACTTTCCTACTCACCTTTCATAGCATGCCTGTGATCTCTGCTGGACTCTCCCCAGCTTCCTGTTTCCCCTTCCCAGATGAACTGCCTCTTCCATTTCCTGGCCAAGCAAAGTTCCAGTGAACTCCGGAGCTGAAACCCTTATGGTAGAGGCAGGTAAGAGGCCAGACCTCTGAGACCACAGCAGCAAGTGGCTTTAGGGGAAGTGGGGGGAGATGACAGACGCCCCTCACCGACCCTGATCAGAAAACACAAACAGTCCAGAATCCCACTCATGTAGACAAACTTCTACTGCACTGCCTTGAAAGAGACCATCCTCAGGGGCAACTCGAACTATTAGCTTTCCGCTGTTATCTATTTTCTCCAGTCTCATTTTTTATTTGATAATTTGTGGGATTTTTTTTCTATTTTGCTCAGTTTCTGCCTCCATTACAACACCCAACACTCTAATTAGCTTTTGTATGGGACAAACAGGAGGTATTGCTTCTGGCAGGATAGGATTTTCTGTCCTGTTGATTGATGGATTAATTTTTATTGAGCACAGTGTGCTACCAGCAGAACCAAAAGTCCAGCATGCAATTGCAGCTCTAGTCACTTATGTGCTAATGAAAAGCAAGACAAAGCAGTCAACCAGCTAAACCGAACTCTCCCCCACCTCTCTGTCTCTCTCTCTGTCTCTGTCTGTCTGTCTGTCTGTCTCTCTCTCTCTCTCTCTTACACATGTGTTCTTATGTAAATTCGTACATCGTATCTGAAGTCCTTGGGTTTACACGGTCTAGTTACAGTTAAAATCCTGTCACCTTTCTCCTCTTTGTCAACCCATTGTCTTTCATGCTTCATAAAAGGACCAATGAAGAAATAGAACACAACAGTGAACAGGAAGCATGCACTTTATGTGGCTGAAACTTGAGCAGCTCAAATAGAGGTTACAAGATTCCAGTGCCCACTGAGGTCACTGTGGCGACAAGACCTCTGCTGCCACCCAAACCTGGCTTGACCTTCCCTGTCTCAGTACACTGGTGAAACAACGGCCCTTGCCCTCTTGGCTATGCATGTTAATGTTCTTGAAGACTCCCAGGAAGCCCTGCCCCTGTCCCATGTGGATCTGGGTTGCTACCATTGAGCTTCCTTAGCTGGGAAGGCTCACAATAGCCTTCAACGAGGTTAAACGCCCTGATGTTTTTCCCCCTAAAGAATCCGAGCTTTATTCTAATCATGAAATTTGCTTGGAGGTTATGCTTGTGGACGTTAGACACCAGGGAATCAGACCGTGGGACTTGAGGGAGACCGGAGAGGAAAGGGAAAGGCAGAAATTTGTCTGTGGGATGGACTTTCCTTTTAAACCTCGGCCCTGATCCTGGGCCTCTTTGTACATTTGATGGGCAGCACTGCTCTCTAGTGGCCGAGAGGAAGAACACACGCTATTAAACCTCCCTAAAATTTAAGGCCACTTTCTGTTACTGTGGATCTTACATTCAATCTCAAGATGAATTTCCTTTAAATGTGAGAGTAGAAAAAGACAAACATTCGGCGAGCAAGTATAACTTCTTATGCAGGATGGCAGGACACCCCCTTACCTTTCCCTGCCTCTCTTACTTCTTCAAGTGACTTGTGCTCTTAGGGGACTGCAATCTTTGGGGCCTTTCTACGGATCCCTGTGTGGTCCAGGCACTGGGAGAAGTAACTAGGGAAGGCTGACGCTTCTCCCACACACCGGAAAGCAAGCTACCTGGGAAGCCAATGGGAAATGAATGCTCTCACTGCTCCCTCCGCGGGACGGCTTTTTCCTAAACTTCCTCACGTGTCTGCTTCTTCCCTATCTTCTCAATGTTCCCTCATAGAGATGTCCTCCTCCACTTCAACCCTCCCGCTGTACCTGTCTCCAGCACACTATCATCCTACTGGCTTCCTCCAGCTCATCGCCCTTCAAGATGCTCTCATTTCCATAGTCGCTGTTTCTCCCACTCACAATGTGTCCTTCACGGAAGCAGAGGCCCCATCTATCCTTTCCACTGCTCTATCTCCAGACATGAGAAATGTTATATATGCTCGGTACCAGGCAGACTCTAAATAAGTATTTGTGAATAAATGAATAAATAGCGAGGCTACATAAGACTGAAGCTTTTCCTTCCGGTAGACTTCTTTCTTTCGAACATCATTTCCAATGTTAGAAAGCAGTCTTGGAGATGAGGCCAGGATTTCACTAAAAACTGTAAAAAGCAAAAGTTCCACCCACACTTTTGTGGAGGTGGCAGACTAGGCCTGGAGATTCTTAGGACGAGGCTTAATTTAATTTTCTAAGTCTGATTATACATGTTTCTCCTTCTACTTAGCAAAAACTACTATAGAACACAGGTGCATTTTTCTAAAAATAAAGACAAGCACAGAGAAGATCAAATGGGCTTTTTCAAATCCTTAAAGATTTTTCAGTAGACAAATCTCAATTGGTTGTTTATTTAACCAAATTAATTTAATAAGAGACATAAGCTTAACGTGCACATTCCACCATATTGGGGGAATATTTAAGAATGCTGGACCCCTTTCTAGGAACCCCAGGATGTTGAGGCAACCACAGCATTTGCCTCGGTCTTAATGTCCTTGGTTTCATGATGGAACCATTTTAGAAGAGCTGCTTTAATAGACAGTTTCCCTTTTTGCTTTCTTTTTCTTTGTTCTCATACAAAATACATAATAGGACAAACCTAACTATAGTTTTTTAGAAAAATTAAATCATTCTATCCTGCAAGTATCCAGAGTGCCCATTCTGTACCCTCCACCATTCTGCAACCTCCTTCTCTCCTCTCAGAGATGCCATGCATGGGACTAAAGAGCTCCTGAATATAGAAAGAAACCAACTGACTTAAACCATGCCCTTAGCAAATCTGTATGCTAAAAATTATTTTATCCTCGTGTCAGTGCTGGCTGAAAAGCAGAAATTAGCCTGTCAAGCAAGCTAATGCGTAAGTTCTACAAATGTACTCCATCCATACACACATGTGCTCCATCAGTACACATCTGTGGGCTGTGTTTGTTCTTATCATGTGTAAGTCAGACTCAACTCAACACAGGGCCAACCTGCGAAGAGAAAGGGCCTCTCCTTCCACAGAAATTCATGTGATATATACAGATAAATAAACAGAGGATTGTAGAACAATCTACTAAACATGAAGGGAGGGAGCCCCCTAGTCAGAGCCTCGTGTGTCAAGGAAGTTTTTTACAGAGGGAAAAATGGGGAAACAGATTGGAGAGCAGTTTTCCACCTAACAGGACAGCGGATACACACAGACCTGGGTCAGAGAGAGCAGGGCTTATCTGAGGAAGTGGAAGAAGCTGTATCAATGCAAGTTCAAGTGTTTATGGAGAGAGAAGAGAGAAGGGAAGGAAGAGCAGGCCGAGAAGATGAGCAGAGTGCTTCCCACACAGAGTCTTACAGGTTATTGAAAAGAGGCTAAACTCCAGCCAGAGGGCAAGGGAAAGCCGTTGCAGGACTGTAATCAGAACTGATGTGATCTGCACAGCGGCAGTGTGCAGAGTGGAAGCAAACTGATCAATGAGATCGATGGGGAGAATGTCATCAGAATGAGAGGTGAAGGTGGTCTGATTCAGAAAACAGCAGTGGGGGTAGGGGACACAAAATGGATGATGTCAAGAGATGTTTAGTGAGTAGAATCAGAAAGCCTTGCTTCGTTGAACATAAGGGAAGCTGGTGAGGGGAAGGAACAAAAGATATTGAAGAATGGTACCTGGTGTGAGCTGCCAAGTGGACAGTATCTCACTACCTATATAGGAGCATTAATATGGGCAGAATGGCAATGAGTTTAATTTTGGACTTCTTGTAGGGCAAACTGTGGGACAACTGGGTGAAATGATCAGTGTTGTGAGGCCTTTCCTGGGGGAATTGTGAACAAACATCTATTCACCAAAGAAATGGCACCTAGGACAGACCAAAGAATGATTCACCCAAGCCTTAGTGAACCAGTGAGTTGAGTGAGATTACTTATGGAAACACAACTGACCCAAAGGCAGCTGCATCACCAGTGAGTGATGACTCATGAAAGCTGCCTCTGTGGAGCCCCCTCCTTGTACAGCTTGGAGGCAGTTGAGTCAGTGGGAGAGTAACCTCTCCAAAGCAATTGTTACTGCTGCTTAAATAATCTTGAGGAAGGGGCTTGTGAGTCTTGTAATTATTGGGAGCATCCTGGACCTTGTAAGTTTCCTTAGCTTCTGGAGTTACATGAGCTTCCCTCCTCCCTCTTGGACATGTTTCAATTAGGAGGAAATAATACTCAACACAGAGGCTTTTTTATTACAATTTGATATGAAGCTCAAAAATCTACAGGATAGAGATAAGATTCAGAGATTAAAGACCACCAGCAAATGCTACAGATGGCTCTTGAATGTTAAAAAATACATAAGGTTTCCAGGTGATTTTCAAGAGAAAGCAAGGATCCAGAATAAAGCTTAGTACATATGAGGGACAAATAGAGGAAATGGGACCCTCCGAGAGAGAGAAGGATGTGTGTTCACTTAATGTGCAAAGGTTGTCTCCAGTCCTTCTTGGGAAAGATAGTTCTCTGTATATGACTCATATTCTTTAAGATGCTGATTTCTCTCTGTTCCAAACTTTCCTCCGAAAGCATTCTCTATAATGAATAACTTCTGAATATAGAAACAAGGCCACTCAGTAGATCCCCTCCTACCTGTTACCCAAGACCCAAGTTTCCAAATTTCCTATCTTCTAACACAATTGACTGTGAATGTTTCCCAGGCCCACAGAACTTCAGGCCAGAAAAACAACAGAAATGTGTTGATGCTCAAACCCAGAGGCGTCTTATGCTCTCCCAGCATCTAGAAGCTTGAACTTAGAGCAAACACTGATGCCTGTAACAGTTCCCAACATCTATAGGGTTTAAATATTAAGTGAGTTTGCTCATTTACAATGCTCAGTCCAGTTCAGTATGGCATGGTGGCACACATCTATAAACCTAACACTTAGGAGACAGAGGCTAGAGGATCAGAATTCAAGCCAGCCTGAGATACACTACTGTAAGACGAAATGTTAAATGGTCTTATTAATAAAAACCCAAGAGTCAGATATTGGGGTGAAAACCCGAGAGATCAGAGAAACAGGACAAGCCACAGACAACCTCACCTCACCGACACCTCAGTCTCCAAAGAGACCCACTTCCTGTATACCCATGCCTATATGCCTTTCTGTTCTGCCATCTCATTTCCTCTCTCTGTCCATCTACATCACTTCTTCTTCCCGCCCAGCTCTGTCACTTCCTATCTGTCTGTACAGATCTCCAGACCTTTATGGTTAGTGCTTGGATTAAAGGTATATACCACCATGCCTGTTTCTGTTCCCAGTGGGGTCTTGAACTCACAGAGATCCAAATGGATCTCTGCCTCCCAAGTGATAGGATTAAAGGTGTGTGCTACCATTGCCTGGCCTCTATGTTTACTATAGTGGCTGGCTTTTTCCTCTGATCCTCAGATAAACTTTATGAGGGCATATAATATATTGGGGACACAATACATCACCACATACTACAGGGAATTCAAGATCTGTCTGAGCTATATGAGACCTTGTTTAAAAAAAAAGTGGGGGGGTGCAATTCTTGATACTTGTAAACACTTGATAAATGCTTGCTCTCATATTTAACAATCAAAATATGAATTTACCCATGGGAGTTCTATATAAAGTCCCATGAGCAAATACTCAATGGTGTGGGTTAAAGCTTTACATTTCCAGTGTATACTTTGATATATTCCTGAGTAAAAATACCCAAAGGAAGGCAATTTACATAACTGTTCTCTGCCATTAACACCTCTGTGTCTGTCTATCAGCATTCATTGCTAATCAATATTCCTTTGTCATTGCAGAGGCTGGGAAGGGAAGTCCTAGAAATTGTTCATCACATGTGACTAGAAGAGAGATTTAGCATGAGATTTTGCACAGGTAAGCTGACTTGCATAGTCTCCAAGGGTCTCTTCCAGGGGTCAAGTTCTGTATTCACTTCGCTCAGTAACCTTCCCACAGCTAGTGGGACCAAAATGTAACAGAGGCACAAAAACACTATTTGAGTGACCCGACGTTACTTTACAAATTCAAGGAAGTCTTTTTCTTAACCAATCAGAAGTAGATATCTGAGTTATTGAAGTGTCCTGGTCCCAAATTATTACCACTTCCAGCTCTACCCAAATGCAACAACCACTTTATTTATTGAAAGGACACTATGCCATATGTCTAATGTGAAAAAAAATGATAAATAATAACAGAAAAAGCTTTGCAAACTTTGTTGTCCACTGAAAGGCACACTTGGGCAGACAAAAGTATGTGTGCATGGAACTGTCACCAGTGTTTGACTTAGTATTTTAATGAGTTGAATAACTGACATCTTAACTAAAAGCATGCCCTTGGTGGCTTGTTGCTTAGCAAGAATGTATATAAAAAAAACTTGTCTCTTTTTTAAAAAGTAATTTCTTAAAGCATAAATACATCCCAACTGGTACTTAGATCTCTACAGAGACACTTCCTGCCATCCTATTTCCTCCCTTCTAAAGCCAGCTTGTTTCATATTTCCCTTCTCCCCTCCCTCAGAGTTGTTGAGTTGGGGCCCACATTCCTGTACTGGTTCTGGATTCAGAACAAGTCCTAGTGAGCCAGAACATGTCTGCTGGGACAGGCAGTGCCATTTTTAGCTATTTTTCTCTTCTCAAGTCTAGCCAGAACAGCATTTATACGTTTCTTTTAATATTCCTCTTCTTTGCTTTCAGATGGTTGGGTTTCTTCACATCCGATACTTTTCTCCATTTATTCCATGCTCCTTCACCTACTCCATTTTCCCCCTTTCTCTGAGTGCTTGCTTGAAAAGTCTAGAATAACCAAAAGGCAACGTGGGGGCATGGGATAAGGAGAGAGAGGGAATGTCCTAAATGGGTCAATAGCAGCAGCTAACTGAATACTCATTAAGCATGCTTATGTGCTGGCCCTTGAAGAAGCTCACAATAACTACCTCCATCATATGTAAATAAAGACAACAGAGTAAGAAATTGTTCAGTCTCTAACAGAGGCTAAATGGTGACATCAAGACTTGAGGCCAGTCCAGTAACTCCAAGCTCCACTCTTAATCTCCATTTTCCATACCTCCCTGAGCTCAAAGTTAGGGGATGACTGACTTACCTACACAAACAAAGAAAGGAGAGAGCAAAACTGAGAATCCACAACACTAACAGGGAAGTAACTAAGAAATAAAAATCCATCAAACTTAATAGGCTCGATCATGACAGTTTGGGAGTTGAAGACACACAGGGTTCATATTTGGAAGGCTGTTTGGAATAACAGTTTCATTCCTTGTTAGTCCCTTGTTTACTCAAATTTCAGTTTCTTTGTCTCCATGCTGAGATAACACACACTTCACACCTTAATGGCAAAGATTTTTAAACATTATCATGAAAACACTGTGTAAACAGAGGAGTTTTCTTTAAATATATTTCTCTCTCCCTTTGTTTTTCTCCCCTGTAACAGACAGTATGTTTCCAAATAAAGACTCAGGGAACAGATGTAAATAAAGGGATTTCCAGGGACCTGGGGAGATTCTTGCCAGCAGCCTTCAGTCTAGAAGTTATTCTTCTCTGGCCTGAGGCCTGGGAGGCTTATGAGACCATCCTATCCCAGCAGCACAGAGAAAATGGTTTTGCCAAAGGCATTTGTCAAGGATTTTTCTACTAGAGAAAAGGTGTGCCTTTAACCTCCAGCATTTTATGAAGCTGATGAAATACAATAAGAACAGAAATGATTAAAACAAAGAAATAGAAGGCTCTATATTGTGAAAATTTGACTTTCAAAAATCCTCTGGAATTTGTATATGATCTTTTATTGAATGAGCTTAAGAACGTAGGCTCAGCAGGGGACCTGGAATAGAGTCAGTCCAAGTCTGGCCACATGAATAAGTGGCAGGTGGCAGAAGGAGATCCCAAGCCCCAATAAAGAGCCACATCTTCCCACATCAATGGAGTTTTACTCAAGAAATCATTTGGAGGTATTTCCAAGTCAGACAATATATCTTTCAGGAAAGTCAAGCTGGCGTGTGTTTTGAGGCCCCTTCCTGTGTTGTAGGTACTGAAAGGGAGGTAACAACAGGCTAGCAAGCTTGCTGTTTCCATGGAGCTTACATTCGATGCCCAATCATATCAGGGTAATGAGTATAAATGATCTGGGTAATGACAGATCAAGTGCTAACTGCCAAAAGGGGTGCTCAGTAGAGCTTGTTAACTGGATGGATTATCTCAAAAGATCAACTCTGTGCAATAAGGAAGGCAAGTTCCTATGTTGACTGGTAAATATTATTCATTTAAATTCATCCAGTAATTCACTCAGCAATGTTTATGCATCTATTCCATGCCAGCTACTACACCACTAAGATAAAAATACATATTCCCAATGCTCAATAACCCTTTCAGTGATGTTTCAGCTTCCATTGATTCTGTCTTGTCTTCTACCAATTGCTTCACTTTCAGAGTCATTCTGAATGTATCTCCTACCCTGAGAGCCATAAAAGGCTCTCGACCAAAAGGCTTGAAAAGCCTTAATGGCCCAGCTTCTAACCTAGAAGCAGGTGGCTCTCCCCTGTAGTTTCCCATCATCCTTAGTACCTCATGCTAAGCAGTTAATGACCATGTAAGGTCACCAGTAGGCAGTGTGACGGTCAATTCAGTCCCAAGCAGGAACACACATGTCCCATCTGGGGCTGTGTGATTCAATCACAAAACTTTCTAGAAGTCTCAAAACCTGACTCTGTAATGAAGAATGAGAAATCATCATAAAAGGAAAATCCTAGCAGCTGCAATGTCTGCACAGTAGGCTTGCCTTCTGGATGTATGCAAGCAGACGGCTCCTTGTGCTGGCTCTGAGTCCATAACCATGCATAGATGCAAATAAACAATGGGGGAAACTTTAGCCCTCTTATCAATATTGAAGACATGTAAAGGAAATACATTTGGCTGGTTCTATATTAAAATTTCCTCCCTGAATCTGGAGATACTTTGAAAAAAGCCTGATTTTTTTTTTTTTTTTGGCAAGGTATAGAACTCTTTTCCAGATGTCTGTTAATTCTCTTTTACTATTTTTAAGTGTAGAGAGTTGTTGACAAAGTATTTAATTTGTGACCTCAAATAGTACCAGAGAAGATTGAATTTGTAAGCTTTATGGGTTTAGAAAGTAGAAAACAGCTGAGATAAGATGTCGAAGGGGGGGAGGAAGAAACACAAAAGGGAAGTAATAATCATTCCCCCAGATGCTGAGTAGGAAGCAAATAGACAAACACAACACAGAACAAGAAAGAGCATGTGTTCCTTGTGAAAACTTCTCAGCCTTTTCATTCCCAAAGAGATGGCTTACTAGAGAAAAACACTATGCATGGTAAATAAGTTTTCATGCAACTATTTGGTGGATATTGTTATATATGAAGACCACAAGTATCTCTCATATTTTCTTCTTCTAACAACAACAGGAAGAAGAGATCTAGACAATGTTTGGTTTCAGCATGAAAATAGGCTTTCTGGAATATAGTAGATCCATAAATCTAAGACATTAATAAAAAATCACCATTTCAGACAATGTTCTAGAGAAAGGGAAAAAAAAACACAATAAACCCAAGTTAAGTTAACAGGATGAAGCTAGAGAAAAACATCTGTGTTCTGTGTGATTTGATTCCAGACCAGAGATGCTGGTGTCCCTGATTCATCTTGCCCTCCCACCCACATGCATGCCTTCCTTTCAAAAGTTAATGTGATCATCTTACAACATGGTGACATACCAACTTGTATCTTGATCTCAATGTAAGTTGTGAAGCCTAAGAGTTATCAAACTGAATTCTCTAGATATTCTTTGGTTTAGCTTTTCACTAGTCCTTTGATTTAAATCACAGAAACATTTAAAATAGATTTATATCACCCTAGGCAGCAAATGATACAAATGACTTATCTAATGTAATTTTATGTTCTATAATATTTAATACAAACTGGTAAATCTATGGAATCATATTTATTTTGTTTGTACTACTAAGAAGACAAAAATATGACCTAAGCTGTTATTTACCATGAACCCTGATTCAATACTCTAGTGAGAAGGAACCTCAGATCTATTTAGAGGGCAAACACAGGAGAGTCAAGGGTCTTGCACACAATAAGTCCTCTAGTCCAGTTCAAATCTATGAATCAGGCTGCAAATAATAGTGGGTGGGAAACCTCAGCTGTAAATAGTTGGTTCTGAAAAGGAAAAAAAACACAACTGAATATTTTCATTAAAAATGAAGCCTGGAGCGAAGCCTAGTGTTGCAGCCTTGGAATAGGGCAGGAGGACCAAAAACTCAAGGTCAATCTGGGCAACTGTCTCCAACCTGTGGATGATATTTTTGATAAGATGACATTCTATTGACCTTCATTAGCATATTTATAAAGTATACAACAAAACACCAAAAATTGAAAACAATGCTTTATTGAACATTTTCAAGTTCTCCTACTAATGAATTATCTTATCTTTATTCCAAATGGGTAGAGCAAACTTCTCTAAGCTTTGACCTCACTCTCATCTTTAAAAGCAGGCCTTTTTGCCTTTACAACTAATGAGGCAAGGGGAGGTGTTCTAAAATACTCTTGCCATGGATCAATTCTATTCTTTTTGTGGCTTGTCACAACATATTCTTTTTTTACAGAAGAGGAACAACATGTGTGAGGCCAAAGGAAAAAATCAGGAAGGTATAAACCACCAATTCACCCTTTAAAGATAAACTCTAGACAAAGTGCCAGCCCAGAAGAAACAATGATTTTCTGTTTCCCTATTACAAATCATTTTCTTCTGTCTATTGCAGAATAACTATCTTTTGGAATAAGAAAGGCATGCACCCTTTTTATTGAAATCAGGAGACAGAACCTGCCTATACAGCAAGGAACTTGATATGATTATTTAACAAACATCATCCTTGGACAAGGACCTGAAATACACATGTATTGATTTCCAGGGGTAAAAAAATGGTTCATAGTTGAATTGTAATGGTTGGTAGGAAAAAATGTCTATTTTGTAAAGATCCTGAAGAGTCTACATTCATTCTGCAAACTCTGATATTGTGAAATAAAAATAACTGCAAAAGGGTGTGAGAGGAGAAGCCATCCAGCTTCCTTAACCACATTCTCCTCCTTGTTACCTTTTCCTGAATTGGTTGCTGTTTTTCTATCCTAGAAAAGAGCGAACAGCAGTAGAAAAAACAAAGGGAGTTAGGATCAGAGTCATTTACTGTAAGATTTTAAGGAACAAAATCAACTCAAAGTGTCTCAGGCTCTCACTGACGGCACAGGAAAACCATCTGGGAAGAAATAATACTTCCTGGTGATTTTCATTGTCTTCTATGAGGAATCAATGCAATTGTCCCTTGGTGGCTTCTGTCTCTGTGCATGCTCCATTCTTGAAAAGTGGATTCCCTGAATTCCCCACTATTACACTAAAGGGTTTGTGGTGGGTTTGATAAGGTACTAGTCAATTCTGAATCACTTCGTAGACCCTTTCAGAACTCACTCTATCTCTATCTCTCTCTCTCTCTCTCTCTCTCTCTCTCTCTCTCTCTCTCTCTCTCTCTCTCTCTCTCTCTCTCTCTCTCTCTCTCTCTCATGTTTTACTTCACCAATGGAGACTATTTACCAGACCTCTGTGATCCTCCCTTTCCTTGTTTTGGCTAATAGTTATTCATAAACTCATTAAACATACAGGAGGAAGAGATGCTTAAATTCAAACATACAGAAAGAAGAGATGCTAAAATTTAAATTGACGTGGTTTTCTTCCTTACAGCGTGGTTGGGGGGAAAAATAAGACTAAAGAGCAAATGAAATCTTTGTTTTGGGTATGTGAGGGTTTAGTTCATCTGTGCTGTTAACCCTTTGCCTCTGAAAAATAGGGATTGTGCTAAATGGGTACATGATAACCAGCTAGTAGTCTATTTTTTTTAATAAAGTACATTCTATATTTTCAAAGCATCTTGTTTTAAATTCTACAAGCTTCTGAAAATAGACCAAGATGAAACACTGTTAGTAGGTCATTTACTTTTCCTCTTTTTTTCCTCTCTGTACCTCCTGAGCTGTTGGTTGGGTAGAATTAGCATCTCGTTCTTGCTCCTTCAGTCCTCGGTCCTGCCCAGCCCTATTTTGAGTGATTCTCTTGTTGCCTTTTGATTTAATCAGCGGGGAGACTTGTCTGCAGTCTGTCAGGATGTGCCTCTGCAGGATGAGAACCAGAGAGAAATTCTGAAAGTGCAGTGTGAGATCAGGACAGATGGCCGGGAAGCGTTTTCACTCTTATTTCTTCTAGGAAATTCTGTGCATCTGGAGCAAAACCTTGTCAGATCTTTTGCCATGTTGTTCAAAACTTTCAAGAAATAATAATAAACAGCAGAGAGACACTCCATTTTCTGTCCAGAGTGGCACCCTTTGACTGCTGTAGATTGCAGAGAGAAGCGTAGGGTTCAGGTGGTCCCCCTCCTTTGCAGTCAGCCAGTTCACTAGCATACTGTCCACTTCTGGCTAAGGAAGAAAATCAGGAAAACACATTTCTAAATATAAAGTTTGCATCAGCTCTCCAGCCTGTGCCTTCTCACTCTTGACTGCAGAACTTGCTCTACACAGACTTCATGTGACAAGAGTGGAAGGGCCATGTCTCCCTTCTACCCCACTGTGTAGCCTTTGAAGAACCACTCTGGCCCTCCCCGTTCTCACAACTCCACTTTGAGAGGAGGGAATGGTCTCATTTCTCAATGGTAGCATTCAGCTAGCATTTGGATGCCTAAGGAAATGAATAAATCATCATATTCTCTTTGAAACTGAAAGTTGGGGGCACACAGACCAGATAAAACTTGGAGACCTCATTGGGCCCCTCAGTTAAGATCCTGAGTGATGGGTTAGGAAAGGATCTTATATGGAATTATTGTTATCCTATCTGTGACCTTGAAAGGACACAGCATCCTGATTTCCACTAGCCAGAAGCCCAGATACAGGGACTCTCAAAAAAGGAACAAGAATATATGGAATTAATACTATTTAAATCATGGCAATAGGAGCTGATTTTGTTGAACACTTGACCAGTACCATGTACTGTATTAAGTAGTTTTATGCATATTATCCTGTTTAATCATAGCATCTACCCTATGACTTCATTTTTCATTTATTTGCCACAAGAAATAAATACAGCATGTCAAAAGTACGTGATGCATATGTAGTGCTTGTAGCATGCACAAACTAACAACTTTCTGTCTGTTCCTTCTGTCCTGTCTTTCACCTATGCTTTCAAAGTCTGTATCTCTTTTGTTCTGGCCTCCCAACAGACTACAGGTACTTCTGCACCCAACAAATTCCCTGAAGTTAAAAGCATCCACTCATGTCTCCAAGAGAATAAGATCATCCTCTGCAGGGGATGATGGAGTACGGATCATCTCCTGTGCATCCTTTCTGCAGCACTATGGACAGCCACAGCACAGAAGGAAACCATGGCACATTAACTCTATGAGTAGGAAGAACCCAGGAGACCTAAGTGGGGACAAAAGCTGAGTAAACCCAAGCATATTCTACTTGAAGTGTTCAACCACTGAGCTCAGATCCCCAAATTATGCAATTTCTGGTTTTGTTCTCTCCATAATGAAACAGAATGGGATGGAGGTATTCACTCCTCGCTTCCTTCCTCACTAACAGCAGCCCTATCTCACACAGTTCACCTTTTAGAGTATATAAAATACAGCCCATAAGAAAGCAAGCCCATCATTTTATTAGCATATTTTTATAGTAGACAAATTTTATAGTAGACAGAATACAAAATACAAAAGTAATTAAAAACATACAATTTAGAGGCTAGAAAGATGGCTCAGTGTTAAGAGTCTTGGCTATTCTTCCGGAGAAACCAGGTTTGATTATCAGTGCCCACGTGACAGCTTAAGACCATCTATAACTCCAGTTCCAGGGAATCCAATACTTTCTTCTGGCCTCTGTGGGCACCAGGCACATGCATGGCACACAGACATACATTCAGGAAAAAACATCCGAACATATAAAATAATAAAAATAAATTTAGAAGTTGAATATACAATTTATTGAATCTGTTTCTCTCAACTATCCAATGGCCCTTTCTTTCTCTTTGAGTTGCTTGGACCAGTTGAAACAAAAGGGATTTGTTGGCCGGCTTTCTCAATCAACAAGATATGGCAGAATTTCTCTCACATGCTTGTTGCCCAATTCAGTCATTCAAGATATATCATATCTTCTAGAAAAGAATGGCTCCCTTTAAACATGCCCCCAGCACAGCTTCAAGCAGATGTCACCCTTCAAGCCCATCCTGGCTGAGTCATCAGGGCATCTGAATGACCCTAAGGACTTGGCTGTTCTACTCAGAATCCCTTGCCCTTTGGTCATACCCCAACCACAACATGGAGAGTAGATGCATTTGAAGGGTCAAATTTAAGGACTACCTCATGCTCTCTCCATGTGATAGAGACATGCAGAATCAAGTGGGTGAGCCAAATGACCAGTCCTTTCCCAGGCACAGAACCTGTGGTTTAGGATTCGTCATTAGCACTAACCATACAACTCGTTTTGGACCATTAGCCTTATCTAGTTACAAATGAAGATTCACAAAGACATCCTATATGTAAGCTATAAATGCAACTAGAATTAAAATAAAATTAATATGTCTTCCTTAAATGTCAATACTTTAATTTGGGTATTCTACCAAACACTAAGTCAACTTGGGAAACAGTTTATCATTTGTTGATCAGTGTTCATATTCCTTGGTATGAGAAAATAAACTGATGTTTGCTTGAGCATTTGTTGCTATATTCTAGTGCTGTAACAAGCCCTACCCAGGGCACTCTGCATTGAGATGCCAGTTAATTTCAGAGTAGTCCTTTGGGATTCATTAAATCCATTTGCGGACTGCCATGCCTCAAAGATGTGAGTTAATTCACCCAAACGCCCATAGGGAGGAAGAAGAGCCAGGTCCAAATGTAGATCAGTCTGAGACAGAAAGCCCACTCTCTCTCCACTATACTAAAATGGTAAGAAGTTTGTAAGGGCTGCTCTGATTTGACCCAGTGGTGTTGTATATAATCAGTGATTCATATTTCTTCCCCACTGTCCATAGGACCAGATTCATTATGTATAAGGGATCTAAAATCCATGGATGCTCTAGTTCCTTATGTAAATGATGGAATATTTTCATGTAACCTATATACAACCTCTCATGTGCTTCAAGTCACTCCTAGATTACTTGAAATACCGAATATATTAAGAATATTGTACAAATGGTTATTTATACTATGTTGTTTAGAGTAATGACAAGAAAAATATCTGCACATGTTCAATGCAGATGTCATTGTTTCCCAAATGTTTTTATTAGAGATTTGTATAAATCCTCAATTTAGAACCAACTATACACATTCTTCGATACTCCTTTTTTTTTTTTACCAGATAAGTGAACACTGAAGATTGGTAGTTTGAGATATATAAGACAGATGTTCTTAGAGTCCCTGAATGCTGAATAGCAAAGGGAAAAATAATTTAGGACTGATCTAGTTTAAAACTAGTCCAAAGCAACCATTTGGAGTCCCTTTATTTAGTGCTCTGTATCTCTGGATGAAACGTGGTGATTTCATAGGCTTCTGCTGCCTTGCTCTTAGGATCTTCTTCTAGGTGTCTTCTGAATATAAAAATGCATGTGGTATGGGTGGTTTGCCATGAAACATAGCAATTTTATGGCGCACGGGGTCAGGAGCCTCACAGATCATGAACCTTTAACTCCCTGCTCTGTAAGACATTGTAATTTGTTCACTACTTACACTTGCCTTCTTGGTTTGCTGGTGTGTTACTTACACATGGTCTCTTGTTTCTGCTGAGGCTTAGCAGAGCTCAGAAGCTCCTTTGATACCAAGAAGCCTCAACTCCACCCTGGCTGGTTTTCTTGCTAGAGTTCTGCCTCCTAACTGATTTGGGTTCCAGACCAGTGCTGTCCTCATCTATAGTGTGATTGTGATTTTTCTTTCCATTGGCCTCCCATGATGTACAGAATGAAACGCAAAGGCACACGGGTGGCACATGTCTCACATGTTACACACTTTCCATCCACATAACCATTATTGCCAATGTTCTCTTGAGTATATATGGTCCTCAGACACCTTCTGAGAATTATGAGAACTTGGCAAAATCCCTGGAGGATGAGCTTGGGCTTTCCCTCTGTGCTATCTAAGCCATACAACCACATTATCCTAACATGGATGTCTGTTTCTCTGACAGCAACAAAAAAACAGTCAATGAAGTCTTTTCTCTTCTGCACCCATTGTTAGGTTTCCTCAGCAGCATCGCTGGACCGAGAAAGCATCGCTGGACCGAGAGAATAAGGACCTCAATACTTTTATACAAAACAAAAATAAACTTCAAAGAAGACTCAAAAGATGTAGAGCAGTTGGAGCAGCAAGCTTCCTGAAAAATGGCAGTCCATGGGATGAAAGATTACTAGAATGGGAGACAGGAAGAGGGCTTACAGATGTTGTCTTGATCATAGGATGATTAACAAAATGGCCTGGATAAAGACAGGGATTATAAGTTGTTTCCACAAAACATTAGATGTGTTTTTCTTCCCACATAAATGGTATCTTTATCTCAGTGCAATTAGACTAACCATTTCCATGACATCTGCTATAGTCTGGTCCAATTGGGTCAACATAGAAATGAGCATTAACCTAGGGATTGTGTGCTCAGCCTCCTCAGCCTTCACTCTTACCTCCTCACTGGCTCCGTTTCTTTGTGACTCCTAAAGAAGTGGCCAAAGCACAGGGTAAGACCTGACACTGCCCACACCTTCCTCAGCCTCCAGTTTCAACTGGTAACTGCTTATGATAAAGGTGTCTGGGCTAAAGAGCTGATTTTTCTCGGCCCTGTTTAAGCTACTTAGGTGTCATGGCCCGTGTGACTTTGTACTTGAGCTGACTGGGATGATGAAGAATGAAGAAATGACAGACACAAGTAATGTAAACCTGGGAAGGGGGCTGTGAATTCAGATGGAGATGTACCAGCAACAGCCCATAAACTCAGGGCATTGTTATACACAATACACAGCCCTAACTAGGATAAGATGGGTCAGCTAATCTCAGTAGGGAGGGGATCTCTTTAGGAGAGTGATCTCAGGCTTCAGTCTTCCAAGATGAAAAATCTGCTGGTACTTTCTTCACATACTGTTTTTAGATAAAGTTCAACTGTTTGTCGATGTCTGTACTCAGACCAGGGGAAGGAAGGCTTTGCCATTCTTATGGGTCTGAGGTACTGGCATCCTTGACATGACTATGCTTATGTCAACACTATACATTCACTCAGGACTCATCTGCTCCCCACACTTAGGAGCTCAATTGTCTAATTCAAATACTTAAATATATCCCATGAATGAGATACAAAAATACAAGATGTATTAATATCCAGAATTTTTACATGTTTCTTGCTTCTCAAAATACAATTTCAATTTTTAAAGTAACCAAATGCCCCTGAGTAGTTCTGAACTTCGATGACCATCCTTATTACTCTAGTCCCCAAATAAAACAGTGCAAGCTGTATGGCAGGCTAAGAAGGCTACCTAAGTCTTCCCAGCAGCTTCGGTCCCACTGTCACCTGTGTAAATGTCTGTTTCCACTAATCTCTTAGGATTAGTTCACCATGTCCTTGCTCAAAACCAGCGGCTGTCTCTCCAGCACACAGACACTTTGTTCCATTCACCCGAAGCACCACTCACCCAAGAGTGTTCTGAATGCCAGGAATTATTAAAGTTTGAGGAATTTATTCACTGCCGGAACAAATATTTTTGAAGCTTTGGGGATTTCCCAGCAAACAAAAGAAATGAAATCTCTGCCTAAGCCCCAGGGGAACCACTTGGGACAAGGACAATAAATAAAATGCTGTGCACTGTGTTTGGTAACAAGCAAGCACAGAGAGAAGCAGAGAAGGGGGGCACAGAGGGCTCAAGGGAAGGTGGTAATTGCTTAAATAGAGGAGCCAAAATGACTCCACTGGGAAGCTTTAACTCTAAGTTGTAAAGGAGATGTTGGAGTGGTGGAAGGAGCCATGGCCCTGTGTGGAGGGCAGGAACACAGACAGAGGGAGCAGTCAATGCTCAGTCTTGTGAATTGGGTGACTGCAGTGGGAATGAGTGAAGAGAAAGCTGAAGAGAGGCACACTGGGCAAGGGAAGTAGGCTGTGCAAGCCCGTAGCCCAGCAGGACAGTGTTAGCTCTTGCTTGGAGTAAACTGGAAAGACATTCCGTGCTCCTGAGCAAAGAGAAGAGAGAGATTCTAACTTGTGTTGTTGAGGGATTGTTTGGCTCTTCAGTTGAGAAGAGACTAAAGGAGTCAAGGGTGGAAGACGGATTTGGAAACTGTTATAGTCACCTGAGCCAGAGTTGGTGGCTGAAACAGTGTTCTGGTTACGGCAGTAGTAAGGAGTCATTGGGTTATGACTGATATTGAATGTCACCAGCAGGACTTGTAGATGAAGTAAATGTGGATATAAAAGAGTAAGAGGCTGTAAGGGACACAAGTACAGGAACAGAGATGTCATCTATCTGGAAGATGAAGGAATGGAACAAAAAGGAGACAGATCAAGAAAGGATCCTACATCGACAGCCAAGCACAGCAACTCCCTTTGCCGTGTTCCTCTAAACCCCAGCCTCGCCTTCTCACTGGGCCCTAGCCCTCTGTATTCCTTTCTCTCTGCCATCATCTCCCCGGGGCTACTAAAATTAGGACCTCATGCTTTTATCGTGAGTGGTGAGCTTTTATGGTGTCTTGGCTATGGGGGAAAAAATAAGTCATCAGAAAAATTGATTGTAAGAAATTCCAGAGTCTTATTTCAGACCTCTGAGTAAGCCAAAACAATGAATTCTCTCTTTAGCCAAACATCTATGGAGAAGAAAAGGAAAGGGGGGAAGAAGAGACTGCAAAGGAGATGTTATCAGAAAGAACCCAAGAAGAGCAATGAATCACTATGGCCTGTGGAAGCTGTGGCTCTGGTCCTCAGTAACATCTGGGCAGTACTAAGGAACTGCTGACTTCTTCCCAGAAGAGGCCCTGATATGGTTCAGCCTGTGGAAGAACTATTCTGCTCTCAGACAAATGTGGGACCATGTTCTTTTCTAATTATCCCTCTCCTTCCTATCCACAGTTAACAAATACCATCGAGTTTTTATTTCCAAAAGAAAGATAAATGCCCCCTTCCCCCAGCAACACATGAGCTGGGGGTGTTTCTTTGTGCCTCATTATGATTGCTTTCTTTCTTTACGCTGTGCTCCAAAGGATACAGTTACTTTACACTACCTGCTAGCATGACATCTGCATGTGGACTGCAGTGGGGGTTGATTCTGTGGCACCTGCTTTTTGTGACCAGGCCTCATGGGGCTGCCAGCTCTAAAACAATTGGGCAGAGAACCAGTGAAGTTACCAACAGCCCAAAGACTCATTTCTGATGGTCTAGTTTTGTTTAGATTTTCTATTGAGGGTTTCTAGCAAATATAAATGCAGGCAGACTTGTAAAACTGAATGAATGAATGAATGAATAAATAAATAAATAAATAAATAAATAGATAAATACCTCTCAAACATTCATAACCCAACTTCAGTAATTGCCAATTCAGGCTGATTAGGATTCATCATTATTCCAACCCACTTCTCTCCCTCAAATATCATTTTGAAGAAAACTCAGACAACGTATCATTTCATCTGCATATTTTTCATTGTATACCTATAGTTTAAATACAAAAACTGGCTCTTTACACACAAACCCAGCATCACTACATTTTAAAAATAAGCAACAAACTATTAATGTGAAATAATCAATGAGAGCACTAATTTTCAGCTGCTTTATGAACAGCCTAGTTTTCTTTTCATAATGTATTTGTTAGAATATGGATCCAAATAAATCCACATACCATAATTGAGTGGCAAGATTTTCAAGTGTTAATCTAGGCGCTGTCTCTCTTCCTCCCCCTTCTCCTTTCCTCCCACTCTTTGTAGTTTGCTTGTTGAAGGAATTAGGATTAAGACACTTTAGTGTTCCTCCCAGCCTAGATGATGCTTACTGTCTGCCCATGGTACACTTTACTATGTGTTTCCTGTAACTGCCAGGGGACTCTGGGGGTTTGTTTGGAAATTAGTTCATGTTAGCGCCAACTCCTCAAAACTACTGCATTTCTGTCAAGAAGCAGAAAGTTTGGAAGATACTTTTAAGCATTTCATAGCTTTATTTCAGAAGGGCAAGCCACCTTAAATCAAATGTTAGATTAAAATTATTATTTAAAAACCCCCAAAATGGATGATACCTTTTGACATAAGTTATAATCACACAGAGAACAAAAATTGTTCTCTACCTGGTCTCAGGGCCAAACTTTTTATGTGGTATAATTCACCAGCTCCTCTGGGAAGTAATTGGCATTGCTGTTTGAAAGCTTGAACACACTTCTGATGGATCTAAATGAGATTAAGGACTTCTGGGAAGCCAGGGTTACCCACCCAGCTGGCTGGCCAGCCTAATAGCCTTTAAGCCGACAGTATTTTTTCTTGTAGCCAGTTTAACAAAGATTAACATTCACTTTTCCTACTGGATCCCCACAGAGAATCCCGAAGTGGTGCACATAAAGGCCTCACCCCCGTGGTTAGTTTGCAATAAAGCTTTGAGCCAGACTTAGAATCTATCTGTCCACCAAGTCGTTTCAAGAACATTTAGGGAGAAATGCTGCAGTTTTCGTTACTGCCTCACGAGGATGACAATGCCATCAAACAGTATTGTACTTATGGATAAGAGGACTCAAAAACTAGAAAATTGATTTCTTTGAAATCTCTGAGCACTTCCATTTGACGAATAAAGAGAAATTTCTTCTTTAGCTAGTGTAATTCGAATTTATCCACTATCAGGGAGTGAAAACAAATCTTGTTTCCGATTCTATAAGCACATCTTGAAGGAACAATACCCCTTGATGAATAGTTTCTCTTGGATACCAAAGCATCATGGGTAATCTATGGACGTTAATGAATCTGATAAATACAGGTTGAGTTGGTAAAAAGGTGAACTGTCCTTTCACTTTAAAATAAATACATTTAACTCAATGGAAAGTAAAAGACAAATGCTTTGGAAACTTTCATTCTTGAGAACAAACAAAACGAAATGAGGAGACTGGAGAGATGGCATAGTAGACCAAGTGCTTGTGGCAAAAGAAGGAAGACCTGAGTTCTGATTCCCTGAACTCATGGAGAAGCTGGGTGTGACACTGTGTCTGTATGAGGGGGTTCTGTAGAGATAGGTGGATCCACAGGGCCCTGCCTGGCTGGACAGCCTAACATAAACAGGGAGCTCGAAGTTGAGAAATAGACCTCATCTCAAAAATTAAAATAGAAAGTAGTAGAGGAAGACATCAGTGTCAACCTCTGATCTCTACAGATACACACATGGGCAAGTTTACCCACATACATGTGCATGCATACACATACACTATATGCATACACAAAGACCATTAAATGAAAATGTAGTAATAAAGGGAGAGACTGTAAATACAAAAATGTGCTTTAAAATTATTTTAACCTATGTAAATATGTGATATTTTTTATATATCATATGATTTTATGACAAATATAACACATTTGATATTAAAAAATAGAGGTATTTTGACACTATCTATAAACTTTCTTGTTTCCCAGGGAAAGTATATGAACTTGTACTGTGTGTTCTTCAGTAGAGTTGAGCCCCCACTTCTCTGACTATTTTGGATGCTGGAGTATGTCTTCCAGCTCTGTGTGGCTCTTTCCAGCCCTGAATAAAGAAGTTTGAGCACCTCGTCCTGTAGGATTTATGTAGATGTACAAAACAGCAGGCCCATTCTAGAGAGCCAGCCCTGGCAATTTACACTGCCCCATCTACTTTCATTAGCTGTGAGTCACTACCAAGAGAGAACAGGACTCTCACATTAAGGAAATGGACTCTGGGGGTGGTGGGGATAATGACTCTTTCATAGGATTCTTAGAAGGATTAAAAATTATATAAGGTATTCAGTGCAAAGTTCAGTGGATTTCTAAGATACTTTAAATATGTTTAACATATTAAATTACAGATAAATGAATTTAAATTTTATCTAAAGTATGAAATTAATCTTTATAATTTTCTTCTGTTTTCTGAAGCTCCCTGGGGGCTCTTGGCAAAGCTTGTCCATCAACAAAGGCTGATGCGATCAGAGTGTTGTGGGGGGGCGTGCTTTACAGTCTACAGAAACTCTGGCATCCATTACTGCACTTGGCCCTCAGCTGTCCCACCATGCACAGGGCTCTGTGGGACAGAAAGATATGCCCCAGGAACCTGGTAAAAAAGGACGTGATGCTGTCACTACATTCCTAAGGGATTGTCACATCACAGTCAACACCTTTCCCAGGCCCCCACAGCAAACATGCTGTTCAGCACATGATGCAGAAACTCTTGGTTTCACAGTGTGGCTCAGGTTTTCAAAACTTACCTCTGCAAGGGAGTGTGAGGGCAGGTTCCAAAGCACTTCTCACCTTGGTCCCTAACAAGGGGTGAGCACTGGTGTTAATCTCCTTCCTGGGTTTAATCATGCTCTTTCTGAGGCCTGGCATGTGTGTTCAGCATGGAGCCGACAGCCCTCTGGCAAGGGCTTTGGTTCCCCTCACAGAGCAGATGTCTGTAGAGGGCCACACAGTCGTGCTGTAATTATTCTACAGCAGCTGTGGCAAGAAACTGTACCACCCCACCGTGCCGAGAAGGAGGCACACCCTCCCAAGCCTCTTCTTTAGAGAAGTCTAAAACGGCCACTTGACATGGACTTTAAAGAACTGATTATATAACAACATTGATGATTTGCTTCCTTCAAAGCTGTCTTCTCTGCAGTCATTGTTCTGTGGATTTTGAAGGAAAGGAGGTGAGTGATGAAGTCGTGGTGTGTAGGGGTGGGAGTGCCAGACGGGAGAAGAGAAGCATCCTATGGCCACCAGTAAGTAGATGTTTTGTAAAGAAAGTTCACCTCTAGTGAAAGACAGCAAAGGAGGGGGGGTTGATTTGTGGTTTCACCGCAGCTGCTGAAAGGAATGCAAACAAATACAGCCCCAAGGAAACCATAGTTTTGCATAAGCAGCTACCACAAGAGCAACTTCTGCCCGATCATGATGCTGGAGGCTGAAGAGCTTTGGGAGAAAACTGTAAGCCAAAGATGCTGGGAGACCCCAAGACTGTAGGAAATCCTCTACTTACTATAGGATTTGGCTATTTTAGAAAAATAGTATTGTGGGAAATTTTGGTTCTATAGGCTTTTAGGAGATTTCACCAACATAGTACATTTGCCCCCAGGAAAACTCTCTTACTTTGAAAACTGACCCAAGCTGAGGACACTTACCCAGTGAGACAAGTATCTTTGGCATCACCCCTCCAGGTGCACTCCTTGACCTTGTCATCTTGCTCTAAGCTGTGAAACGCCAACCTTTGCTCACTGTACCATCTCTGCTTCCTTCCCCTCCAAATTTGGGCTTCATCCAAGTAGTAGGAGAATCTTGGACGAGACAGGCAAGAGAGATGAAGATAGAGGAGTCATAGTGATGTCAGAGACTGCTCTCAACATCAGGAAGGATTGCCAGTGGTAACCCCCCTCTGGGACAGGGGAAGCCTCTACTATGTCCAGTTCTTCACCAGCTGTATTTTAGGGTTCTAGTAACTTCTCTTTTCCAACCTCTTGAAGCCTAGGGATGGTGAAGCCCACCCCCAACCATTGCCAGTCCTGCGGTCCTTTACTCTTCTTCCCCGAGTCCCTTAAACTTAACCTACATCCTTTCAAGTGGCCTCCTTACATTCTTGTGAGTGCCTCTTCTCTTTCTTCTTAGTACCTTAACTGGCATCCTTAGCTTATTTAAAGTTGTGCACATATGCATCGACCATAGATCAGCAAAATCACAGCCAGTGATGAGCAAGGAGGAAGCACGGCAGCTTTCTTTTCATTACAGGAAACAGATTGCAAGAGAGTTTGATAATAAAGGCTAAAAGGAATCCTAAGACTTTATCCTGGCTTCTCACATTACATTTGGCCTCTGGATCCAAAAACGACTCCTTTATGCATTTTAGAGTTGAGTTTTAAAAAGACAAAACAAACAAACAAAAAAAAACAAAGGTAAAAACAAAACAAACAAAAAACCTCTTACATAGTCATCATTTTGTTGCCCTGAAAGGACTGGTTGTCTTCTGAAGAGAACCTTTCCCTTTTCCATAAAAAAGACCACCTAGACTTCTCCTGTTGTCTTGGCCAGAAGTGAAAGGGAAACAACAGAGAATGAAGAATGGCATCATGAGAAAAGGTGAGTTTTTTCAGAGTGTGTTGTGCATCAGGAATCCACACAAGTGACTCTAGCCAGAAGGATGTTTCTTTAAGACTGGAGGTGTCAGTCTAGAAAGAAAGGCTAAAAGAAACCATGACCCAAAGGCAGGAGAACAATACAGACTCCTGCAGACAAAAGTGCAGGAGACTCTCTAGATCGGCACAGAACAGCTGCTGCCCAGGGGTCTTTACTGGATAATTGTTGGGTCCGTGAAGGATATTGTCAGCAGCAGATCATCCAGATATGCTTGTGTCCCCACAGAAGGAGCAGTCCCTACAAAGAAGAGAAAAAGAGTAAATCTCATTCTAGATCATCGTGGGAAGACCAGGTAAGCAAAGGAGTGGGACTCCTCAATGCCCCTTGATTTGGGCCCACTTTTGTGTTTATTTCTAAGCAGAAAAAAAAAAATAGGGAAGAGTAAGAAACATCTACCAGAAACCATGCAAGCACTACGTCTGAACTGGTACATCATATATAAGGTTATTAATATTGGCTTTGAATGGTTTGTTTATAATACACCCGGAACACAGCTCTGAAGACAAAAAAAAACCTCTTTAGATGAAGTCCTTACAAAAGGTAACATGTTATTTTGCTTTTAGAGTTAGTATACATGAACATGTGTAAATTCCAACTGTTCTTCAAGTATGACATCTCCATTTTATTTAAGTTATCATTGAAGAATAATTGATTGTAATGGTCAGAGCCCTGTGCTTGAGTCTGGAAAGAAAGAGATCAATATAATCTGTCTTCAGCTACCACACATTTTAGCTTCAGGACATCGAGAAACCAATCTCAAACCTACTAGGAAACTGCTTCCCTGATGGCTAGATTTCCTAATGCTATAAGATGTTTTATATGCTGCTTTGGGAGGAAACACATCAATGCTCTCACCCAACACTCCCAGACCCTGCATGCTGCAACACTGACCTCTCAGGCAAGATATATCCACTGGTGCCATAGTGGCACACCTGTTATGTGGTAGTAACCACTTTCTGGTTGGAGATGAGGCATGCTACAGGGGCAAATTTTATGAAACAACAGTCCATGGTTTATGGGTTCTAGGCCCTGGAGTAAACTTTATATTGTTATTTTGCTAAATAGTCATGCTGTCGAATACCTTCTATATATTTATGTATATATTAATTATATATTCATTTATATATCCATTGACCTGGATGACTCTCAACTTTGGTCAGAGAAGCCTCTTTTTGCAGTGGGCAGCAGTCATAAGAGAAATACATAACTGGTCATAGGGCTGAGAATATGAGACTGGATGGTCAGCCCTGCAATGGGGTATCAATATTAATTAACCCACATCCCATGCCACTAAGGCTAAAAGGAACATCATGGATGAGGAAACAGAAAGAGCTGGACAATGAGGAGTGCTGTGAACAGCTGTAGTTACCCATACAATTTAGCATTAAGATCAAACTTGCCAAAATCCCAGCACAGATGAAAAAAGATGCTCTCTTGGCCCTACCCTTTACTGAGGAGCTATTGGCAGTTGACAGCTACAAAGGGAGGGAGAATCTTATGTATGTAAAAAACAAAAACAAAAACAAAAACAAAAAAATACTGAGTACCATTTATATAAATTTATTGACACTCACAATACCATTACCTGTGTTCCCATAGTTTCCTGCCCAGACTCTGAAGTAAGAGTCAAGAAGCATTTTTATCTGAACTCCAATGCCTAACATAGTACCTAACATACTGGCTGGTGTTTTAGTGAAGATTAAATAGAAGCAAAAACTCCCTGAAAAATTAAAAATTAAACTGTGACCACCAGCTGTAATTGTTTGTTCAATGGGTTGAAAGTAGAAATGTTTGTTTAAAATTACTCTATTAAAACATGAGTGGTAAGTCTCTTAAAAAAAAATAAGAGCATGGAGAAGGGGAACCCTTGTGATGATTATCTTTGTTAACTTGACACAACTTAGAATCACCTTATATGAAAGTCTCAATGAGGGATTGTCTATGTTGGGTTAACCTGTGTGCATGTCTGTTGGGAGATTGTCTTAATTAAGTTAATTGATGGTAGAAGACCCAGCCCACTGTAGGTGGTACCATTTCCTAGTCAAGGGGTCTTAAGCTGAATGGAGAAACGGAGCTGAGCACCAACAAGCAGGCAGCATACATGCATTCATTTCTCTCTCCTCTTAACTGTGCATATGACGTGGCCAGCTGCTTCAGATCCCTGCTGTCTCAGCTTCCTCCATAATAGACTATAACCTAGAATTGTAAACTGAATATACTCTTTCTTCTCCAAGTTGTCTTTTATCAGGGTATTCCATCATAGAAACAGAAGTGAAACTGGGGTGGTCTCACAAGCGCAGTGAATCACAGAGGTTCACTGGAGATCTGATGATTGGATTTTAAATTATCTCTCCCCTTGAAATCCAAATTCATTCTCAGAAAAACTGTCAAATATTTTTATTCTAATAATAGTATTATTGTTTTAAAAATCAAAAGAAATCACCAAATTCCAACCTGCTTAATATTTCCACAGTGGAAATAAATGATAATACTAGTTTGACTGAGACTTTCCATCTGGTGATTCAGCATGCAGAGAGAGAGAGAGGGAGCAGCTGAGCCCTGTCAATGAGAAACCAATTTGGGTTAGAAGGATATGAAAATGAAACTAGTGTAGTGTATCAGAACATGGAAGCATGCTTTAAATCTTAGCCTGGGTGATTTATCGGAAAGCAGGAAGTGACTCCTTGGAAAGGGGAAGTAAGAAAGAGCCTCAGGAGGAGGCAATGGTGCCCAAAGACAGAAGAAACAATCAGGAAACCAAGCGATTCCTGCCTTCTGTTTCTGCACCCGTGCTTTATTACATTTAAAGGGAAAGCATGGAGGCTGGATTTATTTTATATTTTTTCCTTGGGCACATTAAAAAACCAGAAAAGAATGAAGGTGAAATATAAATGAGAAGGCATAGCTCTGAGTAGAAGGAAAACTATATGTGATGAGGAGCAAAGGAAAGCCACAAATACAAGAACTTAAACAGGGGGAAGAGAAAGAAGAAAACGCCCAGAGAGAATCCATCACTCTGTGTAAAGTAATTTTTATCCTTCGGATTATAAAAACAAATATATACTCACAATTTTTTCTTCCAATTTGGGCTCATCGCACTTATTATTCTATATAGGCCCTGCTGTACCACTCAGTATTTTAAGAGTGTCTTTAGACAAGAGCTTCAAAATCCATATATCTTGACATTTGGAGCAACTGGATTAGTCCTGTTTTCCAGAGCAAATAACAACCAATTCTGTGTGGTGAGACAGCTCGTTCAAAAAACAAATGTTTTCCAAATCCTTAGAGTCCAAGCCATCCTCAGATTTCAGGAATGTGAAGGGGCTTGTTTGCAGGCAGGCATCATGGTATAACACTGGAAAGAATCCCTCTACAGTCTACAGAGTAAGTATGAGAAGAATTGAGGCTCATAAGCACCAGAGGCTGGCCACACAGCATGCTCTCAGCATGTGGATTCTGAAAGAAGATGTGCTCTAACAGAAAGACCTGTGCTTGAGTTTTCTGATCACTGAATCTCGAAAAGTTTGAACGTGCTTAATTTGTGAAAAGAGTGAGGTTTTAATTTCTTCTTATCTTTATTCCCTAATGCCTTTGAGATATAAAAATCTCATTATAAATAATCATTAACCCCATAAAGATGCTCCAACACAGAGTGATAAGAACTTTCCCTTAGTGGAAATCTGGTTCACAATTCTTCCCTTTCCTGCGTTGACTGTGAAGTGCATAGTTTCTGGCACCATGGCCTTACCTTCCTGTCAAGAAAATGTCCACAGACTTGGACTTCGTGACACTGTTATAACACTGCACAAGCAATGAGGGCATCTCTCTAGCTTCCTCCATTATTCACCCTTTTATCTTTCCAGTTCTTCACCGTGGACACAGCGTAGGTAGTCTTACACCTCTAGCTGTCTTGCGGGAGTAAGATTGTAAAAATAAATTCATGATGGTAATTTCCTCAAAGGAGAGGGTCAAAACTGTGCCAAGTAATTAAATTTTAAAAGTGATTTTTAGGACAGGAAATCAGGGGGTGGGGGGAGTTTATAGGTAATTCCGGGAAGGCTAAAGATGGATGGAGGCTGAGGTCCTGCACCACCGCAGACTTCGTAGGGTCAGCTCCTGCAAAGGAACATGTGTGAGCCCGCCATAGAACAATGTCATAGTTGCAGGCCTCCCACTGTCAGCCCTCCATACTGGTTAATATCATCAAGGGAATCCTTGCCTGACAGAATGTAATTTAGGATCTATTAAATATGATTACTTGGCCTTGAAAATGATGGATACTGGACAGAATTATAGAACCACTTTACAAAAGAAAAGTCTCTTTTACATCCTTTCTTTGGAGCTTAAAATGAAGCCTGAGGAAATCCCTCCAAGGGGTTGTGGCATTTATAGGTTGGGTTTATGAAAAAGAGAATTGATATTCATATTAAAACTGTAAAAATTGAGCAAGGTGAAGAGAGTGAACATGCAGACAGTTGTGACGTGTGTGTGAAGGGTGACTGGCATGTTGCCCACCTGATTTACTTGCTTTAATTATATTAGTAACATGAAAGTTGACACAATCTGAAACAAGCTCCTTGGGCTTTTTATTCAAAGTGAATCCCCTGGTGACTACTTTATATGGTATCCTCTATTTCCAATTACTTAAGTGTTTATAACTGGAATACCTAAGAGTTCATTGCTAGGTTTGCTGTGGAGATGGCCTGTGTTTTGGTTTTTATTTAAATACATTTGTTCCTGGTTATATAAATAAAATATGGTCATTGTAAAAATTATTAAACATAAAAAATTGCAAAGAAGACACTAAAAAGCATTGATAATCCTTCTTACAGATTGATATTAACTTTTTGCTGTAGATGTTCTAAGCTTTACACATACACACAAACACATAAACATGCATATACACAAGCATGCACATAAATGTAATTTAATTTTTTAATAATTTACTTTTATTTTATGTGCATTGGTATTTGACCTGCATGTATGTCTGTGAGATCTATTGGAATTTGAGTTACAGACAATTGTGATGTGCCATGTAAGCACTGAGAATTGAACTCAAGTCCTCTGGAAGAGCAGCCAATGTTCTTAACCACTAAGCCATCCCTCCAGCCCTAATTTTTTTTATTTTAAAATAGTTACTGGCTCTTACTTCTCTATTAAATACCATCTGGAGTTGCAGTAGATGATTTTTCCAACTTCAAGATTTCTTAGGGTTTTGTCTTTGGATGATACTCAAATAACTTGATCTGTCAAAAGGTGTTTTTGAGAAACAGAAATCAGGTCTGTGACATTGGTTTTGCCTGTCAGCTCATTCATCCCTGGAATTAGAAGCATCATAGCATCATGATTATGTTGTCTTCTTATATATTGCTATGCACATGTATGCACTGTGCACTGTTATACACAGCTCCACACTCAGTGTTATAAAAGACACAGAATCTCCTACTGTGTTAACAAACACAGAAGCTAACAGTATGCAAACTGATAAAATACAATGGAAAATGTACAGTATTAGAAGTATGTATCTGTAACCCAGGGCCACCACAGAGAACCACCTGAGTTGGAAGAGTTTGGGAAGTTTAGGGCTATATCTTACTCTGACTCTTACATTGCAATTATCTTGTCCTTCAAATAATAATCTGGACCCACACAACATCAGATGTTCTTATTATAGCACTAAAGACATCTTCAAAGTCCAGTTAGTCATCACCCCTCTAGAAAGTTTGCATTCTATAGTTTTGACAAAATTATTAATCTTATTCCATACCTAAACCTGAGTGGGTTGATAGCGATTCACTCTTGACCAATAAATATTAAGATTAGTTATTAACTCCTTCATTAATATGCCAATGAACTAGTAGTATCAAAAGCCCAATTCTCAGGAAAGCCTGTCTTATGGACTTTATCCACCGGTGTCCTGGGTAGTTTTTTGTACATCTGTTTGGTTAGACACATGACACTCTAATTCCATTGTACAATTCTACTGCATTTTTCTTTCCAGCTGAATGATAACTGCAGTCCAATTTTAAGAAAAAAATATGATTGCTCATGTTGGCCATTTTTTCAGTCAATATAGCTAAATGAAATTTATTAAATAGCAATAAGGACTTTTAGGAAAATGTCAGACCTGATCTATTATGCAGAATTCTTAATGACATCCACTTTGCTTATTCTTTGCTATAGATCATTTTCAACTTTTAAAAATATATTTGAATCCCATGCTGGGGAAATGGCTGGGAAGCTGAGAGAGCACATGCTACTCTTGCAAAGGACCTGAGTTTGGTTCTCAGCACATACATCAGGTGTCTCACAATTGCTGTAACTCCAACTCCGGGGATCCAATGCTCTATTCTGAACTCTGCAAGCATCTACACCCATGTGTACACATACACACACACACACACACACACACACACACACACACACACACACTCACACACACACACACATACACACACACACACACACACACACTTTTAGGTATAAGCAAAAATAAAACAAAATATTAATAAACACACACACTATATATATATATGTATACATATATATATATATATATATATCAGATGAATTATAGCTATACTTAGATGATTCCCCTAAATAATCTTATTTCAGTTTATAAGGCTTTATCCTTCACCTTCTCCACATCACTAGTTTCTTATCCCTTTGCTGTGTTTGTATATTCTCTGCCTCCTACTTTTGTCCAGGGAAGCTCGGAGATTATTTTCTCTCTAGTAAAAAGAATTCATATGAACAGTCATTTCACATACAGTCAAAACTCAGTCACAAAGCTGAGTTCTTCAGGACTTTCTAAGTCTAGGATTCTATTTGTAAAATGGCAGGGTAAAAACAACAGATCACAGTGGTAGAGTGTCATCATATTATGTCAGAGAATGGAAAACATGATTAAAATCAACCTGAATTGAACCGAAGAATTTTAATTGAGGTGAAATTCAAGTAATTGAGTTAAGAATTATAATTTACAAGGTTTGACAGTATGTGTTGACATGAAAGTTTCTAATATATATATTTATTACTGAAAATTCCAAGGGCTTGTGACATCCAACACATGTACTCACTTTGGGGGGAATCTGAAGCATCTGTGCAGTCATGTATGCCACATTTGTCATGCTTCAGTGTGGGATCCCTCCCACAGCCATCTGTCCCCTGCGGAAGCATGTAGTTGCAATGGCTAAGGGTAGTGATTCTTCTGTGAGTACATGGGAAAACGTGTTCACTTATCAATGAATCAGCCATTTTCCAACTTCTGAGGGTAGAATTCATCTGTGTGCATTTTAGGAACAAAGTAAGCACAGGATCAGTACAAAATCTGTTGATTAACTTAAAAAACAGTGAAAAAGTGGCTCTGTCCCCACACCTGGGGTGAGGCAATGTATCTATATTCTCATGATTAATGCGCAGGTAATGAGAGCTGTCTAGTGTTTCACCAACAATATCATTTTAACTAGGGCTAAAAAATTAACTAAAACGACTGGAAATTTCATTTCTTCCCAAGAAAATCTATTAATATCACGGCATTTCATAAGTAATAAAAATTTTCATTTCTGAAGAATTACTGATGTCAGTGATGATTGTCACCTAGTTATAGCCTCTTTCATAACCATCTGAGAATGCTGAGTCTCACCTCAGTAGCCTAGGATTTCCAGATGTTTTTCTGATGTTCAATGGACTCATGAAATTTCTTATCTAATCACAAAAACAACTAACTCTTGTTGTGCAAATCATACATAGGATCCCAGACACATACCCACAGCATCTTAACTAATCCTCACTACAACTCTAAGAAGTAGGTACTGTTAATAGTCCATTTAATAGGTGAGATATAAAGTTGTTAAGTAACAGCCTGAGGTGATGCAATCAGTAAACACTGGAGTATAGATTAAAAGCCAGATGGTCTGAGATATGGCTGCCATTCAACAAGGCAGGAAAGCCTAGCATTATAAAGTAAATGGGAAATGAAAACCTTTCCATCTGCTATGCATGTACTATAAGGGAATTTTTCCTTAAAGATATTTTAGGAAGCAGGGGATGCATAAAAATTATATCTATATTAAATTTGGGCCCCTTAGGCACTGACCATTATTACTACAATTTGATTTGGAAGCTATCTTTTATAGCTTAGTTTAAAACTACTAAACCCAGACACTTACATAATAGAAATGCTGACGTGACCTTGATTTCAGAGGTGCAAAGGGTATAATTGAATTTAAGAACAATGTATCTCATCCATTAAGTCATTAAATAGATCATAATAATCTGACACATTGGGTAAGTACTACATGAAAGTGGTTAACAATGGTATGCAAATAAAATCAGTTTGCACCATTAGCTACTGTGTTCTAGGTTGAGTTTGCCAAATATAACATTGAATTACAATACAGTCATTTAGAAAATGTTGTGAAAATATATTTAAATTGTTCCTGAACTTGATCCAACATAGAGAAGGGATGTTGGAATCTAGGGGTATTGCCAAGTGAGTATGTGTAATTCAGATAGCTTATCTCTACATCCTAACCATAAATACACACTTTACAACCAAACCTCTGGAATTACCCAGATGGTGTAGCCCATCTGGTTACACAGCATATATAAACATGCCAACTACATGCCAAAATCAGACTGTTCTTCCACAAAGATGTATATTTGGTACTGTTGAGGAAAAAATCATCCAGAAGTTTCTCATTATACAGTCAAATGCCTAAATCCAAACAAAATCATGAGCAATAGTGTTACAGAAATTAACGTTGTCATTTAGATGAGTTCATTCTAGCTAAAACACCATACAAAGCCACAACATACCTCTTATTTTGCAGGATGGGACAGAAGACCTGGGTTTTTTATTTGTACTGTCTCAATTTTTCACTTACTTTGACTCTTTAGAACAGTGGTTCTCAACCTTCTTTATGACTTTGACCCTTTTAATACAGTTCCTCATGTTGTGGTGACCTCAAACATAAAATTATTTTGCTGCTACTTCATAACTATAATTTCACTACTGTTGTGAGTTGTAATGTAAGTATTTGATCTGCAGAATCGTTTAAGGCAAACCCCTGTGAAAGGGTTGTTCAACCCCCAGGGGGTCACGACCCATGGGTTGAGAACTACTCATTTGGAGGCTAAGTCAGAAAGCATGTAACAATTCCAGCGCAACACAGGCACCAATAGCATGAAATGGTCCTCAGAAGTCCAACAATTCCTTTGAAAATGTCTTAGGATTACTTTAGTTCCCTGTGAAAATGTTCATATAGCAAATATATTTAATAAATAGAAATATATCTTAAATATTTTCCAAATAATTGCTAATCACAAAAATGTAAATATAGGTAAATGTTTTATGGGCATACATAAAAATATAAACAACACAATGACCTGAAAATTGAATTTTCAAATCTACTTACGAGGAAGGAGTTGTGTAAGTTAATTTAAATGTATGTAAGTTACTCAATTAGTATGGTAAACAGATGGAGAAAAGATGGCTAAGATTCACCACCCTTACAAAGTATTTATGTGGTTCCTCCACTCAAGGTGTCAAATGTCTTGTCCTGCATGCTTCCTTGAGCTGTCTGGGAGCTTGCCTTGGAGGCTGGAGTTGTGTAGTTACAGTGGTGTGTGTTCATAGGCTGGGTCTCACAAAGTGTTGGGAACACTCTTCCTTTGCTATGAAAACTTTGAGCTAGCTGCTAAGGAATGAGGACCATAGGCAAGAGCCAAATTGTCCCAGCTGGAGCCATCCTAGACCGGCCACTTCCCTGCCCACTCACCAGCTGATTTCAGGAAGCCCAACTCAGAACAGCTGAGAGTAGCACAGACTAGAGAAAACTCATTAGAGAACTTGCTTACCTGACTCATGGGCTTATGAGAAATAGCAAATGGTTGTTTGAAACTGGTAAGTCCCTAGGTACCTCTTTCGGCAGACTGGATTACTAATAGGGTTAGTCCTAGACAATTTTTCCACATCAAAACAATGCCAATATCTTGGTTGCCCATAAGTATCAGCTATCTTAATATTTAGAGATATTAATGTTCCTCAGATTTATACACAGGACTTTAAAGCGCAGCTACAGATTTGGCGAAAACGCAGAACAGATGCGATTGACTATGGAGACTGAGGTAAGAGGACAAGTTTAAAAACATAGTGGGGAACTAAATGAGAGTCTGTCTAAAATATGAGAGAGAAGGAGGGGGAGAAAGACAGGGGAGAGAGCGAGGGAGGAAGGGGAGGAGGGAAGGAGGAAGGGGAGGAGGAAAGGAGGGAAGCAGAGGGATACACGGGAAGAAAGGGGGAAGGAGAGGGAGAACCACACACTTAGTTATCACTATTGGAAGGCAGAGGGTCAGACAGATTTAAAGAGGAGAGTACTGCTTCTGGCCTTTTAAATTCACATCAGTCCCTGCTGGCTATATTTTAACTGGACTTACTATAAATTTGACTTAAGGATTAAAATATTAATATTTGATAAAAGAGTCACTGTGGCAAGCCCAAATCCTTCCCAAGAATATTGTGAATCCCACAAATCCCCTAAAATGAGAAAGAATTAAAGGTATATATGATTCCATGTTGTTTCATGACTGTTGGCTTTTAGTGAATGTCGAAGGCTTTTGCCACATCACTGAGGAGGAAAGGGGCCAGAGGGGACTTCACTGTCACTGTGGTGCCAGCCTTTGCACTCCTTAATAAAGCAATTAAATTAAAGATTCAGAATGTACAAATCTTTACACTGAGATAACCACTGAGCAATCAATGATAATTAAAAAAATCAATCGCTCGTCTGTAGTAATTCAATTTGCCCACTTAGATATAATTGATATTGTTCGCAACTAATTATCCAAGAAAAGGCGCTAAGGGACTTTTAGAGACTAAAGGAATTGAGCCAAAGATTCTTCCTAATTTGAAATGGGACTGAATGCCATGTTTTCTCAAAAAACTGATTAAGTCCTCCCTAGAAACGTAGTATTGAACAAACTCAAATGAAGTCAGGAAATCAGGGTTTCATTAGAAGCAGATTAAAGGGTACCTTGTCCTTCCTGGGTGACCATAGGCAAACTGTGGGACCTCTCTTCCGGTTCCCTCCTCCCTAAAACAGACATAATGGCTGCATCCATCACTACGGAGGTGTAAGCCCTGTTATTCCTAACAGTATTTAGAATGTGTCTGTTCTACAGTGGCCCTTGCACCAGTGTTATTCTTCATTGTTGGTTGACACTATCTTTACAAGGAATGCTCAAAGTCACCTATCTCAAGTGTATTGCATTGTTTTCCATAGTTTACATTCAAGGGCTATTTTCTTCCCCCCACCCCACCCCCACACACACATTGTGAAGTTTTATATTCTTCTTTGGAAAAAATAAGTAACTGAAATAAGGAAATGTCAAGTTCACATTTGACATGTGGCTTATATGGTTACAAGTGATTGAGCCAAGACACCTGTCTTTCTTAGTGACCATTGGTGCCTCAGCAATGGGGAGAAATAACAATAAAATAAACCAGGACCTTCTTATCACTGGTGCTTAGCTTTGCTACAGCCCCCAGGCAGTCTAAATGGCATGTTATCAAGCTATATGACTATGCCACCACTTATTTGTTCTGATATTCAATGCAAAAGTGTCAGAGCTATCCATACTTCAGTACACCAAATTATTGACTCCTGGGGCTGGAAAATACACTGAGAAACTATTTGCTATATGAACCCACATCCTGGATAAGAATCTATGGCCCTTGTAGATGCAAATCTTTCTAAATTCTAGAGAACAGATGTTGAACTATAGTCTACAGTAAGCACTACACTCTCCCGAGAATTTCTTTTATTTTTTGCTCTCTGGCTTCAGTGTCAGGACATATGCCTTTGTTCTCTGAAGAGCTTTCTGACCCAGGCAGCATTTCCTCAGCTTCTCTCCTTATCTCACACCTGAATCTCCCAATGCCAAAAAAACAGCTTTGTCTGAATAGTGCCTGTTGAGTTCATCAATGTAATTTTAGAGAACTAAGTGATAATTTCTATGTATTCAAGGAATGATGGTATGGAATCAATATTTCTAGACAGCAAGTTTTTCACCACTGTGGAATAATTAAACAAAACTAAGGGGAGAAAGGGAGCTTCCCACTGTGATGGTTAGATATAAAAAGAAGACAAAGACATTAAATACAAATTTCAGATAAAAAGTGAATGTTTTAGTGTTTGCCCCCCAATATTTTTACTTGCTAAATCGCATTTGCTTTTGTGCTTGATTGCTTTTCCTTTCTTATCACTATTTGACTGCTTGTTCTAGAAACCGACTCATGGGGTACTTCATTAAAGCAGCTATTATTAAACACTTGTCACGCTAGGAAGCTGAGGGTGACTTCTAGCATTAACACCTTGGAGATGGCAGTTCTAGTGTCGGTAGTTAATTCTGTGATCTCAAAATACCAGTAGAAAAATTATCCCTTAGAGAATGCGGAATCTGGAAAGTGTTTCTGACAGGTCTGCCGCATTCCTACACCACCAACCAGTGCCACTAGGTACTCTCCTCTTCCACCCCCCTTGACATGTGCACAAACTGTATTAATCAGATGGATGATGGCAGTGGTGAGTGGAGCTGATGAGGGGCTCCACTGTACTGACTGTGCATGAGGTGGGAGAAATGGGAACCAGAACGTGGACCCTTAGTCCCAACCACATATCACCTATGTCTCCAGCTAAGGTAATTTCCTACACTTTGTTACTCAGAAATTATCTGAGAAGTTGAAGAAGTTTAGCAACACTGAGTGTCATGAACCTGATTCTTTGGTCCCATTCCTGAAGTACAAAATTTATAATTTCTAGAGATGAGAGCTAGGAATTTATGTTTTTAAAATTCTTCTTTAGTAAAACTGATATTAAACAATTCTGATAGCCATTGGACTCGACTGATATAAGCACATTTCAGAATCAGTCTCTGAATTCTACCTTCAGATCTAACATTCATTAGCCATGTGCTCTTAGAGAGTGGGATGTTCTTGTTCGTTGTCCTCCTGTGCTCCCATATATCCAATAAACAAATGAAGAAAGGAGGAAGGAGAACAGAGAAAAAGAATAGCATACATTATGATATCACAGGATTCAGTGAAATCATGAATAACCATCATTTGACACCACAGTCAGAGCAGCAGTAGTTACTTGTGTGTATTTCTGTCCAGATCCAAAGCTTGGTTCTGATATTACTACGGAAGCAGCAGTACTGACAGTCTGCTTTTATTTCCAAATAACCTATTTAACACTCTTCAATTTTACCAGCAACTTCCATGCTGAAAGAGATTGCCTGCTGAAAAGAGGGGGTAGAATTGATGCCATG
Source organism: Peromyscus californicus insignis (assembly GCF_007827085.1). Lineage (NCBI taxonomy): Eukaryota > Metazoa > Chordata > Mammalia > Rodentia > Cricetidae > Peromyscus > Peromyscus californicus. The sequence continues at coordinate 88,508,955 of NW_026294595.1, read as the reverse complement.
GAGTAAAAGATTCTAGCTGCATATTTCTTGGCCCTAGAGAAGGCACAAAAACTCTGACAGTGGATGAAGACAATGTGTGATGCTCAAGATAGAGTTGACTTTGATGGACACTGGGATCAACATATGGGAACAGTTTTGAAGTGGCAGTAGCATACATGCTGAGCCCTTTTGATGATGGACAATTGCTCTTTGCACACCCTTTCATTACTGAGACAAAAGCAGTTCATGTAAACATATGTCAACATTTTTCTTTAACATGAGTACTTGGGTTATTTAGAACATGGTTCTCAAAGCTGGGATGTGTTGGTTGGTTGCTTGGGGTTTTTTTCTTTTTGAGATAGAATCTCACTATGCTGCCTGGGTTGGATGAGAAATCACTAGTCTTCTGTCTCAAATATATTTTTCTAATGGTAAAATTAATGCTTATTAAGCACAATTCAGAAAATACTACATAAAGAAAAAGTTAATATCACTTCTAATTACTATCTGGAGGTAATAAAAATCAACATTTTGATGTATTTCTTTCAGGTATTTTTCAATTATAATATGTTTATTAATCCTTTGAAAATTTCATACATGCATACAATGAATTTTGATCATATTCACTCTCCTATTTCTCCCTCTAACTCTTTCCCGATCCACCCCAGATTTCTCCAACTCCCCCCAATTTCCATGTACTCTTTTAATTTTTTATAACAAACCAATTCCAAGTTGTACTGCTCATATACACATGGATGTAGGGGCATCTGCCAGAGTGCGATTGACCTACACTGGGTCATACACTAAAATAAAATAAAAAAACAACTGAATTTTCCTCCCCAAGAAGCTATCCCATGGGGAGCTCACAGGCCCCAAGGGTGAACTTATTACTATTATTTTACTAAATGGACAAAGTATCAAATTGTCCTCTAGATTCATATCTCTGTACCCATCAATCAGTTTACCCCTCAGACCTCAGACAAGTTTCTTTGTATAGTGGCCAGTGGCTGACATGGACATGCACAACCAGTGAAAGGGCAAAGAATAAATATCTGTGGGGTGCTATGCCACTATTAGGGTATCAAGATCACTACCCCTACCCCCACAAGGCTTGGGAACCAATGCAGAAGAGAGGGGCAGACAGATGGTAAGAGCCAGGAGTCAGGGATGACCAGAGTGACACAATGTCTTTGGACATGACAGGACCTACATTCTGTGACTGCTTGCACAAGACAAGCTTGAGTAAAGGCAGTCAACACTGCAGCCTGGAGGAAGGAGCTCACAAGCCACCAGCAACAACAGAGGCATTACTGACAGTTGATTGCTGTTTTCAAGTGTTTGATGTGAATGAAAATACCTTTAATAAAATTCATACAACTCAACAGATACAATTTCTGAATCATGCTTTTTCACTTACCTTGCAAATTTCTAAACTACTGCTAACAGTTCTCAAAAGCCATAATTTTAAATGTTGACAGTGTTCTACCATACCAATATTACATAATTTATTTCCCTGTTCTTGGAGTTCAGGGAAATTTTTTTATCATTTTTGCTGTAGTAAGTATTAAGAGCTAACTTTCTTACTTATACTTGACCACAGGGAAACCTGACTTGGGTTAAATGTTTGCTGCAGACCTAAAATGGAAATGACTCCATGCTCTGCTTATCTGTTTTTCACAAACCACAAATACTACTTTGCTGTAGCACTGTTGATCAGTGCCAACACCATATTTGCTACTTCAGCACATTGGATTTTATGCTCTTCATTCAAAAGCCAACACTACTGACAGTATTGGCAGATGTCAATGGGATTAATATGTTGTCCCAAAGTGGGGGTAGATGGGAGTGAGAAAGTGAATCGCCACCCCTGTAGCCCCCGTCTTCATTTTTGCTGCTTCTCATTATACCAACTAGAGTGCTTGTTACTGATGACATCACTTCCTGGTTTGATCCATATGAAGATAAAGCTCTTATACTTGGGATACTAAGACAGTGTTCTCTTCATTTTACATTTCAGTGCCTCCTTCTCTTTTTTTTTTACCTGATTCCTATCTCCTCCCCTCCCCATATATGTCTGTGTGAATGTTCCCTCCACTCTGTATCTATCTCTCTATCTCTGCCTCTTTCTCTGATTAGCCTTTGATTTTCAATATAAAATGTTGTATTTTTAGTTCTGCCGTGCCATATAGGTGAAAAAAAAAATAAGAGGCACCCTGTGGTCATCCTTCCACATTATGTGTATGATAAAGAAAATTGATACTAGTTTACCCAAAGAAGCCAGGCTTAAAACCCAGAAGGCCAAGTACCAACTTGGGGTCCAAACTCCATTACTAACTTCAAGTCTGACCTCAGACAAGTTGCATTCTCTCTCCTTGTGTTTCACTCCTTGTTTCTCTCCATCTGTCTCTCTTTTTCTCTGTGTGTATGTGACTTATTTTAATAATATTTTTCTTCTTTGGGAATTTTATACAAAATATTTTGATCCTATTCTTTCCCTCTCTCCAACTCCTTCAAGATCATCCCCCACCTTCCTTGCTACCACCTAATCTCATGTTCTTTCTCTCTTAAAAAATGAAAAGAAAAAAACAGAATAGAGTCCACTTTGTATTGACTGACTAACCTAAGTATGAGGCCTGCCCTGGAGTGCATTGTTACATCCAGCATTACATTGAAGAAAACAATCTTTTTCTCTGCCAACAGCTAACGGTTGTGAATAGCTTCCTGGCTGTGGGTGCAACTTCATGGCCACTTCCCCTCCTCCATGTTGGGAGTTTGCCAGGCTTGCGACTGTGCAGGTCTTGTGCATAGCGTCAATCTCTGTGAGTTCTTGTGTACATCTGCCCTGCTGTGTCTGAAAACTGCTATTTTCTTGAAGTCAAGCACCATCTCTGGCTCTTACATTCTTTCTGCCCCTCTTCCATATAGAGTCCTGAGTCTTGCCAGGAGGGGTGTCATAGAGACATCCCAAATATTAACCACATTCCACCTTTATTAAATAACCTTGGATATTCTTTCCAGTTCTGACAGATCATACTTCTGAACATACATGTTCAGAGCACAATATCTCTGAATAGTTATTCTTTAAAAAAAACTTGTTTGGAGGCCTTTCTTTATGAATATCAAATGTCTTTGCTTACATTTCTTGCACAATTCTAACCCAAGAGAGAGTATGTCCATAAAGAAGCCCTGTCTTAGAGCTTTCTGGTCTTTAATCTGTCAACCAGGACATCCTTCCTTGATACTGTAGCATTCGAAGCTGCTACTCTGGATGCTTACTGGCCCTAGATTCTGAATCCAAGAGTAATTCACAATTTTTTATCTGAGCGTCAATTTGCCACAAGAGTGGGTATAAAATGTTAGATATTATAGTAGCAGAAATTAATTATGACAATATATTATTAAGCCAGATTCTTGTGTTGATGTGTTTTCTGTATTTGTATTTGTCTATTTTCCATTGACTCTCTAGAAAACTCATTAAGAAAAGAAATCTCTTTAGACTGACCTAGCCAACCCAGAATTAAATAGAAATCCTAAGACCAGCATCTATAAATCATATCTCATTTCACTGTTTTTCATATAACAGTGTTTTCAGGATTAGAAGTAGTAGCTTCCAAACTTGGTTGTGTAGGTTGCATTACTGTGCTATTTTAAGCAGACAGAAGGAACGATGTATGCATTTTAAAATGGTTTTAGCTGCAGTTTTACCCACAAAAAAATTTTTACCTTGGCAACTTTGGACCAGTCTACACATTAACGGGATGACATTGAAAAAGTTATTTACCCTCTTGGGTACTAAATTTCTTTAACTATAAAATGAGGGGGTGGATTGGATATTCTCTATGTTTCCTTCCAAATCTAAGGCTTTATTATTGTCTGTGACTTTATGGCCAGTTATGCCTAGGGCTATATAACAGAGAAAATTGCAGAACATGAAAAACTGTTAGGACTTAGCAAAGAAGGGAAATGACCATTCATCAGGAAACGGGGGAGTGTTAGAAAGCAGAGTGGAGCTCCCTGAGCAACTTAAGTCTGAAAAGAAAGTTAAATGTGGGCTTTTGCAGTCCTGTGGGATAAAAAAAATAATACTAGAATGCCATATTTTCCAAATTGCTGTACTGAAAGAGGATCCCTAGATAGGTTGCTTTCTAAAACAAGATGACACACACACACACACACACACACACACACACACACACACACACACACACACAAAGATACACATAAAACACCTGATAATCTGTTGTTTATTCTTGTATTTAATATGAAGTCTTCCCTTAGCATTTTCATCAAAGACAATTCTGAAAGTTAACAATATATATGTTAGTGACTACCTGTGGCATGCTAATTTTGTCCCTCACTTTCACCACCAGAAATACGTATCTTAGTTCTTTCAGACTGCTATAAGACAATGCAATTTACTAGTGGTTTTATAAACTGCAGCAATTTACTTATCATAGTTCCAACGTTAAGGTACCAGCAGATTTACTGTCTGAAGAGGCACAATTTCCCTGTGTCCACCAGAAGAGGGGGAAAGATCTCTTGAGTCTCTGTTATTTAAACCTCTTAATGCCATCACCATGGAGATCAGGAACCCAGCACAAGAATTTGAAGGATCACATTCATTCCAGTACATCCTCATGAAGTCATATGAGTGTGATTCTGTGTGAAGAAGAGCTTGAAAGCTGATGTGAAGTCCCACAAATTCTATTAGTGATAATATGAGAAAATGAGACATTCATCTTCATTATTAGACTAAATCATGATATAGTCATCCAAAATAATCTGTTGCAGCATCTAAGGCCATATCAGGACTTCACCTTTCTACTAAAGAAAAAGTCTCAAAGTGTACAGCATACCTTGGAAACTTTCAGGAAAAAAAAAAAAAAGCTTCAGACTTGAGCCCAAATCTTTTGACACTAATCAAAATGCAGGAAATTGCAAGATGGTGTGTGAAGCTCTGGTAAGCCCCCTTTGAATAAAGGAAGTTCAATAATTGTAACATTAAAATGTTAAGTACAGTACATGAGTACATGTCATACTTGGTTGCTGGATTTTAACTCGATTTGTTATATGATATATCTTTGCAATTCTCCTCTTCTTCTAAAACAGTTTCTTGAACACAAATAATTCACAAGCAACTATCTGAGAAATGGTTACACAATATCAATCCATTTTATTTGTAACCTAATCACTTCTGATTGTGACAGACTACTGAAATGCTGGGCTTCTGTGAGCACCAAACAGAAAAGTGTCTACAGTGAGGGGGCTGGTGAAGAGAAGGAGCAAGCATTTTACATACATACATTCCTTCCAGCTTAGGAAGTTTCAGGAGGGGCTTCTTCAGTAGATAAGGCAAGATAAGCACTCTGCTTACACAGTTTGGCATTTTATTTAACTAACACCTGCAGAGTGCTTACTATGTGCCAGGCCCTGCAATGCTTTATAAATGTTAGTTCTTGATTTTTTTTCATAAGAACCTCACAAAATAGACAATATTCTCATGATCATTTCAAGGAACTGAGGTGGAGGAGTTCAGCTACTTGTTTGAGGCCCACACCTAACAAGCAGCAGATCTCAGGGTGTCTGCTTCTCTGAAAGGAGCTCATTATTTAAAGAGGGGGTTGGGTTACCAAATGCTCTGGATGACCAAGGCCCCTCAGCATGTCACTTCTCCACTGTGAAAGCACCATTCTTACCTTCTGGAGCTTCCATCTCTGTAGTCTAGTGATAGTTTCCCAGGCTGCACCTCCCCTCTCGGATATCCTTTGGATAGAAGATATGATAAAATTAACATGAAAGGATTTTAAGGATAATCTCTAGAATAACTTTTTTTGACAAGTTGAGGCTGGTGATCTAAATTTAGAAGAAAATGACAAGATGTTAGAGATTTTTTCTAATTGGATCTGAGCTCCTAACCACTTTTATCATTTGTATAAAACCATCTTTGGTTTTGTGTTTGTAGACTGATATGAATGAGTTCTCATGGGCTTTAAAGAATAAAAGATGCCCATTCCTATAAATATGTTGCCAAAGGACATTAGCAAGTGCCATCTAAGCAATCCAAAGAAGCAATATAAGAAGACTTGCTTAGGGCCACTAAGGTGGCTGAGCAGGCAAACCCTGACAACCTGGGTTCTATTACTAAGATCGCCATGGTGAAAGGAGAGAACAGACTCCAGCAAGTTGTCCTCTCATCTACACACACACTCGCACACACATAAAAGAAATAAATGTAACAAAAAGGAATTTTTAAAAAAAGAAATTGTGCTTGAAGGGTTGTTTGCCATAGCAAAATCTTTAAAGAGGGCTATTCACCCATGAGCAGACAAACACTCATGCAATGGAACACAAGGTAATCATTAAAAAGAATAAGGTATACCCATCCATCTGTATTTACATTATACATATATATATATATATATATATATATATATATATACATAGTGTGTGTGTAAGCAAAATCCACTCATAGTATTATATTCATATGTATCACACAAGATCACACAGCAATATTTGTTTTGTAGCTCTATAACATTCAGTCATGTTCAGACTCATATAGGGAAAGTCCACAAACCACTTAGAATGTGTGCTAGAGAATGTTCTGAAGGCAAGGGTGGTGAAAAGGAAATCAATTTTTACTTTACAGCCTTCCACTTGCTTTTGGTGGGTAAGACTCACCAAAGCACAGACAAGCATATGGAAACTATTAAATGATTGGACAGAGACTGGGAAATAATCCACTATAAATAAGCTGTATATTAGTTTGACAATCTGAGTCATGATGCATATTACATATTACTTTACTCACCAATTCATTCATAACTATGTATAAATTACTGTGCTAGTTTTATCAGGCTTCTTTTGTGCTAATGTTGTAGATTTGGAGGTTTAATGTTCATTAAGTCTTAAAGAGAGAGGAAACTGTCCTCCAAAGACTGGCAAGTCAAGAGTTAGTGTAGTTATTTTATTCTTATCTATCCCTTTTAGAAACATATATACACATTTACATGGACCATCACCATATCTCATGCTGTTAAAATAAAAATTTTGTATATTTAACCTGGAGTACATAAGGAAGCCAGGAAACTAAAAATAGGTCATTGGAAAGTGGATGTCTTGAGGGAAGGCAGACAGTAAAACACAGGCAAAATGAAAATAGAGAAGGGGACATTTGGGGTAGAAGGCTTCAAGCATACAGCAGGGTAGAGAATGGGAAATGAAGTGTTAATGGAATTCTTAACCAAAATGAATGGTTCATGGAAAAGCTATATAGAAACTTACAATCTTCCAACGCCCAAAAAAAAATCAGTTAGAGGGGACAATAGAACACAGGCAGCATAAAAGGAGAAAAGGGATGTATTGGTGGCTAAAGGTTTAAGAAAGGATAGGGTGTATTGAGAGAGAGAAGGTAAGGGATAGAAAAACCCAAATTAAGAACATATGAGGAAGTCTCATGGAAATCCACTAGTTTGCAAGCTAACTGCAAAATATAAAAATATTTTTTAAAGGGTATTTTGAGCAGAAGTATTCTGCATGGGTGTATAACGTTGCTCCCAGAAAATATGGGTTATTAAACTCTCAGTGCCAGGCATGATATAGATACATCCCTAAAAGTTATTGTTTAGAGAGGCCCCAGAGACATCCAAAATAACACAGGCCATTGCCATTGCTCTTGAATTCCTACCATAACTAGACAATAAAAGCCTATTGCTGAAGACATGACTCACTTTATATGTGGGACATAGTGAACTCCACCTTGAACTGACCAGGAAACATTCTCCTTGATACATAGTGCTTCATAGTGCCGGAAGGTTCTATGTAGGCTGCTGGAGAAGAAAAGATATCAGGGGTTTTACCCAGCACTGGACCCTGCAAACTGCAATGCTGAATTGCTGCTGAGATGTGCCCACCGGGGCAATATTGGCATGATGGCTATGGGGACAACCAACTGCATTTGCTTTAAGATGAGGCCTGCGCCACAGAACATTCGTGTATAACACGGCAAAACTTAGTCAAAAGCTCATGACGTGGGAGATCACAGGCCCTAGCGAAGAACATACTGTTGTTTTGCTTAATGCCCATGCTATCAAACTACATTGTAATATTTATGTATATAACCAATGATATGTGCTGTTCTCAACTTTTATCAAAGAAGCTTCCTTTTGCTGTGAGAAGCAATTAATGCAAACTAAAAACTGGTTAAAATGATAAGTATGAATAACTACCAATATACATTAGTTTTTTTGGGGGGGTGATTTTTTTATTTTGATTTGTTTTGTTTATTGGACATGTCTCACTATGCATCTCAGGCTAGCCCAGAACTTACTTACTAAGTAGACCACACTGGCCTTGGACTCACAGAGATCCTACTTCTGCCTCCCAATTACTGGAATTAGAGGTACAAACCACCATGCCTGACTATATATATTTTTTTTCCCACATGTTTGAGTATTTTGTCTGCATGTACATATAACATATTCATGCAGTGCCTGATTAGGCCAGAAATTGGTATTGGATCCCAATTGGTTTATAGAAGGTTGTGACTTGCCTTGTGTGTCCTGAGCCATCTCTCCAATACCTCTAAATTCTTTTTGGTCAACTCCTCACTCCAAGTATACAAACAAAACATGAATCTTTAAAAAAATCCACCCTTACATTGCACAAGGTACTTGGACATTTCCTGATTTATTATAGTAGCTATCTTTTAAAAAAAATTGGTCATGGCTTCAGAATGGATTGTGCCATTTATAGAACATGCCAGATTTTAAAACACACAGACAAAAGCTCCCATACACATCAAATAAAGAGCCAAAATGTTAACTAAATTGAAAACATGCTTTAGTTTAGTTTTTCATTAGTTATAAATTTCATATTGTTCCTCCCAGTTTTAGTAACTTGTACTCTTGAACAGGGTAGAAATTCCCGTCCTGTGGTTGGATGACATCTGGCCAGAGCAATAGGATGTGTGGTAAGACAGAAACCAGAACAGCTGGAAATCTGGGAGTTGAGACTGTCTTCACCAATATTGAATAGATTTCGGTCACCTATTTGACATTATATTATGTACTATATTAAACTCACATTTTCAGTCTCTCAGAAGACAGCTTGTATTTTGTAGTTGTAAAAGAATTTTTATGTTGTTTAATGATATGAGTTAATTTTAAACAAGGGTTTATGAAATGTGAGATGCTGTGAGGAAAATGAGGATCAATTTTTGCTTCCCTAGAGGAAGTATGGTGCTTTTAATACTTGATGCTAATAAATGGTCTATAATTCTTTCATAAGTTAAAAAAAAGAAACTTTGGGTTGAATAAGTGGGGAACTTTTTTGGTGTGTGAAAACTAAATTGTACACAACATGAATAACAGTTATGCCAATTAGATCCTTGCTTGTAGCAAACATATTTATCTTTAGAAAAGGTGCTAGTTGTGGGGTATCATATTATTCATTATTAACTTTGTGTGTGATAGAAATTCAAAGTAGTGGTGGCTTAACTATGATAATGTTTACCTGTCTTATGAAAGCCTAGAGGGAGGAGTCACTGAACTGGCCTGTTTTCATGATGTAAAAAGACTAGGGCCCTTTTCTGCAAGCTCCTGGGATTCTGGCAAATTCATACAGTATCTAAGGAACTGGAGAAAGAAAGAGAGGAGTAACCACATTTCCCCGTTCTTTAAGGCTATGTCCAGGAAATCACATATAGCACTTATTTTTTAGCCAATTGTTATGGTTTGAGATGGCCCTCATAGGCTTATGTGTTTGAACAGTTCATCCCCAGTTGGTGATGCTGTTTTGGGAGGATGTGGAACCTTGGAATTAGGTCATTGGGCTTAGCTGGCAGACCTAGAGCTACAGAGGTAGGGCTAGAGCACAACTGCCACCTTGGTTTCAGTCAGTAGCAGATCTTGAGGCTTCTTGATTGCTTCCTTATGTAAATATGTATGACAAATATATAAAAATAATATATTTTATATACAAATTTACAGATACTATATATTTCATTTAATATGTGTTACATATAAATATATAAATTTATATTTATATAAATTTAGTATAGAGTTCTGACTTTATACAATTGTATAAGTTGATTAACAAAGCATATTTGGAGTCAGAGCCTAGGCCTGACACCTAGGAGAAATGATGGGTGTGCAGAGAGGGAACAAGTACTAACTGAACTCTGTAAGGATAAGCCTTGGACCTCTGAAGAGAAAATCAGTCTTACCACTTCCAATCCTACTGATGAAGGTATATGTCCCATAGGAGAATTATCATAGCAACAGTGCATTCATTTAAAATGATAAATCACATCATTTTTTTCTTCTTTACTACTTCCAAGTGCTTCCTAAAATACCAACTCTTAACTGTGGTTTAGAAGACTGCACAGGATCTGACCCCTGTCACTCTCAAAGCAACTTGGTGACCATGCAAAAACATCTGCCTTCCCATCTGCTCTCAGAAATCAAGGAATTCCTACCAAATGCCTCTTCACAAGCTGTAACATCTACTTTCAACATTCTTTACTCGATCCACAAATCCCTAGCTCTTGTATTCAGATGGTAGTTCAAATGTCAACTCCTCTAGGACCTTTTCTGACCACGTGATCTAAAAAACAAAAATTGTAAGTCCTCACACTCTAACACTCTTTTGAATAACTCTGTTTTAGCAATTCTTACCACCATCATAGATTACCAAGGTTAGTAGGTAGGTCAGTAGTAGAGTGCTTGCCTAGCATGAGAGAGCCCTTGTGTTCAAACCCTAAACCTGGGGAAGAAAGAACAGATGAAAGAACAAAGGAAGGAAGGAAGGAAGGGAGGGAGGGAGGGAGGGAGGGAGAGAGGGAGGGAGGGAGGGAGGAAGGAAGAAGGGAGGAAGGAAGAAAGGAAAGAAGGAAGGAATTCTTTCGTTTGCTTGTTTTGATTATTTTCTCTTTCCACAATCACTATCAAGATACGGGTTAACAAAAAGGATTTTCTTATTTCTCTGCCTAGTACATTAGGTTATTCAATAAGAATTTGTCAAGATAATAAACACATATATGGATTTTCATTCGAGTTCTGTTCCACTATTACAAGGTGTGGTGGTTTGAATGAGAAATATCCCACATAGCCACAGGTATTTGAACACTTGGTCTCTAATGGTGGAACTGTTTGAGGAAGTTTAGGAAGTATGGCTTTGCTGGAGGAAGTATTGTCACAGTGGACTTGCTTCACTTTGTGCTTATGTTTAAAGATGTGAGATCCTAGCTGCCTGCTCCTGGGGCCATGCCTGCCTGCTGCCATGCCTCCCCACCATGATGGACTCTTATCCCTCTGGAATCATAAAGCCCAAATAAACTCTTCCTTCTATAAGTTGCCTTGGTTGTATGTAGTGTTTGATCACAACAACAGAAAAGTAACTAATACACAAGGTAACATAAAGGACATGATTTGATGGGCCCCATAAGTTCTTCTTTTCCTCTTCAGCATACGGCAGTCTAGGAATATTATGTTTGATGGCAGCAAAATTACCATCCTTGCCTTTGTGTTCAGATGACCATCTCTGCATGTTCTTTTTCTTTCTTGCTCTTTCAAGAACACACCATTCCATTTAAGATTCACTATAAACCCAGAATGATTTCATATTGAAATTCCTTGCTGTATGTGAAAAGACTATTTTCAACATGATGATACATTCACATCTGCCCAGGATTATGAACTGAGCAATTCAACTCATCACTGAGCTAATGAAAGCCTGTTTCTTAATGCAATTATATCCCTTACTGATGAGATTCTGTTCTTGGAACTATTAGAACCACTAGTTAATGCTACATGCCTCAAGAAACACTGTATAAACATTAGGTAATACGGAAAAGAGAATTTCTACATTCCACCCCAATAATAGAAGGGTGACAGCTGAAATATGGAAAATAATCATTTCCAGAGTAAAGAATTAGGAATTTATTTTTCTAAGCTGCCAGTGTCTCCCTTGGGAGTAGTGAATTCCTTATATGCCTAGGCAGTGTGGTAAATTTTCTGGGTGTGTGTGGCAGATTTTTTATAATGTTGGTTATCAATAACTGGTTGGAGAAATGACTTTTACATATGCATTTGATATTAAAAGGATTTAGCAGAAAATCATTCCACATCATTGTTGGGAGACATTTGGAAAAATCAAGCTTGTTGGATCAGTTGCTATGGTAGAAATTTAAAGACAAGTGCAAAGGGGAAACTTGGAAGCTCTTGGGAAGAGCTGAGATATTATGTCCACTCTTTATTTTTAGAGAAGTTATTTGGAGATAAGACAACTATTCCAAGAACTGTACAGAGTTAGAAGTGAAGGCAAAAGTCTGTCAACTTGACTTAATTAAAAAACACCTGATAGGTTAGTAAAGCACATGTCTCAGTGTCTTTGTGATGGTGCTTCCAGAGACAACTCGATCAAGAGGGTTTTGTCCTGGCGAATGGATTGGTTCCTTGATAGCATTACTGGGATGTGGTAAAAGATAAGAGGTGGGGCCTACTTGAAGGTCTCTGGGGCGGGTCTGTCCTTGGGGTATCTTGCCCTAGCTCTTTCTCATATTCCTTTTTCTTTGCTTCCTGGATGTCATGATGATACTTTATTCTGCCATGCCCTACACACCATGATAAATTGATGCCTGTGAAACCATGAGCCAAAAAAATTATTCATCTTCTTAATTTTTTATGATAGATATTTTTATCATATTAACAAATTTCCTAGCCCATGGTACAAATGGGTCCCTTTCTTTAGACAAATACACATAACCAACAAAGCTGTGGGGCTTTTAACAGAAAAACATGGCTGCTAAAGCATGGCTTCCTACTGGGAGTCATATTTACAGAATCTAACAGACTGCTAGTGACATTAAAACCTTTTCCCTTCACGTGACTTCTGGTCATGGTTTTGACCACAAAAATAGAAAACAAACTAAGACAACACCTTACTGAGACTTGGTCACAAAGAAATAGAAAACCTAAACAAATCAATGAGTAGTAAAATTGATTTTATAATATATAACAACTGTTAAAAGAACACATCAACAACAGGTGAGTTCACTGCTGAATTCAAATATTTAAATAAAAGCTAACAGAAATGATCAAATTATCCCAAAATTTGAGGAATAAGAAATTCTTTCAAATTCAGTTTACATGGAAGAATACATATATACACACAACAACCTACAAGCTAACCATTCTTCATTAACATCAAAACAAAATCCTCAACAAAATAGTAGCAAAGGACTCCAAAAGCACATCAACAAAAATACTCACTGTGATCAGTGGGATACATCCCAAGGACCTAAGGATGGTTAGTTTGCAAATTAATAAATGTTATGTATTACATCAATATAATGAAGTTTTAAACACATGCTCATCTTAACAGATGCAGAAAAGTATTTGACACAAGTTCAACAATTCGATCCATGCCCCAGTTGCAGGCCAGCAGGGAAGATTCCTGTTGGCAGGCTTCTCTACCGACAACCCCCATTAGACCCTGCAATCTACAAGACCCACTCCCTACCCCAAACTAACCCATCCCTCTGTGACCTCAGCAGCTTCCTGAGAACAGAATCTGCCAGCTCTGATGGGACCAAGAGGTGAGTGAATCTTCTACCACCCAGAGAGTCCTACCTCTAGGACCTAGCCCCTGAGGCACAACCCATGCCTCCCACCCCCACCCCCACCCATTGCTGCCCCAATTGCAAGCCAGAAGGGAAGACTCCTGTGGAGAGGCTTCCCCCACAAACACCCCCATCTGACCTTGCAGTCTACAAAACCCACTCTCTACCCCAAACTCATCCCATGCCCCTGAGACTTCAGCGGCTTCCTGAGACACAGAATCCACCAGCTCCAATTAGACCAAGAGCTATGATTGGACCAAGAGTGGCCCCCTGAGACACAGGCACAGCAAGCACATATTAGACCAAGAGCAGCTCCCTCAGACACAGATATCTCTTGTACCTACTGGAGGAAGAGATGGGTAGACAACAGTGCAAAAGTACATACAACAACATAAAGAGCAATATAGCACCATCAGAACCTAGAAGTTCTACAACAGCAAGACCTGAACTTCACAATGTAGAAGCAGCAGAAGAAAGTGACCTTAAAAATAACTTTATAAAGATGAAAAGGGCCTTTGAAGAGGAAATGAAAAATTCCCTTAAAGGAGTTGAGGAAAAGACAAACAAAAAATTGGAATAAATCAATAAATCCCTTAAAGAAAGCCAAGAAAAAGCAATCAGACAGGTGAAGGAAACAGTTCAAGACCTAAAAATTGAAATAGAAACAATGAAGAAGATACAAACTGAGGGAATGCTGGAAATAGAAAATCTGAGTAAGTGAACAGGAACTACAAATGCAAACATAACCAACAGAATACAAGAGATGGAAGAGAGAATCTCTGGCGTGGAGGATAAAATATAAAGTAAATAGATTTGTCAGTCAAAGAAAACACTAAAGCCAAAAAAGTCCTAACACAAAACGTGCAGGAAATCTGGGATACCATGAAAAGGCCAAACCTAAGAATAATAGGAATAGAAGAAGGAGAAGAATACCAACTCAAAGGCACAGAAAATATATTCAACAAAATCATAGAAGAAAACTTTCCCAACTTAAAGAAGGAAATACCTATAGTGATAAAAGAAGCTTATAGAACACCAAATAAGACTAGACCCCCCCAAAAAAAAATCCCCTCACCACACAATAATCCAACCATTAAACATACAGAATAAAGAAAGAATATTAAGAGCAGCAAAGGAAAAAGGCCAAGTGACTTACAAAGGCAGAGCCATCAGAATAACACCTGACTTCTCAATGGAGACTCTGAAAGTCAGAAGATCCTGAGACCATGGATGCAAGCCCAAAATTCTATACCTAGCAAAACTTTCAATTACCATAGACGGAGTACACAAGACATTCCAAGTCGAAACCAGATTTAAACAATATCTCTCCACAAATCCAGCCCTACAGAAAGCACCAGAAGGAAAATTCCAACCTAAGGAATTGCTACTAAAACACAGGCAATAGATAACCCCACAGCAGCAAATCCCAAAGCAGGGAAATACACACACACACACACACACACACACACACTATCAGCAAAAGATAGCAGGAATTAACAATCACTGGTCATTAATATCCCTTAATATCAATGGACTCAATTTGCCTATAAAAAGACACAGGCTAACAGAATGGATACGAAAACAGGATCCATCCTTCCACTGCTTACAAGAAACACACCTCAACTTCAAAGACAGACACTACCTAAAAGTAAAAGGCTGAGAAAAGGCTTTCCAACCAAATGGACTTAAAAAGCAAGTTAGTGTGGCTATCCTGATATCTAACAAAATATAATCAATCAAAAGAGATCAGGAAGGTCATTACATATTCATCACAGGAAGAATCCACCAACATGAAGTCTCAATTCTGAACATTTATGCCTCAAATACAAGGGCACCCACATATGTAAAAGAAACATTTAAAGCTTAAATCGCACATCAAACCCCACACACTAGTAGTGAAAGACTTCAACACCCCACTCTCATCAATGGACAGGTCTGCCAGACAGAAACTTAACAGAAAAATAAGGGATCTAACAGATGTTATGACTCAAATGGACTTAATCAATATCTACAGAACATTCCATCCTAACACAAAAGAAAATACCTTCTTTTCAGCACCCCATGGAACCTTCTCTAAAATCAACCACATACTCAGTCACAAAACAAATCTCATCAGAAACAAAAAAATTGGAATAACCTCCTGTATTTTATTAGACCACTATGGCTTAAAGTTAGATTTCAACAACAACAAAAATTACAGAAAGCTTACAATCTCATGGAAATTGAATAATGCTCAACTGAATCACCAATGGGTCAAGGAAGAAATAAAGAAATAAATTAAAGCATTCCTAGAATTCAATGAAAATGAATGTACAATATACCCAAATTTATGGGACACCATGAAAGTAGTGCTGAGAGGAAAATTCACAGCAACAAATGCCCACATAAAAATGTCGGAGAAATCTCACACTAGCGATTTAACTGCACACTTTAAAGCTCTAGAACAAAAAGAAGCAAACTCACCCAGGAGGAATAGACACCAGGAAATAATCAAGTTGAGGGCTGAAATCAATAAAATAGAAACAAAGAGAACAATACAAAGAATCAGTGAAACAAAGAGTTGATTCTTTGAGAAAATCAACAAGATAGACAAGCCCTTATCCAAAATAACCAAAAAGGCAAAGAGAGAATATCCAAAATAACAAAATAAGAAATGAAAAGGGAGACATAACAACAGACAACGAACAAATACAGAGAATTATCAGGTCATACTTCAAAAACCTGTACTCCACAAAATTGGAAAATCTGAAAGAAATGGAAAATTTTCTGAATAGTTACCACATACCAAAATTAAGTCAAGACCAGATTAAACAATTTAAATAGACCTATAACCCCTAAGGAAATAGAAACAGTCATTAAAAGTCTCCCAACCAAAAAAAGCCCAGAAGTAGATGGTTTCAACGCAGAATTCTACCAGAATTTCAAAGAAGAGTTAATACCAATACTCTTCAAATTGTTCCACACAATAGAAACAGTAGGAACATTACCAACTCTTTTTATGAGGCTACAGTTACCCTGATACCCAAACCACACAAAGATGCAACAAAGAAAGAGAATTACAGACCAATCTCCTTCCTGAACATAGATGCAAAAACTCTCAATAAAATATTGGCAAACTGAATCCAAGAACACATCAAAAAAATTATCCACCATGACCAAGTAGGCTTCAACCCAGAGATGCAAGGGTGGTTCAATGTATGAAAATCTGCCAATATAATACACCATATAAACAAACTCAAAGAAAAAACCATATGATCATCTCATTAGATGCTGAAAGAGCCTTTGACAAAATCCAACACTGCTTCATGCCAACAGCCAACATGAAATTAAATAGAGAGAAACTCAAAGCAATTCTACTAAAATCAGGAACAAGACAAAGGTGTCCATTGTCCCCATATCTATTCAATATAGTACTTTAATTTCTAGCTAGAGCAATAAGACAACAAAAGGAGATCAAGGGTATACAAATTGGAAAGGAAGAAGTCAAACTTTCACTATTTGCAGATGATATAATAGTATACATAAGTGACCCCAACAATTCTACCAGGGAACTCCTACAGCTGATAAACACCTTCAGTAATGTGGCAGGATACAAGATTAACTCAAAAATATCAGTAGCTCTCCTATATACAAATGATAAATTGGCTAAGAAAAAGATAATAGAAACATCACCCTTTACAATAGCCACTAATAATATAAAATACATTGGGGTATGTTAGGATCCTGCCCTCACTCTGACTCATATGCAGCTAGGGGTCTTGCATTTTACGTCATCAGGGGGTGTTGACGACTATGTTCACACCTTAAAAAGCAGGACATGGACCCCCACCCTCTCTCTCTGCTCTGCTCCCCACTTCCCTCCCCCAACAGGCCTAGCTCTCCTCTTTCCCTCCCCCCTCCCCCCTAATAAAGCTCTAAAAAGTACCACTGGGTTCTGTCATGACTGTGACCTTTCCACAAGGTAACCAGTGCAGCAAACAGTGCTGTTCAGCAGAACCATCATTTGGTGCCACAACTCAGATAGGAAATTCCACACACTGTCTGTCCAGGGTTGAGCGTTTGGAAGCCTATACCGAGGACCTGTGACTGCACGCCACCGCCACCGCCACCGCCACCACCACCTCCACCACCACCACTGTGTTGGGACCATGCTCGTGACCAGCGCCACTGTGTCTCCCCCCACCACACATGCTGCCAAGATTGTTAAGTTCCTCTGACGTTTCCCATGGCTGCAGCCTGAGCTATATTCCTCCCACCGGACGCTGGTGGGGGGAGGGCATTCCTCGGGCTGCACTGGCACCCACTCATTCTCTCTCCTGACGAGGAGGTCAATGCTGCTGGACCCCCAGGGGGTCCACGTGCTACAGATGCTCCCAGATTTTACTCCTCTCTTGACAAAGGTGGGAGTAACTTATGCTGATTCATAGATCCTTCTCCTACCTCAGGGACGCCTGTGACTGGAGTCTGATCCCGGTTCGTTATTTTAATTTTTTATTTTTCTCTCTCGGTGCTGTAACCATGTGACATAGGGGCAGACACCGGTAAATTTGGCTATTTCAACCCCGATATTTCATGGGAACTATCTAACTTCTGCCAGCAAACGGGCAAATGAAAAGAGTTACTATCCCCAACCTTTCTATCGAAGCTCTGAACCTCACCCCCACCCCCTCTCCACTTCTGATTGTTTCTCTGGCACGTGCAACCACTTCTGTCTATCTGACTTCTGCTTTCTGCTCTCCAGCATTGGGCAAGCTTTAACTCACCTCAACTCCTCCCACTCATTCTCAAGCTGCCCTGAGAGGCACAGATGGGTTTGAAAGTGGGCTAGGATACATGCAAACAGGTTTATGATCAGTTCACACTCTGCCTCTTGGCAGGTCTTCCTAAAGCTGTCCTCAAGGCAACAGACACCAAAAAATTCAAGACACAGCATAAAATCCATCTCTTGTCCCCCAGACCTCCCCAACATAGGACTAAAACTTAAGCATCTGGAGAGCAAGGCTCCTGACCCCAAAAGCAGAAATTTCAGCTGTGGCATTTAAGGTGTACCGGAGAGAGATAAAAAATAGGCCTGAAAACAAAACTGCCAAGTGTTGGCACGCGCTGTCTGACTGGCTCCCAAAAGCTGTTGGGTCCCTGTTTTAAGTGCAGGGAGGCAGGGAAGGCCACAACGGCTAATGTGTGCCCTTCCAGGCCATCAACTGAGCCTTGTTCAAAGTGCCACCTAGAAAGACAACTGGTCAGATGACTGGACCCAGGCACCAAGGGGCAGGGGGACAGAGAAAGACCTCCAGCAGACCTAGGCTTGGCCACAGGCTCATTTGCAGGGAACCCAGAATGCAGCAGAATCACTAACCCAGTCCTGGGAGTTTGGGGATCTCACCTCTCCTCGTTTCCCTATTGTCAGAGTAGGGAGGACAGCCTTATCCTCCCCTCCCAGATTTAATTGTACTTTCAGGGTTACTTAATGGGAAAAGATTTTCCAGCTAAGATAGGAGCTTTCATTTCATTGCTCCCTCCATGTGCCTCACTCCAGACCTGTCAGAAGTGCTTCTCTTCCTCATGCACACAGACAGGGCCCTGATCTCTGCCTTGTCCCTAATTCCAAAAGAGTGAGTTCTCACCCCACAAGCTTTTCTCTTCCCAGTTCCCTCTTCTAACTAACTGCTCAGCTAATGGTACAGAACTACCACAGAACTGGAGTCCAGAGATCATCAAGTAAGAAACTGTAACAGCTAAAAGACATTTACTCCCCCAGACCCAAAAGTGTCTGGGCTCTGCAAAAACAGACTTTAATATAACCATCTATTATTGTTAAATGCTCTCAATAATTGATCATCAGTCTCCTGGATGCTAAACTAGTAAAGGAAACAGGTGCCTTAAATGAGCTGTCTCTGATAAAGCTTATCTCAGGTTATGAAAATTAAAAACATGTTCCAATCTCTCTGTCTCTCCCATTAACACTAACCAATATAAGAAGAGTATTAAACACTACAAATGGTCACTGATTTTCTCATGGCTGCTTCTTAACATGTTCAAAATTTTCCCAAGCTCCAGAAACCAGCTTAAATCCATCTGGACAGGTCAGATCTACTTCTGTCTCACCAGCATCCTATCAGATACAAAAGCGGCTAGAGTGCCAAGCCAAGAGGGATGGACGGCTCCAGGGCAGCAGAACAGGCCACCATCCCAGTCGACCTCGGAAGGTCCCCTTGCCTACCCCCCAAGAGCCAACTGATGCCCACCAAGTGAGCTGGAAGCAGTTTTTCCGGGAAAAATGATGCCCCTATTCATATTCACTCTTTTTTATATAATAAGCAAAAAGTCTAGAATGTTAGGATTCTGCCCTCACTCCAGTACATGAGCAGCTCAGGGACTTGCGTCTTACACCATCAGGGGGCGCTGGCAGCTATGTACACACCTTAAAAAGCCTGATGCAGACCCCCACCCTCTCTTTCTGCCCCCTGCTTCCCTCCCCCTCCAGCCCTGGCTCTCCTCCTCCCTTTCCCCACCTTTCCCTCCTAATAAAGCTCTAAAAAGTACCACTGGGTTCTGTCATGACCGTGACCTTTCCACTAGATAACCAATTCCACAACCACTGCCATTTATCAGAACCATCAGGGTAACTCTAAGTAAGTAAGTGAAATACCTGCATGACAAGAACTTTAAGTCTCTGAAGAAAGAAACTGAAGAAGATATCAGAAAATGCAAAGCTCCCACATGCTCTTGGATAGGTAGGATCAACATAGTAAAAATGGCAATCTTATGAAAAGCAATCTACAGATTCAGTGCAACCCCCATCAAAATCTCAACACAATTCTTCATAAACCTGGAAAGAACAATACTCAACTTCATATGAAAAAAAAAAAAAGGATAGCTAAAACAATCCTGTACAATAAAGCAACTTCTGGAGGCATCACCATCCCTGACCTCAAGCTCTACTATAGTGCTATAGTAATAAAAAATAGCTTGGTATTGGCATAAAAACCGACATGTGGACAAATGGAATTGAACTGAAGACCCTGACATTAATCCACACACCTATGAGTACCTGATTTTTGACAAAAAAGCTAAAACTGTACAATGGAAAAAAAGAAAGCATCTTCAACAAATGGTGCTGGCATAACTGGATGTAAACATGTAGAAGATTGCAAATACATCCATATCCATCAGCATGCACAAAATTCAAATCCAAGTGGATCAAAGACCTCAACATAGATCCAATTACACTGAGCCTGATAGAAGAGAAAGTAGGAAGTAGCTTTGAACACATTGGCACAGGAGACCACTTCCTAAATATAATACCAGTAGCACAGACACTGAGAGCAACAATTAATAAATGGGACCTCCTGAAACTGAGAAGCGTTTGTAGGGCAAAGGACACAGTCAATAAGACAAAACTACAGCCTACCAAATGGAAAAATATCTTCACTAACCCTACATCTGACAGAGGGCTGATCTCTAAAATATATAAAGAATTCAAGAAACTAGACATCAAAATACCAAATAATCCAATTACAAATGGGCTACAGAGCTAAACAGAGAATTCTCAACAGAAGACTCTCAAATGGCCAAAAGACTTTAAGGAATTGCTCAACATCCTTAGTCATCAGAGAAATGCAAATTAAAATGACTCTGAGATACTATCTTACACCTGTCAGAATGGCTAAGATCAAAAACACTGATAAGAGCTTATGTTGGAGAGTATGTGGAGCAAGGGGAACACTCCCACACTGCTGGTGGGAGTGCAAACTTGTACAGCCACTTTGGAAATCAGTATGACGATTTCTCAGAAAATTGGGAATTAATCTTTCTCAAAATCCAGCTATACCACTCTTGGGTATATACCAAATGAATGCTCAATCATACCACAAGGACACATGCTCAACTATGTTTATAGCAACATTATTCATAATAGCCAGAACATGGAAACAACTTAGATGCCCCTCAACCGAAGAATGGATTAGGAAAACGTGGTACATATACACAATGGAGTACTACTCAGCAGTGAAGAACAATGACACCATGAAATTTGCAGGCAAATGGATGGAACTACAAACATCATCCTGAGTGAGGTAACCCAGACTCAGAAAGACAAACATAGTATGTGCTCACTCATAAGTGGATACTAGATGTAAAGCAAAGGTTAACCAGACTACAACCCACAGCTCCAGAGAAGCTAACTAACAAGGAGGACCCTAAGAGTAACATATAAATCACCCTGGGAAGGGGAACTAGGTAAGATCTCCATGAGTAAACTGGGGGTGGAGGGGGGCAATAGAGGGGAGGGGATGGGGCTGAGAACATAAGGGAATGGGATGGTTGTGCTGGAACAGGAATGGAGTGGGAGAGCACTGAAAGAGATACGATGATAGAGGGAGACATCCTGGGGATAGGGAGAAACTGTGTGCTGGGGAAGTTCCCAGGAATCCCCAAGGATGACACAGCTTAGACACTAGCAATAGTGGACAGGGTGTCTGAACTGGCTTACCTTAGTAATCAGATCAATGAATATCCTGTCATCATAGAGCCTTTCTCTAGTAACTGATGGAAGCAGATGCAGAGATCCACAGCCAAACACCAGGCCGAGCTCCAGGAATCCAGCCGAAGAGAGAGAAGAGGGATTCTATGAGCAATGGGCATCAAGATCATGATGGGGAAACCTGCAGAGACAACCAAACTGAACTAGTGGGAACTCATGAACTTTAGACCAACAGCTGTGGAGCCTCCATGGGACTGGACTAGGCCTTCTGCATAATTGAGATAGCTGTGTAGCTTGATCTGCTTAAGGGTCCCCCTGGCAGTAGAATCAGGACCCATCCCTGGTGCGTGACCTGGCTTTTTGGAGCCCACTACCTATGAGGGGACACCTTGCATAGCCTTGGTGCAGGGGGAGGGGCTTGGACCTGCCTCCGTTCAATGTACCAGTCTCTGCTGGCTCCCCATGGGAGGCCTTACCTTGTCTGAGGAGGGAATGGGGGTGGATGGGGGGTAAGGCTGGGGGTGGGAGGAGAGAAGAGAGGGGCATCTGTGGTTGGTATGTAAAATGAATAAAAAATTTCTTAAGAATTCACTAATTCACAATAAAAATCCTGAACAAGTTAGGTATTGAAGAAAAATATTTCCACATAATAAACACCACAGTTAACATCATGCCAAATGAAGAAAAGCTAAATTCTTTCTCTCTAAGCTCGGAAACAAGATAAAACAAACCACCCTCACCATTTATCCAACCTAGTATTGAAAGTCCTTAACCAGAAGAGTAAGGCAATAGAAATAAGCAAAGAACATCTCAGTGGTGATGGAATCCACCAAATTGTCACTGCTTGAATATGACATGGACTTTACATACAACAAACTATAAGGACTCCTCCAAAAACCAGTTTGAACAAGTAAATCTGGGAAAGTTTCAACATACAGACATCAGTAATGGTTTTACATACCAATAGCAAATATCTGAAAAAACAAATCAGTATTTGCAATAGCTTAAAAAATACTCAGAACTAAATTTAACCATTAGTATTTATCATCTGATGAATTTATGTGATGTATGTACACAATGAGATAGTATTCAGCCATTAAAATTTTGGACTAGTATAGTGGGATTTAAGAGGCATTATATTTAATGAAATAAGCCAGAAGAAATAGTACTGCATGATCTTACTCATAGGTGGGATTTTTTAAAGTTGATCTCATAGAATTGAGTATTAAATGCTGGCTATCAGATGCTGAGAAATGTCGGAGGTAGGAAGGGATAAGGACTGTTGATCAATGAGTACTAACTCACAGCTAGATAGGAGAAATAAGGTCACAGTAGGGTGACTTTAGATAATGTACTGTATAATTCAAAACAACTGGAAGAACTTTGAATGCAAATTCAAAACAACTGGAAGAACTTTGAATGCTTTCTTCACAAAGAAATGATAACTGTTTGAAGCGATTAGCATGCTAACCTTGATTTGGACATTATAAAATGGAACACCATAGGGTACCTCATAAATACATACAAGTAAAAATAACAAATTAATAAATACCAAATCCCAAATACTAGTTGCCAGGGACTGAGGGAAAATGTCTACATTTATTCTGAATCTTACAGAGACAAATTTTTTTTTTTGGTATAATATACTGGTTAGAAGAATTCTGTCACCATAATTCGGAAATTAGGATCCAGAAACAGGCCAGCTCCCACCTCTTACAGGGTTTCTATGAGAAGGAGAGAAGAAGAAGTAATTTGTAAATAGAAAGATAGTGGATATGAGACAGACAGAAACACAGGATAACATCAGGAGGACCTGAATCAAAATCCTTCGGCCCCTTCTGTCTCTTCAAACGGGCTTTTTATAACAATGCCAAAGGGTAGGGTAAAAGACCACCCTCTTGCTAGATCAAAGCAAGCCAAATGCAGACCCTTCCAAACACCTGATAACCACACCCATGGTCAAGCCCTCCCCTTAGGCAGCCCTGCTGGGTAAAGCAAGCTCAGATCTCACTAGGAAAACTCTGTGGGCTCCCACACTATGCTCTCCTGGTCCCATGAGAAAAAAAAAACTCAACAAACACCACAGTTCTTCCTTCCCTCTTTGGTGGCCCTATACCTTGAACTTGTAATTGTCAGAGAACCATCCAATGAGGGTTAAAATGTTATCCTTGATCATAAAGTTTAACAAGTATGGCCAACACCTACAGTTTGGGGCTAGAGGGATGGATCCACAGGTAAAGAACTTGTTATACCAGTGTGGGGACTGATTGGAGTTCAGATGCCCAGGACCCACACATAAGATCAGTGGGTGTAGTAATCTCAGCACATGGAGACTGAGACAGGAAATCCCTGGAGCAGGGACAGACACAGGGGATCCCAGAAACAAGATGTCTAACTGGACAAGCTGAAATAGAGAGTTCTGGCTTCAGCAAGAGACCCAACCTCAATATATAAGGTGTAGAGAAATGCAACTTCAGACCTCCACATGCACCACTGCACATGCATGCACCCACATGCAAATAAACATGCATACATACATGCACATTCACAAAAGAAAGCTCAAATTAATGAGCCTATGTAGCTAGAGTTTTTCTGCTCCTGCCTGGCCCACAGTCAGGACAAATCTCTCTAACCTGCCCGTCCTGCAGCAGCTCAGACCCAACCAAGTAAACACAGAGACTTATATTGCTTACAGACTGTATGGCCATGGCAGGCTTCTTGCTAACTGTTCTTATATCTTAAATTAATCCATTTCTATAAGTCTATACCATGCCACCAGCTCATGGCTTACCGGCATCTTCACATGCTTCTTGTCATGGCAGGGGCTAGCAATGTCTCCCCCCCCCCCACTCCTGTTTTCTCTATTCTCCTCTCTGTTAGTCCCGCCTATACTTCCTGCCTGGCCACTGGCCAATCAGTGTTTTATTTATTGACCAATCAGAGCAATTTGACATACAGACCATCCCACAACAAGCCTACCTTATTTCTATATAACTCTGAATCCTCAGCACTCCTGGATATGAATCAACATATGGAAGACTGAACAGTGTGGATGAAATGATGCAACTGATTAACTAGATTCAGAAATCCAAAAGATGTTCTCCACAATGGAGCTTTAGAGATATCCTGTAACCTATTAGGAGACTGGGGCTAGATGTGAGTAAGTTACAAGTGGTCCAGTGGCCCTCGGTAAATCACAACTGTAATATTCTGTATTTTCTGATTTCAATTAATTCTCTTCTCCCCTCCCTCATTCTTCATGTCATCCCCCAAGCCCAAAGGGCCTCAAAAAATTTATGACAAAACATACAAGAGTTTGCAAATTTTTTCCAAGGACTTGTATGATGGAGAGATTTTACTCACAAACCCCTCTTAGAAAGGGAGCTGGGCCGGGCAGTGGAGGCTCTTGTCTTTAATTCCAGCAATCAGGAGGCAGAGGCAGATGGATGTCTGTGAGTGTGAGGCCAGCCTGATCTACAGAGCAAGTTCTACGACAGGCTCCAAAGCTACACAGAGAAACCCTGTCTCAAAAACTGAAAAAGAGAGAGAGAGAGAGAGAGAGAGAGAGAGAGAGAGAGAGAGGGAGGGAGGGAGGGAGGGAGGGAGGGAGGGAGGGAGGGAGGGAGGGAGGGAGGGAGGGAGGGAGGGAGGGAGGGAGGGAGGAAGGAAGAAAGAAAGAAAGAAAGAAAGAAAGAAAGAAAGAAAGAAAGAAAGAAAGAAAGAAAGGGAGCTGCGTTTGTTGGAAAATTTCTTTGATAATTGTTTAAAGATAGAAGCTTCTAGTTGAGGAATTCAGGTTTTATCTGGCTTGTCCATGAAGGAGGCAAGCAGATGGTTTTGTTGGTTGCCCCAGAGGGAACAGGAAAAAAATGAAAGAAGCAAAATGAGAAAAAGAGAAGTGACTTCCTGGAAGGCCTGTCCCTTTAGCAGCATTGAAACTCAAGCTTCCGATTGTGCCTCTGGAAATCTTCAAACCATATGTAAATAATGACAAACAAGAAAGTATTAGTATTTAAGATCTCTTCTAGCTTTTTGCAAACAACCTGAGGAGCAATACTTGTTCTAAATTATTAGCTGAATCAGCCATAGTGCTGCTATTCCCCTCTCCTTCCTGGACTTGACACTCAATCAGTTCTGATCTACTCAGTTTCCCATTTGTCACTCTTTGTTGCACTGACTTCTATGCTTGGCATATTCTCTACCTAACTGCCTGTGAAGGAAGTTCTTAGTGTGTTATATTATAGCTACCTCCATTTGCCATGTATATCTCTCATTTCTATTGGGTTTTACTAAAAAAAAAAAAAAAGTCAGGAAACTTCTTAGTAATGTCATCTTTGAGAACCCATTCAGATATTGTCAAGTCCTTCTTGTTCTAGTTTCATTTGTATTGTAAGGACAAACACTCTGACAAAAAGCAACATAAGGGGAAGGGATTATTTGAATTACAATTTTAATTTCC
This sequence comes from Peromyscus californicus insignis, assembly GCF_007827085.1. NCBI lineage: Eukaryota > Metazoa > Chordata > Mammalia > Rodentia > Cricetidae > Peromyscus > Peromyscus californicus. Next base: position 88,482,417 of record NW_026294595.1, on the reverse strand, counting down.
ACCCATCATTTCCAGGAACTCAAGGCAGGAACTCAAGCAGCTAGTGACACCCATCCACAGTCAGAAGCATAGAGAGAATAAATGCAATCTTGTTTACTTTAAGCTAGTGTTCTCTCTTATACTGCTGGGGGAATGGTCCCACCCACAATGGGCTGGGTCTTCTTACATCAACTAACCATCGAGACAACTCCCTCCCCAAAGACATGTCTGCAAGGCAACCTGATCCAGATAATTCACTAAGACTCTAGTGGGATTATTAGTTGTATCATTTGACAGTTGAAACCAGTCAGTGCATTGCCCACAAAACTTCATAGCTTACTTCTGTGCTTGACTTCTGCTCTACCCTTATCAATGTTCAACCTTATATTTACTGTTTATTTTACTGTTTACTTTCTACCTCCATTAGTACTACATAAAATTAACTCTGACAGATTTCATTTTTACTTATCTGCATATTTCTCCAACTCCTGGAATAGGCTTGGTATGCAGGGAAAACTTGATAAAATATACATTACATGAATGAATGGCTGACTAGAGTCTCAGTTCAGAGTCCATCTCCATCTGAAGTCTTGAGATGTTGTATCTTCCATACACATTCCACATATGACCTATTATCACATGATACCAGCCTGTCTACTGTTGAAGGCCTGATTGATATGTATATATTCAGAAGTGAATCTTTGATGTTTTTCATGTGATATGTCATTGGATAAATGATTATGGCCTAATTTTATAAATGAGAAATAAAGTTGGGTTCTGTGTGTATGTACATGCCAGTTTCTGTGTGCACACTTATGTGGATGTTAGCTTCAAAAATAGTTTTCTTCAATTGCATCCAACTTACTATTTTTTTTCTTAAGACAGGGTGTCTCTCTGAACCTGAAGCTTACCGATTTGATAAGAGTCACTATCTAGCAAACCCCTGTCTCTGCCTCCCGAATGCTGGGATTACAGGTATGCATTGCCTGGCTTTTTATTAGGGTCCTGGAGATTCAAATTTGGATCCTCATATACACAGTCCATAAACTAAGTCATCCCTCCAGCTCCAGGAAGCTAAAGATAAGGAAGATTAAATAACTTCTAATAACACTAGGAAGCTGCAGAGAAAAGTTACTAATACTAAAACAAGGTGCATTCCCATTTTTAACTCATGACCTGTATTCATCCTTACTTACCTTCCATGTTCATTCCTGTCCCAGTTTCTATTCACCCATCTTCGACCCACTACTAAGTGCAAATTGAATCTTATTCCACGAACTTTTCCTTGGTGGCTATTATTTACATTAATTTCCCCCCATTCTACAGAAATTTCCCAAGATAGTTCTCAGAGAAAATAGAGAAGGTATCACAAAGGGTATATGGCCTTGGAGAATGGTTTATCTCGTTCCTGACTGTACTTCATACCATATAGTCAAGCTTTCAGGTAACAAATAAAGAGTGGATCCTTCCGTCCATTAATCTCCAATTTCAGGTAGCATTCTCTCAGGACTTTGCTATTTCTCCTAAAGATTTGTGTGATTAGTGATGGATACGCTAGTTTGCATGATATGAATGGGCTACACTTTCTGAGAACCTGAAAAATGAAGCAAATCTCCACGAATTATCTGAACTCACAGCATCCCCACCTTTGGATTAGCATTCAAGACATCTAAAGCTTTTCCCTTTCCTTCTCCATGTATTCTTCTGTTGAAAGGGGCAACTGTGACCCTTGAAGGTTCCCAGATGAGAAGCAACAGCTTATTTCCTGTAGGCATTTTCCCATAATTCCACATCCAGAGCAGCCTTGGTTTTTCAAAAATCAGTCCAACTGCTTTTTCTCCCCTCTCCCTCTGGAAAATTTATTCATATTAGAAACTGACACACACCCCCGCCACACACACACACACACACACACACACACACACACACACACACACACACACATACGTCCTTGGGAAGTAACCCAAAAGTTGTTTATGGTCAGAAAAGTTGGTAATTTTTCATTTTCTCCTCTCTTAAAGTGAGACAATTATAATTCAAACCTGCAAAAAACGACAATAATCCTTCTCTAATGTCTTTGTTCTTAAAGTCTTTGACACTTTATCATCTTATTCAGTGACAATATGCCACTGCAGTGTGTAATTGTACCCTAACAGTTGGCCCTTACTTGTGTACACAAAATATGCTGAAATATCTATGATTTGGGAAGAAGGAGTGAACTGAAAGTACAGGTCTGGTATTAGGCTACTTGAGTTCAAATCTCACCTCTATCATTTATTAGTTGTCTGCCACTAAGCTCCTAACGTCTCCAAGTCCCTCTTTCCTCATCTTAAAACAGGATCCTATTATTTCATAAAGCTTTTGTATTTAGTATAAAAATAATAATGGATGTTGAGTACCTTGCATGCATTTTGTCCAAGTGCATCTTATCTAAATTGTCAAAGAAGAGTCAAATGCTGGGCAAAGAGTTTTGTACACTGTAAACGTCCAAAATACGTAAAACCAGTGAGATCTGCTAAACTAGCCTCTGGCTGACCAACGGGGATCAGCGCCCCTAACCTCCACCCCTCCCCAAAGAATCTGGTCCTGTGTGACGCTATGGCCAGGACGGTTCACCTCATCGTTGTATTGACATAAATACGAATTGCTGAAAACAGTCCTAACCCAGTATGTGCCTAATACAAGGAATTTTATCCACAGCCTCGACCTTACAAAACATTAGTGGGCTTTGAACTCTGACCCTCGATTCCAGCAAGAGCCGAGCCTTACAGTCAGTCCTGTCTGGGATTTCCATAACGAAGGGTTGATAACAGTACGATGGGAAGTGCAGCCTTTGTGCGTCTTGTTTTCTCTTCTTGGAAATAGCAAGACTGGGTGGACAACGCGCTAGGACCCGCGGTCCTCTAAGAAGCTAGCGCCGCCGGCCCAGACATCGCGAGAGACTGTTTCCGGCAGGACCACTTTCGGAGCACTCCGGAGCGCCGCGCCTGCGCACTCAGCCAGTCGCCGCGCCGACCCCGCGGACGTGCGCTCTCGGCTTCGTCTTCGCGAACCCCTGGCTTAGAGATGCGCCGCTGCCGGGCCCTTACCTGCTCCAGGTGCGTGTGGAGGACCTCAGGAGCCTGCGTGCCAGGTGGAATGAACCCCGGGGAGGGTCAGGCCTGCTCAACCCCGCCGAGGTTCCCGGGGAACGGAACAGGGTGCCACGACCTCAGCTCCTTGCGTGTGCTTCGTGGGAGCGGTAAACTCAAAAGAGTGAGCCCTGTGTCCATCCTCCTGGGGTCAAATCAGTTATTTCCCATCTTTCACTCGGCTCTTCCCCTGCTCCCCATCTTCTGGCTACAGTCAGTGGAGCTTTCACCCTTGCCCATGCCAGACTTGGGATTTTTTACAGTCCCTGAACTCAGTTGGACCTCCCAAATGCTCTTTGCTTGCGGGAGATTAGGCTGAAAACAGTTCAAGTTTAGGGAAAGGTGATGGTTCAAGGCCAAGGGAGTGGGCCATGGGCAGAACAAGGTAGAAGGCGGCTAAGCTTGTTGTAAATGTCACCAGAAAGAATTCTCGAGCTGCAAGTTGCGTTTTTCTCAGGTGTTTTGTTTCTTGTTCATTTACTTTTGTGATACATTGGAGATGTCTTTTAAGTGGTATTTGCTAAGACCATGGTGCTTTCAACCCTGAGACAACATTGGATTTTATTGATGTCCGTTTTTATAGTTACCTGGCTTAATGTTGTTTGAGCTCCTGTCTTGATGATATCTGGATCGAGTCATTGAGCACATCCATTAGTTTGTATTGTAACATAAAAGTTAGCCTTAGGGTATTTTGTTTTTTTTAATCATGACTAATTCAGTGGAGAGAAAAGAAAAATCAGTTGAAATGGGATTAAACCTCTAAGTGCACAGGGGGATTGTGCTTGGAGTGTGGAAATCCCTGACCTTTTACTTATAAATAGGATGTGAGATCACCACTTGCCACAAATGATTCTGACAAGGTAGGGTTCTCATGAAGTGCTTTCCCAAAGCAAGTGACAGAGGTATCCAGTCTTAATACTAGTGATGGCTGCTCAGCCACAAACCCTTTTGGGGCACAGGAGCTATAGGTGGCCAGTTCCTGTTCTTTATAATCAGGTCGTCGCCTTGTGTAGTTTTAGTGTGGGACTTTTTGTTTTGAGAGGGCTGGTATTCTACAGAAACAGTCACCCAGTGGAAGAAGTATATAAAAAGAATGGAGAAGTCCCTACTCCAGGCCCAAACCCTGTAGCTTGACTGTGGCAATTATGAGGTTTTGCCTACCTGCTTCATGGAGAGAAGCTGTCTTCCCATACCAGACTTAGCACTTAGTACAGTACAGTACAGTTCATTTCTTTCCCAGCCATTCACCAGCCCTCCCCCTGGCACATTGGCCCATGGGCGTCAGGAGCCCTTAGTTAGAAGCTTTCCTCTTGTGCACTATGTCCATTGAACACTCACTTGCTTTCTGTTAAGAGTCCACTGGGGGACTGACTCCTTTTGTCCCACTTAAACTGTTGTAGCAAGTGAATAAAGGTTTGATGATTTAAGCTTGGCTCATTGTCCTGATTGACCATCTTGACATTGGTTGCTCAACAGGAATTAAATTAATTGCCTGTCAGGAATTAAATAAATTGCTGAGTTCTTTGTGGTTTGCTGGATTTATGGCAATTTTAGTTCTCACAGCTGTTAACTTTATGTTAACTTGTTTAGGAATTTTTTTTTCAGGTTGTTCACTTTTAGCTTTTTTTTTTTTTTTTTTTAGCTTAGTGAAGTAAAAACATCCATAACTCCAATAGCCATCTGTTGCTAGGTTATATGATGTATTTTATAAATTAGTCAAGTAGCTTATGGTCCGATTGTTTTACTTTCTTATTTAAGTGACATTTTTCCACTTGACCACTAATGTAATAATTTTGCATGCATATTTTAAAATAATACAGCCCATGGGAAGAAAACAGAACTCTGTTGTTTCTTTAGGACTCCTGCCTGTGGCCCCTGATCTTTGTCACCCAAATAGATTACCTCTCATTGAACATAGTGGTTGATTGATTGATTGCAGGTTCCCCTGTCTGGTATTGTGTGAATAGATGTGTAAGGAATAGCTTTCACATATCTTTTAACTTCTAACACCTGAAGTTTCAGAGAACAATTTTTATACTTACTACACAGTATATGCTCTGGTACTTTATACTCTATATGGACTGATCATCATCCACCGAGTTGACTTCAGTCCAATGATGAGTATGGACCTGTAGTTTGAAAAGCACTATGGTAAACAACTAGTACAAAATAATCTCTCACCTTGTGTTTCTTATTCAGATTGTACAGTGAGTGTGTTTGATTTTGTATTTAAGTTGTCTTCTGAGATGATGAGCAACATATAGGTTGACTGTTTGCCAAGTCAGCAGCCAAAAGAATTCTGCATTTCTTGTTGAGTTGTAAAGTCTTATATATTAGAATGAAAGAACTGATGGAGCTTTGTTTTGTTTAGTTTTTGTCTTAATTGCTGGCTTAATTAAGGCTAATGGAATAGTAATAAAAGGAGAAGAAATTTGTCTTTTCTGGGCAGTGATATGTGAGAATTGTGAAATGTTTGTTAAGTTTTAGTGTGTCTCTAAGACATCTGTAAAGAGTACATCTTGGACCAGAATGACCTATTTTGAATATTGTCCCATGAAAGAATTACATTCAACATTCTGTTCTTTATTCATAAATACCTATGGAAATATGCAATTTGTCAACCTCATCTTTTGTACTTGTTTTTGTTAGGAAGCCTTCAACAAAGCAGAAGGGAGAAAAGAACTAAATTTAGTATGTTTATCTTAGAAACCTACAGTATTAAGGAGATAAGAGTCACAACATAAAATCTGGTTAATCTTGAGCTCAGTAATAGCTCACATTTCTATGGTGCATCACAGTTTTCTGACACATGCACATACATTATTGCCATTCTTGTACAGCAACTTGGTATGGCAGAAGACATTGCTCCCAGTTTAAAGAATCTCAAATTCCCTTTTTCCTGCCACACAACTTATACAGTGACAAATTTAGGATTAAAACTCAAGTCTTCTGTGAATATTATTCTTGTCCTTGTTGATCTTGAGAAATAATTGAGAGTAAATATTTATTTATTTTTGATTTTTTTTTTCTTCCGAGACAGGGTCTCATTTTGTAGTGCCGGCTAGCCTGGAACTCATTATATAAATCAGAGTGGCCTTAACTATCCTGGAATTCACTATGTAAATCAGGGTGGCTTTAACTCACAGTGCTGAGATTAAAGGCATGTGCCATCAAGCCCGTTGAGAAGAGACAGTTTTAACATTGTGGTTCAACCATCTAAATATGAATAAATGAAACGTTCTATGCTCAGAGCATGGCTACAGTATGTGTTATACTACAGTGCCAATATGTCTTATTTTTAATATTTTAAATCTACCTTTTAATTAATTTAAAAATACTTATTTATTATTAGGACAGGGCCTCACTAGCTGAGGCTTGCCTGAAATTGCTGGATAGTCCACATTGGCCTCAAACTCATGATCCTTCCTGTGTCTAACTTGGGATTGCTGGCCTTGCAGAAATGTACCACAATACCAGGTACTACTACTACTACTGCTGGTACTACTTTTCCTCCTCCTCCTTCTCTTCCTCCTCCTCCTCCTCCTTTTCTTCTTTTTTATGACAAACCAACTCATTGATACATCTAATAATGAAGGAAGAAAGTTGGAACTAAAAGGGCTATTTAATCTTAAAAATCAAGTTTGGTCCTTTTTAAATATCAAGTAGAAAAGTAGAACTTTAGATAAACTCGAATTGTATCTGTTTAAAATTAGTTCTATGATTCTAAAGAATTCATCTAAGATGGTTGTTAAGTTACTTGGAAACACAAGAAAGTCCAAATTCTCCCTTACTTTTAATCTTCTGCCTATGGACAACTAAATTATTTGCCTTTATACAAATCTTAAAATTAATACTTTGTTTTTTTTTTAATTCGTAGATGTCTGTGGAGCTTAAGAACACCATGGAGCTCGTCAAAGTATGACACTGAAGAATATGATGGCTGAAAACAACTTAAAAATGCTGAAGATTCAGCAACGTGTAGCCAACAAACTACCTAGGAACAGACCATACATTTGTAACATTTGCTTCAAGCACTTTGAAACACCATCCAAGTTAGCTAGGCATTACCTCATTCATACAGGTCAAAAGCCGTTTGAATGTGATGTATGTCATAAACACTTTAGACAGCTAGTTCATCTGGAGAGGCACCAGTCAACTCACAGTTTACCTTTCAGTTGTAACATCTGCCAGCGCCACTTTAAAAATCTGAAGACGTTGGGGAAGCACCAGCAGCTTCACAGTGAATCCTATCACAGTGATGTTAAAGTCAGAAGATTGCTTGAGACCAAGCCAGAGAAGCCTGTGTATGGAGTATATAATACTTTCACTGCAGAGGAAAGACGGGCACTACACCCATGCTCTAAGTCTGATCCCACGTATAGCACTACAAAGAGAAGAAAGCATATTCATGCATGTACAATCTGTGGCAAAATGTTTCCATCACAATCAAAACTTGATAGGCATGCACTTATTCATACTGGGCAGAGGCCTTTTAAATGTGTCCTGTGCAGTAAATCTTTCCGACAGTCAACTCACTTAAAAATCCACCAACTCACACATTCAGAAGAAAGACCTTTTCAATGTTGTTTTTGTCAAAAAGGATTTAAGATTCAAAGCAAACTTCTGAAGCATAAACAAATCCACACTAGGAATAAGACTTTTCAGAATCTTTCTTTAAAAGTAAAGAGTCCTGAATCATGTCCCCTACCTAATAAATTAAATGCAAAGCAGGATGCTTTTGAAAATGGTGATATGGGTGAATCTGAGGAGAATAATCCTCTTGATGTCCACTCTATTTATATCGTCCCTTTTCAGTGTTCAGAGTGTGAAGAATGCTTTGAGTCAGAGCAGATTCTCAAAGGACACAAGTGTCTTCCTGCCAGAGGTGGCAGAATTCCAAGCAGGCTCAAAAGAAGCTGTAACTATAAGACCGTTGTTAAAAAGCTCTTGGCTAAACTTAAACGTGCTGGGGGTAAAAAATCAGATAACCTTCAATCAGAGAAAAGAACATTTAAAAGCAACTGCTTGAAAAATTGCGAACGTACCCCTGGAGAGCAGAACGTGGAACAAACTCAGAGAACTTTTGTGGGTTCCCTTGGCAGACATGGATCATGTAAGGCAGTTAGCAAAAAGAAGAAGAAAACACTAACTTTGCCATTTTCTTGGCAAAAGCAATTCCAGAGCCAAAATATGGGTAAAAGTTTGCAAGGTATCTTTACAACAGGAAGCCTATTAACTATGGATGGTTCTGTGAATAATAAAGACTTGTCAATCTATGGTTCGTCAGGTGAGGAATACTTTAATAACTGTGACATGCTTCAGTGTGGGTTTTCAGATTCAAGTGAAAATATACATACTGGACATAAAATGTGCCCCTGTGATAAATGTGAGAAAGTGTTTCCTTCTATCTCTAAACTACAAAGACACTATTTAATTCATACTGGACAGAGGCCTTTTGGCTGTAATGTTTGTGGGAAATCTTTCAGACAGTCGGCTCACTTAAAAAGACATAAACTAACTCATATTGAAAAGATTCCCTATAGTTCCTTTTGGCAAGTGGACTTTGGAAATGTGAACAAACTTTTTCTTCATCCAAGTGATGATGTTAGCTATAATGCCTCCCAACAGTGTGAGGGGCTTAGTTTTCAAAAGTATGAGGGCTCAGAGTCCAATCAAGTATCGGGGACTGAAGTCAAGGCAGAATCAGAGGATTTCGTTCTCGGTCCCCACTGTAGGAACAGGCAGTCTTACCTCACTAACACACTTTTGGAGTCAGAGCAGAGCCGTCACTGTTACAATTATTTAGACCGTCCTGAAAGAAGTGATGGGCTCCTTTACCAGTGCAGTGTGTGCTGTAAAAATTTCCGGTCTCCGTCCAAACTAGAAAGACACTATTTAATCCATGCAGGGCAGAAACCATTTGAGTGCTCAGTCTGTGGCAAAACATTCAGACAAGCACCTCACTGGAAGAGACATCAGCTCACTCACTTTAAAGAACGGCCACAGGAGAAAGTGGTTGTTCTAGATTCAGTAATATAACAAAAACCACTAATGCATTTGTGGTCTCTGGTGATATAATACCCTCTGAGACATTTTGCTGAAGGCCTACATTAGAGAATGGCTTCATAGGCAATTGCTTGTCTTGCATAATAAGGAGTAAGTTAAATAAAATCAGTGTTTTAGAAACAGCCGAATGACTTGAGAAGGAATAGCATGGTTTGATGCCATAACTAAGTATCTAAGGTTGTCAGTGTATAACTTTGGTTGTATTAAAAGGTGAGGCAGAGGCAGGCGGATCTCTGTGAGTTCGAGGCCAGCCTGGTCTCCAAAGCGAGTTCCAGGAAAGGCGCAAAGCTACACAGAGAAACCCTGTCTCGAAAAAACCAAAAAAAAAAAAAAAAGTATGAATCCATCATCAATTTGACCTGATTTGTTGAATTACTCCTTAAGACATTGTATCAATATATATATATATATATATATATATATATATATATATATATATATATATATATATATGTATGTGTATGTATATGTATACCTCCCAAAATGAGGCCAGAATTGCCATTCGGCTATAGTAACCCACCCTGCCATAATTTATTTTACATGGACACTTACTTAAGTTCTATTGCAAAACATTTTTCTTACAAGTTAAAAGATAAGAGGACAACAGATATGGAAACAGGTGGGGGAAATTACAACTTTTTCACAGTGATTTTTTGAGACTGGCAATTTTACCTTCTTAGTCAGAAGTGTCCCCTCCCCATCTAGGCTGCTGTTATTTTTCCCTAAGGAACTGAAACATTACACCCGTGAGTATTTACTATCCAATACTGTTTACATTTACACGGGTATTTCCCAAGTGCCATGAGCTTTTCTGATATGTCTGCAGTTGTATCTTTTTAGACATTTAAATGCAGTGCACCTGTTTGCCCATTAGTGGTTGAGAGCAGTAGCCAGGAACAAAACTTTGCTTTAACAGCTCTTTGAGTGGCCCTGGCTTAAATAAGTCTATTCTGCCAAATTTGATCAAATGGTGATAGCTATGTAGTTTCGGTTTTCGCACCTCTGTGAAAGACACTAATGCTATAGTATTGTTTTAATCTTTGTTGTTACTTCAGTTAGTAAGGATATTGTCCCTGTATAGGAATAAGATGCTGCTAGAGTTCAGGGCATCATTTTTTTCTAAACAGTATTGTCATAATTTGACAAAATATTTCATTTACTCCTAATCTTCGAGAGAAGTATCTCAGTCACAGATTGTCCTTCACATTTGTGGCAGTTTGTAAGATCATTGACTAATATCTTCTAGCAGTAAAAAGAGTAACTGTTCTGAGGTGAAAAGAAATGGGTGGGAATTTAGCACACTTAAATATAGTGAAAAGCCTGCTGCTGGAAGTGTGGGCAGTTAAGTAAGTGTAAACATTGATAATGGTGTAAGAGCTGTACTTTGTGAGGGGAGGAAAAGGGAAAAACTTTCAACCCACATGAATCTTATGAACTTGGGTTTAATTTACAGAGATAAAATGTGATGGTATGAGTAAAATACCCGAATGATATACAGATGTGCCTATTTTTAAGTAGAGATGTTCATCTAAAGAGGAGAGCCACATGCTTGAAGGAATAACTTCTCTTCTGTTTCTTTGAGATATGAGGTGTGTTTTTCCAGCACAAGCAAGATATGGTTTACAGAATTGTCTTTGCACAGAACTCTTGCAGGAATTGTTGCATAAAAGCAAAGCATAAATAGTTCATGTTTTCCAAGAGTAAAAGTTCAAGAATTATTTAATGTGTAAAATTATGGATTTGGGCATTTCCCAAATTATTTATATAATTTTATTTGAAGGGAAATGCCTGACATATTTCTTTCCCACCTAAACAGGGAGAGTTGAATGTTGTGCTCGTATGACTATGAATCTTTGCCTGAGTAATAATAAGATGCTTTGTTTGTTTTGGTTTGTTTTTTGGTGGGTTTTTTTTTTTTTGGCTCATGCCTTTTAAAGCTGTTTCATATTGAAAGTTGGAATACTGTAAAAATTTTGTCAAGAGATGTACTGTAGTGCTATTTGAAGTACCTGTAACAAAATACTTACCTTATTATCATTGCAAGCTTCTTCTGGGAACTGTAGAAGTGAAAATAAAGTACGAATTCATGTTAAGATAAACATGTTAAATGATGGTTTGCTGCATGCTAGAACTGTACTTATTGTTGAGTCAATTATTTTGGTTTTCTGGAAAAAATAAACTTTATAAATATCTTTTAAGAGAACTAGAATTTTTTTGTTTGGGTGGTTGGAGGTTTTAGCATGATTATTTACTGAAGGAGTTTAATTAGCTGAGCTAGAGCAATTACTGCTTCATGTTTCATACTGCAACAGTGTCTGTGATTTTATTAATATACGTTATATGTTGATGGGAAGTAGATAATGGTTAACGTTCTTGAAAAACTCAAATTTCAGAATAATTTAAAAATAAAGTTTCAAGTTACACAGTTTGTACTTTTTTTAAAGGAAAAAAAAAGTCACATAATATTGAAACAAGCTACCAGTGCCACTTCCTACAATGAGCTTACATGCTTGTCTAATCATGTACTTCATTTCTTGAAAAAAGATTTCTTTTTAGTCATATGTACATATGTATGCAGTTACGTGCCTGTGAGTACTTGTAAAGATGGAGGCCAAAAGAGGGCATCAGATCCCTTGGAACTGGATTTCCAGATGGTTGTGAGCTGCTCTGGGTGGGTGCAGTGAACTGGACTTGGGTCCTCTACAAAGCAGTGTATGGTCTTAACTGCTCAGCCTTCTCTCTGGCCTCATGGACATCATTTATTTGTGATACCTCCTTATCACTTCTGAAAGAATATGTTAATTCCATTGCTTGTCATATGACCTACTTACTTAATCTACTTGTCTACCTTTCTCTTTGACTTTCCTGTACAGATTTGTCCTAATAGAATTGCCTTCTCCAGGATTGTGCCATAATTCTTTCTGCATCTATCTGTATTGTCTATCCAGTATTTAGACGCACTCACACTATTCAAAGAAATAGTTAAGTCAAGCTTTATTCCCTTCTATTTCCTTAACAGTTGTGGGAGAAAAGCCCTTAAAATTGATGCAGGAAGATATAGATTCCAATTATGTATTATATAAAACAACCTATTAGAATGAAAGATCTTTTAGGGCAGATCAACAGCAGACTTTAGGCTTGGAAGTCAAGGCACTTTACTGTGGACCGTTTACCCACCACCCCCACAGTTGCCCAAAGTTTTCTTGAGTGTGAGCAGCAGGAAATATTAGATAGAAGGATTTATTGCGGAGATAAACAGATAGAAAATAAAGGATAGCCTCGAGAGGGCCTGGAACCTTTTCCAATTGGCCCCGACTGTCTCTGCCCCAGGGTTTTTATAGAGATGCCAAGGGGTGGAGCAAAAGACCTCCTCCCCCAGCACAGTCAAGTACAGACCATCTCAGACACCTGCACTCAGGCCCATGGTCCTAATCATCCTCTATGCGGACCTGCTGGGTAAAGCCACGAGGAACCCGAGAACGGGCTCCCACACTTTACAAGAATCCTTTGTTAGAAATAATACTTGGAAGATCTGTTTTATGATGTTGAGTGGTGTTTGCCCTTTAGAAGCTTCAGGAAAAGAGAACAGTTAATCCCTATCTTGTGATTTCTTGTCCATTAGAAGAGCTTAGAATTTCAGTACTAGGTGGAATTCTGTTAACACTAGAGAAAACAAGGAAACAATTTGGAAAGAACAGTGGAGCAATGATATTAAGCGGGATACAGAGCATAGCACGTCATATCTTGCAGCTAAACTGGCAAGTTTCTGTTGGTTTTCAAAGTTCAGCTAAGTTCCTCTGGTAGCCTTTTTGATTTACCCAACCATCCCATTCCCTGGGCTGCCACTGCTTTTTGCTTATAACTCATATTAACTCTCTGTTACAGCTTAATAAATGCCTGAAATCATCACCTTCCAAACTGGAAAGGTTCATTGTGGCCCTGAGTCTTGGAGGTTTTATTCCTGTAGTTCACATAGTTGGATGACTATCTTTAGGCCTGTGACAAGGTGATACATCATGGCAGGAAGTATGTGATTGAGCAAGCTTCTCACCCTATGGCAGTTGCAAAGTAAAGAGAGTGAGCACAAGAAAAAGTGTTCTACAATCCTTTTCAAAGGCCCAACTAAAACCATAAATGTCACTGAAATATGCTTTCTCATAAAGATTACCAGCCTACAAATAATGACACAGAGACTTATTAATTACGAAAGATTGGCCTTAGCTTAGGCTTGTCCCACTAGCTCTTATATCTTAAATTAACCCACTTATTTTAATCTGCATTCTGTTGTGTGGCTCATTACCTCATCTCTCCATACTGCCCATTCTGCTTCCTCCATGCAGTACCTCTTCCCTTCTTTCCAGAGTCTTCTCTGTCCCAAGAAGTTCCACCTAACCTCTTCCCACCTAGCTATTTGCCATTCAGCTCTTCATTAAACCAATCAGAAGGTGCCTTGGCAAAGACACATCTTCACAGTGTAAACAAATATTCTGCAATATGTCACACTAGACCTCACCTCTTGAAGGTTCCCATCACATAAAAGCACCAAGCTGAGGACATGCTGTTAACACTTAAGCCTTATGGGCATATTCCAGGTCTAGACTCTTGTCACTGTTAGTAGTCACCACAGTCATCAAGCTTCATGTGAATTGGTTTTGTTAGAAGTATTGCTGGCTGAACTGTACAACAGGATTTCTAATTCATTATATTTTAACCCACAATACATTTACACAGGTTAGCTGTTGCTGTTTTGAGACAACATTTTTTTAAAAATACAGAGGCGAATTGCTTGCTTATGGAAAGAAAAATGGAATGCATCTCTTTAATGCTTAATATAGTATCCAAACAAAAATTCTCAAATGCAACTTGAGTGCAGAAGAAAGAAGTTAGTGAAGAGTTTACTACAAGCATTTAATATTCTCTAGATATTTTGATTTTTCTTTTTACTGAAAAGACATCTATAATATACAATGCAAGCAAACAGATTTTGGAAGCAAGTCAAATTATTTCAAAATAAAAAGAAAAATGTCTGCATATATTGCATTTTTATATTATCATGCAAAATGTCAAGGAGTATGTTTATGGGTGGAGGAGTTGACTTGTGGAGTTCATCTTGGGAAACCAGTGGTGGAAACTGGCTCCCTTGTGGTCTCAACTCCTTTTCCTGGGGTTAATAAATGGTTTGGCAGTTTTTGGACATAGATGAGGGGGGGATTGCTCATCAACTGGCAGGAACAGGGAAGGCAAAGTGGCAGGGTGGAGACAGTTGCCCACCTACCTCTACACTGCTACCACAGCCCTTGGGGTATACTCTGGCTTGGTATGTGGTGAGGCTGTGTATGTATTGCTTCAAACAGCTCTAAAGGAAACAGTGTTTGATCTGGCCAAACAATCTAGAGATAATTTTTTTTAATCTGTAACCTCATTTAGATCCTTTCAGAGGATGTATTTGCCTTAGATTATGTTGAGATCAAAGACAAATCAAATGCATTCTAAACTCCACTCACAAATGTCTCTATCCTTATTCCTCTTTCTCATCATCTTCCTCAGAATGCTCCTCCACCTTCTTCTTTACCCCCATCTAGAAACTTCAGTTGTCCCTTTTTTCCTATTGTCTAGTTCTTTACTTCTCCATTGATTTTTTTATCTCTAAACACCAGATTTTTTTAAAAAAAAAACATATTTTCCCATGGTAAGATGGTTTTTGCTGAAATTAACATGTCACCTGCCTCAAACAACTTTAACAATAAAACTTACTGGCTCCCATGCCTTGAAACTGGCTAGACAACTGTTGAGCTGTCCAATCACATTCTTGGATCTATTCTGCTTCCTTCTACCTGCTCTACCTTTCATGGTAACCTGCTACTTTCTTTGTGGTTTTTGAATGCTTTGTAATGTACCCCAGCTTCCTTCATGGTAGGGAGAGTAGAGTAGGATATGAGTGAGAGATCCTACTCACAAGAGCAGAGTACAACGTTCTCAGAATCTCAGTAAACCTCACCTCTACCATCTCCCTCCCAGGAATGTTCATGAACCAACCATAGACACAGACAGACAGGGGAGGTAGGATTGACTCCATCTGTACTAATATTACATATATGAAGATGGTATGGAAACTGGTGGAATTTGAGGGTGTATTTGAAGAAAAAATGAAAAGACAATGCTGTGGAATAATCCTCTTGTACACTGTAAAGATTTGTCACTCGAATTGGTTTAATAAAACACTAATTGGCTGGCAGTCAGGCAGGAAGTATAGTCAGGGCAACCAAACTAGGATAATGATGGGAAGAGGAAGGGCAGAGTCAGAGGAGATGCCAGCCAGCCAGCCGCTGAGGACATGTAGAAAATGTGATAACAAGCCATGAGCCATATGGCAAAGCATAGATAAGAAATATGGGCTAATTTAAATGTAAGAGTTAGGTAATAACAAGCCCAAGCTATCAACTGAGCATTTATAATTAAGTCTCCAAGTCAGTTATTTGGGATGCAGCTGCCAGTTATTTGGCAGCAGGCAGTTGGGACAGGAAACTCTGCCTACAAGACAACATCTTGTACCTAGCTTAAAAACAGGGTTGGGGGTAGGGAGATAGTTCATTGGCTAAAAGGATTTACTGAGCAAGCACAAGGATCTGAGTTTGGATCCCCAGAACCCACAGAAGCCAGACATATACCTGTGTAACCGCTGCACTGAGGGTGAGTGTGGAGAGAGGTAGATCCTGGGGGGCTAACTCACTGTCCAGCCAATGTAGCTCTAATGGCAAACTCCAGATTCAGTGAGAGACACTGTTTCTAAAAGTAAGGTAGAACACAATAGAAAAAGGCACCTAATATTGACCACTGTACTTCAGGTGCACCTGTATGGGCATAGCACACACCCTCACATGCATAGGACACATACCACACATGCAAACATGTAAGAGCCAAAGACAGGTTATAAAGACTTTGCTCCTCTGGCTACTGTCATACTTCACCGTTCTTACTTTATGGTCAGAAATGGTGGAATATACTGCATCCCTACTGCCTCCTTTGCCTCTTCACTCATTCACTTCTTAGTCTTATATTGCCTGGTATCCCTGCTTCTCACTAAATCCTTGGGGTCTGCCTTCACGATAGTTATTGAATGGGTGTTGTTGGTTACAGTGACATCTCTCCTGCACCAGATCTGGGGCAGGCTGAGTCTAGTTGCAGCTCATCAGTCGGGTTTGATCTTTCCAAACTTGTTAGCATATTCCATCTCTCATTTGAGTCGCCCAAATTGGCTCTGGTGTAAGCACTGAACTAAGGAGGTGGTCAGGGTGGATTCTTGTACTTAATTCAGATTTCAGGAGGAAACAGTACACACAGAGCTTCTCTGCTTTAGTGCCATGAACTGGTTATCAAGTCAAAATAGGATTGGAAGAGTCAAAGCTGAAAAGTCATGGAGAAATGGAACCAGAGCCCTCACAAATGTCTGTCTGATGCCTACGTTGTCGCTAGTCCTTTTATTCATTCATAGAGATATTCTTGACTTTAAAGCCAACTTTCATTTTTCCTACAACAATAAAATATCCCAACTAATGTTGATCACTAAGTCTTTTAATTGCCCAATTCCAGGTCTTTGTGGAATTCTTGTCCTGTTGCTTGTCTTAAGCGCTTAACACCAATGACACCCTTGCCTTTGCAGCCCTTCTTTTTGGACTCCAGGGTTTCTTTGCTTTTTTATTTAAGAACATATTATAGGAAATGTGTAAAACAAAGGAAAAACATTTATTACACATATTTTATACTATCCTAATCTTTCTGTCACAGTTTAAACAAGTGAGGTTTGTTGTATTTATCTAATTTGTTCTATTACCAATAAAGACTCAGGAGTCAAATATCGGGTTAAAAACCTGATAAATCAAAGAAGCTGCATTGGAGTGACCAACTGACCTTCTCTCCACACTTCCTAGATTGAAGAGGGGCTGACAAAAAAAACCTGCAAATCTCTAAGTCTCTCCCTACTTACTTCTTCCTGTGCCTTTCTATCCATATCCTGGCTACTCTGTAGTCTTTATGACTAATTCTTGTTAACTAGTCACTGGCTCCACTCCAATTCAAGTTAACTTTATTAACACAGTGTCAGGGGGTCACAGTGCAATCAAATATCTCACGGCAGAGATTAGTCCAGGAGAGCTATAAAGATGTCTCTGTAGTTAAAAGCATTTTCTGCTCTTCTAGAAGACTTGAGTTTGAGTCCTAGTACCATGTCAGATATTTCTCAACCACCTGTAACTCCAACTCCAGGGGATTTGGTCCCTTCCAGCTTCCACAGGCACCTGCACACACATTGCTATATTCATACACATATAAATGTATTTTTAAGAGGGAGGCAGGAAGGGAGATTATGTTACTACATTTTGTCACAGATTGGCTGGGCATTAAAATTACAGCCATTCACACAGATCTCTAGAAAGCGACATAGGACCAGGGCTCATTGGTTTAGTATCCTTCTGGCTACCTGATCATGAGATAAACTGTGAATTTAACAAGTAGCTAAATTGGATAATGTCACCTGCTTTTTTCCCTGCTACCTTGTTGTTCGACTTTCTAAAGGTCTTTTAATTAAAAACAAAAACAAAAACAAAAACAGAGCCTGGTGTTGGGGAGAATGCTGAAAGATCAGAAAGACAAAGGAACAAGCCACTGCCACATCTTACCTCTAGGACACCTCAGTCTGAAAAGGCCTCTAGTTCCTGTCTCCTCACACCCAATATGCCTTTCTCTGCCCAGCCATCACTTCCTGGGATTAAAGGCCTGTATGCTTCCCAAGCAAAGGCAAGAGATCTCAAGTGCTGGGATTAAAGGTGTGTGCCACCACTGTCTGACTCTGTTTCTCTCCTAGACTGAGTCAATCTCATGTAGTCCAGGGTGGCTTTGAACTCACAGAGATCCAGACAGATCTCTGCCTCCCAAGTGCTAGGATTAAAGGTGTGTGCCACCACTGCCTGGCCTCTATGTTTAATCTCGTGGCTTGTTCTGTCCTCTGATCTTCAGGCAAAGTTTATAAGGGTACACAATATATCACCACACTACCTCAGATTGTTTTTCTATATAATGGAGTCATTTTTCCCTTTAAAACTCACTCTACCTCTGTATTCCCTGTGTGATTTGTGGTTCTACACATCTTTCAACTACTTTGAATAGATTTATGCTTATACTGTCTCTGCAACTGTCTTCCTCACGTGTTATTTTCATCTCATTGTTCCTGCCAGAGCTCATTCTTGACCCTTTTCAACCTTAGGTTTTCGGTACTTCTACCAGACATTCTCACCTCCATGTTACCTACTCCAATCTCCCTAAAACACCACTCAAAAGGCATCTTGCCAAGATAATGCCCAACCTGTGGTTCCACACTGTCTTTACAACAGTCTTCTCCCTAGATTTTAATACATTCAATAACTCAAGTCTCATTCCTTATTCCTAATATCCTTCCATCATGATCTACTTCCAAGGCTTTATGTGGTAGTTACGGTGAAGTACAGAAATAACAGTTTCAGGTTATCAAGATTCATCATCAAAGCCACTAGAAAACCCGACCTACTGTTTTATAGATGCTACATTTGGAAATAAGATATCAGTGGTTATTACATATTCAGAATCCTTTGCATTTAAAATTGTAATCATGCCAATTTTCAGCTACACCTCTATAAATAAACAGTAAAAGTTGGAGGGATAAATCTACATATATGTACTTAATCTCCAGACCTACAGCAACATTTTAAACTATTCATTTTGGGCAGGGCACTATATATCTAAATTAAAAGAGAGAGAGAATGAATTACTAGCCTCCTGACTATATTTCTCCAGAGAGAACTTGCTAGAGATAACCGTTTAAACTGTGTATGAATTTGTAAATAGTAGGTGTGTGCAAACCTGAGAATTATAAAATAAGTGATTAAATAAAAAGTAGGTGAAAGTTTAGAACAGGTATTTCCTTAGTGAGTACATATGCATGAAGCACACAGAAAGATGTTCAGCATCATTAGTTGTTGGAGAAACATGAATTATAACCACAATGTGTGTGATATGCCACATACCTACTAAAATCGCTAAAAAACTTTAAAACTATCCATGTTAAATGTTGGTGGGAAAAAGAAGACAACACAAGCCTCAAATGTTAGTGAGGTACAGCTACTTTGGAAAGGTGAATAAACACACACTTATCATGTGACCTAGCCATTTAGTGTGTTGCTTCAGAGGGGATATATTTCCCCCTAATGGCTTAGAATCATTTTTAGAGGATTTGTTTATAGTAATCAAGAACTAGCAACAATGTCAATGCCTATCAACAGATTACTAAATTAATGGACTGTGATATGGCTGGAAAAGATTGACTATTATTTAGCAATAAAATTGAATCAGTGACTGATATGAGCAACAACATAGATGCATCTCAAAATAATTTTGAGTGAACAAAGAAAAGGGCATCTTCTAAGATTTATGTAAAATACTCTCTTTTTTCTCTAAAAATTACGTAAAATTTAATAACATTTTCTAATGAACAGTGACTCAGGATCAACGGTGACAGAAGGCTGAGTGAGAAGAAGTGATGTAAGGTTGAATGCACAGAATACATAGTAACTTTTAAGGTCATTGGATAATTTCATTGTCATGACTTTGGTGATACTTTAATAGATATACAACCATTTCAAAATGTATCAAGTTTTACACTCTATGTATTAATTGTATGACAATCAATACTTCTAGACAGCTGTTAAAAATCACAGAATGCCTAGAATTTCAAGAGTATGTTTTTTATACTACATTTTTCTTTATTTAGCGTTCAAAGAAATGCTAAATCCTATTCTTACAACTCCCACCTTTACTAATTACATCCAACACCATTTGCCAACCCCATCCCTATGACCTCAATCCTGCACGCTAGATGTTATCTCTCCTCCTCCCACGAGGGGGCGATAAAGCGACAGGTAAAAGCTTGTAGGCTTTCTAGCTCCGGCTTAACGCTTGCCCTAACTTCCGGGCCCGCTAGTTCTGCTTCCGGGGGAACGCCGGGATCCCTTTATCGGTTCCCAGAGGAACTGTGAGAGACAAGTCTCTTCGGGCCGGGTGCTTCTTGCACCTCGGGGCTCGACAGCGCAGCGGCTACTTGAAAGCTTCCAGCAGTCGCCGCTGCGAGCGCGGGCCTCTGATCTGCACCGGAGCCGGAGGCAACTGCTGCGATGGCGGCCCCTGCGCAGCCCAAGAAAATCGTGGCCCCCACTGTCTCCCAGATCAACGCCGAGTTCGTCACCCAGGTGAGCCCCGGCGTGTCCGCCTGTGCTAGGCGGGGAGGAAAGATGCCCAGTTAGGATTGTCTTTGGCATCTTGTGTACGCGCAAGTTACCAGTTAAACATTGGAAATGCCGCCGAGAGAGAGAGGCCGCTCTGCGTTGACAGAAAAGAGACTACAAAACCTGTCTTTTGAACAGAATTTTGTTAATCTGACACGACTCTCCATCTACTACAAGTAGATCCGTCTATGAGCGTTAGTTCTCTGCCATTCTGGAGTTTTCATTTGGGAGACAGCAAAGCCAATCCTGGGCCTTCAACTAGTTTTTCACATTCATGTTAGTTCTTTAGAAATTGTTGGGAGTGTAAGTGCGGAAAATCTTAAGCCCACCCGCTTCTCTCTCGTCTTAGCACGTTTGTCAAGACAGAAGCCCAGAAGCTATTTGCATTCACTTAGCCCTTGCATGTCGACATGCTAATTTGTCTGTATTAATGAGCCTCTCTCTCACCCTAAGTTGCCGGGTCCTCCACTTTAAGGCTTCCCGATCTGTCATATTTCCTCCTGTTCTGCAGTTCGTCCTCCAGGTTGCTTCAGAGTGCACAGTGTGGGTGTAAAGCTGCCCACATCACTTCCTAAAAATCCTCATAAACAGTTCTGATTGTCCCTGGGATAATGACTGGCATCTTTGAAAGTGCTGTGTGATCTGGCCTGTGCTTTTACCTAAAGTGTCCTCGCTCTCTCCTCTCCGGTTGGAGCTTTGGTACTTTCACTACTATCAGCTTGAGTTACTTAAATGCGCCATGGTAACTTTCATCTGACTTTTTGAACATTGTTCCGACTATTGGGAATCCCAACTTTACCCGTTTTCCTTTATTCATTCTCATCCCTTTACATCACATTAGAAGTCGGGCTCTTCCCGACTTCCTCAACTGCATTAAAGTTAAATGCAGGTAAGGAGACAGCTTGAGAAAGAACATGAAAACAGTCCAGGCCGTATCAAGTGCTGACGCCTTAAAGTTTGAATGTAAAGAGAGGTAGAGTGGCTGGAATATATGAACTGAGAGGGAAAGGGCCCAGGAGCAATAGTACATTCCTTTAATTCCCTGCACGTGGGCGGTGAAAACAAGGAATGGGAGTTCAAAACCAGCCTTGACTACACGGCAATTTGAGGCCAGCATGTACCCTAGTACATGAGACTCTGTCAACAGCCGGAACAAAATAAAGAAATAAAAAGGAGAATTACCGGTATGAGATGATTATAAAGCAATATGTAGGGACGAAATCATATGCAATTTTAGAGGACAAATAAGTTTGGATTTTATTCTAAATACAATGGCTTTGCATTTGCAACCTGGTGAATGATATTGTTAGAATATCACCTAACTAAAATATGGAAGTTAGGTGGGAATAAGGGAGCAAAAGTGGAAGTAGAGATAGTGATAGTGTTAATATACAGTGAGAGATCGGAGAGCCTCAGCTATTAAAGATAAAAGTAGACTGGTTATGTTCTCAAGTTGAGGCAATATGACTTGGTGATAAATTGTGGAGGAAAGATGCTAATTAAGAATAATATGAACAGCTAGGTGGATGTTTTGTCAT
Organism: Peromyscus californicus insignis; assembly: GCF_007827085.1. NCBI lineage: Eukaryota > Metazoa > Chordata > Mammalia > Rodentia > Cricetidae > Peromyscus > Peromyscus californicus. The sequence continues at coordinate 88,460,394 of NW_026294595.1, read as the reverse complement.
ATACTAAGATGGAAAAGGCTGGTTGCTCTGGCATATCAAAAGTGCAGTTTTGACTATGTTAATTATGATATGCCTAATAGACAGTTAGGTGAATATGTTGAAAAGGCCCTTGAATGTGAGGATAAAGCATATTGGTATTAACCCAAAATGATACTTGAAACTATAGGTTGGAATGGGGTGTCTGGAGAAAATCATTTATAAGCATATTTAGTCTATCGTGTTAGATTGTGAAAGTTGAGCTAGAAACCAGTTGGTTTTATTCTCTGTGCACTCCTGAACACCAGCATTGCATTAAACACATATAGAAGGCTTAGTGTGCATTTGTCGAATGAGTAGACAAGTGAATCCATGAACAAATGGACTAGTCATTAAGATGTAGCAAGGAGAACAGAGATTCTCATCAGTATTGAGTGGTAATGAGAGCAAGAACTAATGTGTGGGGCTTGCCGTATGCTATTTGTCTAAGGTGCAAAGAGAGGTTGTCCTTGCATTCACTGAGTCCGTGGTCTTTGGAAGGAGACTTTAAGAAACTTCAAGTTTAATATGTGAAATGCCAGAGTAGAATGTGAAGGAAGTGATTTGAAGACGTAATTTAAATTGCTTGAATTTGTCTAAGGAATTTGCCAAAGGAATGAGCTCAAAGTGTGGAAATCAGTCGTGGGAAAGTGGCGTGTTGGGGTTAGATGCATCACCCCTTCTGCAAGTTAATTTCTGAGCATCTGCCACCTACCCAGAGAAGGGCCATGTCTTATGTATTGAACAAATGATGAAGAAGGTAAAGTATAGCAGCGTTCGGACTCTGGGACCACACTTTTTTATGCTACTCTAGTGACTTTCCCCTTTGTCTTCCAATGAAGTTCATTCTGAGTAGTTTGTGCTGTCATAGTTGTACTAAGTGGAGAATGGAGAGTTTGCGTTTTACATCAGGCAGGACAGTTAAGGGGTGGGCAGGCTATGCTTGAAGGTGGTGGAGCTGAGGTTGTCACTCAACTTCTAAGGAGAAGGTGAGACTCAAAGAAAAGAGACATGATGAGTGCTTAGTAAATGTTGCTAGATCTGCACTCAAGTTCTTATTCACAGGAAGCAGTTCAAGTCAGAAGACAGAACTGCAGAACTTTTTTTTTTTAATCTGTAAGATCTGAATCTATCCAAAAGATTATATTCAATTCTCTTATGTAGGATTTGAGGAGAATATGCCTAAGCTTGTGTAGTTGATTCCCTTAAGGGAGAAGAGGAAATAAGGACATCATAGGATAACATGGGGAGAAGTGAGAGATTTGCTATTGGGTTAAAGTGTGTTTGATAATTTAGAAAAAGTGCTTAGTTAAAGTAGGCAGGAAATGTAGTGTTTTCACATATTAGAGGTCTCTTAAAGTGTGTTGATTGTTAGGATTGAGTTGTAAATGCAAAGAACACATAGGTATCATCTTAAGTTTTAATTCAATGAGGATACTACAGAAAGGTAAGAGTATACTGAAGTTACTTACAAACTGAAAAGAAGGACAAGGTAGTTGTCAAGCAGTGTTGAAAATCTTCATGGAAGAGTAACATTTCAGCCTTGATTGCATTTGTCCATTTATCTTTTCATCTGTATATTTGTCTGTCTAGATACCAAACATTTAAGTACCACCAGTATGCCAGACAATGCAATTACCTACTCATAAATCTATTGAATCTTTGTGCTTGCTAGAGTTTCCAGGTTTTTTTCTTTTTTAAGAGATTTTATTTTGGTTTAAAAAAATCAGTAAGAACTGTTCAGTTTTTTAATTTTTATTTTTAATTATGTGCTGAGAGGAGTGGTGTGTGTGTGTGTATGTTTAGTTCCCTATGGAGAACAGAAGAGGCCCCAGAACGGGAGTTAAAGGGAGTTGTAAGCCACTTAGCATGGTGCTGGGGATGGAACCCAGGTCCTCTGGAAGACCAAGTGCTCTTACTTGCTGAACCATTTCTCCATCCCTAGTCCACAATTCTTGACAGGTATATAATTCACTTCCATTTCTGGAGAGATTATGTATGTATATTCAAATTTCTATGAAGCGGTAACCTGCTAAAATATAAAACACCAAGTCCTGTATCCTCTGTAATAACTAGCCTTTATACTACAGTTTCTTAAAGATCTTGTCTACTTATGTCTGGGTATATATTAATCATTTAAAGGTTTATTTCTTTACATATCAACATTCCTAAAGATTCTGAAACTGGTTTATAATACTTATCCAGCTGTTGACTTTAGGTAGCTCACTGAATCTCTTGAGCTCTGGATTTCCTTTTGAATGAACCAAAAACATTTTTACTTTGATTATAAACAAACTATTTGCCAGGGGTTTCAGAAATGGGATGTTTTGGTGTTCTGAATATCATGGTAGCTAGTTACCATGTAAAGCATCACTAGTATTTATTGGATTGGGCCAAGGATGATAGCTAAATTGCACGCCTATATGGTACCTTTAAAATTGCCCAGTTCTCTAATCCTAGATCTGTTTTATTAAGAAACAGCTTCGCATTGAGTAACCTGTCTAAGTGGTACAGTAATGTGAACCTGGAATTTAATGTTTATTCTGTTTTCTTCTACAGTTAGCATGTAAATATTGGGCTCCTCACATCAAGAAGAAATCACCTTTTGATATAAAAGTAAGTAGTTTTGTTTTACAACATACTTACAAACAGTTGTACTCTTGGTATCTCTGTTTAGGGATTAGTTCAACAAAAGCTTTCAATACATTTTTTTAAACTTGAAAATACTGTTTTTCATTATCAAACTAATAATTGCTTATGTTAGAAATTTTGGAATCTTTAAAAGTTACACTTAAGAACATAAAAATCATTACCTAGAGATGACCAGTGTTATCGTTTTATTTCCTTTAATTCTTTCCAAAAATGTGTGTGTATAATGATTTCCCCACCGTGGATTCTTCGATTACTTTAAATATTTTATTATTACAGATGACCATGCAACAAGTATTTTTGTAAATATATGGAAAATTTATACAAAAGTGTTGGCTCTTCATTAAAAATAGAATCTTTTGTCTTCTGATTGATTTTAGGTTGCTAGACTGAGGCGAAGGATTCATAAGGGTGGAAAGAGTAGAAACTGTTTTGTCTAGAATAGATGACTAAAGACAGGACTATTCAGTGGACTTATGGTTTCATCAAAGCAGTTGTCAAAAAAAAATGAATAACAGACTTTCTAAATGGAGACCCTTCTTGGAAGTGTCTTAAAATGCTAAGCCTTGATGTGGATACATGTTGACGTTTTAGAGCACTAAATATGAAGACTCAGACCTTAATCTCTGACAGTGTAAATTAGTTGTAGTGCTTTAGGTGCCTTTGTTAAAGCCACACTTAAAATACTTATTGAATTATTTGAGCTTCAATATTTTATATGTAAATGTATTTTTGTTTTGCTAGTAGTCATGTTTTATTCATCAGGAAGATATTCATGGAAACAGCACACGTGATTTAATTTTAATCATCAGCAGAGTAGCCTGATCTCACTACATGGTGTATGTATATTTTTACTTTTGTGTGTTAGGGTCAGGAGTCCTTAGAGTAGTTTTCCATTAATAACAAATACCATGCTGTTACTACCAGATTGATTGACTTGGACCTAGTTATAAAGCTTTTCTTGAGAGCCAAATTCATATTTCAATCATTTTACCTTATGTCAGATAGTTCTAGATGAAATTATATATACCCATTCAGAATAATTTTACTATTTGTATTTAAAACTAATAATTTAATTTGAATTTCTATCTAGATCAAACTCATTACCTCTTCTCCTCTGCCCATAAACATATGACATATATGCTTAGAGCATTTAAGAAGTATTGCCGGGCGGTGGTGGCACACGCCTTTAATCCCAGCACTCGGGAGGCAGAGCCAGGCGGATCTCTGTGAGTTCGAGGCCAGCCTGGACTACCAAGTGAGTTCCAGGAAAGGCGCAAAGCTACACAGAGAAACCCTGTCTCGAAAAACCAAAAAAAAAAAAAAAAAAAAAAAAAAGAAGTATTAACAGTATACACGGTAGACAGTGGTACCACTCGCATTAAAACAATTTTACTACTCTTAACATCTGTACTATGTTTCTATGGTAACTGTTACTAAAAGTTCACCACATTTCAGGGTTGTGGTAGACATTTAGATGCCCTGTCTTATTCATGGCAACCTTGTATAGCAGTCCGTATTTGCGGTCCATTTCTTAGATGAAGAAACTGATGTTAGACAGGTCAGACACTTGGTGTAGAGTCACAGCTTCCAGCAGTGATGGTTTGAGGCAGTCTTCCAACTCCAGAGCCTGACTTCTGTGTACCCTAGCTCAGATGAATAGAAATCGTGATGTTGTCATACTCATTTGGATAGTAGGATGTAGCAGTTAACCATTTATTTCTGTAATACCCTTACACTTTTAACTTAATTTCCAGCTGGCTTTTGGGAAGATGTTATGACTCTTAGAGTCCAGTAGCATTTAAAATCATTTTAATTAAAGTTTTGAAAATATGGCTTTATGAGGTTTGTTTGTCTAGGAATGTTATAAACACATCCTGTTTAAAGAATATTGTAGAGCTGTGTATTTATGTGGTTGGATTTTATTATTTCTACTACTTTACTTTCTGTTATTTTATATTTGAGACATATAATGCCATTGCTAAAAAGTCTTGTTATTTAAATATTTGATCTTTCTTAAACCAAATTATTTTATAATAAATAATTGACTCAGTAATTGAAAACTGTCAGTTTAGATTGAAAAGCAAGGTGATTGACACATTAAACATTTTTATACTTTTGACAACAGGTAATTGAAGAAATATATGAAAAAGAGATCGTCAAGTCAAGGTAGGAGCAAGAAATTGTGGTACCTTGGGATTATGTAGACCATGTGGGACATGTCTGGGTGTCCGGTTCTGCTCTTAGGTTGCAAAGGATCTTTTATTTTCTGTACTGCTCACTGAGGTGTTGATGGCAAGACTGTTTCTGTGCTGATATTGATGAGTCGTGTATTATCGCTATATCTTCTAGTTTCAGAGTCACATCAGAGGGATTAAACCCCATACAGTTTATTTGGTTCTTGAAGGACCAATATAGAGATAGATAGATAGATAGGTAGATAGATAGATAGATAGATGATAGATAGATGATAAATTGATAGATAGATGATAGATTTATTTCAAGTTCACTATTAATTTTTTTGCTATTTCTGATAAATCTTCTAAAAACTTAAAAATTATAAACTAAGATATAAATTCAAAATAATTATTATATATACATGCATAAAGCCAAGGCATAATTAGTCATTTTTGGATTATATACATAAAGGGGTTTCTTTACGAAAACCTTCTTTCCTCTTCCTATTCACCAGTGTCTTCAACTTTGTATAGTTTTTAATCTTCCCTTCCTCACCTCATACTGAAGGGTTTAGACCCTTCATTCTCTCATGGGATGCTTTAAAAGAAATTAGCCATGTAGATTGGTCATCTTTCCACTTATTTACTTGTACATATATATGCCCAGTCAATATTTTTAAAAGATACTTGTCTGAATGTGTAATTTTATAATTATTTTTTAGATAAAGTCTTGTAGAGCTCAAGGCTGGCCTTGAACTTGTGATCCAGCTGTCTTAGCCTCCTGAGTGCTGGGATTACACTTCTGTGCCACCATGCAAGCTCAAATTTTATAGAATCTTTTGTTTGTATTTTTTCTGTGTGTAAGTCTTAAAGAAGTAAATTTCACTAACTAATTTGAAGGCAAAAATAAGACAGTGTCAAAATAGGGCAGTTTAATGGTTTTGTTTAATGGTTTGTTTGTGAGCCTGCTAAGAATTTTTTATAACATAAGTTGCAAAATACATTAACATCTTTAAATGAACAGGGTTTTAGACTAGTGCCTGAGGAAGTTATTTTGCTGAGCAGTGTGTCATCTTCAGTATCTAGGGAATGGCTTGATGTAATAGTTATTAATTGGTTATAAAACACTACCAAAATAGACTGTTTATAGTCATATGATACTTTTAATATCATGGTACTCATAAGTTATTCATATCTTAATATTCTTATGTTATAAAAATAGATACTATTAGGATCTCATAATTAAATCTTAAAAGTCTTTTTGCCTAGTCACATGGTTAGTATGGCTTATTACATAATTCATTCATTTTTTGCTATTTCTTGCAGTGTCAATTTTGGAAATCTTCTTTTACTGTATTTTTATTCAACTTTCTTTTAAAGCAGGAGTCATTCCTGTTTAAGTATTTGCTGTGTGCTGACTTTGCCCTAAGCACTTTATATACAGTAGTACATTTACCCCCACCCCAAGGACCTTATGATACTGTTACTGCATATGGTTGAGGAGCTTGCTTAGGCATTTCCTAGTAGTTGAGGCACTGGCTTATTTCCTTGGCTCTTATCCAATACTTTGTTCTTTAATAGGAATAGCATCCATTTTCTTCTAGGATCTATTATCCTTTGGCATTGTTCTTAATCCTGTTATGAATCCACCAAGTAGATTTTATGGTGGATAAATAAAAGTGACATATCAAATACTTTATTTTGCCACTTTTTGTTTATCTTTATCTGAAATGTACAAACTATTTTATTATGAAACGTGACACTGAAAGGATATAGTATACCCTTATAGATTATAATATTTCCACAAAGAAAACTTGAATTTTGTCAGCACTCCAGAAGCCATTGTTTATTTCTTCCTCCAACATCTTAATTCATAAATGAAAAATAAATGAAATGAAAAAATAAATACTATTTTTTGAACTTTAAATAAACAGACTTGTGCCAGCCTGATACCTCATTCGGTAAAAACACTTGCCACACAGACCTGGAGGCCTAAGCTCAATTCCTGGAACCAACTCCATGAAGTTGTCTCCGACCTCCACATATACTGTATATGTGCCCACACATACATATCACATTTTCATAATGACAGAGCTCTTTTTAGCATTTGAAAATATATTTTTCTCTTTATATAGTTTTCAATGTGGTTGTGAGGGTGCTGTACAACTCCAGACTCCATATTTTCATACAACTAAATCCTGGAAGGATGTATGGTAATAAAGCAATTTCCATGTCTGCCTAATGTTTCTTTATCAGCTGCATGTGATTGCTGATAGCATCAATGGGCCTAGTTTGTTATACACAAATTGTCCAACTTTGATGGATTTATGAAATATATGTTTTGTTTTGAGCACAGTGTCATGCTTAGTGCATGTTGTCAGTCAATACTGGTAACTTAGAAAAATATACAAACTACTTTGTAATTATGATTTGTAACTTTTCATCTCTCCAAAACTCTTCCGATCTGGGGTCTGTTGCCTAGGGTGGTTTTTCTATCTTATACATACACCTTTAGTTAAGCTGCCACTCCAGAGTATGTCACTCAAGGGGTCACATCCCCTCTGTAGCCTTGTTGAACTGTAGGAGCTAATGTTTTTTGCTTTTGCACAATAAAGCCATTCATTTCAACCTTGCTAAAGTTCTGTGACAGTGTGTACTTGGTGAAACTGTTTAAGAGATCAGAAGGCCGTGGAATAGAATTTTGACAGGGTAAGTGTCTCCTAGGGAGTTATAAATTTAATTTTCAAATCTGGAAACTACCACCTAGTGGCAGTGTTCTGGTCTGGCTACTTTATTTCCAATATCAGAAAATAATTAAAACAAAATTAACCATTTGAACTGCCTTTGGAGCAATACCTTGTTAATAAAGCTTCATTTATTTATATAAGGCCACATACTTCTGTCATAAAAGAAGATTATAGTAAAGAGAGATGTCTAGTATTCCCCACAGTCAAGACTCAAGAGTGTGAGATACCTGATTTCTGCATTTGGTACTTTGGTAGGTGTATCTGTGAGATGAGAGCATTAGAACTTTTGAAGTTAACCCAGGCAGTCTTTCAGACGTTGTGATCTGATGATATAAAATCTGGTATGTCATTTAACTTGATTACAAAAGATTCCAAATGAATTGAGAATTAGGATCTCTGAAATGTGTATTTTCTATTTCAAAGTTAGTGTTTTTTTATGTTTTTAGGTTTGCCATCCGAAAAATAATGCTGCTGGAATTTAGGTGAGTGAAAAGGCAATTACATGGATGGGTGATGAAGATGGCCAAGTGAGTCAAGTATCACATTTGAAGTAAAGAAAATATTTGTATAGGCCTTGAGAATAGCTCATGGATACAGATTGCATTTAGCATGTACTAGGCCATGGTTTAATTCCCAATAGCAAATAAAATCTAGATTCATGACTATATTTTTGGGATGGTCTTATTTGATATTTCCTTTGTTTTGAAAGATAACCCTATTATTATACAGGATAACTTTTATTTTGAGATGTTTTTCACTAGTTACAAGTGGTCTGCGGGAATAAATCAGAATATACTCTATAACCATTTTTCTTCCTTCCCAGCTGAGATTTTGTGACTAAGACGCCATTGTTCCAACCTAGCTACTGATACATAAATGTTTCAAACACTAGAAAATGTAGTATTTTTCCAGATTGCTAAACATTACACATGTTCAGCATGTGCCACACCTCTGACCTATATCCTAGCCCAAGAACAGGTTTGGTTTTTTTATTTGGTTTGTTTTGTTGAGAAAAGCTCTCTCTGGGTGGTGGTGTCAAATTCCTTTAATCCCTGCCCTCTGGAGGCAGAAGCCGTGGGATCTCTGTGAGTCAAGGACAGCCTGGTCTACAGAGTGAGTTCCAAAATAGTCAAAGCTACAGAGAGAACCCATGTCTTGGGGAAGGGGAGGGGAGAGATCGAGATCTTTATGCAGTTTTGGCTAGCCTGGAACTCACTATATAGACCAAGCTTACCTGGAACTCAGATTCACCTGCCTCTGTTCCTGAGTGCTGGGATTAAAAGCTTGCACCACCATGCCCTACTTATATACAATTTATAATTATGAAGGTATAAGAGAGCATGTTACATCTAGGTTTGGCTAGCATGTAAAAATAAAAACAGAAGTACTATTCAGCGTAGACTAAGCATGTCTTAAGCTAAACAGTGTCAAATGTTTTGTATACACATCACTCATAGTCACCTTGAAATAGAGGCATTATCCTCTCTAATTACTTTAACAAACAGAAGTCACAGGTGTTTTCAAGATTAAGTTATTGGTAGAGTTGAGATAGCTGTGTCTGATGCCAAAGCTCAAAGCTTTTTTACTTCCTTATACTTCCTTGAATTCTGGTCTTTATCAGAGGTAAGAGCCTCTGTATTATACCGTATTCGCTATTATTCTGGCCTCTCACAGTGCCAAGCCTCAGCTACTCTCCATGACCACTTTATGCCTTCAAAACTAGTACCACCTGGGTGACTCTTACACTACCAAGTTAGCCTGCCAGCCCAGGGTACAACTTGGCTACCTCTGGACTACAGCTTCTGTGTGCTGAGCCTGAGCAAACACTTCCCAGATTTCATCTCAGTGATACTGGTCTCTTCTTAGTCATAGATGATTTCTTGGCTCCAGCTAACCAACATCGATTATCCCAATAAAGCAAACCTTTTATTTCAGTGGTACTGGTCTCTTGTTAATTACAGCTGATAGTTCAGCCCACCTGACCAGAACCACAGTTTTTTAATTCAAAATATCAAATGCCGCCAATAGAGTCTTTGCTGCCCTCTGAAACTTCACAAGCCAGTCCATGAACTTAATGGCCTTCAGCATCATCCTTTATTCTTCCAAATTCTCACAACAGCTCAGCAAGCTTTGAATACTCAATAGCTTTCCTAGCCAAAATTCCAACGTCCTACAATTCTCTCCAAAACATGGTCAGGTCTGTCATAAAAATACCCCACTCCTGATATCAGTTTATGTATTAGTCAGGATTAATATTGCTGTGATGAAAAACCATGGCCAAAAGCAACTTGGGTTGGAAATGGCTTATTTTGCTTATACTTCCATATCACTATTCATCATTGAAGTCAGGGCAGGCACTGAGAAGGGGCAAGAACCTGGAGGCAAGCACTGACGCAGAAGTCATGGAGGAGTGCTGCTTACTGGCTTGCTCCTCAGTGATTGCTCAGCCTGCTTTCTTATAGCACCCAGGGCCACCAACTCAGGGATGAGACCACCCACAGTGAGCTGAGCCCTCCCACACCAGTCGTCAGTCAAGAAAATGTATCACAGTCTTGTCTATAGGCCAGTTTAGTGGGGCATTTTCTCAGTTGAGATTCCCTCTTCCCAAATGATTGTTATTTATGTCGGGTTGTCAGAGAACTACATAGGACACCTATGTACGCTAATATAATTATGTAAGTGGTCTTTTGTTACAGGGAAACTGGAGTTTATGGTTAGTGTGCTAGTATATCCTAAGAACTCTAACACAATTCAGTTTATTCTCACAATAATCTTAGAAAGATGTTTCTGGATTATCAAGGAGAAAACTGAATCAGGAAATGAGTCTTTTCCAGCCTTCAAATAAGTACATACTTTCTACCACACCATGTCACTTTTTACGAAAACTGTTAGCTTTTATGACAAAATAGCTGAAGTAGTTAGAAAAGCTTTGTTTTGGCAGGTGGTTTTGGAGTGATCAGTCAGTGGTAATTTGAGCTTGTTGCTTTAGGCCTGTGACAGCACAGTGCATCATGGTAGGAACGTGTTCACCTCATGGCAGCCAAAAGCAAAGAAAAAGACAGGAAGGGCCCAGACCCCAGAATTTCTTTCAGGTGCATATACCCAGTCACTTACATTCTACTAGTCTCCATTTCATGAAGGTTCTCCTACTTCCCAGTAGCACAGCAAGCTAGCAATCAAGCCTAGCATCATCCTTTGGGTGACACTCAAAACCAAATTATGGCAAAGACAGATAAAAATCAAGAAGATATTGCTATGCAATTAAGATGAATAGTCTTCTCGTGTTCAGAAATGAAAAGGTTTTCATGAATGCATTAAGAATAGTGAACCGTGTTTAATTACTGAAAAGCGGTGTGATGGTGTTGTCACTGTGATAGAATCTAGTATCATGTGGGAGATAAGCTGCTGGGATTCCTGTAAGGAGCTGTCCTGACTAGGATTAGCCTCTGGAATGTTTTGAGCAGGTGTTGGCTGGTGTGGGAAGACCCATGTTAACTGTGGACAGGACCCACTGCCTGGGCAGGGTAAGGTGGGTATGATGGAGAAAGCAAGCCAAACACTAGCATCCATTACTCTGCTTCCTGATTGGTGACAGTGGATTTCAGATATTTTATCTGTAGAAATTAATTGGAAAATAGTAAACATGGAAAATAAGAAAGTAAGAAATATGGGGTCTAGAATGAATGAAGATTTTTAAATCTGTCAGACCAAAAATTCTTCTTAGCAAGAAAGAAGACAAATCAACTGTAGAGTTTTCAGTTGTAGTAATAGAGAAGGTATGAAATGAGACACTCCATTATCACACGTAGAAAAAAAATGCCAACATAACCTAGAATTCTACATCCAGCTAAACTTCAATTAAATGAATGTCAGCTAAAGAGTGATTGGCACCAATATAGCTGACAGAAATTCTAAGACAAGATTTAAGAAAAATAATTTTCACATAAGGGATGAAATGAGTCCTTCCCCATGTACTGGATAGCACACTTTGATTCTGTTGCCCAGCACTTATGTAGAATCTCATCTAGCTTCCTGGTTTAGAGTTAATACTTATGAAGTGATTTTATTTTTACTTGTGTGAGCCTTCGGGTTAGGGAATATTCAGAATTGATTGATTTTGTGTGTGAGTGGATTAGTGCCTTCTCTTGTTGCCATGACAAAGTACTTGCCATGCCATTTAAGGAAGGAAGGGCTTGCTTTGACTCACAGTTGAAGGTACAGTTGTCCACATCATGGTAGAGGAGGAACCCAAGGTGACTGGTCACACCATTGCCTCTGCTGTCAGGAAAGAAAATTGAGGCTGGTGTTAGCTCACTTTGTACTTTTTCCTTTTTCATTCAGTGCAAGATGTCTACGTTCAGGGTTGCTCTTTCTTCCTCATTTAAATATCTCTGTGAACTTTTCACAGACACACCCAGAGGTATGTCTCCTAGATGATTCTAAATCCAGTCAGGTTACCAATGAAGATTTTTTTTTTTTTTTTTTTTTTTTTTTTTTTTTTTTTTTTTTTTTTGGTTTTTCGAGACAGGGTTTCTCTGTGTAGCTTTGTGCCTTTCCTGGAACTCACTTGGTAGTCCAGGCTGGCCTCGAACTCACAGAGATCCGCCTGGCTCTGCCTCCCGAGTGCTGGGATTAAAGGCGTGCGCCACCACCGCCCGGCACCAATGAAGATTTAACTGTAACCATCCTTTGATATCGTTTTGTTGGAAGTGCAGCTCTCATTCTCTGGAGCCGCAGTTTCTACATGTAAGGTTACAGCAGGAAGCACCGACGCAGAGTACAGGACATTTGTGAAAGATAGGCAAGTTGTAAATAATGGTTTTTAATGTTTTTCACAAAACTAGAAATGCTTCTATTTTTCAGGTACTTTATGCAGTACAATGCCTGCTGATAACTAATGAAATATTCTCTGCATCTTTTAACTCTTTGCAGCCAATATCTTGAAAATTATCTCTGGATGAATTATTCTCCAGAAGTTTCCAGCAAGGCCTATTTAATGTCCATCTGCTGTATGGTGAACGAGAAGTTCAGAGAAAATGTCCCAGCCTGGGAGGTAAAAAAAAACAAACAACAACTAAATTTCGTCACAGCTCTCGCTCTGGCCCCACTTAAGCCATTACAGAGCAGCAGAATCTTTTTCTGATAGCAGGTATCCCTTTGGGATGGGAGTTTACCCAGTAGTAAAGTACTGTAAGACAAAGAAAGAATGGATGTGGGAAGGTCATGTTAGTTTTCTTCTAGCTGATTTTCTAGGACTTAAATAATATGAAGGTAGAGTTATTTTTCTATGTTGGGATTAAAACAGGGAATGGCTTGAATTATAATGACTTAGACTTGGATTTGGCAAAGTGCCAGTGTTGGTAACTATAGGAGATAAAATGTGAAAGTTGACAGATGTTTATACTCCACTTTCAGTTTAATCTACCCACCTCCTTCTAATTTGGGACTTCTTTTGTCATTTGGAAATTACTATGGAACTAAAGGGTTTTTTTATGGTTCAACATGATCTTACTCAGAATGTAGATTTTCTTTTTTAATGAAGAAAAAGCATGGTAGTTGTCATCTATTTTGATGAAGTGGTTTCCAAAGTGAGAAATTGTTTAAGATCAAGTTTTGAATTGTTAAGATTAAAACATGGACATTTCTCTCAAATATTAAGTGACTGCCATCTCAGGGCAGATTGAGATCAGGTTAAACTGTGGATCCTGAGATTTGCCAGAGAAAAGCCAGTTCCATCATTTTGAGCCAAATTTGAAACAAGCTTCATTTAAATATTAAATACTGACCAAGATGAACTTTGATCAAGACCATTTGCTGGAACTTTCAGCTGAGTGGCCCCTAGATACATGATGCAGAGCTATTTGAAGACAAACCGAAACAGCCACCATACTTTGCCATGAGGCTATGCTGTTATTTTTTAAAAACTACAACTCCCAGAATCCCAGGAAGTTACCTGGTGCTTGGACAGATAGGGTTTACTGGTTAACTTAGGGTGTTACAAGACATCCTTGGGATCTCAGGAAATTGCTTCAAGTGATTATAGAAAGGAAGAGAGAATTTTTTTTAAGGTAGATAGTAATTTCATCAATTGATATAGAGATCACTTTAGATTAGAGTTTGAAATAGAGGAATAACAGTGGCAGGATTTCCCCAATTTTGCACAGGGAATGCATTTTAAGACCCCAGTAAATATCACTAACCTCAGATGATTGCTGTGGGATGGTCTGTATGTCACATGTGTTACTGATTGGTCAATGAATAAATCACTGATTGGTCAGTGGCCAGGCAGGAAGTATAGGCGGGACTAACAGAGAGGAGAATTGAAAAAACAAAAAACTGGGTAAGGGAGACACTGTCAGCCGCCACCATGACAAGCCGCATGTGAAGATGCCGGTAAGCCACGAGCCATGTGGCAAGGTATAGATTAATGGAAATGGATTAATTTAAGCTGTAAGAATAGTTAGCAAGAAGCCTGCCACAGCCATACAGTTTGTAACCAATATAAGTCTCTGTGTTTACTTGGTTGGGTCTGACAGCTATGGGACTGGCCGGTGAAAGAGATTTGTATTGACTGTGGGCCAGGCAGGAAAACTCAAGCTACAAATGGCGCCCAACGTGGGGCAAGAGTTTCCACCTAAAAATTAAAAAAAAAGATTCTAAAACGGAGCTAAAAACAGCTTCCTAATTGTCTCTCTCAAATGAGCGGCAGCTACCGGTTTGAGCTACTGACGGGTTCCTAGCGTGCGTGCATGCTCGACCTGCAGTATGGCGGGAATGAGGCCTCTACAAGTGACACATTAAACTGTGTGGTGGATTTAGCCTTTGCTAGTACAAAAAAAAAAAAAAAAAAAAAAAGAGGTTTCTGGGCTACACGCTGCTTGATAAAAACATAGACCCACTATTTCTGAGAGTTGATGGCTCCCAGAGCTGGCGAAAAACCTATCACCGCCATGTTGGGAAGCTGAAGTGGGCGGAGCCAACAGCGCCAGCGCCGTTTCAGGTTTAAAAGGCTACAGTTCAAAACAATAGGCTCAAGCTAATATAAAAAAATAAGCCACGTAAAGATGGCTACCACACAGAGAATCTGGATTATGTTCTCTTTGATATTTGTAACTAAAAAAAAACATTTGATTACAAAAGCTGTTGAGTTATACCAAAATATATATTTTAAAGGTACCTTGACTTCAAAAGTTAGATGTAAGGATATGTTGCTTTAAAAAGGAGGCTCTGCTTTTGTTTCCACAAAAAGCCAGAGGCTATAGATTTTTTCCAGATTAAGATACATCAGGTTTGACCAGCCAAGACCCCCTAAAAGGTCTCCGATAACACCATGGCCCAGATGATCCAACATCCAAAACCATTTCAAGGCAACTGGCTCAGACAATACACCTTCATGGACTACTCCATAATCCTAAAATATTCTTTATGTCCCCATAAAATACAGCGCCCCCCTCCAACAAAAAGTAGTAAGAGAAGCTACGCCCAAATTCCCAAATATACCAAGCTGACTTTGGAGATGTATAAAGGTTAAAACCTTCCTTTTTAAGAAAAGAAAAGGGGAAGTGCTGTGGGATGGTCTGTATGTCAAATGTGTTACTGATTGGTCAATGAATAAATCACTGATTGGTCAGTGGCCAGGCAGGAAGTATAGGCGGGACTAACCGAGAGGAGAATTGAAAAAACAAAAAACTGGGTAAGGGAGACACTGCCAGCCGCCACCATGACAAGCCGCATGTGAAGATGCCGGTAAGCCACGAGCCATGTGGCAAGGTATAGATTAATGGAAATGGATTAATTTAAGCTGTAAGAACAGTTAGCAAGAAGCCTGCCACGGCCATACAGTTTGTAACCAATATAAGTCTCTGTGTTTACTTGGTTGGGTCTGACGGCTATGGGACTGGCCGATGAAAGAGATTTGTATTGACTGTGGGCCAGACAAAAAAACTCAAACTACAGATGATAGTGCTTATAAACACACACACACACACACACACACACACACACACACACACACACACACACACTTTCCTATGGAGTAATTAGGATAAAGTTCCATAAATTGGGCAGTGTAAGAGATCAGCAGAGACTAATAAAATGAATGATTCTGTACTGGACCTAAGTTGTCAGAATCACATTTTTATACTGTGGAGTAATTATTACAGAAAATAACGGTTAAATGAAATCAGTCTGCTCATTTAGAAAGTGAAGTGTCTGGTGGGCAAACAGCTTGTGTAGATTGGGTACTAGGGTGTGATCAGTATCAGGGCCAAATGGAGCACTATTTCATCACATTCCTCAGAACAATGTATTGATGAAAACAAATGAATTGTTTCTTCTAGCATTTTCCCTTTAATAGTTTTAGACTGTAGATGGTACAGGTAACTAAAATTGCAGAAAGCAAAATTATGGATAAAGTGCACAAACTATCATAGAGGATAGTACCATTTACTTTAAAAGACAAGAATAGAGGAATTGAGGAAACTGCAAGGTTTTTTAGTTGAAGTGTTGCAGTTTAAATTACCTTTGTGATCCAGTAGTAAAACAGACAGATCTAAGGGTCAGGAGGTGGGGCAACCAGGACTGGAGATGGATCTTTGGAATCATGAGCATAGGGTAGGGTGAGTTGCGGAAGAACAGTGGACTAGAACCTTAGCTACAAACTTCTGTCTAAGTAACAAAGAAGTTAACTGCAATAACAGGCAGCTCAGGAGCTAGGATGTAGTTCAGTGGTAGAGCACTTTCTTAGCATGCAAAGCTCTGGAAAGAGAATGAAACAGGATAAGGGTCCTGTGGGCTTAACTGCCATTCGTATCATGGGAATGTTGTTGGTAGAGTTTGGTGTAAAGAAATAAATGGAAACAACTAGAATAGCCACACATCTCCTTCACTTGTCTGTGGTAATACATACATAGCAGGGCCTTGAATATATTTGTGTTCTTTACATTTTAAGAGTCAAGAGCTGATATAGAGCAAGAGAAGCTGTCTTGAGATTAATTATAGCATTAAAACTATGGGTTTTGCCAAAGATATAGTTGTTTTATTTAAACCAAAAGAAATAAAATATTCCAAAGTCTTAATAAGAAAATAAACCTTTATCTAAGTACAATCAAAATGAACATAAGAACAAGTAAGAGAATTAAAGCCATTATTCTGTTAGCTTTAGGTCTCTCATAGTCCTGTCAAAAATTATATTGACTTGCTGTCATTAATGAGAAGTATGCGTTGCTTCTCTTCTCACATATACAAATAATCGTGTAATTGTTTGATTTTGTTAATCCACTCCTGAAACCCCCACCAGTACTTCTTTAAGAAAGAAAAATGCAAGCAAGAGCTCACAGTGAATTATTTGTTTTTTGTTTGTTGGTTGGTTGGTTTTTTGAGACAGGGTTTCTCCGTGTAGCTCTGGCTGTCCTGGAACTCACTCTGTAGACCAGGCTGATCCGCCTGTCTCTGCCTTCAAAGTTCTGGAATTAAAGCTGTGTGCCACCCTACCCCAGCTTAAAGTGAACTTTTATTCTTTCAGACCTTTAAGAAGAAGCCAGACCACTTCCCGTTCTTTTTTAAGTGCATCTTGAAAGCGGCATTAGCTGAGACTGATGGCGAGTTCTCCCTCCATGAGCAGACCGTCCTCCTGCTTTTCCTGGATCATTGCTTCAATAGCTTGGTCAGTTTACTTTCCGTCCAGATCTCCAGATTTCCTTATTCTTTCAGAGTGAGTTTAGATGAGTACCTGAAGGCTGTCACTTTGTACATTGTAGGAGGGAGTAGTGATGATGCTGGGCGTTTCATTTCAGCATCCCTCAGACCATTTTATAACACTTGTTCCATTTTAGTAGTTCAGGACTTGATTCCTCCTCTCCTATCGATAATGAAAGGTGAAAGGGAGAGCATGAATATGAGGAGGAGCCAAGAGTCTAATAAGTAATTTGAACAGTGAAGTCTGCCACAATCTCCATGCTAAAATGTAGCATCATTATTTTTGGTCATGTCTCATGCTCAGGCTAGCTAGTCAACAGAAGCGCCTTGTTTTAAGTTGGCTGACGAAGGTCATTATGTCTTTGGAAATGTCTTGTTTTGTTGTGATATATTTTCATCCTTCATGAAATTATCTTATAAAAAATGAAATATTTCCAGTAACTAATATTTCACTTCAGCTTCCTTGCTCGCTATGAGTATCTGAAAGTGTGTGCATACTTGTTTAAAGACAGGTACTTCCGAATTAATCAAGCCCTTAGGCCTATGCAGGAAAATCCTATCTGTTCTTACCTGCAGACCAAATGCTGTTGGATGGGTGGCTATTTGGTGCCTATGCTCTACCTGATGGCTTAGGTCTTGGGAAAACACACAAAAAGTTTATGCTTCCAGTAGAGACTGCTATTATCTCATTAACATTTATAAAACTAAACAAAAAATTACATAATTCCTTATCAGCCATTGAACCAGGACAGGGTTTAATTAATATTAATAGTTTGGTGCTAGGTTTAACCAACTTAAAACCTAGTTTATTTATTGAAATAGTTTTATCTTTTATTTTTTCTAATCTTCCTTGAACCAGTTAGGCCATAGCTGCCACATAGCTTTGAATACCGTGGTTCCTGGAAGAAATTTATTCCTGCAGACCCCTAGTTGTTGTTGTTGTTGTTATTATTATTATTATTATTTTATGCTGGGAATTGAACATGAGGTCTCATGCTTGGTCTCATATGTCCCTGAGCCAGATCTCTAGGTCTGGTCATAATATTTTTGTCAAACTGTAAAATACATAACTTTTTTTTTAAGACATTATTTTTCAGTGTAGCCCACACTAGCCTTGAACTCATACTTCTGCCTCAGACTCCTTAGTGCTGGAATATTACAGGTGTATGACACCTTACCCAGGTCATAACCTTTATTATGCTTGTTTCTGTTTAAAGACATACTACTTAATATATAATTTTGATTATCTGTAAGCTCTCCATCATCAGTACTGTTATTAAATGCAATTTATCTAACACACATATTTTCTATGTAAGACTCATGCATAGGCTGGAGAGATGGCTGAATGGTGCTCTTCCACAGGACCTGAGTTCTGTTCCCAGTACTACATGCAGGGCTACTTTAATTATTTGTAACTTCAGCTCCAGGGGATCTTGTGTCCTCTTCTGGCATTCTCAAGTGCACACACACACACACACACACACACACACACACACACACACACACACACACTAAATCTAAAAGAAGACAGGGCAGTGTATTGAGTGTATTATACTTATGAACTTCAGATAGTACTTCAGCCTTGTTTTGGGGGTTCGTATTAAAAGGATGAAATCACCAACAAGACACGATAATAAAGACATAACAGCAAATCTCAAAAAGGATGCTTGCTGGTGTATTATAGCTGGAACTGGAGCAGAGAGATAACAGCTTCAGGGGAGACAGGTGCCTGGGGCAACTTAAAGCTTCTGCTGTTTGTGCTCTTTGTGATTACTGCAACGAGTATTAATCTGGGGGTTACAAATACATTTTTGTGATAAGTGAATTTTTGAGTATGAAATCTGCAAATAGCAAAAACTGCCATTTTAAATGGGGATTTTTTTTAAGGATTGATTTTGTGTGTGTGTGTGTGTGTGTGTGTGCGCCGTGTATATGCGGGTATCAACAGAGGCCAGAAGAGGATGTCAGATACTGTGGAACTGGAGTTACACATTGTTGTGATCCTCTCAAGATGCATGCTGGGCACCAAACCCTGGTCCTCTCTGAAAGCATCAAGTGCTCTTAACCATTGTAACCATTGAGCCATCTCTAGTCCCTTGTTGAACTTCTGAATACTAAAATATCACCAATTCTAAAGTATTGATGACATGTTTTTCTCTCAGGACTTTAAAAGGAAATAAACTATGGATATAAGAACTTAGATAAAAATGCTGGAGTATAGATAAACTTGTTTTTTTCATGCTTTCAACAGGAAGTAGACTTGATAAGGAGTCAAGTACAGCAGCTTATCTCCCTCCCTATGTGGATGGGCTTGCAGCCTGTAAGTACCTATTTCAGCATGTTCTACATGTATCTGTTACATGTGATAGGTGTTGTTTCAGACTGAGTGGTTTTAACATGGGCACAAAAAGTGTGTCAGCTAAAATCTATTTCCTTAGAAGTTAATTCTGTGTTAACTTACGAATATAGCTTTTACAGTTTTAAGCATTGTTGCATGCATCCTAATTTATGGTCCACTTAATTTTAATATTGTAAGGTAAAATGAGGGGTTATTTATTGAACTGGAAGAGAAAGATGATAATTTAGCCAAATGTGATTATTATCCTTATGTATGTATTTGAATGAGGCTAAATGTAAACTTGAATTTTATTTGTTTTCCAGGCTTAGGATGTGTGTATAGCTATAGAAGGTCTGGATCATGTTTAATATTAGCCACCTCTGCTTGTCCATTAACTTTTTATTGAATGATGTGTATGTAGTAGATTAACATATCTCCTGTACCAACTAAAAACTACCAAATTTAAGTGTAATGCTTTATGCAGAATTCTGTTTCCTGCTCGTGTTTCTGTACACACTCAGATATGCAAACCAGTCATCTATACCAGAAGACTGAGTGAGACACATAAAAACAATACTAAGGGCTGGAGAGATGGCTTGGAGATTAAGAGAACTGACTACTCTTCCAGAGGTCCCGAGTTCAATTCCCAGCAACCACATGGTGGCTCACAACCACCTATAATGAGATCTGGTGCCCTCTTCTGGTGTACAGGCATACATGCCAGCAGAACACTGTATACATAATAAATAAATCTTCTTTAAAAAAAAAAAAAAAAAAAAAAAAAACAATACTAAATTAAAAAGTGATAAATAGTACCAGTTGGTAGAGTGAGACACATAAACAAAACTAAGTAAAAAGGTGATAAGTACCACAAGAGAAAGTGTGCTGATGTGAGCACTTCTGTTTGTTTGATGAGATGGGATCCTGTGTAGCCTAGGCTGGCCTGGACCTTGCATTCCTTTTATTGGTGCTGAGCATATGGGGATACACCTTGCTCAACCAGCTACTCCTTATTTCCCTTTGGCAGGGCCTGCTTTGCCCCTAGCACTGGGGGTTGAACTCAGACATTTGTCATGCTACGTGCCCAGCCTTGACAGTTATTTTTATGTTCGTTGTTGGAGACTTAGATTTTTTTTTACTTCAGTGATAATGCTTATAAGCATTTGTGCTTATATTATTTTCAGCCTTGCATTCTTAATTTTAGAAATAAATTATTGAACTTATAATAATGATTATTAAAGGTAGTTTCTTCCATTTGATTTTTATTAAAAATGTAGAATTGAATAATAACTGAAATACAATTGATTCCTTAGTTTTCACACTTTGTCTTATTATTTACATATCATCATATATCGAGAAACTAGCTAATGGTCAATCTAAATATCATCATAAATATTACTGTTACTGATTATTGTATATCATATTTCTCTTTTAGGCACGATTGGAATTAGAATTAAAAAAGACACCAAAGTTAAGAAAATTCTGGAACTTGATTAAAAAGAATGACGAAAAGATGGACCCAGAAGCAAGAGAGCAGTATGTGGGCAAACTTTCCTCCACATTAGACTTTAGGGTCACATCACTGTAATTTATTGCTTGCTTCCTTTTATATAGTGCTGAATTCAAATAAATTAGAGTATTTTTACAGAGATTTGCAGTGTGTGTACATGTGTGTGCTTAGGCTAGAGACTGGTGTTAGGTGTTTTTCTCTATTGCTGTCTGCCATATTCTTTTGAGTAAGGTCTCATTGAATGTGCAGCCACCTCCCTGGATCCTCATGTCTCTTCCTCTCAACACTGGTATTACAGATGCAGAGCCCCATGCCAGGCTTTCTCCATGGGTGCCAGGGACCCAAGCTCAGGTCTTCAAGGTTGTTATAAAAATACTACTTTACCCATTGATCCATCTCCCCATTCCCAAGTAGACTGTGATCACTCCCCTTACTCTGCATTTCTGGCCGGGCTTACATAAGCTTTGCAGCTATCTATTACCTGATGTGTTTGTTAATTGATGGTTAATTCAGGAAGCAGTAGGAACTTGATTTTTAAACTAATGTTTAAGTCTTTAGCCATTGTAATACTCTCACTGTATTTGCTACTCTAAGTATATTAAGGTATAAAGCTACTCCTGTCAGTTTATCTACAATAGATTTTTTTTTTAAAGTCTCACTACGTATCTCACTCTGGCTGGCCTGAAACTCACTATGTAGACCAAGCTGGCCTTGAATTCAAAGAGATCCTCCTGCTTCTACTTCCTGAGTACAGAGCTTAAAGGCATATGCCCTCATGCCTGGTTAAACATGAGATTTTTTAAAAATGTATGTGTGTGAGTTTTACTGCATCTGTAAGTGCACCACATACATTCATTGCCATTGGAGGCCAGAAGAGTGCATCAGATCTCCTGGAATTAGAGTTACAGATGGCTGTGAACTACCGTGTAGGTGCCAGGAACTGAGCCCCAGTCCTATGGAAGAGCAGCAAGTGTTCTTAACAGCTAAGCCATCTCTCCAGCCCCTAAACTAATGTTTAGACAGTGTGGATAGAATTTTGAGACATCCTATGCAGTCCTGACCCCTGAATTTAAGTGGAAACTTAAAGTAACTGGAGGAGGTGCTTAGTGGGCCAATCAGGCCAGTCATGAGGCTGTTCCTTTCTTCCTGTGTAGTTACAATAGGATACTATGTGCACAACATCAGAGAGACAGCACTTGAACAGCTCAGGGTTTCAATTTGCTTTTTAATAACTCAGAAATAATTGGGTTACTGTTTGATTTTTAGGGCCTACAAAGAAAGAAGGTTTCTTTCCCAGCTCATCCAGAAATTTATTTCCGTGCTGAAGTCCATCCCACTTTCTGGTAATTGGCCGCCTTTACTCAGTTCACTGTACATTATTATGTAGTTGCCCTCCTGGAATTTACTCACTTCTGCTCTCAACACTGCTCTCAGAGTGATTTAGAATTGTAATAGCAAATGTGTGTCTTTTCCATTTCTGTATATTGCCAGCCTGAGTGTTGCGATTACCTTGGAGGGTTATTGAAGCACCAACATGGTTATTGAAATGTTCATTTAGTTAGGAAACGTTTTGTATTCGCTTACCAGGTCGAAGTTCTCTGCAGGATGCTGGGGACAATAGTGAATAAGGTGTTTATAGACCTCATTTGCTTTTTTATAATACAGTGCTGAATAGTGTTTTCAAGTGATAAGATTTCAGTTGGGGGGCTAAGAAGTGTTTTGGAGATAATAAGCTACAAAATAAGATGGGTCAAGTCTGTCTTCATCTATATTTCTTTGATCTTTTTAAGTTAGCGTACAATGTCATGGGTCTCATCATGGAATTTTCATGTATACTTTATTCTCATTCATTTTCCTCTTGTCTCTATATTGTGGATCTGTCTTTCTCCCCAAAACTATCTTCCCTTCAAATTTCATGTCACATATATTCAGTTGGCCCTACCCCTCCAAAGATCTTTTCTCAAGGTTGACCTAAACACGCATAAGACACATGCTCGTGTGCACGCATATATGTATGCATACAAGTTTATACCTAGGTTCTGCATATGAGAGAAAACATGGTGTTTGCTTTTCTTGTCTTTCTGCATCTGGTTTACTCCATGTAACAACCCTAGTTTCATCCATTTTCTTGCAGATGTTGTGGTTTCATTTTTCTTTAAGGCTGAATACAGTTCTTTTGTGCATATTTACTACACTTTTAAATCCATTCATCTATTGATGGGTTGCATTTCTTAGCTGTTGTGAACAGTGCAGCAGTAATATCCATTTGTAAGTGTCTCGGTGGTAGGCCTTACAATCCTTTGGATATGTACCCAGGAATGGTATGGCTGGGTTATAGTAGTTCTGTTTGTGGTCTTGAGAAACCTCTGCACTGACTTCCATAGTGTCTGTAGCAGTTTACATAACCTTTAAGGAGTATATAAAAGTTCATCTTTCCCTACATCCTTGCCAGCATGTTTTTGTCATTTGTTTTCCTTTTTTCTTTTGAAACGTTCATTCATTCATTCGTTCATTCATTCATTCAGTGCCATGTCCAGCATGGCTCTAGGGACTAACCTCACTCAGGTGGCAAGGGAACAAAAAAAAGACAAGCACATGGACACACAGAAAAACTGAGGAAGCTCAGTGTGTTATTATATACAGTTGAACAGGGAGACAGCGTTTGTGGTATATAATTGAATCAAGGAGGCGCGTTTAGCTAATCTCAGTAGGAGCAGTCTCAGTAGGGATTCAGTCTTTAGTCTGTAGACACCCAGGGGATAAAGACCTGAGGAAAGCTTGGCCATCCCTCTGAGCCTCACCAGAAGACTTTGCCACTCCCATGAAGCTGAGGCATGGGAGTCCTTGACACAGCCATGCCCATGTCAACAATACATATCCACTAGGGGCTTCATTTTATTCATTTACTTCGGTGTGTACACTGCATGCTTGTGGAAATCAGAAGACAGCTTTGTGGAGTCAGTTCTCACTTACAATGTAGGTTTTGGGATTGAACTCAGACCGCTAGACTCAATGGCATGTGCCTTTCCCCAGTGAGCCATCTCGCTGGTCTTGATTTCTAGATGCTAGCATTCTGACTTGATGGAGTTGGAACCCCATAGCAGTTTCAGTTTGCATTCCCTCATGGACATACCCACAGGGCAGTCCCTCAGTTTGAAGTTCCTTCTTTCCAGGTAGCTCTAGGTTGAGTAAAGCTGAAAATAAAACCTAAGCCACGTAGTGTGTATGTAGTTCTTTTATTGTGTCACTTGGATAAATTATTCCCGTATTAAAGCACTGTGGGGTTTTTGTTTGTTTGTTTCTGTATTAGAATTGGATCTATGACTTGGCATTTGCTAGGCAAGCAGTGTCACTGAGCTCCCTGCCCCTGCCCCTGCCTCTCCCCAGCCTTGTAGTGGCCAACTTTTTCTCTTCTAGCTAGTTTTGTTTGTTGTTTGTTTAGCCTGCTCTCTCACTTTTCAGAATAACTTCGAACTTGTTCTCAGCCTCCATCGGCTGGGGGGATTGGCTTCCATCTCTGGCCAGGTCTGTTTGAGTTCCAAGTGTCTCTTGTGTTTGAATGTTCAGTTCTTCCCAACGTTTGAATTTTCTACAATTTTACTGAATAAATTGTTTGTGTCTTTGGATTTTATCTTAGCTCCTACCTGTGGATTCATAGATTTGATCTCTCAACTGTATCTATCAGAGTTCTTAGAACTTTTGGTCTTACTCATTAATTTTCTTTCTTCACATATATTTTACTGATTGTTGTGGTCAGGGTCAGATGTTTCCAGGTTCTTAACCTCTTATTCAAGAAATTGAAATAAGCGCTCATACCGATTTGCAAAAGGAGCAAGGAAATGTCAATAAAGCAAAGATCAGTGTATACTGCAGGGGCCAGTGGACCACAGGGGTGAAGATTACCAAGAGCCCAAGTTTATTGTTTGTGCGTTTCTTTTATGGGGTCAAGAGATGGAGGAGTTTAATTACTAAAGGGCACAGGGAAAGTGGTTCTCTGTTTTGTTTGTTATTTTAGGTCTTATAATTGTTTCTCTACCGCACATGTCTCTTCTGGTAGCAAATCTAATTTTAATCATATGTACACCGAATTATGCCTAGGCATAAGGGGGTAGGTAAGTAAGGGATTCTCCTTAAAAGTTAACTTGAGGATACAGCTTGGATTTACTATACACACACTCAAAACTAGTTCAGACTGCATTGATTTCCATGTTCCATATCCCAACTCTAACTGGGAATATGTCTGAATAGAAACTATTCAAGTTTGATAGTTGTTTTGGGGAATATAAACTTATTCTTTTGTTTGGAACAGGGTGTACCTGTATGTAACTCAATGAAGGGAGAGTCCTAGAGATGCCAAATTGGTAGATATGTCGTTCAGAGTAGGGTTAATGTGCATAATACATGCAAGTGTCCAGACTAGACTGCCAAGTGCATTATTAGGAGAGGCTTTTACTGAATGCACCTCTGTCTGCCAGAGCAGAGATTATGCACCAAGCTTTGTATTCTAATTTTAACCTGACCATTGCCAATTTTTTTCAAGCTATAAAGGTAGAAAATACAGAGCTTGTTTTTGTTTTGATTTTTAGTTTTAGGCAAACTTGAACAGCAACCAAGTGCTAGCTTGAAAGGATTTAATTTAAGCATAGTTCTCTTAAATTTTTTAGTTTATTGATCATAGGGCCTTGTACATTCTAGGCAATTGTGAGTTTTGCCTGGTAAGTTTATTGGTTGCCTTGAGGTTTTTCGTTGTTGTTTTTGTCTTGGGAGGTTTGTTTTTGGTTGGTTGGTTGGTTGGTTGGTTGGTTAGATCTTGCTGTACAGAGAGAGCATAGTGGCCTGAAACTCACAAGCTCTGCTCCTCCTGCTGTGTCATCCAGAGTGCTAAGACTGTATGAATTGACCTACCAGGCTTTATCCCTAAGAGCCCTATGGCCTAGGATAAGGTCAGAAAACCAGGTGTCAGTTCTCCATCTTCATCAGTTTATTACTTGGAAAATGAATATCTAGAGTAGATGTTTAATGTCTCTTCCAGATATTCAAATCTATTGATTTGGCATCTGGGTAATAGGTAGATACTAACTGGAAAAGTTCTGGGGAAAAAAACTACAATTAACATTTTAATACGAAACTTCTATAAATTTCTATAACATTTAACCTTCCATTTTCCTGCATATTACAAATGGATAAATGCATTTTTAAGCATTTATGGGTTGGTATTTATAAGGGTTGTGCTTGGTTAGTCACTGCTTAGAGTCTTAGCTAAGCATTGGTTAAAAAACTATCTGTGTGTCAGTAGAAACAATGTTGACACCATGCTTTTAGAGGGTAAGTAGCAGACTATTTCCTGGTATTAAGAAAAAACCAAAAACTTACATCCAGAAAGTGTTTTATTTCACAAGGCCGTTATTATTTGAAAATGAAATATTTAAAAAAAAATAGTACATTATGTTCACGAATACCATCAATCAGTGTTATGATTTTTTAAAAAAATTGTATTTTTCTTTGTGTCATTGACATTTACATGTCAAAGTTAATACACTTTCTAAACCAATATAACCTCCTTTTAAAATTACAAAAAGTCATACATGGACAGTGGAAAAATACTCTTTCTTTGGTGTATATATTTACTACTTCAAAGTTAGCTATATGCATCATATATGTGTATATATATTATTTATTGTATATACACTATACAATATATGTATATTACACATACATGTATATGTATATTACGTATGCACATATATGATGTGTGTATGTGTGTGTTTATTCATGAGAATTCTTTTGAGTTTGGAATATACTGAGGAAAGTGAAACAAACAATATAAAACTGCCTTCTATTAAAAAGAAAACTACTTTTGATTTTTAAAAGCATTATAGTTATTAAGACTAGAGAGATGGGCTCATGAGTTAGAATACGTGCTGCTCTTGCAAAGGACCCAGGCTCAGCTCCCAGCGTGTACATGACAGCTCACCTTATATAACTCTAGTTCTTCTGTCCTCTGCAGACCATGGTACACATACATACATGTAGGCAAACACATAAAATTAATTTAAAGCTGTAAATAATTTACACGTCATTATTTGTACATCAGATTATTAATATACACTTCTGACCCAATCTAGATTCCTTCATTTTCTCATATTAGACCTAAATAATGATGGCCTGCCTTTAAAAAAAAATATGAAAATCTTATTCTAAATCATAGTTCAGTTACATAGAATAAGACAAATTATTTTGTTTAAATTGTTTAATAGCTGCCAGTTTTAAGAAATAGCACACAAAATGTCTTGATAAACTTCTAACATGTTTCTCTCATGTTTAGAGCCTGTCACTATGGACAAAGTTCATTACTGTGAAAGATTCATCGAACTTATGATTGATCTAGAGGTAAGAAATACATGTATAGTGACTTGCTGTACTTTCTTTATGAATCTAAGATCAAGCTACAACTATATCTGAAATACTTGAAATGGCCCTTGGTCTGTTCCTATTTCAAGGTTTCATGTAGACAAGGAAGTCACAGGGTTTGATTCCTTGAGGTTTTGTGCTAAGTGTCCTATTGGCATGGGTTGCTTTGCCTTTTAAAATTAAGATTTTCAAAGATTTCCTACTGTTAGGCACAGGATTCTTATGGAAAGTTCAGATATACAATTGATGTAGTTCAGAGTAATCCTTTTCCTTTTCCTCTGTAGTGTAGGAAATTGAAAGAAAATCTGTCCCTTCATTTGAAATGAGTGTTAAAACTATTAGACTAACTATCATTCTTGAGAATTTATTCATATGCTAGCTCTACCAATGACTAATTTATATCCTCTCACTATGTCAGATCTTAGTGACTTTGTCTATGCAGTGATGTTATTGATAAGTAGTTGTAAAACTGCCCATCTCAGTTTCTTATCACTGTCTTTCTTACTGTCATAAGGGAAGTGGGAACAGGAAATGGAAAAGAGCTTTAACTATATGCAATGCATACTGGAATTTTATGTAGATTTGGTTAAAAAACTTCAGATAAGATGATCTGTGAGATTCTTCTTATGTCAGCTCTTGTTTTTATCTTCCAAGTTGTGCCGCCATCATTTTGAAAAGGACAAGCATTGCCACTGAGTGTAGTTTTAGGTTGGTTATCAGCATGGATGAGAACCTTGTTTTATACACTTGCTGTCTTCAAGCATGCAGGAGGGTTTTTTGTGATGTCCATTTTGTATGAAATAGTAGTAGATTTTATCTCTAGAGAATATCTGCAGAGAATACATGCAAAATGAATGCTCTGGTGTTTGTTTTTCCCAGGCTCTGCTCCCCACGAGGCGCTGGTTTAATACCATCCTGGATGACTCCCACCTTTTGGTTCACTGTTACCTTTCCAGTCTTGTTCACAGAGAAGAGGATGGCCATCTGTTTTCCCAAGTGAGCCCTGGTGGATCTGACACTTTTAATGTTGTAATCTCTTAAATTGATCTTTGCTTTACCGTGCAGCTGGAAGAACCAGGGAGTGAGCCAAAGCAAAATTCTAAAATATTGACTTGAATGTTGTATACATAGTTGAATGCACCTATACAACTGTAGTAATTTAACTTGTATGTTACCTATATGTTCTTTTATTATTGAGCTAAGTTATGACTTTGGAAATGTAGTTTCATGTGTTCACATACTTTAATTTTATGTGAATAATCACTGTGGGATATAATAGGTAATAAGCATTCACTGCAAATTAATTGTAGTGAAGTAGTACCATGGCTCGCTCTTGCCTGTGACAACAGTGACAGGCAGTTGACAGCATGGAAGAGTACTACACCTGTTCTGGTTCATTGAGTGGGAAGACAAATGTATTTCGGCTTACTGCTTTGGGTAGGAAGACAACGTGCTGGTACTTTGGCTTTCCTGTAATGTCAAACCAAAGAAAATATCTAATAAGTCTGTAATAATGGTTTTTTGGTGAGAGTAAATTGGAGATTCAGATTTTATGTGTTACATACACTGTATCTCATGTCTTACTAAGTACTTCTATTTTTTTTTCATTAAAAAAAACTTTTCCCAGTGATTTCCCATATATATTAAATTCTTAGTAATTGATTATAATGTGTCACAGGTTAGAGCTAAAAATAATAAATATTTTAGTGAATGCAGTCAGAATGTTCCTTGGATCTGCTTCCATGTGCAGAAAGCAAGGCCTGTTCATCATGAGCTAAGCTAAAGACATTTGATGACCATGGAGATTCATAAGAGGGATGAGTAATAGACCGATGTAGTTCACTCTACTGTGGTTGTGATGGAACACTCTGATGAAAAGCAACTTGGAGTGGAAAGTGTCTGTTTGTCTTAAACTTCCAAGTCACAGTCCATCCTTAAAGTCCAGGCAAGAGTGTAAGCAGAACTATGGGGGCCTGCTGCCTGGTGGATTGCTTTTTGGCTCATACTTAGGTAGCTTTGTTAAACAGCCCAGAACCATCTGCTGAGGACTGGTGTCACCCACAGTTGGCTGGGCCCTCCCACATCTATTGTCAGTCAAGGCAGTCCCTCACAGACTTGGCTACAGCATAATCTAATATGCAAAATTCCTCTGTTTTATTGGGGTTGCAGTTGAATTCCTTCTCTGTAGGAGTGGACTATATGTATGAAGTAGGCTTAACAATTTAATGTATGAAGTAGGCTTAACAATTTATTCATAAAACACATATTTTCACATAAGTTAAATATGTTTGGTATGTTCTCAGGTATTTGTTGTATAATGCTACATTCTGAAATTTTCAACCCCTGAAAAACATACAGGTTTTTAAAAATTATTTTTCATAAATAATTTATTAATTTAAATGACTCCTTCCAGCTTTTAGACATGCTTAAGTTCTACACTGGCTTTGAAATTAACGACCAGACTGGAAATGCTCTGACAGAGAATGAGATGACCACAATTCACTATGACAGAATTACATCTCTACAGGTAAAGAAAATGCAGTATACCTTTTCTCATGCTCCTTCCTGTTGAGTCACTCTATAACTTAGGTTTGTAATATGTAGATAAAAATGTATTAATATTGTTTTCATCCTCAAATTTTTAACTTTCTCATTTTTGATGAATTTGTTAAATAAATGACTTTCATAGTCTGTCTGAACCTGTAAATCAATCTACATGCTGGCATTTTATACTCTAAAATCTGAGTCAGCCTGTGTGTAGAGGGTAGGAAGTCCTTGTATTCACAGATAAGCACTAGGGGAACTAGGAATATGGAGAAGGTAAAGTACCTGTATTTCACCCAGAAGGCTGATGATATTGTTAGTGGCCTGGTGACCTTTGCTATCTGTAAAGCCGGACCTCACCAAAATACTCCAGAATGATTGATTATTCCAGACTCTCCCTCCCAAGACCTTACCTTTAGCTCCCAGTTAATAGAACTTCTCCTGAGGGAAGGCATATCATGTACTTTATTGCTGTGGGATGTCCTGTATGTTGTGAATAAATAAAACGCTGATTGGCCAGTAGCCAGACAGGAAGTATAGGATAGGCGGGACAAACAGAGAGGAGAGGCTGGGAGGTGGAAGTCTGGGAGAGACACCAGCCTGCTGTCCAGGGAGCATCATATAAAGGCAGCAGGTAAAGCCACGGAACACATGGTGACATATAGATTAACAGAAATGGACTAAGTATAAGAGTAAGAACTAGACAATGATAGGCCTGAGCTAATGGCCGAGCAGTTTAAATAATATAAGTGTCTGTATGTTTATTTTATAAGTGGGCTACGAGACTGCCGGGGCTTGGTGGGACCCAGAGAGAAAAACTCTACCTACGCTTTATGGCCTGCTAACCTCTATGCTATCTCCGTCAGAGTCCACATCAGATCCTAAGCCCTTAAGCTATGGAACCCATATGCAAGGTTACATGTACTTTGCAAACGAGTTTCTATGTTGTTATGTATTAAGCTTATTGTTCACCTAGAATTGGAATGATTTTTGTCTGGAAACTTTTTTCCAAATTCTACTATGTTTAAATATGCTTACAATAAACCTCCAGGAATTAAACTCTAGAAGTTTGATCCAAACTCACTAAGTCAGGCTGAGCCAAGCTTTCATTCTCATCTCTTCGAGGTTTGTTTCCCTGCCTGCCATGATGCTTGCAAGGGCACATACATACACCTGCACCTATGATAAGGTCAACTATACATATTTTTATTTTTAGGTATTTTCATATATTTTATTTATATACTCATGCATTATACATATTTTTACAATAAATATATGTCATAGGAGCGAGGTTTACTAATACAGCACAAATAGGCCCAAAAGTCCCTTTGTTTTCTATCACTTTATTCATTCATTTATTTATCAATTACTTATTATTTCTGAGAAACAGTCTTTTATGTAGTCCAGTCTGGCCTGAACTTATAATCTTTTTGCCTTTGCTTCTTGTGCTGGGATTACAACCACGCCAATGTGGAAGTTACTTGTCTTGTTGCTATGGTGAAACACCAGTGTACATAACTTAGAGAGGGAAGGGTTTATTTTAGCTTTTAGTTTCAAAGGTGACTTCATCGGGGCAGGGAAGGCATGGTTTCAGGAGTGTGAGGCGGGTATCTCATTGTATCAACAGTGAGAAAGCAGAGGTGAAGGCTGGTGCCCCACCATTTCTCCTTTT
Organism: Peromyscus californicus insignis; assembly: GCF_007827085.1. Lineage (NCBI taxonomy): Eukaryota > Metazoa > Chordata > Mammalia > Rodentia > Cricetidae > Peromyscus > Peromyscus californicus. Next base: position 88,428,635 of record NW_026294595.1, on the reverse strand, counting down.
TATGCAGTCCAAGATCCCAAGCCATGGATGGTACTGCACACAGTTATGACAGTTAAAGTAATCTGGATAATCTCTCATAGGCACTTGTTTCCAAACCCCATCAGGTTGACAGTCTAGATTAATCATCACACCTGGCTTGTCAGTTTAAAGAAACTAAATTATTTTACAGAGTATCTCTAAAGAATAACAACATCATGCTTAATTCAAACTCTTTCATAATCAATCCAGATCTCTCACTGGTTATTATCCTTTCCCAAATGCTACCTGGGTGACATGGAGCACTAAGGTGCCATATCTTTTTGTAGGAAGAGTGAGCTCAGACATCTCTTTCTGCCTTCTGCAGAGCAGTGGTGCTTTTGTCCTCTTGCCTCTGCCCTTGACATGACCATGGCCACTGTGCACGTGGCCCGTTCTTTTAGCATAGGTAGGTGTGGTGATCGGCCCCAAAGAACTTGGCTGTTTCACTGTTCACATTGGCTCCAGCCTTATTCTTGATGTGTTCTTCTTAGAGCTGACTATGCTTTTCTTGGTTTAGGTCCCTTACTCTCAGGCTTGGTTTTAGGGTCACTTTGCAGTTGTCTATAGCAATTTCATGGCATGCTTACCTCTACCTTTGGTGACCTTCTGTACCATCCACCATGGTACAGGAATTCTGGTTCTCTTCTGTAACACAGAAGCATGATAGAAGACAAGGCCTGTTACCTCAGTCTGTTAGATCACCACAGTGCAGCTGTCTTGTCGTTTATTCCAGATTGGTCGGGATGCCCCTTGCCAGGTCTTATCTTCCCAGAGATCAGGCAATTAAAAGCATGCTGTATTTTCAGCTTCTCCCTTGGGTTAATCTCCAGTACAGTATCCCTTGGAGCTTTCTTTTAGTAGTGTTTGGCTAGTTCTTGGCAATAAAATGCTGGGGTTTTCTGCCAAGGAAGCTAATATGCATGTCATTTTCATGTCAACTGTGTTGGGGTCACAGAAAGCTGGGGTGTAGCTCTGGTAGAGTGCTTTCTTAGCAGGCACAAGGCCTTGGGTTCACTCCCCAGCAGTGGTGGGGAGGGAGCACTAACCACAGATGCTGTTGCTTTGCTAGTACAATTGATGCTTTCCCCATTGCATAACACACTTCCAGTTTAATGAGGCAAGGATCACATAGAAGATAAACAGAAGAAGGAGTAGTGAAAATTTATTCATTTATTTACTTATTGAAATCACAAATCAAATGGATTTAATAAATATCTACAAACATAAACACTAAAGTTTACACATTTGTCTTGACAGCGCATGGAACAGTTTCCAAAATATTTCACATATTAAGACAAAAAGCAAGCCTCAACAAATATAACAAAATGAAATAATACCATGTATTTTATCTAACCTTAATGGGATGAAGCTAGGTATCAACAGCAAGAGAAATGAAAGCGCACAAACGCATGGAAACTGAACGACATGCTATCCCCTGTGTGGCCTAGGATTCACAGGTGGTTGTACTGATGCACAGGCATTAACCGTTGATGGGTTTGCTTTTCCAGAGAGCTGCTTTTGCACATTTCCCTGAACTCTATGACTTCTCTCTTTCCAATGTGGCAGAAGTAGATGCCCGGGATTCCTTGGTCAAGTTTTTTGGCCCTCTCAGGTAAGACTGCATGAAAAGAAGAGCATTCTCCCTCAGTATCTTGCTGTTGGGATTTTCTTTCCTCTGTTGCTTTTAATCCTTTTGTGGCACGTTAGACTGCGTGGCGGCCCTCTGTTAACCTCACAGCTGGTGCTTATCTCTAGCCATTAGGAATTCTTGAGTCACTTAAACATAACTGACGATCTTTTCCTTGGGAAGGGATGAAAATATTTTTAATAACTTAGGCTATTGTTCTTTGAACAGGACATTAAACTGGCCAAATCTCACTAGCCATAAACAGAATATAACAGAAACCAGTAAAGTTTCATGTTTGATGTTAGAGGTGTAACCTTGGAAAATTTTGTCGGTTTAAGATATATAACATCAACAATACTATCTAGTACATATCTACTACTGTATTTTTTGGAAAATAATAGTTACTAGCTTAGTTACTTCCATATTTACTGTGTACTTAAAATAGTCATAGATCTTGTAATTATCTACAGGCATGCTACTAGTGGTACCCATTGCAATGCTTCTTGATTACTTGGCTGTTGAATTTTCAGTGCAGTGCAGAGCCAATATAAAAAGCTAGTGAGTGTTCTAGACCATTTATTTGACCTGGAAAAACAAAAGAATTGGAAATAGATTAGCAGTTCCAGAGTTTAGAATGGAAAAGAGGGGCTTGATGTAAAATGAAGTGGGAAAAAATTTTTTGGTTCATAAAAGAAAAATACTATTAATAAAAGACTAAAGAAGCATAATTTATTATTCTTTCAAATAAAAAATACATGCAAATACATACTTTGAATTTTGTCACATGCTTTTTTAAGTGGCTCTTTAAGAGTCCAGTGTTGGTAACTTCTTCAGTAGGAACGTTTTCCATTTCATCGAGGTCGTTCTTGGTGAAACTGGCTTTAGATAGTCCTGCATGTAGGAGTGAGGGGGCAGGATGTCTCCAGCTGTTGGCCGCAGCCAAGTCTGTGGTCCTCACCACTGCCTTCATACCCTCGATGTTCTGGTCAGTGAGCAAACAAAAAAAAAATCTGTCCTTGCAGATTGCTTCCGTGGATTTCAGGTCCTAGGAAAATACTTCAGAAGTTTCAATCCCTGTTTTTAGTTTTTATTGTTGTTGTTTGTTTTTGTTTATTTGTTTGTTTTGCTGCCTATGCCCTACGGTTATGTTTACTTTTTAAGATAAGAATAGGAAAACATGTTTCAAAAATAAGTTGATCTGAATAAAATATTCTCCATTCTGCAGTTCAAACACCCTCCACCAGGTGGCATCATACCTCTGCCTCTTGCCAACACTCCCTAAAAATGAAGACACAACTTTTGAAAAAGAATTTCTTCTAGAATTGCTGGTAAATATTAGTGTTCTCAGTAATTCTCCTGTGTCTTTTACTACCTTTTTGAATCACTCATAGAGATGTAAACAGTATTGACTTCTACTGTACAGACTCAATAGTTTACCTTGACCTCGCTCTATTTATTTGTTTGTTTGTTTAAGTCAGGCTTGTTTTTCATTTCTTTAATTTCTTTTAGCACATCTTTCATCCCTTTAAGCTCCTTTATGGCAGGAATTCATTATATCACAGATCAGCTTCTGTATTGCAGTGGACTCATGCTCTGGAGGTCTAGAGTTAACGGAGACCACGGTTAGACACAGTGCATGTGAATAACTGTGGTCATGTGGTTATTGTAAAGGTGATTATTCAAACAGAATGTGTCCAATATTAAGTCATAATCTAGAAATACAGTAAATTATCCCTAAGTGGCTTAAGAAGTCTAAGCATTTTCAGTCAGTTTTGGTAGTGAGGCTTTAATTTTTCAACTGGTATTTTTTCTAGTTTTGTGTTGCTTTATAGAAGCATAGTTCTTGTTGGGGCGGGGCTTTTTGCTGTTACTGCTCTTGTCATTGTTTGGGTTTTTTGAGTTGGGTTTGTTTAAAATTATAAATAATGTACAATTCCTCAGGAGTTAAAGTCAAGGAGTGAAGAACTTGTCCACTTGGCCTTCTCCTGTTGCCCAGAAGTAAACACTAAACTCTGCACCTACACCCTTCTAAAGTTTTCAGAAAAAAATTTACATATATATGATATGATTATCTGAATATCAGTGGGGTACAATTAATTGCTATAATTTAGAACTCTCTAGGTCAAAATTCAAGTTAGGCATGTAGCTCAGTGATAGAGTGCTTGCACATACAATATATTCAGTACCATACGTTGATCCCCCAACACCAAAGGAGCAAATATTCAAGTAATTCCAGAACTTTAAAAAAAGCTTTAACGTTGTTTTCATTTCGCCGTGTTTGGGGGTTTAGTCTGCCGTGTAGTGTGAGAACACCTTCTCCCTTCACATGACTCTTCCACCATGTCGCCAGCTACTGTTTTCACCTGTACAGATATTGCTGCAGAGTGTGTGTGTGTGTGTGTGTGTGTGTGTGTGTGTGTGTGTGTGTGTGTATACACCCATATGTGAACATTTCATCAGAACCAGGAACTGGTTATTTGATGTGTGTGTTGAACTACATTGAAAAAGAGGCTGCCTGGTTATCCTCTAAAATGTGTAGATTGCCATTGTCAGATGAGCATGTCCCCTACCTTCTCACCTTCCTTGGTCTGGCCAGTTTTCCAGGATTTAAAATGGTTGTTTAGGATTTTGTTTGGGTTTTTTTTTTTTTCTTTCTTTTTCTTTTTCTTTTTTTCTTTTTTTCTTTTTTTTTTTTTTTTGGTTTTTCGAGACAGGATTTCTCTGTGTAGCTTTGCGCCTTTCCTGGAACTCACTTGGTAGTCCAGGCTGGCCTCGAACTCACAGAGATTCACCTGGCTCTGCCTCCCGAGTGCTGGGATTAAAGGCGTGCGCCACCACCGCCCGGCTTTTCTTTCTTTACTATTATAAGATTGGGTAGCTTTTCATCTGTTTCAGACATTTGTGCCTAAGCAGTAAACAAACAAACAAACGAATGAATAAATGGATGAATGAATGAATAAACAAAAAAACATGTATCTGTTGATTTTTCTTATGCATGTTGAACCATATAGGTGTGCCGTTCTGTGATTTATTTTCTAAGCTTATATTTTTAATACATGATGTAGAACATAATCCTTCACTGTTGGAAAGATGATGATACACTAAATTTGGGGAGCAGAGACAAGAAACTATCTGTAACAGGTGTTTATAGCTCAGTGACAGGTGTTTGAGTGTCATTTGGGGACAAAGCCTTGGGGAGCATTTTAAATTAGTTCCAGTATGGAAAGTCCTTTTTTACTTGCGTGTTTACTCTGTGAAGTGTGTGTCTTAGATTGCTGTCTCTGCCTGTCCTCCTACAAGTCACTTGTCACTGTCTGTAACTGCAAATGCTTCCTAAAAAAATTCCCTGAGCTCTCTTCTGACAGTGTAAAATCTCTTTTGAATCAGGCTGTTGGTACCAATACTAAAAGTTTTTATGAACAAAAGAAATACAGACCTTTCCCAGAAACAGCAGTGTCACTTTGGCGTTGTTAGTTAGAAAACAGACTTGTTTATGTGTGAGATGCACAACTGTAGTGTTAAGCATATGTCGAGATCACTCCTGAAGGGAAGTACAGCTCACTCCCTCTCATTGTACAGTGGAGAAGATTCAGACCAGGGGATTAATAAACTTCCTCAGAGTATATGAGATTCTTAGGAGAAATGTGAAAATTAAACCCAGGACTCAGAATTTTTCTTGGGGGTGTTTGTTTAGTTTTTGCATAGATGCTACAGTTCTTAAACTCTTGGCATGTACCAGGGAGTTTGATACAATTTACAATATTCCATCTCATTTTCATAGAACCTTGATAGACAGTGACACTTCACCTGTTTTATTAAGAAGGAAACAAAGATTAAGAAGCTGATAGTAACTTCCTTATAAATGGAGGAGCTGGGATTTGGCTCTAGTACATTTGATTGATACCTCTTTATTCTGTGGTTTATGAGGGAAAACAGGAAAGGAAAAAAATGAAGTCTCATTAAAGTGTCTCAGTGACCGAAAGGCCAGGAATGTCTCACTCCATGCAGAATGGTGAGCCTCTCTCTTGGTTGCTCCGAGGAAACTGTAGTGTCACTCATGTTCTGCAAAACCTGCTTCCTTCCTTTAGGTATCTCGCCACGAACGCCGTATCTCTCAAATTCAGCAATTGAATCAGATGCCTCTCTATCCAACTGAGAAAATTATATGGGATGAAAACATCGTCCCAACTGAGTACTATTCTGGGGAAGGTAGGTAAAGGAATACAGAGCTCAGATGTGATGTGAACTTATGTTCATCATATAAAGCTGAAATGCACACCAATACTTTCCTGTGTTCTGAAGTTAATATTAGAAGCTAGAAAAGAGTGAGAATTTTAAATGCTTAGCATAAGGATTTATATTAAATTTAACTATACCCTAGGATATGTTGCTCTGTATAAAATATGATTATTAAACCACAAGGCTGTTGTTTGTTTTTTTTTTTTTTCAAGACAGTTTCTCTATGTAGCTTTGCACCTTTCCTGGAACTCACTCTGTAGCCCAGGCTGACCTTGAACTCACAGAGATCCTCCTGGCTCTGCCTCTCGAGTGCTGGGATTAAAGGCGTGTGCCACCACCGCCCAGCCACAAGGCTGTTTTTAAGGAAGCTTAAGAATGCAGAAAGTACAGCTTTCTTTGTATCACTGTGATAGGCTGTTTAATAAACATGCCGTTCAAAAGTTCTGTTAGAGCCTTTTTAAAGTTCTTTGTGAAGCCAGGTAATGACTACCGTTAAATACATAGCAGCAGTTGCTTACAAATGCTTGGTGTTTTTAACTTTTATTTTTGTTGTTATTATTTTGAGCCAAGGTATCATGCTGTACAGACTAACATGAAATGTGCCTTGTGTGGCCTAGGCTGGCCTTGAACTCCTGCCTCTACCTCCCAAGTGCATGTACTAGCTATTAATTAAGCCTGTAGTTTTGATTCAGAACTACCTGTTAGGACCCTGAAGATGAGAACTTGGCCCAAATATACCAGTGGCATTATATGCTAGCGACAACTCTAAAGTAGTCACAGTTTTTTTGATAGCTACTATTCCAAAGATTTCCTTCTGAAATCCACCCTCAGAAAGTGTGTGCAATTGGAAATCGTTATGCTAAACAACATAAACCAGAGCTGGGTGGTGGTAGTGTATACCTTTAATCTCAGCACTCAAGGAGGCAGAGGCAGGTGGATCTCTGTGAATTTGAGTTCAGCCTGGTCTACAGAGTGAGTTCTAAGACAGCCGGAGCCATACAGAGAAACCCTATCTGGAAAAAACAAAAACAAAGCCAGAATCAGAAAGACAAGCATGGCTTGTTCTTTCCCATATACAGAACATGGAAATTAAATTATATGTAGGAGGTTTTGTGTGTGTGTGTGTGTGTGTGTGTGTAGAACAAGACACTAGAGCAGGGATCATGAGACAGGAGGAAGAGATCTTTAGGAAAATGGGAAGTAGAGTAATGGAGTCTGTCATGAGTCTTTTTTTGTCTTACCAGCCAGCTCTCAAATAATGACATGGAGACTTCTTATTAATTATGAAAGCTTAGCATATAGCTTAGGCTTGTTCCTAACTAGCTCTTACAACTTAAATTAACCTATTTACATTAATCAATCATGTGGTGTTATTGCTCTGCCATCTTGCACCTCCTGTTTCCTCTCCTGGCATGTCTTGCGCACTTAGATTCTCCTCCTTTTCCTTTCTCTATCCAGAAATCCCACCTTCTTAATACACCATTCACAGCAATACACCTTCACACTGTACAAATATCCCAAAACAGGAATTCATGTAATAAAGCAGAGGCTGGACTACCCAGGGAACTAGGAGGACAGAGGGAGGAGACCAGATGTCACACACATACACGAGGATACCATGAGGAACCTGTTCCTTTCTATGTAAACTTTTTTAATTCAGTGACGCTTGCAAGGTGCTAATAGGTTTTTGTTTTTGTTTTTAATGAAAATGAGACACCTTTCCTTCAGCCTGTGCCTGAGAGATACTAAGTCAGATTGCAAGTCAGTGTCTCCTAATAAAAATGATGAGTATTTTGCATATCATTTCTTATCTTTCAGTTCTTTTATTACTGCTGCCATAATCATGACTGCAGATATTGATTAAAAAACATGATTTGTCAGTTAAATGTATTGTGACTTTAAGGATTCCTTTGATAATGCTGTAGAGTGCTTGCTCTCTAAATAATGGTAAGACTTCATTCACTAATAGAGAAGGGCTGGAATAACATGTAGATAGTGCCTTGGCTCTTAAAGTCTAGCCAAAGGAATGTTTGGAGTTCTCTTTAGGCAAAGTGACATCATCATAATTAAGTTTGCTTAGTAAGCTTTGTCACAGGGTGAGTTTATGCTAACGTTACACACTTCAGAATTTGGATGGCATGAATATGAGAGGAAGGCGTTTTTAAGCTGCTAGAGTCTGTACTAGTGTTAAGTATCTTTAGAAACATTTAAGAAGCACTGTTGGCATATGAAATGCTGATGTAGCTTACTTTTATGAATAGTTGTATCTGTACCCTCAGTTCTCAAAAAATAGCCTGTGCTAGTCTGGCTTTCGTGTCTCTGCAGGTGGAAACGTGAAGATGTGCCTGTGTTTCACAGGCATCAATAGCTGCTTCTCTAGTAGCTGGTGTGGTTTTTGTACATAGACCAAATGGTTGATTCAAAGAATAATGTCGTCATCTATGCTGTTTTCTTTTTTAGGCTGTCTTGCTCTCCCCAAGTTGAATTTGCAGTTTTTAACTCTACATGACTACCTCCTGAGGAACTTTAATCTCTTCCGCTTAGAATCAACTTATGAAATTAGACAAGACATCGAGGACAGTGTCAGCAGAATGAAGCCGTGGTCAGTAAATTGATGCCATTTGTAATGTAGAAATGCGGGTGCAGTAAACTGATATGCTGTGTTAGGAAAATCAGTGTGTTTAGCAATATGAAGATACCTGTCAAAGATACCCACTATTTCAGAATTTTTATAGTGTAAATTTACTTCTGAAGTGTTAAAATGTAAACTATGTTTCTGAATACCTGGAAGTGTGACTGGGGAACTGGGGAGAAGGGAGAAGAGGTCATTTTAGTCAGGGAAAGGGAGAAATGTAGAAGATTAGCTTAGGAATTTAGTAACCAGTTAAAGAGGGGAAAGTGTGTGCTGGCCAGCAGTCCTGTGTGGGGCAGAGTACATGCTGTTTGTTAGTCTTAGAGTTTACAATAAAGGAATGCTTCTCTGCCATACTGGCTTCTATGACTAGCTAAAAGTGTGAGTCAGTGCCCAAAGGAACTGTCTAGGGCTGAGGATGTTGCAGAACATTCTATGAGTAGCACGTTGGCAGGATTCACATGCAGGTCTAGTTATTTGGGGATTTCTTTTGTTTCTCTCCACCGTTGGCTTTGTCTGGAGAGCTTCTTTAAGAAAGGCCTTTTGTTCTAGCTATGGTAGACTGTTTGCATTATGAGATCTGTGAAGGTTGGTTGTGGAATTTCACCCTTGAGTGAGTTAGGGTAAATTCATTCACTGTTTATAAGTAGGTAGTTATAAATCACATACATTAAAAGTGCATAATTGCTTATCAATAAAATTGATCTGTGAAGTAAATCTTCATTACCTTTCAGGCATAGCAGGGACACACACAGTGATGCTGACTTAGTATGAAAAGCCTAAGGGTTTCTGGAGTGTGACCCTCCTTAGGTATATCCCAGCCTTCTCCCTTCTCCTCTCCATAGAGAGCGACCACAGGCACTGTGATTATGATCTATTTTTTTCACTTCCTTATTTTATTTTATACACAGTTCTAGTTTTTTAATTATTATGTGAGAAGTTATTCTGGATGAGACTATAAAACCTAACACAAAGTATTTTTGACTTAATAATCAGTTGAGTCAGTAAGTAGGCTAAGGTTATGAAATTGTATATCCACTGGCTGCTCATCCCTGCCCACAGCTTTGCTGAAAATACTGCCCATTGTTCGGACCCTGTGGGAACACTTGATCTAGAAATTCCTTTACAGTTTATGGTTACCTTGCATTTATATGCCTAGATTCAGAGCCTAATTTTGGCCATTTTGCAAAATAAGGATTTATTAACCAGCACTTAAGTAAATAGAATTCACTTGTACATTTAATTTAAATGTCAAATGCACACACAAAGAAAATAAACAATTACTCATGGTTTTTATTCTCTGTTAATAGAGGGTTTTTTAAAATTATTCTTCTTTTGATATAAGAAAAAATGATAATTTTGGAGTTAGTTTGTTCACATTTGAAATAATAAATAGTTGTAAAATTTTAGCACTGGTGCCCATGAAGAAATTGCTGCAGGGGCTGATCACACCATGAGGCTAGAAGAAAAGAGGTCTAGGACCTTTTGTACATTACATGTTTGCACATGGCTAAAGCCACTGGGCATCAGTAAAAGCTGATGTACTTCCAAGTGGCAGAAGTCTGCCCTTTTTAATGCTTCTTGTTTCAGTTCTGTAAGAAATAAGATGAAGTGGTTGCCTGGGATGCACGGAGATTGACTGCTGATGGACAAAAGAATTCAGGGATGATATAAATGTTCTAAAGTTGGATTGTGATGGTAGACACATATCGTGTTCATTTACTTAAAGTCCAGAATTGTACATTTACAGTGAATGAGTTCCACAAGACAATGTTAACTACAGTGGGGTGAAAGTGGTAGGGACTCTTTTACAAGGGTTTAAGCACACTGTCATGCCTTTGAGTAGCTGTCCCAGTGCTAACCATTGTAGAACTTTTATTCTTAGTTTTTCTTTGATATTATAAAGTTGTATAGTTTTTAGTTACAGCACATAATCTTCATAGTAGGTGTAATTTAATTTAAATTTGTTGGAACGTCATTTTTGAAATTAACTTAAAATTTAAGTTTTAAAGTGCTGCCTTAGTTTATGTTCCAAATGCACCATTTAATGTAGAAATTAAAGTTAATTTTTAATGAACATTAAAGTAACATAGATAGGAATTAGTATTTGGGGATTGCTGTTGTTGTTAGCAATCAACTTCCCCTCTGATCTTTTTTTAAATGATTAGATTGATATTTTAAATATATTCCAATGAAGATTCTTGCATGTTTTTAAGTTTTTTAAATAATAGTTTGTTCTAAAAAGTATTTTAAACATTATATAAGAATGTAAAGAACGAAAGATAAAATGTTAATAATTGAAATTATTTGAAGAGAGGAAAGGATCAAATAAACCTAAGTAGAACTATCCTTTAGAAATAAATGAGGGAGAACAAAAAAGCCCTAGAAGAGAAGCTAAGAAGAGTTCTCCCAGGGAAGGAGGTTCCAGTAGGTAAATGAAAAGACAGAGTAGCTGAAGCAGATTCCATCCAGGACTGTGAAACTAGAGGCATTGCATTTCCTGATTTCAAATTATATTATAAACCTCTGGGATCAAAAGAGTGCACAGTAGACATAAAAAAAAAAGTGGGGGGACATATGGTGGTGGTGGCCCACGTCTTTAATCCCAGCCCTTGAGAGACAGAGGCAGGCAGATCTCAAGAGTTCAAGACCAGCCTGATCTATAGAGCGAGATCCAGGGCAGCCAGAGCTGTTATACAGAGAAACCTGTCTCAAAAAACCAAAAGAAAACAAGCAAGCAAACAAAGGGGGGGGCATATACAAATAGGTAACAGTAGAAAGCCCAGGAATAAAGCCATGCATATATGACACTTGTACTGAGAACATACAGCCAAGTAGGAAGTGTGTCTTAAAGAGAAGAAAACTAGATCTACATGCAAAAGCCAAAAAGAAATGAATTCAACATGGTCTTGAGACCATGAAACTTCTGGAAGAAAACAGAAAAGATTTCTATAACATTACTCTTAACCTTTTTGCTTTTGCTTTTGTTTTTTGTCTTGGGTTTTGACACCAAAAACAGGAAGCAAAAACAAAAATATAGCAGTAGTGAGAAGAAGTGCACCAAACTAACAAGTCTCTGTACAAAAAAAGGAAACGAGAAGGAGATCTATGACATGTGAGGAAATACTTGCAACTTATATCTAATTATGAGTTAATATCAGAAGTATAAGGAACATAGACAACACACACATAAAACATTTAAATTAAAAGAAATTGCAGATATCGTAAATTGACATGTTTGCAATAAAGATGTAAAGGTAGCCAGCAGCTACAAACAAGTGTTGCTCAGGCCTCTAATCATCAGGAAATGGAGTTCCAGCCACTAGATAAACACTCATCCTTGTTAAGAAGGAAGATAGGTGTTGGGAAGGTTATTAAGAAAATGAAAGCTTAGCATTATTGTTAGGACTATAATGGTAGAGCCATTATAGAATACAGTGTGGACATTCCCCAGTAACACTACTTGTGGATATGTGTTAATAGAAAATAAAGTCACTGTCTTGAAGAGACACGTGTTCTTCATGCTCATTGCAGCACTGTTGTCAACAGCCAAGGTAGGGAAACAACCTGTGTCTCTGTAGAGATGAAAGAGTAAAGAACATGTGTGGCCACATATACAATATAGAATACTATTCAGTCTCTAAGAAGAAAGGGCCCTTACCCTGAGACCAGCACGGGCTAGCACTTAACCATGAGCTAAACATGTATTCTTCCAAGTTTCTCCTGTGTAGAGTTGTGATGTTCCTGTTTGTGTAATAATCCACTGCTTTGGATTTTTCAGGCAGTCTGAGTATGGTGGTGTGGTATTCGGTGGTTGGGCACGAATGGCTCAGCCCATTGTGGCTTTTACTGTAGTCGAGGTTGCCAAACCCAACATTGGTGAAAACTGGCCGACCCGAGTTCGTGCAGATGTCACCATCAATCTGAATGTCAGAGACCACATCAAGGATGAATGGGAAGGTAATTTGGCATTTCACCAAGTGAGGGCTACCTTTTTCCTCTTTGGTTTATAGTTTCTCATCCTTTAATAGCTCCTCGTGATGTGGTGACCCTCCAACCATAAAATTACTTCATAACTGTAATTTGCTACTGTTATGAACTGTATTGTAAATATCTGATATGCAGGATATATGATATGTGACCCCCCAGAAGGGTCATGACCCACATGTTGGGAACCACTGATTTAGAGCATTGCAGCCTACTCTCTAAATGTTGTCCTTTTAAAATTCTATTCAGTTCTTAAAATTTGATATAAACATTGTAGTTGCCTTTGAAATAGTAAAAATACTAAGGATCATACAAGAGTATTTTAAGTATCTCAATGTTTTAGTAACAAAATACTATCAAAGTGTTCTTTACAGTTTGTAAAGCAAGAGGAAATTGTAAATTCAGTACAATGTTTTCTGGATTTATGGAATCAGTATAAAAGCATTAATGTATCCTAAAGGAGACTCCGATTTAACTGGCACACATTTGTAGTGTAAGTAGAGAAAGTAATACTTTGAAAAGGTGAGAACAGCCAGAGTCGAAGAGATATGGTGGACTCATGGAAAACGCAGATTGCTGGAGGACTCCAGTGAGGAGACGTGTAGTGAAGCAGCTCAGAAGGAAAGTGTTTATTCTACCAGAAGGAGGAAGGTGGATAGAGAAGCAGAGAAACTAGATTTGCTTGAGGTTGTGTGATAATTGACAGGAAAGTAAACCAGTTATTTTCCTTATTTTTTTTTTTTTAACTACATAAGGTTTTAGCAATGAGAGTTGTGTATCGTAATTAGCTTTTGGGGAAGCCATGTTCAAAAATATTAAGTGAAAAACAGTTAAAACTTTGATAAACACCTGTGTAAGAAGCAACAGGCAGTAACCACTTTTGTATCGTGTGTGTGTGTGTGTGTGTGTGTGTGTGTGTGTGTGTGTGTGTATATATATATATATATATATCCACCACCTCCCCACCACCGCTTCTGTGCCCGCCCGCTCTCAGCTGTTTAAGGGCTCCCACTTGCTGCCCTGTGGTAAGAAATAGCAGCCAGGAGGTTTAATCTCCTGCTACCTTCTTCAAATGCCAGAAGGAAAAGGATAGTGCCATAATGGATCAGTTTTCAGAAATTATAGCTCCCAGCATAGCAGTAACCATGGGGAGCATATGTTAGACTTATAAAGGAATTCTGAAGGAACCCAGCAATGAAGTTGGCCAAATGTTTGACAAATGACTGCTTTAGTGTCATTTGTGACAGATTGTTTTGAGTCCTGTATCTTTCTCTGAGTTCCAGTCTTTTCCATTATATGTCTAGAACATTGTGTGCCTTTATGATTACTGTGCCTTGAGAATTCATTAGTTGCTGGAGAGGGTCTTGCATTTATTACCCATTGAAACTTAAGGAGGTATTTAACACTATTTTACACATTGGACAATAAAATGAAGTGACTTATTGGCACTTCTAGAAATAAATAGTAATAATTGAAGATTTTTAAAGACCTGTTACAGGAGATTACAGATGAGCGATGACAGGTCTGCCTTGTAAAGTTAGGGGAGAGAAGATACTCTCCTAACAAAGCCCTCCCTCCATTGCTCTGGGGACTGCTACTTCGAGTACCTAAAGGAGTTTTTTTTTTTTTTTTTTTTTTTTTTTATATATTTCTTAATTGCTTTCTCTCACTTTTGTCCCAGCCCCAGCCCCTTTCCTTTTTCCTTTTTTTCCCCCTCACACCCTCCTTTACCATAGGCCTCTGGTAGAATGAGAAATACAATGGTTGGATTTTGATGGACAAGCCAGGTTGCTGTGGAGTATTTGGGGATGAGTGATTCATATTCTGGCACATAGTGGAAAGAGAAGTGCTCTGTCGTAAGGCAGGGCCCACATTCAGCCCTTTTATTGATCAAAATGGGAGCAGAAAATGAGGAGGACTATATGATAAATGCTGTCTTACAAACAGAATAGCTTTGAAATGTTTCAATAAAAAATTAGAAAACTGCTCCCTCAAGATTTGGAGCTTGGGTCCTTCATTATTACCCCATATGGAAACGGGATATTGGGGTTTGCCTCTGAAAACACAGGTAGAGTAGTGGTTACAAATGCTTGAGAAGGACAGCAAGCTCATCGTAGTACGGACTTTAAGTGTAGATTTGAGGTGTCTCCTGCTGTCATGGTCTGATTTTGAGGGCTAGTCAGCCATCGCTATTGACATCATAAAGTGACTCGTGCTTTGATGGTGGCTTCTGGGGCCTCTTCTTTGTCTCTAGAGCTTAGATGTTTGAGTCGTACAGGCTCAAGGTTATATATACAGCAGCCTAACAGTTACAGCAGAACACCGTTCCTTGTAGTTCTCATTGCCTCTTCTGCCCCTTTGCATCTAATTTTGCCCTTATAGATTGGAGTTATTTCCAACCTTACTTACATTCAAACACTACAGAAAAGAAAAAAAAAGCCACGATGGTTCCAATCCTATTAGCCATAACTTCACATTGGTGGCTTAATCTAGCTGTACATCTTTTTTCGAAGATTCTAAGTAGACAGACTGTCAATTTTCATTTCTGTCATACAATGGCTGAAAAGAATAGATCTAAAAAGAAACAAAGACGAAGTGATACAGCATTCCATGTTGTGAGGTGTAATACCTTAATGCTCTATTTCTTCCCGTGTCAGTGTTATTGGTGGAGCTGGGAAGCCAGTGGGGAAGCTTTGCACTTTGACACCAGTCTCTTGTCTCTTGACATTCATTTAGAAAGATTCCCTGTTGGCTGACTGAAACTATATGTTGAGCTGTCTTCTGTGAGTGGTATCTGTGGATAAAAGCACTCCTGTGCTTTGATGAGTTATTCTTGAGTTAACCTGTTTTGGGGCAGTGTACTTAGGCTGTTTGGAATGACACTGATTGATACCTGAAACTGATGGTAGAAATTTGATGACTATGATACAGATGAATTATATGCCAGCCATATTTTTGGTTACTTAATAAGAATTAAAAATAAGAATGGTGACGAACATCCAATTTTGGATCTGTAACATGACTTGAAAATCTTACTCAGTAATTAATTCATGACACAGAAATTTCTAATTTTAATATAAAATGATCTTCCTTTTAATTACTGCTATGAAATATTTAATATTAAAAACTATAGGAAACATATAATTATGTTATAATCCAAAATACAATATTGGTCACTTCTTTTATTTGTAATGTTTTTTTTTAATCTCTTCTCCTTAAAAAAGGTTAAGAATTTGCCAATGAAAGACCAAAAACAATGTAATTCTAATACATAAAAATGCCTTTATGTTTTACTAGGTCTTCGCAAACACGATGTATGCTTCTTAATTACTGTGCGTCCCACAAAACCTTATGGTACTAAGTTTGACAGGAGGCGACCTTTTATTGAGCAAGTTGGCTTGGTGTATGTCAGAGGCTGTGAAATCCAGGGCATGCTGGATGACAAAGGGCGAGTCATCGAAGATGGTATGGTAATCTATTGCATTTGAGAGAATGTGTGTCTAGAATGATCCATTTCTGGGCTGGCTTTGTTGGTAAACTTTTTGTTGTTTTATGTAGTAAACACGAAAGGTTGTGTGTGAGGTATTTACTTCCCAGCTGTAGAGTAGGTCATTCTGTGGTGATGGGGCACTAGCATGTGCTATGGTATGCCCTAGGTTCAGTCCCCAGCATGAAAAACAACAGGCTAACAAAAAACTGTGTTAAATGTATTGAATTTTCCATTGTACTTTATAACTGTGCACAACTATTGTGTGCAAATGAGTTGCCTTTTTAAAGTTTCTTTATTTTATAATGGAAAGTATATGATTTTTAATACTTGCTAAGCAGGCCAGGCATGATAGCACACAACTATGATCCCTCTGGCCTCTGCACAACATGAGCTGTAAGAAATGATAGGAGTTTTAAAACTTGGAATCTGAATTGTCTAAGTAGAGGGCAGTTTATTCATAGGGGGTACTGGAGGTAAGTTTAGTGGTTTATCATTTCTATAAAAGAAATACGTTTAACTTACTTTGATAGTTAGTGTAAAAATGCATATTTCATTTAACAAATTCTTTAAAAAATATCTAGGACCTGAACCCAGACCCAATCTTAGAGGAGAGTCAAGGACATTTCGAGTGTTTTTGGATCCAAACCAGTATCAACAGGATATGACCAATACTATACAAAATGGAGCTGAAGATGTATATGACACTTTTAATGTCATAATGAGGAGGAAACCAAAGGAGAATAACTTTAAGGTAAGGTCGAGTCTGTAGCTAAACATCCTTCTATCCTAATAATGTAATCCTAAAATAGAAATGTATGCATGCTGGGCAAAGGGGTTTAAAGACAATATGGACTCTTTAATTTTGTCAGCAGTCTTAAATTTATAGCATATTGATTAAATATGACATTTAAGGAAATCCATTTGCTAAGTCTGTTGGCTTTTGAAAAAATTGGAAATTAAAAATGAATCCAGGTTTTGCTCTGAAGGTCAGCTCCTTTTTTGCTTTTTCACGTTAGGTGCTCAGTTTATGCCCAGAATGAGGAGGAAGACTGTTCGTTCATTTATTGGGTCTTCTTTTTTAAGTCAAAAGTAGATATGCTTCCAGATGTCTTTAGAAAACAGATGTGGGACATCACTGCTGAATGATGCTCTGATACAATATTTTACTACGTTTCACTCATTGAGGACAGGGAGACACGGAGGCTTCTAGTTTTTGCTTTCGTAGTTTAGAAGGAGAATTTTAGTAAAGGAAGATCTGAAAATACTTGTTCTGTGCTCACATGTAAGTCACTAGTAGGGACTATGAGCAACACTTGTTTTAACATTGGTAACTTCCAGTTTTTGCAGGGTGCCTTTCCTTCCTCTCTGCCTCAAGCAGCATTGCTTACACAGTCCTATCACTCCCTTGCATTTCCATACTGTTGCTGTATATAAGAAAATAAAAGCTCTCAAATACAGACATTTATTCTCCATTTCTTCTTTCACTGAAGACAGATGCAGTGGGGGAATCCCTGACTTCCTTTCCTCTCACTCCACAAGCAGTTTGTCAGTACTGAGTGCCTGGCCTCCTCTGCTGATGCCATATGCAGACACTCCCATTTCACATCCCTGCTTCTGTTCCCCTGCGCTCTTCCATACATTACTCTCTCCATAGCCTCTGTGTGCTTCTCTCAAAATGTGAGTTATTCTTGGTGCCCCTGTCCTACATTCTTTAATGGTTTTTCATCACATTGAAAAGTTTTAATAACCCAATACACTGTCGTTATGTCATCATTTGCCCATGGCTTCCCCTGTCATGTCCTCCATCCCCTTACTTACTTCACTGTAGCCACATTGATCACACACCCTGTTCTTCACATAACCCAAGACTTTGCACAGCGTCACTTTAGATGGTTTTCATCGGGTATATTTACAGTCTGCTCTTGACTTCACACAGCAACTCAGTTTAAGTTTAGTTACTTGAGAGAGGTCTGTTTCCAAGTTGTGCAGGACCCAGGACAGTCTCACATTTCCTTTTCAACAAGTGAACCGCAGTCACATGACTGAAATCTACAAAATATTTCTTTATTTGCCATTCTCTTCAGTGTCTCTTGTGTGTCTGATGTCGTGGTTAGTTATATGGGAGTTGTAGAGAAGAATAAACATGGTTGATACTTTAACTACCAGTCAAGAAATAAGAAATATAAGTAATTACCATGAAAGGTTAGCAGGTGCCCAGTGTAATTTTTTAAAAAGGGAATTAAAGGAGGCATTCAGGTCCTGATGTAAAGAGGAGGCCAGTGACCCTGCCTGTGTGCTATGTTGCTGTTTCCTTGGGTAGGATCCCTCATTTCTTTGCTTCATTTGCTTTCCAATTAGTGCAGCCTGTTCTAATCGGGGTCTTCCGCTTCTTGCCTGGACCATTGGAATGGCTACCTTCCTCTAGTCTCTTCATAATTCTGCTTATGTGTATTTCCTAAGTCTCTTTAACACTGATACGTTATATTCTGCTGCTTAAAACGTTTCTGTAACTTTTCCATTAATGATGAAATAAATCAGAAATTATTTGTTGCACTAAATTAAAATGGCACTTTTCTCCTTGAAGCTTTTCCTAATATCATGTCCATCTCCCCACCATCCATGTCTCATCTTCTGTAGTACATTCCCTTTGTATTTTGTAGGATTCTTTACTAATTACTGTAGATTGTCACATTCTGCTACTTCTTGTCATGGTCCAAGTCTTCTTTCCTCTCTACTAGATTTAGAATTTCCTTAGATGGCAAAGCTCTCACCTTATTCATCAGTGTTGGTGAATCTACTCATTGATCTGTCTGTCCATCACTTACCCATCCCATATTTAAACTGTGCTAGGTCCCTGAGTATAAAAAAAAAGTTGATTTGGTTACTGTGTTCTTTTTAATTAGGCCTTGCCTCCTAATTTCCATATTTGGATAAGTTATTTTATCAGAATGATTTTTTGGATGGTCTAAAAAATGTTCTTGACTCTGTTGATTCCTTTTGACAATATATATGCTAACTACTATAACCTTTTATTGTAGTTCCAGTTCTTTTTGTTTTGTTTTTTGATAGTTTATTTGGTTGGTTTTTTTCAAGATGAGCCACTGCCTCCCAAGTGCTGGAATTAAAGGCTTGCACCACCACTGCCAAGCTTAGTCCCAGTTCTTTAAATCTTCAGTTTATGTGACATTTTTATCATTGTGTTTGCTCTTTTATTTATTTCTCCCATGCTGATTTTATAAGTTGTGCTGCATTTCGCTGAAGAGCTATGTACTATCAAGAAAGAAAAACTCAAGTTTATAAGGCCCTGTTCTGTAATTTTCTTTTTTTTTTTAATTGGGTTGACATAAATCTTATTTTCAGCATGCTCAATAGGAGTCAAGTGGCAAACTCATTTATGTCATTCTGTCTAAACGAATTCTTAGTGGATAAACTGTTCTTGCTAACTTAGTTCTTTTGTTTAACTCAGTGTATGGTATCATCTGAAAATATAGCTGTTGATTCAGTCTTGCCAAGCACCTGTCAGCAGAAAATAGCTTCTTGCCTTGAAACACATGGGCATTCCGGATTGGTGCCGTCAGCTCTGCATTCCAGTGAAGTGCAAATGTTTGAGATGTCAACTGACACGATGCTTTTCTGTCCTTTTACTGGCAGGCTGTGTTGGAGACTATTCGGAATCTGATGAATACTGACTGTGTGGTACCGGACTGGCTACATGACATCATTTTAGGTTATGGAGACCCAAGTAGTGCCCATTATTCAAAAATGCCCAATCAGATTGCTACCCTGGATTTCAATGATACCTTTCTCTCCATTGAACATTTAAAAGCCAGCTTTCCTGGTCATAATGTCAAAGTGACTGTGAATGACCCAGCCCTACAAATACCCCCCTTCAGGTAATGTCAGAATGGATGTGCTCTTGGCAGCCATTCTGTAGTCCATCTGTGCTAGCATCAGCACTGTTGGCTAAGTGAGTTTTGAGCATTGTGTCTGGATTTCATTTTGGCCGTCCTTACATTTGCTGTAATAATCACTGGGATAAGACTATTATATTTGAATCTATTCCTGACTCTTAGTACAGAGCTATTTTAAGACCACATTAAAAGTAGCTTCATGTCTCAAAAGAGATCAGTAAGTGTCTGTGATGTGGAAAGAACTATATAAATATAGTAGCTGACTAAAGAACTATGCCTGTACATCTCACACATAGTTTAGTGTGTTTCTTATCCACTACCATACAGGCATGTGATGTTGAACTTCATTTTGATTCTAGGAAGCTGAAGTTTTCTTTAAACTCTGCCTGCCATTTACAGATACTAAATACAGGTTGAATATCCTTTATGTAAAGTGTTTGGGACAGGAAATAGTTTAGGTTTGGGGCTTTTTTAGATTTTGAAATATTTCCATAGACATCACCAGTTGGACATTTCTAATCTAAAAGTCCAAAAGCCAAAATGTTCAAAACTTCAAAACTTTTTGAGAATTGTCAGAGTACCCCAAGTGTTTAAGACTTTGGAGCATTTTCAATTTCATGTTTTCAAATCAGGGATATTCAATATGTATTCAAAACAGAGTTAGTATGTTAATGTCAAATAGCTTTAGCTCTTGAGTGGGAATAGAATGATGTGCTTGGAGCCATTGGCTGCTGCTGGAGTTTGTTCATAAACATCAGAGGCTGTGCATAGAGTTCAGATCTTGCTTCTTTAGCTGGAAACTAGAGCACACAACTTCCACATGCCTATTAAATATAAATACAATAGTTCAGCATACTTACAATATATCTTTCATAATACCCATACCTTGTCTTCTTCCTTTCGTCCTTAACTTCTGTTTACTACAAAGACATTACACTCGTCCCCCAATATTTTTTAGCTATTTATTCTCATGATTCTTGCTATATATCACAGATTCTGTTAGGAACAATCTGTGTCCCTCCTGACTTCTGCATCTCTAGATCCTTCAATCTTGATGGTGCTATATTTCCTGCTTCTCTCTTGAACTCTCAGATGCCTTTTGCTAGATAGAGCCATTCACTCCTTCACTGGAGAAGTGAGTGTTTCTTCTTACTAGTAAGGTGACTTCTTTTCCACTTTAGTTCTTGGCAACCTTTGGCTCTGTCTGTACTTTAAGAATGGGAAAGAAAAGCCGGGCGGTGGTGGCGCACGCCTTTAATCCCAGCACTCGGGAGGCAGAGCCAGGCGGATCTCTGTGAGTTCGAGGCCAGCCTGGACTACCAAGTGAGTTCCAGGAAAGGCGCAAAGCTACACAGAGAAACCCTGTCTCGAAAAACCAAAAAAAAAAAAAAAAAAAAAGAATGGGAAAGAAGATTGGGAAAAGTACACATAGAGGATTACTTTTTTGGTTTAATTTTAGGAAATTCATTGAAAGCATTGGCTTCTAACTCTAAACTAAGCACCTCTGGCCTAAAGCCTGTTGTTCCAGAGATGCTGCAAGACTCCAGTCTGTCTGTCCTTCCATTTTTCTGTTGTATTCTGTACTCTGGTAGTGTTTGGCTGTTTTTATTTGGCCTCCACTGTTACTTCTTTTTTCTGGGAAGTCTTTCCTTTCTGGCTGTGAGTCTCTGAGAGTCTCTGTTTTTTAAAACCAGTCTCCTTAAGTCTTTGAATACATGAACATTAGTGAAGCACTTTACAGTGCATATGACAAGTATTTAATGTTTCTTTGATTCGTCCATTAAGTGGATGACTTTTTCCCCAAACAGAAGACTTAACACCCATTTTAATAATTATAAATCTGCCTTTATTTCAAAGTTTGTGTAGAAATAAATCACAAATCTTTCTTATACATCTTTTTATTCTCCATACAATCTCATGCACAAGATAGTAGTTATTTCTTTTTTTTTTAATTGACAATACATTTTTTTCATATAATCTATTCTGATCACAGTTCTCTCATCTCTTCCCTATAATCGGATGTTTCCTGTCTGACTACCTGGTCCCAAATAAATACACAGAGGCTTATATGAATTGTAAATGTCCAGCCAATAGCTCAGGCTTGTTACTAGCTAACTCTTACACTTAAATTAACCCATATTTTTATTTATGTTTTGCCATATGGCTCATGACTTGTTATCTCATTTTCTACATGTCCTGCTTGCCAGCATCTGGCTTGCATCTCCCCAACTCTCCTGACTCTGTCCTTCTTCCTCCCATCATTCTCTCTGCATCAGGCTGTCTTGCACAATCTCTTCTTGCCTTGCTATCGGCCAGTCAGTTTTTTATTAACAGTGAGCATAATCCACAGCATTTCCCCCTTTTTGTCTAATTAAGAAGGAAGGTTTTAACCTTAATATAGTAAAACTATATACAACAAAAACAGTTAAGTAAGAATTATGGTAACAATATCCAATCTATTTGCATTTGGCAAAGTTAGAGAAAATAATTATCTGTCTTATCTTAATGACTCTAAAGTTTTGTATCTAATTTACTTTCTATTATAACTAAGGAAAACTATAATTATAACTATTTAGTCTTCAACTCCATCAAAGATCTCAGAAGGGTGAAATGTTACCTAATGACAAGGACATCAGGTTGCCTAGACAGTCACCCAAAGTTCCTTTATAACATTGGGGCATTCAACTCTGGCCTACAGGCCTAGCTTATCTGACAGACTTTCCTGTGAAGCTGGGAATGTTGAAGGACTGTCCTACCTTGTCTTGGCAAAGTTCAGCAGAACTTCCCCTCCTCCCTACCCTTCCAACTTCATGTCTTCTTTCTTTCTCTTTAGAAAACAAACAGGCCAAGATGGAGGGGGTAGGCGTGGAGGTAGGGGTGGATTAAACAAAAACGAAGAAAAATCATGAAAAAACATATGTGTAGACACACACACCATAAAAACACAAAATTGGAACCATAATATATGAACAAAAGACCAGTAAGATTTTTTTTAAAGCCCAAATAAAGCATTATGAGAAAAAAAAAAAATCTCCAGAAATACCATTGACTTCATTTTGTGGGAGCCATCTACTGCTGGGCTTGGGGGCTACTCTAAAGTGAGTTTGTGTAGCCAGTGGGACTCCATTGGAGAAAACTAGTATTTCCTATTCAGGTGGTTGATAGCTTCTGGATTAAGGATGGGGGGTCGTGTCCACTCCCCATCTCAGCTTGGATCATTTCTTATTTTAAAAATGAATGGGGGTTTTGCTCTTGTAGAATAACTTTCCCA
Source organism: Peromyscus californicus insignis (assembly GCF_007827085.1). NCBI lineage: Eukaryota > Metazoa > Chordata > Mammalia > Rodentia > Cricetidae > Peromyscus > Peromyscus californicus. The sequence goes on along the minus strand of NW_026294595.1, from coordinate 88,405,460 downwards.
GTAAGGAGTGGGAAAGGGAAGAAAAGGAAAGATGCCGACGGGGAAGAAGACGACACTGAAGAAGCAAAGACCTTAATTGTAGAACCTCATGTTATTCCCAACAGAGGCCCTTATCCTTACAACCAGCCCAAACGGTAATTTGACTGCCTACCCTAATTACAAGCTTGTTTTAAATTCCCTTAGTCTTTTAAAGTATTTGGGATACTTTTGTTTCAAACCTTAGGATTTTTTCCCTTTGGTTCTGTCAATTGTCTGAGTAGCTGAGAAATTTTAGCTAATTCTGTAGTTGCATTTCCAAAGCAAATGTTTTCTGACACTGTGAAAAGTCAGCATTGCACAACTGCTGGCATGTGAACGTAGAGCTGTGTAGTAGTGGTCTTCGTGGGTGTATGGTGGGACTGCAGGGGCAGTGCATTTGGGAACCAGAACTTCTGCAGGCCAGATGAGGCCTAGAATAAGCTAAGTGTGTTGGAAATAACTGCTCTGTCCATAAGAATTACTCTCTGAGGGTCAGGGAATAAGAACAAGAAGATGTTTGAACCTCTCTCTTCATGGCTCTCTGAGTCTTCACTAACTATTGCATTTCTAACCAACTTGTATTTGCTCATCTATTTGCAGTAATACAATTCAGTTCACTCATACACAGATAGAGGCCATCCGGGCTGGGATGCAGCCTGGACTGACTATGGTAAGCAAAACTGATTGACTTTTGAGTGTTTTTAAGTAATTGCAGAATTGTATGCATGAGATGTTGCTGCTCATCTCAGTGTTCATAGATACATGTGTTAGAATATGGCATCTCCATTATATCACCTACCCTCCTTTTGCTGTTAACCACAGAAGTATTGCAAGAGATTTTTGGTCAGCAAAGCCTATAATAATGTTTACTTTCTGGCCCTTTACAGAGAAAGGTCTGCATCGGTTGTGTTTAATTTCCCAGTATGTGCAACTTTTTCTCTTAGCTCTCAGTTGTTTAGTCTAAATCTGATATAGTCCAAGAGTATGCATTTATGTGATACTTCTTTTTCATCGTTTCACTTTTGCTTGTTTGGTTTTTTGGTTTTGTTTTGTTTGTTTGAAGTGAGTTTTTTCTGAACAGAATTTTTGGGATTTAAAAGTGTTAGCCATTAATCAAACACTTTTTTCTGTGTATATCTTTCTCTCCTTGGAGGTCAGTGACATGAAATTTATACTTTTTGGTGTTCTTCCATAGATGTATGAGTTTCTGAGGTTGGGTTCCTCTATCCTGCCTATTATGTTATAGAGTCTACCCAGTGAAGTTTTTTTTTCTTTCTTTCTACATTTTTTATTACTGTTTTCTAATAATGAAGTAACTTAGTATTTGATATGTGTTCATCATTTTTTTAGGTTGTGGGCCCACCTGGTACAGGAAAAACAGATGTTGCAGTCCAGATCATATCCAACATATACCACAATTTTCCAGAACAGAGAACTTTAATTGTTACTCATTCGAATCAGGTAATTGACTGTCTGTGTGTCTGTATCTGTTTGTCTGTCTGTGTATGTACATATGCACATGCACATACTCAGGACTTTTCATTTTGAGATTGAAAGCATTGACTAACCCTATTGGTAGTATGTATTTCTCTTTATCTAATAGAATGTGTTTCTCAGTGCAGAGATCTAAAGTGTGTGAGTACCAGCCTGAGTATAAATGCCTGTGAAGGTACATGTGAATCTGTTTCATAAAGGATCCTTGTGTGCTGTGTTAATGCTTCTGAGGGTGTCAGAACAGTGAAGAATAAGTATTCTTCATTAGCTCCGGCATAAATGTGACCAGCAGCTCCCAGAGCACCCCCTTGGTGAAATGACTTTCCCCTAAACCTGGAGGAACTTACTCTCAGAGTCTGCCAGTGCCTGCAGTTGATGCATCTTTGGAAATTTTGAATTGTCAGTCATTCTGTTGTTTGCTTAATTTGCATTTTTATTTATTTTTAGTAATACTACAGTTTGTTCATCTGACATGCTTTAACAATAGTTTTGGAATTTATAAATAGTGGGTAGTTTGTGCAATATGCCAAATTTTTGTTGACTTACTCATTTGGGAAGGAGTTAATTTATTCGCCACCTGAATAAATGCAATAAAACAAAGTTCTAGGACTTTTTTTTTCTTTCTATTTAATAAAGTTTAGTGTATAATCGTGAGTTAGTAAGCTCTTAAGGTGCACAAACAGTAACTCATACCTTGTCTCACAGCATTTCTGACTAAGTTCTGTCTCATGCTTGTTGGGACTTGTTACAGTGCATGCTATTTAGGATAGGCTTGTATAGCAGCCCTAGAGAAGGTCTGTTGCAGAGATACCAAAGAAGCCCTTGTTACTAAGGCTGTGTTGTCCTTTGAAATGCAGATTCCCTGGTTTCTGTCAAAGAGCTGATTTTCATTTTGACTTGTTAACTCTTGTTTGCCAGCTCTTCACTTGACTGTTTCCTCTAAGCACTTCTCCAGTATCTTTCTATCTCAGAAGGAAATCTTGAAGTTTTTCTGAATTTATGACATACAGTTTTTCTGTCTCAATTCTTAGATAACAAATAATACTATGCAGTCCAATTGTTTGGGTTCTGAGTTCTGAATAGTATGAAAAGCTAGATAGTGGGAATTTGAAATTTAAAAGAAAGTAATGACTTCCATCCTTAAATCTGTTAGAATTTTGGCAGCAAAGGACACGTGTAGCATTATGGAGCCTGAATATGTGTGTTAGCTTGAGGGGCAGGGTTGGACTACTGATAAGTGAGGATGGGTGCTGACCAGTGGCTAATACTGTAAATGATGCCTTTATTTAGTGTATCTTCCCAAATTATCAGACTTCTACTTTTCTGCAAAATTTTTTGCCTTTATACAAAACTTTCCCTAACCCACAGAGGTTGGAGAATAAGTATTAGTATTTGAGAGAACCCTTAATATAAACATTTCAGAGGTAGAGAGAAGTGAGTTCTAAATGGTTTCCATCAGAGCAGTTTATGACAGCAAGTGCTTTCTGATCATTGTATAGAGAGAATTGGGCTTTGGGCCTGAGAGGTGAATGATGCACTTTCTCTTTCTCTGACCCTCTTGGTGAAGCTACCCTCACACGTGTGTGTGTATATGTATATATATATAGAGAGAGAGAGAGACTCTCTGCCATGTCACTGCCCTTTTTCAGCAATGCTGTGTTCTCTTTTTATAAATTAGACATAGAAATTTTAGATGTAGGTGGTTTTTATAATTTCCAGGCACTCATTTGGCCAAGTCTATATAATGCAAATATAAGAATCAGTATTATTATAATCTTGTTACAGTTTATAAATGGCCTATATTAAACCTACTTTCTTCAATTTTAATTTTGATTCTTATATAACTGGGCATTACTGTATGGTTTTAGAAACTAGTTTTTGTTCTGTTTCAAAGAACTTAATAAGTCTTTTAAACTCACTGTCATCCATTTGCCTTGCTGACCAGGCTCTAAACCAGTTGTTTGAAAAAATCATGGCTTTAGACATAGATGAACGCCACCTCCTGCGTCTGGGTCATGGAGAAGAAGAGCTAGAGACAGAGAAAGATTTTAGCAGGTAAGAGAATGGGGTGAATGTTGAAACATGCACAAAAGAATTTTTAACCTTTTCCTCCTTATTAGAAAAAAATAGCAAGAAAAGAGATGTGTAACCAAACTTAATTCAGAAGGCTCTGGTGTCACTTAACTAATCTGTATGTTGACCTAAAAGTACAGGCACCATGCACTTTAGCTCCACTATTTAGTATTACTTACTATAAGAGGAATAAAGTTGTGTAAATCTAACCTTTTCTACAATAATAGTTTGTTTCTTCAAATTATAATAACTCATTTCACTTATATAGAAATTCAGATAAAAAGCACAATTAATAGGTGTACGTACATATGTAATGTATCTTTTGTTTGATGAATATGACCATTGACCTAAAGTGGTAACAGACATCAGAAGAATGTTATATTACTGTGTTATATCTATTCAGAGTTCACTTATCACAGAGTTCACCAAATACTTAGCTTAAAAGTTGGTGTGTTACATAGAAAGAATCGCACAGTGTAAGCCGATGAGGCCCTAGATTCTTGGGTTGGATCAGCTGGTGATACTTGTGAAATCTTCCCATAGGTGTTTCCTCATGTCAAGGCCATTTCTAACACTAGAGTAGGAGGAGTTCAGACGGTGTGTAAGGTGATTCCCACCTGCAGATGAAGCCTGACGGCCTAACTTAGATCCCGAGGTTCCACATGATGGTAGAGAACCAACTCCACAGAGTTGCCCTTTGCCTTGCATACGTGTGCATGCACACAAAAATAGTAATAGTACTAAGTTTAAACATCAAAATGAGTTTAACGCTAAAGCTAGTTGTTCAGAGGTCAGTGAACATTAAAAGAATGCTTAAAATTGTAGTCCAATGGAATTTATAATTTTAAAAACATTCCTTTTTTTCTTTTCTTTTTTTTTTTTTTTTTTTTTTGCTGTGACCAAAAATTTTAAACTATAGATAAGCAAACAAAAAAAAGTTACATATCGTGGTGGCACACGCCTTTAATCCCAGCACTCAGGGAGGCAGAGCCAGGCGGATCTCTGTGAGTTCGAGGCCAGCCTGGGCTACCAAGTGAGTTCCAGGAAAGGCGCAAAGCTACACAGAGAAACCCTGTCTCGAAAAACAAAAACAAAAACAAAAAAGTTACATATCATATCCACATATCCGTGTAGGTTTTTTTCAACTTTTCATTCTTTAGAGCACACATCCCTGTTTTGCTTGGTGTAATGATGGGAGCCTGTGACCCCATGACTGGGGAGGCACAGAAAGAGGAGACTAGCTGGGCAGCGGTGGTGCTCACCTTTAATCCCAGCACTCAGGAGGCAGAGCCAGGCGAATCTCTGTGAGTTCGAGGCCAGCCTGGTCTACAGAGCGAAATCCAGGACAGGCACCAAAACAACACAGAGAAACCCTGTCTCAAAACAAACCAACAAACAAAAACATGAGAAAGAGGAGACTAGATTTCTGCCCACCCAGGCTAAAACACAGTTGAGGGAGGAAGGCGGGGAGAGAGGAGAAGAAAGGAAAGGGAAATATAAATATAGACCAGTTCCTGTTTCTTGCTGCTTCAGGTAAGCCTCTGTGCACTGGAAGACCTAGGAATTCAGAAACGGGCTCTTCCTTTGTCGAGCCTGCCACATGATCCATAGCACTGATCAGACTGCTTACTCGTATTCAGACACTGAAGTGTTGTGAAAAGAGTGTGTATAGACTTGGCCTAATTCTGTTTCCACTAGGTTTATTCCCATATGTCTTTGGACAGGGTACTCCCAAACTTCTGTTCTCACTCACTCAACTAGATTTGAGTGCCAGACTATACGCTAGAAAATATAGATAATCTGGAATGCATTTTTAAATTACTTTTCAAAGTCTCTGAAGCATTCTGCTTTTAGGATAGTTCTGCTGTTCAAAGTCCCCAGTCTGTCCACTCTGTCCTAGCCTATTGGTCTGCTCCAGAATGCACTATCACATATGTGGAAGTTTTGTAGAGGTACAAAAAATGATAGCTTGCTTGATTGATTTGTTTCTCCACTCAGACTGTTAACATGTTTGCATATAAGTACTGGACCTTCGGTTATACTTTAAATAACTCCCTTCTGGTGTGGACCAAGATAAACCACTAATAGTTTAATTTATCCACCATTCATAATTAAATATAAGTTAAATTGGCCTTTCATTTTTTTCTTTCTCTCTGATCATTTGTAGTTTCTGTAATGGTTTCTTGAATTCTGTTGACAGATTTCATCAGTCTTCATTACAGTTTTGCCTTCTTACCTGTCTGATAATTCTAGGTATGGAAGAGTTAATTATGTCCTGGCTCGAAGGATAGAGCTTTTAGAAGAAGTCAAACGATTACAGAAGAGTCTGGGGGTTCCAGGAGATGCTTCATATACCTGTGAAACTGCAGGCTATTTCTTCTTATACCAGGTAGGACCTAAGGGCTGGACTTCATAGTTATTGTCTCAAGTAGAAAGTGCTCTGAGTTCTAGAGACTTCTTTTGAAATGTTATTCTTGTTATTTTAGTACTTTAAAATATATGGCATTTCCAAAACTACTAGGAACACTCTGTGTTTTTATTATTACTTTTTTTTTTTTTTTTTTAAGCATTTGCTTGTTTCTTTTGTGTGTGCAGAGGACAGTTTTGTGGAGGAGTTGGTTCTCTCCTCTCACATTGTGGACTCCAGAGATCAAGCTCAGATTGTAGGCTTGGTAACAAGCACTTTTACCCTGAGCCATCTCACCTGTGTTTTCAAATTTTATGGTTCAGTTTTCTTTATAAGCACCTCTGAATTAAAGCTGATATTGCTACATTTGAACTCATTTTCCCTCTTTTTTGCTATTCTCATTTTCTCTCTACCTCACTAAATAATGTAACTAAATATTCTACCTACCCAGTTCATAGCGAAGTATAAAGTATAAAAGACATAATCTCATTATGTCTTTTATTAGCTAGCAAGGGAAAGCATATTGTTCTTTCTCATACCCAGAAATAAAGTATCTCTTAGACTAATTGATTTCAATTTAAGGCTGTGATTTTGTTAAGATTAATTTTCTGAGCAGGAAAACCATTGAGAAATAGAAAACCACATAAATGAATAAACGGTAAGTCATTTCCATTACTAATAATTCCAAGTGAATTAAGACATAATCAAATAGTGCCGGTTTTATGTTACTTGTTCTCATTGTAGTATGCTGTTTGTGTATTTTAGAAATGTTATAACATTGAAAGTTTTTATAAATATGAGAGAATGGTCTTAATCTCACTAGTGGCTGCACAAAACACTTGAGTGCATTTAAAATGAGATTTTATGGGTTTTGTGAAACAAACAAGACATACACTGTCTTGCAAAGCAGTCTACTTTACATTCAGACTGTTGAGTTAGTTTTCACTAGATTCATTTTCTTTACTTAATGCATAATCTGGCCGGCAAAGTACAACGCGGGTTTTTCCTACAGGTGATGTCACGTTGGGAAGAATACATCAGTAGAGTTAAAAACACAGGGAGCAGCTCGCCAGATGCTGCAGAAGTCGCCACTTTCTTCCCATTCCATGAGTACTTTGCCAACGCTCCTCAGCCCATCTTTAAAGGCAGATCTTATGAAGAAGACATGGAAGTTGCTGAAGGGTGCTTCAGGCATATTAAGAAAATTTTCACTCAGCTTGAAGTAAGGTTTCTCAGCTTGTTTTAATGCTCTTTTAAAAGTTTGTGGTTTATCTCTTTAATGAGGTAAATTAAATAGTCAGATATTGCAAACCAAATTGTTAGTTTAAGCAAAAGTTTTTTAAATATTTACTGTGTGTGTATATGTGTGTGTGTGAGAGAGAGATTGCTATGTAGGCCCTGGCTGGCATGGAATATTCTATATAAATATACCCAAGTTAGCCTAAACTCACAGAAATTTTCCTGCCTCTGCCTTCCAAGTCCTGACATGTACTGTCACACTGAGCCAAGTAGAGTTTTAGTTAAGAAATAAGCAAGAGTTAAATGAGTTATATCTTATTCTACTAGTATTTAAGAAAGTAGTGTTTCCGATAGAAGTCGTTTTCTTTTTCATCTCAAATTCACTATGTAGCTGAAGATTACCTAAGTTTCTGATTCTCCTCTATCTCTTGAGTAGTGGAATTGCAGATGTGCACCACCACAGCGAACAGGCTTTGTACACAGTTGGCCAGCGCTCCGCCAGCTGAGCTACTGATACCACAGCCCTCCATCAGGAAACTTAACAGTAGTAGTCCTTTGAATAGGAATTTGAGACACGCCATTTATTAGTTCCTCGTGCCTCTTGATCAGCAGACACAAAATAAAGTTCCTGTATTAGCCAGGATGCCTTATCCTGATGTGAAAGTGAAATAAGGACCATCATTACACACAGGAGACAGAAGACTGGGACCTGGGAGCCAGCTGTATCCCCTTTTTTGGGGAGCCCTATGACAAACACTCCTTGCAGTGGTCTTTTAAGCAGTCATCTTCAAGCTTGTTTCCTTAGTAAGAACATCTAGAAGGTGTCACTCCAAGTACAAAGAAGAGGGACTTTGTGTCTTCTGTCTTCTAAATATGCTTCCACCCCGTTTCCTATTATCTGGCACATAGTTAGTATTTAGTAAATATTGATACTTGTGAGTAGGTAGATGGAGATATAGGATAATAACAATTTACACCTGAAAATTATAGTGCTATTACATAAACACAACATCATAGGATAAAAATATGTTCAATGCACAGTAGCAGCTGCCTTCTTGAGGGAGTGCAGAGAAGGGTGTACAGGGCACCTCACCTGAATCAGTAATGCTGAAATTATTTGAGAAACTATTTAAAAATTGAAGTAGATGTGTGTAATGTTGAAGTCTGGTGAAACCTGGTCCTGTTGTACCTGTCCGTCCTCTGCCACAGCTGAGCTTCAGACTGATCCTTGCAGATTGAATGACCCTGCATTCTATGTCAGCTGCCTTTTAGCTAGATTCAGCCATATCCTGAGAGAGGTGGTAGGAGTTGAGAAGAGACAGTCCAGAGTTTCTGACCTCAGTTCCCTCTGCTTGGGTTTGACTTCCTGTTACTCCAGTTTCTGTTAGACTGGCCCACTACAGTTCCAACTGGTGGGGTAGCCCAGGCCGCTGGGCTAGCCCAAGCCGCTGGGCTCTGACAACACCGCTTCTCCTTTTATCCTTCCTAATCCAGGAGTGACAGTGACTTTCCTGCTGCTGCCAGTCTCTAGGTTAATTCACCCCCTGACTGACTTCTTAGTCTTTTGTCACCTGGGTAACCAGCTGTTTGCTGTTTGGTGGGAATATATGAGATAGTTTTTCTTTTCGTAGAGGGACTTTGAATAATACAGGCACACTGGTAATTGATATTTTACCAGTGCTCTTTTTATAATGTAAATAGTTTATATGCAAAAAGGCCCAAATTATAGCTTGAGTATCAACTCTTACTTGAACTCAAACAGCATCCAAATAACAAAAGGAATTATAACTCATTAGGCTTATTATTTTATTTTGGTTTATTAGGCTTGGTTTATAATATATTTATGTATTATATTAGTAACATCTCAAGAACTGTCTGATTAGGTGGGTTGTGGTTGTATACACATGAACTGTTGTCCTAAAATTGTCTCTTGCTGGTGCTCACTCCATAGGAATTCAGAGCCTCAGAACTGCTTCGCAGTGGACTGGACAGATCTAAATACCTTTTGGTGAAGGAAGCCAAAATCATTGCTATGACCTGTACTCATGCTGCCTTGAAACGACATGACTTGGTGAAGTTGGGTTTCAAGGTAAAGACTTCCATCCTAGCTCATCTTCTCACTGGGTCTTTGTTCCCTCACTCTTTTCTTTTTGTGATGATCTAAACTTCTTTCTTTGGGGATTTGTTCACTTATAAAAGGTCTCATTTGTATTGTTTTAAAGCTCTTTTTTAAAAGTATGTGGTAATATAACATTTATATGATTAATGAAGCTAAATCTAACTTAATATTTGAGTAATTTGTCTACCAATTAGCATCAATCATTTGACTGTCTAACCAGGTTATCATAGTTAAGTTTTCAGTTTTACTGAGTATCACTTATTTTAAAAAAATATATATTTAAACAGATTTGAAAGCTATGAAAGTAGTATTTCAAAAATCCTTTTCACCAGAGACATTTATCTACAAACATTATTCATATAGTAAACATGCATCCAGTCCCCATTGTCTGTTCAGAGTAGAATGATTTCATTTATACTGTCAGATGAGATATTAAAATAACTTACGGTATGATAAATATGAAGAGCATGTGGTGTTTATGACGCAGTTAAAGTAGAATGTAACAACTGAGTAATAAATTTGAATTTTCAGAGTTTTTGTCACTGTTAGCAGTACTAACCAAAACTCTCACTTGAATACGGATCTGCAAACCTTAACCCTCTGAGGTTAAGGACGATTGAAGAATAGTCAGGCTGTGAACTTGATTGCATAATTTATACATTGCTGTTTTAATTTGAAATTACTAAGGCTTTTTGACCATTGTTAGGCTTATGGTGGTAACTGCTTGGATTTTCAGCTACCATTTGACAAGATTTTCTGTTTCAGTATGACAACATTTTAATGGAAGAGGCTGCTCAGATTCTGGAGATAGAAACCTTTATACCTCTTCTTCTACAGGTAAAGAAATAAAGGTCCAAGACAGATTTTTAGGAATTCATGGGCATTGGAAAGCTGTACTTAGGACGCTGATTGTCATGGTTCCATGCTCTCCCTGATTTCACTTTATTTGTTGTTCCATTTTCATCCTGTAAACTCTCCCTTTAATCTACTCCTGGCTTTTTATTCCCTTTGAGAGACTTTTTAAAAATCCATGGTGTAAGCCAGGCATAGTGGCTCACACCTTTAACCCCAGCACTTGGGAGGTAGAGGCAGACAGATCTCTGAGTTTGAGGCCAACCTGGTCTACATAGTGAATTCCAAGACAGTCCAAAAACCAATAAAAATAAAAAATATCCATGGTGTATGTATGTGTAACAACATAGTTTTTAAAAGATGAATTTTAATCAAGAAAATTATATTATTATGTAATTTGGAGAGAAGATTAGTTACTTGTCTTTTCTTTTGTTAGAATTGTTTCTACGGTTGTTTCTGGTGTTTTCTGGATATATTGCTTTTCTTAATTGTATGCCTAAATTTAAAACCAAGTAGTGTTATTTTAAAAATGTTTCTTGTTATACAATATTCTTTATTATTGAAGTGTTAAAACAGAATGTGTAATTACCAACATAAGACTATAGAGACCGCTTAATTTACAGATAAATTTAGTTATCAAAATTGCTTTTATAAGCTATCATATAAAACTTAATGTTTATTATATCCAATGGAGGACATATTTCCAGGAACAGGGGGACATGTAGAGAAAGAAATTGAAGTTAGCAGTATACGAAGCTATTAATAATATGGTTTTTACTCTTAATGTTTTCAAAACTTTTTGGCATACTTTTGATACTGGGTGTTCACTTTGACATCTTTCCACTTCTGTTTCTGGGCATGTTTCTCCTTATTTCTGTTTTGCTTACCGCTGACCTTAACCTTCACGTTGTCTTCTCATTACCCTGTTGAAGACCTTCTCAGACCTTCACACACTCTTGCTTACCGTCCGTCAAGAGCACCGGTTCCCCCTTGCTTCTTGCCAACTAACTCATCTTGTGAATTTGCTGGGCCCCTTTATGGAGCTGGTGGGGCTTGAGAATTTGTAAATTAATGAAGTCATCTGATGAACAAGCCTTGTGTTTGGTAAGCTAGAAACCTGTCAGTGATGTATTAATTACAGTATGTTGGTATTTCTTCAATTTTCATTTCTAGAATCCTCAAGATGGATTTAGCCGATTGAAACGATGGATTATGATTGGTGATCACCACCAGTTACCTCCAGTCATTAAGAACATGGCCTTTCAGAAGTATTCAAATATGGAGCAATCTCTTTTCACTCGCTTTGTCCGGGTTGGGGTTCCTACTGTGGACCTCGATGCTCAAGGGAGAGCCAGGGCAAGGTGAAGAGTCACTTCTAGTTAAGGATATAGGTTCCCTGAAACATCTTTTACATAAAGTTTAGCCTCCTCTAAGACCTAGGAACCTGCCCTCTACCAATCTGAAACCATGTTTATTGCCCCTTATATAAGGTATACGTTGACCAAATGAGTTGTTTTGTTCATTAAATTGATACTAAGGACAGAAAAGCTTCATTCCATCCTGTCTCCAAATACATGGCCTTAATGTGATTATCAAATCTAAAGCAAAAGTAACAAGAGTAAAACACTGCTTCTTAACTTCATAAGTAGTGCCAGCCACCTCACAGGTCCTCCCTGTGTCCCCACATCCAGGCCTTCCAGGCTTTGTAGTTTATGACATAGCAACAGTGTTTACACAGGAGAACAGGAGAGCTGTCGTTTTTGTAACATCTTCATTCCTTTGACTCCTGCTTACTTGGAACAAATAGCCAAAAGTTGCCAAAATGTTGTTGCTAAAAGATGAGCAAACTTGGCAACTAGAAAATGTGGTTCCTTAAAATGTCCTTTTGTATACTGAAGGGTCCCACCTTGCTAATCTTTTGTGTTTGGGGCTTTGTCTTGGGACAGCTTGTGTAACCTCTACAACTGGCGCTACAAGAACTTAGGCAACTTGCCCCATGTGCAGCTTCTGCCAGAGTTCAGCACAGCCAATGCTGGCCTGCTCTATGACTTCCAGCTCATCAATGTGGAAGACTTTCAGGGAGTGGGAGAATCGGAACCTAACCCTTACTTCTATCAGGTAACACAGCATGGCACTGGGGCTTATCTTGCATTTGCCTGGCTGAAGTGCCATGAGGTTCAGCAGTACTGTACCATGTGGCCAGCTATTGAGAAAAAGAAAGGTTGCAGCCTCACCTTACCACACAAAAGCAGTCAGTTTCAGATGGATCGAAGATATACAAAGAATAACTAAAAACTCAGTAGAAAGTACTAAAAGCAAATATTGACAAGTATATAGTGATGTTGTAAGAAAGGGCCTCCTTGTTAACAAACCAAAAATAATACAGAAAAATTTTAATTGATTTGAGAAAAAATAAATATGTAAATTAAAACAATATATTGAAAATTCTATCTAAAATTTGTATAGAAAACTCAGTTGCTTTTAAAAAAAAATACTCTGGGAGTTGGAGAGATGGCTCAGCAGTTAGGAGAACCTGCTGATCTTGGAGAAGACCAAGTTTTGCTTCCCAGCATCCATAGGGCAAGTTAACAGTGGTCCATAACTCCAGTTCCAGGGGGTAGGTGCCTTCTTCTGGCATCTATGGGTAGTGTGCACGTGCATGTGCACAGAGAGAGAGAGAGAGAGAGAGAGAGAGAGAGAGAGAGGGGAGAGAGAGAGAGAGCATACATGCAAGCAAAATACATACATAAAATAAAAATAAACCTTTAAAAATATTACACCAGCAGAAAATGCAATGAAGAGAAACACTTTACCTAGAAATAAATGAGTAAATACCTAACAGTAATAAATCACTAAGTCAGACAGTACTTGATTTTGCAATTCTAGTAGGAAAATAATTTGGTGCATAAATTGTCATATGTATTAAAAATACTATTCTTGCTCTAGGTAATTCTTAAGAAGTTGGATGAGTTTATAAAGACTTAACATACTGAAATATTTTCACTACAAATTAGTTTGGAAATAAATAATTTAAACAGTTATCAGATTAAATTTTTCGTTTTCTACACATTAGGAATACTAAAGTCACTCTCTCATATACTTAAAGCTTAGGAACAAATGTGACCTTTAAATGATACCACGTTTAGAGCCATATTCAAAGTAGAAACATGTTTCCTGATCTCCACCTTTGAAGGAGTTCAGGAGGTGATTGGTGTCTCCTGATAACTTTATTGCAAAGTGGTTCCGAGTCCTTGCCTGAGCTACCTAATGGTATTGATCTAAAACGTTATCCAAGGTACTCATCTGTTTCCTTACTTGTTAATTCTATCTCTGTGTGAGTTTTCAGTGTATCGAGAAATAAGGGTATTCTCAAATGATGATTGCTATTAGTTAAATGTATTTCTGAAGTATTAAAAACTTTATCCCCCCAAATATGATCAATGTGCATGTAAACAATACATTTTAAAAAATTAGCATCTGAGAGAATAAATGGAAAAATGAATAAAAGTCCCTAAGTTGAAGCAACCTTGACTTATGTGGCCCAGCTTCTAAAATGTTCATCAAAATATACTTGTTTTTCTGTTTAGCTTCACATCTGACTCAAGCAGAGCGCTGAATTAAGCAGTCTTCATTGCTCACATAAATAAAGAATTGGCTTCTATTTACTGAGAACTCACTGTACTAATCTTGCCAAAAATACCTGAATCAAAACTAGATTTTATTCAGCCTTAGCATTTATTGCATAAGGTCATTTCTTTGGTCTCTGGTTTGTTCTTTTATCTACATTGGAGCTGATCCTTAGATAAATGTGTTTTGCTACCAATATAGAAAATGGAGATTTACAGAGTCATGTGGCTTCTTTTGTCTCCTGTCTTCCAAAGAACTAGAGAATTTAAATGAAAGAGATAATTGAGACTGTCTGTCACCAGGAACCTGGATATAAATGGTGTCTCTGAAGTTCATCCAGTAATTTTCCTCTTGCCTTTGCCTGGATTCCAGCTTCTCTCTTATCTTGGTGTTTGCTTCCCATGATGTGCTTATGTTCTTGTTTTACTTTCTCATCTGACACTTGAACGTGGTCTCTGCTGAACTGGATGAAGTAGCTCTGGGTCAGATTTCTCACTTGGAGGTTCAGTAAAGCCCTTGCTTTTGAGCTCCATATCACCCGTCTTTAACCAGAATTTCCAGCTGAAGCCAGACTGCCAGTTGAGAGCACATGTTCTCACCTTCATGAGTCGAGTTCAGGTGGCAAAAGGAAGACAGTGGAAACAAACTCACAGGAAACATCAGGAAGTGGGAGGGGCTCGGGAAGTGCTGTGCACAGTGCAATCAGTTGTAATACTGCCACACGTACTCCAGTTAGACTGGACATTGTATGGGCTCCTTGGCTCATTTGCCCCTTTATGCTAATATTTGTTGTCACAGCTACCGTTACATATAAGTACGTTGTACAGACTATATATATATCATGATTATTGTGGCCCCAGGAATATTAACCTATATGTCCTGTGTTACAAGTATATTACAGACATCAGGGTTTTACCAATATTAACCTAGAATTAGGCTATCCTTCAACTTCTCAAAAATATTTACTTATCTATCTAGGTTATTAACTTTTCACTTACAATGTGCTCAAAATAAGTAGGCGATCGATAGGTAAGCCTCTTTTGAAGCTCTTAAAAAGTAGAAACATAGGGGAATTAATGTACAATGTGGCTGTGCTTGCATTACAGAACCTTGGAGAAGCAGAGTATGTAGTAGCACTCTTCATGTACATGTGCTTGCTTGGTTACCCTGCAGACAAGATCAGTATTCTAACAACATACAATGGACAAAAGCACCTGATTCGGGACATCATCAATAGACGATGTGGGAATAATCCATTGATCGGAAGGCCAAACAAGGTAGTTTTATGAATGTAATATGTTTTCACATTCATCTTTTTGACAAGCTTTGAATTTATTATAAGTTGTTTATATTACTCCACTTTGTCTAACAGACAAGCTTTCTAGAAGGTCAGGATGGCAACAGAATTTCCATGTATAGTGTCTACACACAAGAAGACTTGCTTCAAAATGTCAATTCTAATAAAAGTCATTTTAAATAAGAGAGACTAATATAAAATGGACAAGTGAACAGGACAGATTTCATACAAGACCTCCAAATAGCCACTAAAGCATCCCTGCCCGTAATTAGTTGTCTTTACCATCATTAACTGTCAGGAAGATATAAATGAAAACACGGTAAGGGATCAGAGAATGCAGTTCAGTCTGTAGAGTGCTTGCCAAGGATTCATGAAGCCCTGGGTTCCATACTGTAATCCCAACTGGTGAGGTAGAGGCAAGAGGATCAGAACTTCAAGGCCATCCCCAGTTATATATCAGATTTGTAGCTTGGGCTGCATGAGTCTGAATAAAATTAAATTAAATTTTTAAGAATACAATATGGTACTTGTACACATCAACAGAATGGTTAAAATTGTAAAAGCTGATAGTGTGAGGCGATGGAGCAGCTGGAACTTGGGCACTGGGACCTTGCTGATGAGTGTATAAATTGATTCAGAAACTTTGGAAAGTACTTTGACAGTTTAACAAGTTAAGGATACATTTAACATAGCCCTGCAGTTCCCTTTCTGCAATGAAAACATGTCCACAAAGAAAAAATTTGAATATCCAATGTAGCTTTATTCTAACTATCCCCAGAGTTAAAGCAACTCAGATGTCCTTTAACAAGCACATTCATTAATGGGAGCCTGGCTGCTCAGCAGCAGGACAGAGTGAGCATCTTAGGTACCACACAGAGAAGCTACACAAGCCTTGTGCTATTGACAAACTGGGTGTAAGATTTCATGATTCCATTCCTGTGCTTATTCAGAGCTGGCAGAAAATAAGGGAAGTAGATCAGAGACTGCCTGGAGCTGTGAAGTTTCCTGCTTGTTTACAGTGGGGCCCAAGGTGATGGGCATTGTGGTGGTGGTGGTGGCTGTGTGGGAGTATATGTTATCAAAACCATTGTACATAATTTGTACCTCTGTGAAATCCACTCCAAAGGAAGTGTTTTATAGACTTCCTAAAATCAGAAGGACCGTGAATGGTAGGTAATTCGTGTAGGGGATTAAGTAAGCTTTGTTGAATTCGTAGAGCAGGGATGAAGGCCTAAGAGTTACAGTTGGTGGCTAGAATCTTGATGAACCCCCCTCGCTATTCATATGTGTGTTTTCCAAATGAATAAAAAGACTATGGAGATTTTCTTTTTTCACTTTGACAAGAATGCCATGAACAAATACTAGGGACACACATTGAATAATAAGTGAGTATACTTAGCTATATTTTTTGAGTATTTGGGATGCCACTTAATAAGCTGAACATAGCCTGCCTTCTGAAGCTTGGCAGTCTAATGGTGGAAGGTTGTAGATTCCAAGAACAGTTCTTTAATTGTTAGCCATAGTAGACAAGTGCTGCAGACAAGAGTGTGAGTAATGGGAAGACGTGGTCCAGGGTGCTTACCATGCTCTAGTGGCACTCACTGACTTGTTCTTGAAATTCCAAGTGAGAACTGATAGGATTAGGTGTCTTCTGAGATAACTTAAAGATAAGCTGCTTGTTTCTAGCATTTTGTGTAGACTGTGCCTTGCTGTACTTTTGAAAAGATAACACATTCCCCACCTTTTCTTCCTAGGTGACAACTGTTGATAGATTCCAAGGTCAACAGAATGATTACATCCTCCTTTCTCTAGTGCGGACCAGGGCTGTGGGCCATTTGAGGTGCGTGAGGTTCAAACTCCAAACTCTTACCCAAGGTTACTGTCTGTTGCAGTTCTGAGCTTCAGTGAGAAAGTAGTTCTAAATGTGTTCAATTACTTGCTATAATTAATCATTATGGCAGCTTGTAGGACTTCCTGTCAGAATAACATCAGGCCCCTTATGTAGTTTATCAGTGCTGTTACTGCTGACTGTTGACCTCATAACGCCGTAGCAATTGTTGCTTCTTCCTCATCATTTGCATGCAGAGGATTTTTACCGTAGGGTCTTAATAGTCTTGGATCTGTTAGGAACAGCATCAGGAACCAAAGAAGCTAACGTGGCAGGGAGCCTCTTCAGGAGCATTTTGTTTTCAGTGCATAAGGCTTTTTCTGGTTTTTCTCTCCATACCATCTTTCAGCTTCATGAGAGGATAAAGGAGCCATTTGTTCTCCCAGGATTAAGAATGATCCAAACAAACAATAACCTATTTTTATCATTTTGTGATGTATTTATGTATTAGAGATTTATGGGAGTAATATCTTCTTATTACAAAGCAGCCATTTGGTTTTATATAAATCTTCATCTCATGTGACTTACTAGCAAAACTCAGGAGAGCTGGAGTTCATTGTCTTAATTTATTCGATGAGTATAAAGAGAAGGTTCTCCAAGCTCTCGTAAATTGTCATTAAGTCCAGATCTCTTTCAGTCTTAGGTCAGAGTCTATTAGGCTGCTAATCTTTATGGAAGAGTAAGCAAAGACAATGTTTTAAGAAACTGTTACAAAGTGATAGCGTTAAAGTTGGCTTATTTTTGCTTATTGAAGTATCAAGCATAGAGTTAGTTAGGTCTTTTCTGAAAACAGTTTGTTGTTTTTTTTTTTTTTTCTAACTGGCATAACTACTGTCTGAATGGCCATCTTTGTTGACCTAAGACCTCTTAGCTTCAAGTGTGACTATGTAAATGCTGTGTCCTTCTCTTCTTCTGTGGGTACCTGTCCTGCACTTAGATACATGCAGACAAAACACCTATACATGTACAATAAAAATAAACCTGTTTTTAAAAATTCAGTAACTTGAATTCCATAGGGATCTCTGCCTAATTTTCTGAAAACTAAAAATGATTATGAATGGAGGATTTAAAAAGAAGGTGGTCTCAGTCTTGCCACACATCTCCACATTTTCTGATTAAAAACACCTTTATCCATCTGTTATTTGGCAGTGTACTAGCTTCTGGATATATAGGAATAAATTTAGCTTTCATGATCTCCACCCTTGAGGAGTTTGGGGACCAGTGTGGGACACATTCAAATAACTGGGAAGATTCCTTTGCTTGAATATGCCCCAAATTTCAATTCCATTCTCAAGTGCTGTGGAGATGACACTTGTAAAAGCCTCTTAGCCACTACAGTCCCAAAGACTACAGTAAACGTTCTCACAGAAGGACCTGGACAGTGTATTTGCATGTATCCAGAGTAGAGCCTCCTGGATGTGACAAGGAAACCGAGCACAGTAATAGAGTGATTCCTCAAAAGCAGTTTAAGCTGCTTCCTTCCTCCAACACTCCATTTTTTCCTAGACAACATTGCTTACATTTTCCTTTCTATTTCTGTGAAAGAACGCCTACTAAGGAGTTCTAGCCCTTACCAGTGTTGAGATCTCTGAGTAACTCTATGTTAGGAATGTGAAGAGAGGCAAAAAGAATTACTACTCTAAGGTAAAACTAGTAAATTTTCTAGGAAGGAAAATTTTATCTTGATAGAGCCTGGGAATTTGCTAGGCAGAAAAGTGAAAGAAGGTGGTTGTCATAGTGATAGTGATGCAGTATTTGGTGACTGTCACCTGACTCCTCTAGGATTCTGGTAGAGCTACTTGGATCTTTTAAACCAGTACATTGGTTATTTTGTCTCTCATACGTGCACACACACATTAACTAGCAAGATGTTATCAATGAAGCGTTTGCTTACTGGGTTTACTGATCACATACATTGATTTGCTTTACATCTATTAAATCCTTAAGGTTTTTATTGCAATAGCTTATACTGAGACTATTTAGGGGATTATGTAAAACAAGGAAAAGAGGGATGCATACATACATTATTCATTTCAAACTATGCTAATTATTTTGTTTCCTAAAGGGATGTCCGTCGCTTGGTGGTAGCCATGTCAAGAGCCAGGCTTGGCCTTTATATCTTCGCTAGAGTATCCTTATTCCAGAATTGTTTTGAGCTGACTCCTGCTTTCAGTCAGCTCACTGCTCGCCCGCTGCATTTGCATATCATTCCAACAGAGCCTTTCCCAACCTCCAGAAAGGTAGGCCTTTCGTCACTGTGTAGAGCAATATGTCCCAAGTGGGACACTGGGTTCTCTTATAGTGACCACTTTAGTGAAAATACCCAATCACTGATATGAAATGCTCCTTACACCAAAGAACTGAATTATATAAAAATAGTATCTGCTAACACTGAAACTTACTACGTATCGGGAGTTAACTCCATACATTCGTTGTCTCATTTGATCTCAGTAGCACATCTGCTCAGGAGGCTTTCCTATTATGCTAATTGTACATGTACAGAAGCTGAGGGTAAGAGAAGTTAAATAGTTTGCCAAACATCAGGTGGGTGGAGGAGCCAGAATTTGAAAACAGACAGTCTGACTCGAGAATTCCTGTTCTGATCACCTCACGACACCTCCTCTCGTCATCAGTTGTCACTTATCAGAGTAATCTAGTTAAGTTCTTACAGAGTTTGCATTCTGGGGTGGTGGGGCAGGAAAACACAGACAGCTTAACCGTCTCCTCTCCCCCTTTCCCACTGCTCTTCCTCTGTAGGATGAAGTATAATGCAGTTAGTTCATCCCTACTTACATTCTTGCACACAAAGGCACAGATCCCTGCTTATACTCTTACTGCTACTTTATTTTCTTAGAGCATGCTACAGACTTGAGGTTTTTGTTTTTCATGTAATGAAATGTGCCAGAGGTCCATTAAATTTTAAATAAAATTGTCTTAAATATACTCAATAAACTTCTTATTTTTCACTTCCCTAAAACAAACAAAATAAGTTTAGTGTGTTTGTTTTTTGGTAATGTTTACCACTTCTCTTTAAAGACTTTTCTGTTTGCTTGCTTATTTGTTTTGTTTTTAAGAAATGCTGCTCTGAGAAAATTGGAGGAAGGGTTGAGGGGTGGTTGGGGGTGGTAGCGTCACAAAAGCCCTGAGTACCGCCTGGATAGCCGCCCACATTTCTACACTTGGCTCCTTTATAGACTTGCTATTGTGTGCTTGCTACTGTAAGGTAGGATCCTTTTTTCCTGGAAAACTTGTTTTTACAGTCACAGATTTCCACATTAATCCCCACAGTAAGCAACAATAAGACTTGGCACATGATCAATGATTACAAATAGGAAAGTTAGCAGTCTTCTAAGGTGCTGAAGGAGACAGGCAGATCTGTTGTGCAGTTGCTTTACTGCTAGAGTGATCTTTCTCAGAAACTGCTTCATGAAAGTCCCCTCATCTCACTTCAGACTTGCAGAAGCTAGCTTTCGGGCTGCTGCAGGGAAGGGGTTTGCACTGTGACAGTGTCTCAGTAGAACCTGACAGATGCTGCAGAGCTTCAAAACAGGGATTTATCACTTCCATGGCTGACAGGCTACATATAGTAATAATAAATGTTCACATCTTTTACTTCAGAAAAAAAGAGGAAAAGTAGTTCTAATATTTTCATTCTGAAACAATTGTAGATTCTCTCTGGATTCTAGACAGTAACAGAAATTGTTGCTTTTAGACCAGTGGTGCTCAACCTGTGGGTCGTGACCCTTTGGGATCACATGTCAGATATCCTGCATATCAAATATTTACATTATGATTCATAACAGTAGCAAAATTACAATTATGAAGTGGCAATGAAAATAATTTTATGGTTGGGGGTTACCACAACATGAGGAACTATATTAAAAGGTTGCAGCATTAGGAAGGTTGAGAATCACTGTTTTAGACCATGTTGATTTATTTCCTCTATTCATGAGGTTTTTATCTTAATGATTCTTTGATATTAATTCACATCCTGAAATTCTTATTTTACTTATCAGCCCAAAGTTGTATTAAAACTTATGACTCTCAGCTCTGTTGTCTTTCATTTTTCTGAATTTTCATGACGTGCTTTCTGGACTCTGACTTTGGAATTTCATGTCCTCCATACTTTCGTGGTATTTATAGATTCAGAAACGGGCTTTTATAGAAATGATAGGTTCTGGGGTTTTTTTCAGTAGATTCTTCACTCTCTTTTTGCTTCCTTATAGAATGGAGAAAGACCACCTCATGAAATACAGGTAATAAAGAATATGCCCCAGATGGCGAACTTTGTGTACAATATGTACATGCATTTGATACAGACTACCCATCATTATCATCAGGTGAGTTTGCTCAGGGTTGACACTTCATTTCTCTAACTGTGGAGTGAGTCTTAAAACTAATTTGTTATGGAGAGTCTACAGTCAGACATTGTTATTCGTGTAGCATTCATATTTTAATACCTTTCTGTAGATACAAACTGGCACCAAGTAACTTGCTCAAAATGTGCTATTTGATGCATTCTGTATTTATCATGTCTGTATGTACTCCTAAAACTATCAGCTTAATATAGATAATGAACATACTTTAGGAATATAGTGAGCTCAGTATGGCTTAAGATTTTTTTGGGGGGAGGGGGGTGTTGTTGTCTTTTAGAATTCATTTTCTTCATTTGAGCATCATTTTGTATTGTTATTAGCCCCCTACATATCCTCTTTCAGGATGAATCTGTTCACATGTATTATTGTAATGAGCTTTCAGAGGTTTCCTTTCTTCCAGCTACAGGTCCCTTATCAAACACATGTTTTTATAAATTTTTTTCTTTTTAAAACAGCTTTTAGTAGAGTTTTGAATTTTGATATCTAATACATAAAATTACTTTACTATAATTTATTCTTGTATTCCTAAAAATACATACTTTCGCCCAGTTGACAAAGACTGCCCTCTACCAGTTACAGTTCGGGTTGTGGTGTTTACAAGTAGGCTAGATTTTGAGTTCATTTCCGGCAAGGTTCCATGCAGTATTGTGTTTGTTCATCCATATGTGGATATTCTGTAGTTTTACTGCCATTTCCTCAGTAGACTATTTTATTCTCTTTTGAACTACTACTTGTGAGCTTAGTCAAAATAATAATAATAAACCCAAAATAATGGAGTGTCTACATGAGTGTTCTTTCTGGATTCCACTTGAGTCCTCTGTTCAGTATGTCTGTCCATCCCATCACCGTCACTGTACTACCCGGATTACAGTACCTTAGAGTAAGCAGATCTTAAAATTAGACAAAATGAATATTTTAGTTTCATTCTTTTTCAAAAATGACCTATTTTACCTAGACTCAGCCAGCCAATTTCTAGCCCTATAAAAGCCCACTGTAATTGAAATAATGTCTCCAGGAGAGAAATTATTCAGGGTGAATTTGGGGAAGTTAGTACCTTACCAGTTTCAAGTCTGTCTCTTTTATGAACATTATATACCTCCATCTCTTAGCTCTGCCCTGAGTGTCCATTGCTATTGAGTGGTACTTTTAAAATGTTTTCAAATTTCTGACTAGCTAAACAAAATCTAGGAGGAAAGAATCTATGGTGTTCGCTCGCTCCAGGCTGCCAAGGCATTGAGAAAGGCTAGGCGTAGACGGCTCTTCTGCTCTCCCAGATGAACAAGGCATTGAGAAAGGCTAGGCGTAGACGGCTCTTCTGCTCTCCCAGATGAACAAGGCATTGAGAAAGGCTAGGCGTAGACGGCTCTTCTGCTCTCCCAGATGAGCAAGGTGGGAGCTGGAGCTCGGCCCTTCCTTCCCTCCCCACCACGTCCTGGTCTTAAAAAGTGGTTTTCCTCATAGACTCCTCCAGTGAAGGTGGACCTCAGGTTGATGTGGCAGTCCATTCTAACCAACCACTGTGCTTTCTTAGAAGATTATCAAAAATTCCTTTGATTAAAACTCTCATAACTTTTCATGTTGGTTTTTACTTCTATGTGACACATAGATGTATTCTTTCCCATTAGCAGAATCAAGGTCATTGTTCAAAAGTGTCAAATGGTTGTATCAAATGGCTAGCAGTGTTTAAAAAACTGTAGCAGAAGCAGTGTGTTAAGAAAATGATGTACTGTGAGAGCTTGCTCAGCTTTATAAGCTAGTGTTCTTGACAGTCACGTTCATGTGGTGTTTTTTATTAGACTTTCTTACAACTTCCACCTGCAATGGTGGAAGAAGGTGAGGAAGTTCAGAGTCAAGAGACAGAAATGGAAGCAGAAGAAGAAGCCATGGCTGCTCAAGCTAACCTCATCCCCAGTCCATCCGAAGCCAGCTTGAGTCAAGAGTCCCCACCCTCTCAGCCTGCGTGCTCCAGTCAGACTGAGGCAGCCTCCAGTGAGATGGAAGATGTCTCTGCCCAGGGCGATACTGCTTCTGCAGCTGAGCCTGCCTCTGCAGCAGCAGAAGCTGCCACCCTAGCAGATCCTGCTTCCATCCCTGCAGAAACCAAATAGCCTCACCGAAGCCTTTCCCGGGAATTCCATTTATAAAGTCTGCACAAAGTTACCTTTTGTATTTCACACTTGCTATATGACTTTAATGACACCAACTATTGTTCCGTCCTTATTTTTATTAGCTGGTCTCCTTGTTTTGTATATTTTTTTATTTGTAAATAATATAAACAACTCCAGTTTTCATTTGTTCATTCAGAAGAGAAAATAATTTTGATTGCTGAATGTATCTGTAAACATACTTGCATTAAAAGAGTTTTCTATGGAATATATAAGGTATACTTGCCCTTTTTCTTTTCAGGTTCTTGTATAGCTCAGCCTTGGACTTCCTGTACAGCTAAAGACCATGAACTCCTGGTCCCCCTGCTCCTGCCCCCCTAGTTCTGGGATTGCTTGCATTCTCCTCAACTTTCTTTTATGCCCTGCTTGGGATTAAACCCAGGGCCTTTTAGGTGCTAGACAAGCATCCTGCCAGGTAAACCTCGCCCAGCCCATGCCTCACAAGTTTAGTAAAGGCCTCTAGAAAAAAAGGACACAAGATGCTAGCGTTACCTTCAGCAGCTGTGAACAGGATCCCAGTTGGGTAACAGGTAGCAGGTTGTTTCTCCACGCACACTCACTGTCAAGCACTCAAGCCTGTCGCCTTGCCTCCCATTTTTCTTCCTGTAAGGACATAAATGGCCATGGGGTAACGGTCTCTGTAGTCTGTCAAGAACATGCACATATTTTCTTCTCTGAGCCTGAAAATGATTTAAAGTCACCAAGGTATGTGTGGCCCAAGCCCAATCCAAAATCATAAACTGACTTAAAACTTTTCAAGTGTTGCTAGAGTTTTTCTGCCTGGCCCACAGTCAGGGCAAATCTCTCTCACCCGCCAGTCCCAAGCCGCTCAAACCCGATCAAGTAAACACAGAGACTTATATTGGTTTCAAACTGTATGGCCGTGGCAGGCTTCTTGCTAACTGTTCTTACAGCTTAAATTAATCCATTTCTATTAATCTATACCTTGCCACGTGGCTTGTGGCTTACCGGTACTTTACATCTTCCTTATCCTGATGGCGGCTGGCAGTGTCTCCCTTCCCAGCTTCCTGTTCTCTCAATTTTCCTCTCTGTTAGTCCCGCCTATACTTCCTGCCTGGCCACTGCCAATCAGTGATTTATTCATTGACCAATCAGCAACATATTTGACATACAGACCATCCCACAGCACCTCCCCTTTTCTTTTCTTAAAAAGGAAGGTTTTAACCTTTACACATCTCCAAAGTCAGCTTGGTATATTTGGGAATTTGGGCGTAGCTTCTCTTACTACTTCCTGCTGGAGGGGGGCGCTGTATCTTCTGGGGAAACAAAGAAAATTTTAGGATCATGGAGTAGTCCGTGAGGCTGTATCATCTGAGCCAGTTGCCTTCAAACCATTCTGGATGTTGGATCATCTGGGCCATGGTGTCATCAGAGACCTTTCAGGGGGTCTTGGCTGGTCAAACCTGATGTATCTTAATCTGGAACAAATCCATAGCCTCTGGCTTTCTGTGGGAACAAAAGAGACTCTTTTCCAAAGCAACATATCCTTATATCCAAATTTTGAAGTCAAGGTATCTTTAAAATATATATATTGGTTTAACTCAACAGCTTTTACAATCAAATTTTTTTTGCAGCTAAAAATCCCAAAGACAACACAATCCAGATTCTCTGTGTAATATTCATCTTCACGTGGCTTATTTTTTTATATTAATTTTACTGTCTCTTTAAAGACTTTATTTTTTAAAACTATGTATTTGTTTCTATACTGTATATATCACCTTTTTTTGTCTCTTTTAAGCCTACGTATATTTTACACACATTTTAAACTATTACATCTGAATCTGTCTTATTGTGTATCTATTGCTTTAAGCTGCAGCAGCTGTGGCTGCTGGCTCCGCCCACCTCACCTTCCCAACATGGCGTGGTACTTTACCACCAGCTCTGGGAGCTATCGTGGGTCTATGCTTTTATCCAAGCAGCGTGTAGCCCAAAAACCTCTTTTGTTTTGTACTAGCAAAGGCTAAATCCACAATGTAGCCTAATGTGCCATTTGTAGAGGCCTCATTCCCGCCATACTGCAGGTCGAGCGTGCACGCCAGCAACCCGCCAGTAGCTCAAACCGGCAGCTGCTGCTCATTTGAGAGAGACAATTAGGAAGCTGTTTTTAGCTCCGTTTTAGAATCTTTTTTTTCAGGTTTTAGGTGGAAACTCTTGCCACCACGTTGGACGCCATTTGTTGCTAGAGTTTTTCTGCCTGGCCCACAGTCAGGGCAAATCTCTCTCACCCGCCAGTCCCAAGCCGCTCAAACCCGATCAAGTAAACACAGAGACTTATATTGGTTTCAAACTGTATGGCCGTGGCAGGCTTCTTGCTAACTGTTCTTACAGCTTAAATTAATCCATTTCTATTAATCTATACCTTGCCACGTGGCTTGTGGCTTACCGGTACTTTACATCTTCCTTATCCTGATGGCGGCTGGCAGTGTCTCCCTTCCCATTCAAGTGTTTTGCAATTTTTAAAAAATTACATAGTTCTTTTGAAGATTTAGTTATTTTCATTTTGTGTGTATTTGGGTGTTTTGCTTGCATGTATATCTGTGTACCACATGCATGGACGTCAGAAGAGGATATCAGATTCCCTGGAACTGGAGTTAAAGATGGTTGCTAGCCTCCATGTGGGTGCTGGGAATGGAACCTTGGTCGCCAGTACTCTTAATCCCTGGACCATCTCTCCAGCCCAATTGTGTTGTTCTTAACATAAACTTGGGCACAGTGCCAAAAAGTTGGACATGCCTGATTGTCCAACGGAGTCTTGTTTATTGGTAGGGCCCACTTTAGCCCTAAGGAATGAGATCCTTAGACACAGGGCAGGTTCTCCACAACACAGTGGCATCAGATAAGGCTAGTGTGACAGAAGCAGGGTTCATCATTCAGCTGAACAGGAGTGTTGGCAGGACCCAAGTCTGGGCAGTAAGAGTGAGAGAACCTAACTTCTGTGTGCAGTGAGGAAGCCGCCTAGTACAGCAGCCCTGTGTTCTGTGCCCTGTGAACTTTCCTGGTCAAATGTGAGGAGGCAGATGTCTTGGGACCTAGTTACAGAAGGGTGGTCAGCCAGCCAGCAGCATTGGTGGTATACTGAAATTGATTAGAGATACAGAAGTTCCAGCTGTCTATTTAAATCTGTATTTCAACCAGGTCCCCTGGTGACTATGCACTTTGTGGCTTGAGAGGCTCTCTGCGCAATTACTGGGCTGTCCTTGTGAATGAGGCTGTGGTGGTGGAATTAACAATGAAAGGGACTAATGTTTTCTGACAAGTGACCTCTTCTGATAAGGACCCTGGGCATGGTGGCAGGAGTGGAAGGCAGCCTGCATGTGTGTACATGGGACGCCGGCATTGACCGCTAGTTCTCTTTTTCTCCATCGATCTGCTAGGAGTTGCCGAGGGAACTTTACATGCATCTCCCCTCTAGTGCCTGTAGATTTGACCGTATCCAAGGAACCTTTAAAAGAACCGCACTGATGTCCCTCTGATGCTGGCAGTGCAAGGAAATGATTGACTCATAAAGAAGTAAAACCCAGAAAGTCAAGTCAATTATATTTTAAGTGACAAGTGTTTGTTCAGCTACCAGGCTATATAGGATCCACACTGTCCGCTTACAGTGTGCTACTGCACCAGAACACTTGTGTAAATGTTGGGTGAGGAGAGAAGATGGATGTGAGGAGAGGATGAAGGGATAGAAATACCTAGCAAAAAAAAAAACAAAAAACCCTGGCCTATTTTATCAGAATAAGGATCAAGCCAGATAGTCGGTTACATAATTTCTCTGATGCAAGACTTTGAAAACAGGTGTTGTGGGCATATGTATGGGGAACAGCAGTCATGGAATTATTTTCATTTTGAATATACAATAGCAGGCCATGCAGGAAGGAAAGCAGCTTTGCTGTATTATGGTGTTTCCTGGAAAAGATTTTTTTTTTCCCCTCCACCTGTTAGTAGATATGAATTAAGATGCCAGCAACCAAAACAAGCCCAAGTCTGGGCGTGAATCTGTGTCTGCGTAGGTAACTGTAGTTTGTTTGTTTTTCTGGTGGCTCTTTCTATCACAATAAAAACTAAATTGTGGACACTGGCCAAGTATTTAGTCAAAGGAATTAAAAGATGGTAGTATCACTGGGGTTTCAATTTTCAATTGTTCATTCACTCTGAAGGCCAATGAGATGCAGTTGAAACAGAACCAGTGAATTTTTACAGCAATTGGAAGAGAGATTTTGTGCTCCCCACCCCTCGTCTCTGTCTTTTTAGTAATGGGGAAACAGAATGAAGTACCTTGGATGGCTAACTTGAGGGAGGGGTAGAGTCTAAATTCAAAGTCCTAGGGATGTGCCTTGTTTATGTTCTATAAAGAGAACACGTGAGTGATTGCTGCATGAACTCTGGAGTTTCCCATTTAGTTTGGAGTTGTGACAGACACGTACTGAGCCATGTGACCAGTGTTCCCCAGCTCTCTAAACTGTTTCTTGTATTTGAATATGTCATAGCTTGGAAGTTATTTTTAAAAAGAGGCCAGAAAGGTGTGTGCCCAGAGAGTGAGCATGAAATGAAGCAGTCAATGTAGTAAGGTTTTTTTCCTCACCAAATGCTAAGTTATGAAAGTTCTTTAAAGCAGCAGAGAATAAAGACCTCCATTGATGTAGGCAAATGGCTAGAAAGGTCTAAACATTACCAGGACTTTTAAGTCAGTGTGGTGGTAAAAGTTAAGATGTTTTGCTGGATACTGAAACTACATAAATGGCTCGTTTGTGGTCTATAAAATCAGTTGTTTATGATTAGAGCAAGCATAGGTAGTGTGAAACAGACTTGGAACTCAATGAGAACAGACCCAGATTTTAATCTAGTTATTTATTAGGCGTTGGCTTGACCTTAGGCAAATATAACCTCTCTGAGCCCTGATTTTCTTTATCTACAAAACCATGAAAAAAAATTCAGGCATTTCTGTTAGTTTTTGTGTACTGAATATGAAAATATCTGGTCACCTACATTCTTGGTAAAGCCACTTGCTCTCCAAGTCCTCCCGAAGCATTGCGACAGTGTGGGATATTGCCAGTTAAGCTAGCTGAATCCCTGTCCATGGAGCAAAGCACAAAGGATGGATGATAACGCAAACACATGGAGGCAGTTGACCTTTGGGGCTCAGCAGAGATAAGTCTATTGACTAGATACTAGTGTGTGAGTCCATGGTAACATGCAGGATAGACTGTTCTGAAATTAAAATTCTAGCGGCACAGTGTGACCGGAAGGAAGTCGATAGGTCCTACCATGCTTCTGATATATGGGGCGCTTCTGTTGCAGATAATTGCTGTAGATTCTGAATCTGGTATTGTCCCACCCTAAGAGCAGATTTTTTTTGTTCATTTGCTTTGATTTGTGCCTTCCACATGCCATTTTTTTTCTTATCTTGTAGTCATTCAGATAGTATTTTTAGAGATGTTTCTTCAATTAAGAGCATACAAAAGGTTTTTAAAAAAAATACTGACCATTTTGCACAAGCCAGAAGAGCATTTAAAGATAAGCAGTGTCTTGCTTCCTGGCAAAGTGCTTGGCGGTTAGCCTTGGTAATTATGAAGCAATCATGTTAATAGATGTTTAAGGATAATGGAACTGGAGCTGTGCTGAGCTGAGGATGGAAATGAAAACATGTGAGACTTTTCTCTTCATCCACTGGTGCTTGTTAGCATCCCAAAGGGGTTTTAATTAGATGGGATCTAGGAGCTGTGGATGCTCTAGTTTCCCTTCCTCGGAACAAACCCTAGCTTAGTCGCCCAGAACATGCGTCAGATGACGCCTTGCTGCTTGGTGGTGGTGTGTCAGCTGTACTCACTTACCTCTACTGTTCGGCTTGTGCTTATTTAGATACCAGGCTGCATTTTTGCCCATATATGCAATGATATCTGATCCCACTGTTTCTTGATATATATTACAGAAAATGCTACCGTTCCAAAATACTATGAACAGCATGTTCCATGGTCAAACACACCGGCATCAAAATTAATTATTCTCCTTTTACAGAATCACAGTGCATTAGTAGCTAATTACAGGTTCAGAAAAGACCTGCTATAAAGAATCATATTTAACTTCTTCTAACCTAGCATTTCTCAAGCTTGAGATTAGACCAAAGGACTTTTGCTTTTGTTTTTTAATAAGCCATCTTATGTAGCTGTTTCCTCAATCTATGGCTTGCTAGCCATTAAACTCTACATCAGTAAGAACTTGTACTCTCCCGTTAGATAATAAAGCCCAAATATATTTTTCAGTGAGGAAGCTTGAAGTGAAATGGTTTGTAAACAATGTTATAATCCAGTCATAATAATAATATAATCCATGTGGCATTACTAGCAACATCCTGAATATGCAAATTTAAGAGAATGTACCATGATAGTCCTTCACGTGAGTCTTTCAAGAGAAGGTTACTGA
Organism: Peromyscus californicus insignis; assembly: GCF_007827085.1. Classification (NCBI taxonomy): domain Eukaryota; kingdom Metazoa; phylum Chordata; class Mammalia; order Rodentia; family Cricetidae; genus Peromyscus; species Peromyscus californicus. The sequence continues at coordinate 88,375,470 of NW_026294595.1, read as the reverse complement.
GCAGTTTGTTTACACTTCAATTTGGAGCTCCAAATTTTCGCACCAACCCTTTCTTCCTAATCCCTACCATACAGTAAGAGCTCAAGTTTCCAACATACTCCTTTTCTTCATTTCTTTTTCCTTAAAATGTTTAAATTGAAAAAGAAAGGAATTGCTCAACTACTAGGAGTTAGCCAGAAGACAATTGAGGGATTTGGATGTAATGTCCTTCCACAAGGATTTTTAACTCATAGCATAACGTTGAAGTCTCATGGTTGATAACTGCTCCCGAGATCCTGTCTTCCTCTCAATCTGACTTTATGCCACACGTATTCCACGCATCCTTTGTCATGCGGTCTAAGCTAAGATGGTAGAGGTTTCCCTCTGGGAGATGCCTGTGTGTGTCGGGCAACAAGGCCGGATGCAACTCCAGTTTGTAAATAAGAACACCAAGGTCTTGGGTGATTGGTTTAGGACACTACAATGAATTGAACTGAGAACTAGGCAAATACCCACTCCCCAATGCATGCGCTTGCTTGAGACAGTTCAAAGTAGAAAAGGCAGCAGCACTCAAGCTGTGTACCTAAGTAGGCAAGCCTACTAAAGATTTGCTGTCATGGTTAGCTACCAGAAGAACCTGGGTAACAGGCCAGAAGGAAATAAGACATCTGTAGAAAAGATGGTCTGATATTAATAGCGTTAATACTAAAGGATGAAAGCCAAATTAATGTTTGTTTTGGTTTGAAAAAGACATGAGAAGCACATAATGGGCAGAAACCCTACTAAGCAGTCCTCTGTGCTTCCAACGTGCTAATTAATTATCTAAAAGTCATGTTCTATTTAAGCAGTGGCAGAGCAGGTTAAAAACAATGTGAGTTCTAGTAAGGAGGCAGATAGCACTTACCTAGATCTATGGTTTAAACTACTCTTGTCCATTTACTGGCTCAGCCACCAATCAACATTCTGTCTCGAACTCAGCACCTGTGCGTGCTAGCTGGAGTGTGTATCCTTGTGCCCTAAAGTTCTCAAGAGCCTAAGTCTCTTTGTAAAACACTTCACAGCAGGAAGCTCTTTCTCAGCTACAGAGATAAATTCTGAGGCTGCTGTTGCCAATCCATCTCCCACCCAGCTTCTTGACTCTTTCAATTTCAGAGGAGATGGGCTGTTTCTAGATAGTTCATGGAGGGTAACTGTAGAAGGCACTGGATAAAGACCGCTGTGACCACAATTTCCTGAACAAATGACTTACTCATGTGCAGCTCCACATCTTTGTGTCTTAAAATCAAATCGAGTTTAGGAGACCTCTCTGGTCTGACCACTGTGAACAGGAATGAGGCTTTATTCCTGGTGAGCGGCCCACATTTGTAGCAAGCAAATATCTGCTGTCTCATCTGCTGTCTGAGGTCATGAGCATATTATATCTTAGCATCTTGTCTCTGTGTCTCCATTCCATCTCCTGCTGTCTCAGCTGTGCTCCTGCTGCCCTGTGCTGGATCCCAGCTTCTGACAGCTCCTCTTGCCTACTTTGGAGTATACAGATGTTAGCTGGTTTTGCTGAAACTGGTATTTGCGTTTTCATCTTCTGGTTTCTCTGGAGTTTTTTGGATTGTTTCCCGAAGGAAAAGCATCAAATACTAACTGTGAGTGATGAAAATAGGTGACCAAAATGAACTTGTTTAAAAAGAAGTTAGGGGCTGCAGAGATGGCTCAACAGTTAAGAATGCTTCCTGTTCTTGCAGAAGATCACATGCAGCTCACAACTTCCTGGAACTCCAGCTCTGGGGCATCTGATGCCTGCTTCTGGCCTCCGGGGGCTCCTGTATTCACATGAACTCATATAGGTATGCACATATACATAAAAATAATACATTTTTTAAAAAATAATTCAAAAGAAAATTCTAGAAATTTCCCTTTACATTTCAATATATGCATATAAGAAAAATGGAACATATGAAACTTCTATGTATCTTTCCCAGCAATTGAGGCAAAGCATTTATGGGTATCCCTTTAAGATATGCACCTGTGTGTGTGTGTGTGTGTGTGTGTGTGTGTGTGTGTATGTATCTGCATGCGTGTTATGGTATATTAGTTTAAGATGTGTTACATTCATTTATTCTGTGGAATATTTGTTTAATAATGCAAAGATGTATTGCATTCTTTTATGTTGCATTTGTTTAAGTCTGTAAAGCTGTGTTACTTTGCTTGCCTAAAACAGTTGATTGGATTAATAAAGAGCTAAACAGCCAATAGCTAGGCAGGAGAAAGGATAGGTGGGGCTACCATGCAGAGAGAATAAATATGGGAAATCTAGGGAAAAGGAGAGGAGTATGCCAGGGGCCAACCACCCAGCCACACAACCAGCCAGGGAATAAGAAGGGAAGAAAGACATATAGAATAAAGAAAGGTAAAAATCTCAAAGGCAAAACGTAGAAGAAGAGAAACAGGTTAATTTAAGTTAAGTTAGAAAAGCTGGCTAGAAACAAGCCAATCTAAGGCCAAGCATTCATAAATAAGACTCTGTGTATTTATTTGGGAGCTGGGTGGAGGGCCACCAAAGAGTAAAAAAAAAAAAACCAATGTGTTTGTGTGTGTGTGTGTGTGTGTGTGTGTGTGTGTGTGTGTGTGTGTGTGTGTTTGTTCATGGGGGGTGTCTTAGTTAGAGTTTCTATTGCTGTGAAGAGACACCATAACCAGGGCAACTCTTATAAAGTAAAATATTTAATTGGGGTGGCTCACTTACAGTTTCAGAGGTTCAGTCCATTATCATCAAGGCAGGGAGCATGGCAGCTCGCAGGCAGACATAGTGGTGGAGAAGTAGCTGAGAGTCCTATATCTTGCAGGCATCAGGAAGTCAACTGAGACATTGGATAGTATTCTGAGCATAGGAAACCTCAAAGCACACTCCCACAGTGACACACTTCCTTCAGCAAGGCCATACCCACTCCAACAAAGCCACACCTCCTAATAGTGCCACTCCTATGAAATTATGAGGGCCAATTATGTCCAAACTACCACAGAAGGTATTCATGTGTGTGCCTTTAGAAGTTAGTGGTTTGAGTGAGGATGGCCCCATAAGCTCATATATTTGAATGCTTGGAACCTAGTTTGTGAAACAATTTGAAAAGCTTAGGGGTTTGAGTTCCTGTTAGAGGAGGTGTCAGTGGTGGTGAGCGTTGAGGTTCCAAAAGTCCACATCATTCCCAGGAATTTCCCTCTGGCACATAATTGTTGTCCCAACATGTAAGTTCTCAACTACTGTTCCAGTGCCATGGCTTCCTGTCTACTGCCATGCTCCCCTAATGATCATAGACCAACCTGAAACTGTAAGCCCCCAATAAACTCTTCTATAAGTTGCCTTGATCGTGGCATTTCTTCACAGTGACAGGAAAGTAACTAAGACAAGGGGCCAGAGATTGGTATTTGATATCTTCATCTACCACCCCCCAGTTTTTTTTTGAAACAGAGTCTTTTACTGAACATGGGTTCAACTACGTTAGATGACCCACTAGCTCTCAGGCATCCTCCTGTCTCCACCTCCCAGTGCTAGGATTACAGGCACATGCCACCACTCCTGGCTTTTGATACTATGGATCAGTTCCTCATGCTTGTGCAGGAAGTGTGCAGGAAGCATTTGACCAACTGAGCTGTCTCCTCAGCCCCCATATATGGTTTTGGTTTTTTGTTTGGTTGGTTTGGTTTTGGTTTTTCAAGACAGGGTTTCTCTGTGTAGCCTTGGCTGCCCTGGAACTTGCTCTATAGACCAGGCTGACCTCTAACTCACAGAGATCTGCCTGTCTCTGCCTTCTGATTGCTGGGATTAAAGGCATGCACCACTACCCCCCAGCATGTATTTTTAATAGGCCAGCACCCTTTGGCCCCAAAGTCAACTGTGCCAAGTTCAAATGGTTACTCTTGTGTTGTGTGGAGTTCCCTTCAAACATCTACATTTTAAGAAGTGCGTTACTCAATTTATAAGTGTCTTGTCATTTTGTTACTCATTTCTGCCTTCATTCCATAACAGAGGGCCTCTTCTGAATAGTGACAATCCTTGGAAATATATAATGATTTTTGTGTTACTTGAAGATTATGTGTTCCATGGTATTTTTGTGTAGCTGTGTTCAAACCTCTTATGTCTTTTATTATTCATCTACTTGTTCTCTTGGTAGGAGAGAGGTAGTGTGTGTGTGCACATGTATGTTTGGGTGTACATGCAAATGATTAGAAGTCAACATCAAGATATCTTCCATTACTCTTCCTCATGTTCATAAGATTTATTTAGTGTGTGTGTTGGGGGGGGGGTGATTGTATGACACATGTGTGCAAGAGTCCACAAAGGCCAGAAGAGAGTTTCAGAACCCTCAACTGGAATTACAGGCAGTTGTGAGCCATCTGATGTGGCCAAACTCAGGAAAAGTAACAAGTGCTCTTAAGCACTGGAGCACCTCTTCAGCCCTTCTCTGTCTTCATTTTTGGGACAGGTTTTCTTATTGAATCTGGAGCTCACCAATTAGGCCAATCTGGCTGCTAAGCAAGCTGCCAGGATTCTCCTGTCTCAATCTCTAATGCTGGGATTACAGGGATGTGCTGCCAGCCCCAGCTTTAAAAAAAAAAAATCATATGTTTAGTGTGGAAGACCAGCTCCCACCTTTTTGAAGGGTTCTTAGGAGGAGGAGAGAAGGATAAGAAATATTAGGTAAAAAGAGAGACCTAGATGATAAGAAGGACTGAAACACAGAATAGCTTCAGGAGGGCCTGCATCAATACCCAACGGTCTCAAAGATTTATTCAAAAGGCTTTTTATAATATGCCAAGGGGAAAGGCAAGAGACCTTGCCCTTGCAAGATCAAAGCATATTGTACAGCCAAGTATTAGACCCTTCTAAACACCTGGTAAGCACACCTGTGGCCAAATCATCCCTTATGCAGCCCTGTTGGGTAAAGCAAGCTCAGATTCTCTGACCCTGAGTAAGTTCTCACTAGGAAACCTCTGTGGGCTCCTATAGGTTCCCCCTTAATAATCTAAACCTCAAATGAGCTTAACTCCAGCCAGCTCTAAATCAACTTTTCCACTAAGAGCTTGCAAATTGCTGGAATTACCACAGAAATACTCCTGCTCCCTTTGGCTGCCACACCTCCCAGTAAAGGAGTAGAGGATGATAAAGATAGAATACCCTTTTTCAATGGGTCTAAGATGATACTCTACTCTAAATTACTTTATATTATACCTTCACCATATTCCTAGACCTAAAGTTTATATTCTCTAAACTTCACCAAAACTTTTTTTACAACTTTAGAGAAAGAGAAACATAGACAGAGACAGATAGAGATACTTGCTGCAGACTAACTTTACATTTACAGTTTTACTCCCGAAGAATAGAATACCACCACCTCAATTTAATTCATTAATTCATTACTGGGCATGCCCCCCTGCTTTGCGGTGCCCCCTCTCTTTTATCCTTTGTACCTAAGTCCCACGTTCTGGTGCTGTCTGTGGGAGTCCAGCTCCCACCTTTTTGAAGGGTCTTAGGAGGAAGAGAGAGGGATAAGAAATATATGTAGAAAGAGATACCTAGATGATGAGAAGAAGGACAGAAACACAGGAAAGCTTCGGGAGAACCTGAACTAATACCTGATGGCTTCGAAGGTTTATTCAAAAGGCTTGTTTTAACATCCCAAGGGGAGAGGCAAGAGACCTTCCCCTTGCAAGATCAAAGCATATTGTATAGTCAAGTGTGGACCCTTCCAAACACCTGGTAAACATGCCTGTAGCCAAATCATCCATTATGCAGCCCTGCTGGGTAAAGCAAGATCAAATTCTCTGACCCTGAGTAAGTTCTCACTGGGAAACCTCTGTGGGCTCTCACACTTTGGGGCATCTGAACTCAATTCCTCATGCTGCACAAGTGTTTTACCAATTGATCCATTCCTCTGTCCCCCAAAATATGTATTTTTAAATCCCAGTATGATTATATATTTATTCATCAATTATTTTAGTCCTACCGGATTTTGTGTTGAGCATTTTAAAGCTGTTCTTGAAAGCGTAGAATTATAAAATTATTATGTCTTCCTAACGGATAGCCTTCCTTTGCTATTTAGTACCCTCTCCTTAATTTAAATAATTCTTGCCTTAAAGCTGTATATTTATAAATCTATACCATATTTGTTTTTCCCTATACTCTTGGTTATCTTTCTCCTGCCCTTCTATCATGGCTTCTTCTACTGTGCACAGCATACTGTTGGCTAGGAGTGTGGATTTTTTTCCCCTTCCTAAGCTAATAAATGGTGCATTTCTGGCAGAAGGCAGAAGACTCCCAAGTGGCCAGGAAAGTGGGGTGTGTCATTCACAGAAAAGCAGTGTGAGCATGAGTGTTTGAGTCCGTTCTTCTCACTCCCCAGATCCCACAGTAATGAGGAGAGTGGATTGTGAGAAACAAGGGAATCCCTCTACTCTTACAGCACAGCAAACAAGTTCACTCTCTATCCCAGAGGGAGGCGTTTCCTCATCCCTCAAGGTTTTCTGCTGCAAATGCAACCCTCTTGAGAAATGCCTGGGTGAAGAGCAGCCTTCTGTTACACACCACACACACACACACACACACACACACACACACACACACACACACACACACACACACGAGTGGGGATGCAAGCACACAAAGGTCCTCTGTGATCATGAGTGCACCTATTTCTCTTCATAATTTTGTCATTTTTTGCTATTCCCTATTTTGAGGGTATATTATTACGTATATGTACAGATTTTTGAATTATAATTCCTTCCCAATTAGAAAGGCTTTTGTGATCAGGAAATGGACTTAACTCTTGCAATGTTTCTCGCCTCAAACTGTACTTTGCTATGTGCTAATACAACTAAACCAGTTCAGTTTTCCTTTGCTTAGATTCTTCCTGGCATAGCTTTTCTCATCTCTTTGGATCCTTCTGTGTTCTTGTATTTAAGATGTTTCTTCTGCAAGCAGTCCATGTAATCAGACAATGTTTATATTTCAAATAGATTAGGTCATTTAACTGTAAATAATTTACTATATTTAGATGTTTTGAATATTTCAGTGTTCCCTGGTTGTTCTCTTTCCTTGTTCCCATTGCATATATAAAGTACTTTTTCATTTTCCCCATTTCCTTACCTCACTTCTAACATATTCTAGTTATCCCCAAGATTACTAGAGGCATTCTTGACATACTCTGGCCTCTGAAGAATTAACTGCATTCCACTTCCCAGTTAATGCTAAATTCTTATAATACTGATCACATTGGTGGCCCCACCTCCCTTACTATTCATATAAATGTTATCTCTACAAACATTTTTGTAGAAGCCGTCCATCTTGCAATTAAAATGTAGCTATTAGTATTGTTTTCTGAGTTGACATCCATTTACCTACTGTGTGCTTACATGTATTGGGCCTGCTCCTTGCTCTTCTTCCTGTACTTTCTGTGCTTCTGATTGAAATCATTTTCTTTCTCTCTGAGGAATTAAATCCCCTCATTATTTCCTTCAGAACAAGTGTACGCCTGACACTGTCCAGCTTTGTTTTTCTGGAGATGTCTTTATTTCACCTTTGACTATATTGAAAAGCGTCTTCATTATGTCTAGAATTCTCTATGGTCGGTTATTATCTTTGAGTGCCGAAAAACATCCTTTAATACCTTATCCCTTATTTCTGTCTCTCTTTGGAAAAGTTGGCTTACAGTCTTCCATGGCTCCTTAAAGACGCAGTCTATTTTGTTCCCTGCGCCATGCTTCACCTGCCTCTCTCACACACTCCGGGACCCTTCCTCAGCTCTGTTCCACATGATGTTAAACCATCTACCGAGTTCTGATTTTAGCTCTACTGCTTCATTCTCCATGGTTACTGTTCTGGGTTCTGTTTGTTTGCATCCTTGCTTTTTGTTTCTTTCCAACTCTAATCCTTGGATGGACCTCCTGGCATCTATGTCCTTCAGTTCTTTTGGCATTTCTAGTTTCTGGATGGCCTGTCCGTGCTTGCATTCTGCCCTTTGTAGTTCAGTCTGTAGAAACAGGTGCCTGACATTATATTCAAAATGTTGCACAGGGTTGACCCTTTTCTCCTGCCAGCTGCCCAAAGCTGAGCACCCCAATGCAGCTGACTCACTGTCCTGGAGCAGGCCACTTTAGTCCTGGGGGTACCCCCTTCCTGAGCTGCAGCTCCCTCAAGGTTTCAGATTAATGCCTGCAATATTTGGGGGTACCAGACCCCCTTGGAAAGTCCTGGACTCAGTTATCTCCATCACATTATGAAACTGCCAGAGGCTTGCGTTCCCCTTTACTCATTCTCTCCTGAGCTTCCAGCCTGTGTGTCATATAATTTAACCAATAATAACTAGAAGAAAACATCTTGATGTTGGGCTCATATATCCGAATCTTAGTTCCACAACTCCTCATAACTGGGACAGCTTCAAACAACTTAGATGACTCAGAGGATAAAAAGACTTGCTGCTAAGCCTGACCATGTGGACTTAATCCCCAAGACCCATATGGTGGAAGGAGAGAACCAACTCCCAAAAGTTGTCTAACCTCCACACTCAAAAAATAAAAAGTAACAAATTGTTGGTTCAAAAAAATAAATAAATAAAATCTGGGGGCTTGAGAGATGTCTCAGAGGTTAAGAGTACTGTTCTTCCGGAGAACCCAAGTCAGTAAGCTCAAAGCCACCTATAACTCCAGCTCCAGGGACTCTAACATATAAATCACTGAAAAAACAATCCTCAGCTTTTATCATTGTAACCCATAAAGTCTCTAAAAGCTTCTGGTGTTAGTTGTCCTACACTAGGATTTGCCAACAGCTGTTACAGGTAAAGGAACATTCAGAGATGAGACTTTTGTTGGTGTTTAAGACAGGGTCTCACTATATAGCCTCTGAACACCCAGATAGAATTTACTATGTACACCAACCTGGCCTTGAACTCAGGATTATACTGCCTTGGCATCCTGAGTGCTGGGATTTCAGGGAAAAGATGCTGTGCTCTGCTTCCTGCTTCATTTATTATAACTGCTTGGCTCCTCTACAAGAAGTCCAGAGACGCCCACAAGCAGATCTTTCTCCCTGTGTCTGGCTGACCCTAACAGGCACTGGGAGACAGTGAAAATGAAATCCCAGGGTGGCCCTGGGATCCACCTTTAAGTTATTCTTCCTGTCTGGCAGCTCAGCACAGGCAGGATCTAAAGCTCATGACTTTAGGGACCATGCTTAAGAGAAAGAATTTAAAATTGTTAATATAAAATTAGAGGCTGTGTAAGAGAGGAGACTTTACATTTCACCTTCAATGGCTTGTCTAGCTCTTTCCTCTGGCTTGGGTTTGTGTAATCATTTTGGTTATTGTCTCTTTGCTATTCCTTTATTTTAATGAGCAACTGTGCTCTGGATCTGGTTCTTCCACAAAAAAATGTAAAGTTTCACCACTTAGTTGTGTTCTGACCCAGCTGGCTGGCTTCTATACACCTGGCTGAACTCTAGCCTAAAACGGATAGCAGGAAAAATATCCAAATGTTTCCCAAAAGAGCATCCAGAAGCCAGGAGCAGAAGGTTCAGAAGTCACTGAAACTGGAAACCAACTTTTAGTTAAATGTGAAATGTCTCCTGCCCACTTGGTATTTAATATGTCCTATATAGTAGATGTCAGGCTTTCAAGGTAAATGCTTTACCTCATTTAATATTTTCAGTTACCCTAGTATGTTGGTATTTTTCAAAGCTTAACTTCTCTAAACATTGTTTTTCGAAGTCACAAAATAAGACAGAGAACTAGTATTTGCGGGTTGACACCCAAATCCATCACCCTCTACGGCACTGCCAGCCAACATCACAATTTCATCCTACTGCTAACACATGACCTGAGCCCTGACCTAGCACGGGGTTCTGTTGGCTGTGATGACCTTAGAAAGGTGGCTCCATGACACTGAGAGTCCACATGGTGCTCAGTCCTCTCTTTGCTTTGGATGGCATGAGATGATCAACTCTTTGGGCCATCTCTGCTCATAAGAGTCAATGGTTCCATTGAAGCCACTCCTTTATGTTTTAATCACTGTAGTTATAAATGAATTTACATCATTCTTATTTAAACTTTTTTTAAGTGCTTGTGAATCTAGAATCAGAAAAAAACTGTTGGCATTTATTCCTGATTTACACTACAATCTATTTAATTTAGAATACAATAGGCCCTGGGCTCATGTTTGTGGCTGACCATTGTGTGATTTATGAACAGAAGGGCTGGTATTCTTCTAGAAGCAGAAACAAACCAAACAGGCACTATTTCATTCTAATGGGATGTGCAGTCACACCACTGCTTCTTGTCCACTCTGCTTATGTAATTCAGAAGAGCACTCGGCACAGTTTAACAGACTTGTTCTCAGAGAGGGCCTGGGTGTGCAGCACCCTGCCAACTTCCCCATTAGTTATGGAGAAAAGCCATTTGTATTCTGAAATTGCATATCAGCCAGGCAATCACCACACAGAAATAGCCCCCATGAAAAGAAAGCAGTGCTATATTTGAAGCCTTAATCATGTGTATTTATAGGCCTGGGTTTAGTTCTATTTGAAAATTTTCACATTATACAGTAGCATTACAATTACCAACACACTCAGAGAGTGAAGGGATGAGACGTTTGATCCGCTTAACTTTCTGAGTAACTTAGACCTAGTCACGAAGAATTTTTCTGATCATTCCTTACTGAATGTATTTCAAAAATCACTTTAGTCACCTCCTAATATTATTTTTTGGGGCTGGAGCAGTATGGCAGCTTTCTCAATTCATAAAAAATTATATAAAAACTTATCACTAGAGATTCTGCCTATGGGCCTAAGGCATTGTCTTCATCTGTTTCTCTATTGCTATGATAAAACACTGACCCAAAGGAACTTGGAGAGGAAAGGTTTGTTTGGCTTATAGGTCCATCATGAAGGAAAGCTGAGGCAGGAACTGAACCAGAGAGCACAGAGGAATGCTACTCACTGATTTACTTCCAGGCTCATATTCAGCTCTCTGTCTTATACAGCTCCAGCCCACCGTCCTAGAAGTGGCACTGTCTACTACGTCTTGGGCCCTCCTCCATCAGTTAGCAATCAAGAAACCATCCCAACAGACATGCCCACAGCTCAATCTGATTGGAAGCAATTTCTCAACTGAGATTCCTTCTTCCGAGGTCTAGTTTACATCAAGCTGACAAAAGCTAATCAGTGCAAGCATGCCTTCGACACTGGCATCTCTGATGCCACTGTTCCCCATCTCCTAATCACCTGTGCTGGTGAGGGAAGGCCCCAGTGAGCAAGCACCTGAAGGAGGTAAATAAAGAATATGGTAAGAAGGGGAAGCAGCATAGAGGTCCTGATTCAAGACCTGTTCCAGGGTGTTCAAGGGAATGAAGGGGATAGGAGCCAGAGAGAAGGCCAGAGAACTAGACAAATGTGTAAACTGAGAGGTATTCTTTTTTTCTGACAATATCCCGTGGTCTAGTCTTTCTCTGAGTGTTTCGAGTCACTTATCAAACTTGTGACATCTTCAGCATTTCCCAAAGGTCAGCTAACTCAATATGTTTCCCTCCCCAGTACTACCCTCTACTTTGAAGGGAGTCAGCCTTCAAATCACAAATCTGACCATACCATTCTCCTCTATAGCATGCGCAGTAACTTTCGTTCCTAAAGAAGAGTGTCAAGAAGGAGGAAGACACAGAACAGGTATATTTTGAGTGAGGAAAGACCACAGATGATGATGACAATGAATGTTATGATGATGCTGGTAGTGGATGAAGTGATGTTGGTAGTGGTGGTGTCAGGGATGACATTTACTGATCTCTTCTGCAGTATTGCATACCGTGGCCTGTGTTTCATGCAACTGAATGCAGTTGGTTCTCACAAGACTGTCATCACCCTGTGATAGCATCTCTTATACAAATGATAAAAATTTAAGTGTAAAGAAACATGTCAGGGTTTGCACAACCAGTAAAGGGTAGGGCCAGCCTTGTAACAGGATCATTGAGTACAGAGCCCACACTGAGATTAGTTCACACATTGTGATTGTTCCCAGAAAGTTGTAGACTCGACATGGTGACTAGTGTGTACAACTGTGTGTGGGAAACCACATGTCAGCTCCGGGAGTGTGCAAAGGGGACAACTGTGACAACACATGATATAGAGGCCATGTTTATCTGTCACAGACATGTTTTGTGGGTCGGCTGGCTTACTCTGGCCTCTTCCATGAGTGAAGGTGCCCATTTGTCTTCTGGGAATGAAATTTCAATGAACAGAAGTTGCTGGCAAAACCTCACATGTCACCACCAGGTGAACCATAGTTGCCTTTTGCCATCCCTGGTGACAGCAACACTGATGGCCAATGTTTGTTAAGTAAATCAGCATACCCAGCCCACAGTGCACTGAATCTGTGACTGCTTTATTAGTAAAACAAATAATGGGGTCACCTACATGAGTTCTGAAGAGAGAGAAAACCCAGTTTCTCCTTCTTGTTTGTTTTTTTTTTTTTCCTGACTAGAGAGTTGGCATCAGAAAAGGATGAATGACTGCCCAGCGCTGCTGACTCACCACTCAGCTGTGACTGCCACCAGCCAAGAGGGGGGCATGACAGGCATCTGCACAGTGGCTGTCTCCTAAGAAGATGGCAGCTGCTGGGTCCTGACTGCTCAAAGGTCTCTCCTGCTTCCGGTTTGTCACCCAGGCTCTTTTGGGGGTTCCATTCTGCTAGTCATCCCCAGTACTCAGGGTATGCCCTGAGCCTAGAGGTTTTCAAGTTCTCATTGCCCACCCCAGACTCACCCCAGTCCCCTCTTTGTCTTCAATGACCTTTTCTCCCTCCTGAAGCTGTGTTTAACCATTCCTGAATGGGGCGGCCTACCATTTCTCATCTCTTCTCCCTTCCAAATGAAATGTTTTCTTCTTTCCTATGTGCTACAAAGACGGAGTTCAATGGCACTTTAGAGTAAGAAGGACAGAGTCTGAACCCCAGCAGCCTTGACTTGAACCAGAACTTTGGAGGGGGGGGTTGTTGTTAAAACAGTCTCTCCATGTATAGCCCTGGCTGGCCTGGAACTTACACAGACTCATCTGATAAGTGCTGGCTTTAAAAACATGCACTACCATGACCAGCTTCAACACAGACCTTTAAGGACCTTTCAGTCCTGAGCCGCTATGATTAACCCTTCCTGGAGCCCTTGGAGCATAACTTATACCACTAACATTTGACTGCCAAGAGAAAAGCATGCTGTACCCATAGGAAAAAGATACTCAAATGTGGAGAGGGCTGATAGAAAGCTCAAAAAGCTAAGGTCATCTGCTTGGTGTGGTGACCTGCTTCCCAAGGTATTTTCACCTGCATTTCTTTTTTTCCTTTGGTTTGTCTTAGTTGGTTGGTTTTGTTTTTAGAAAAAAAAAAAAACATATTTAGTGGTAAAACTTAGCACACCCCAGCACCAAGAATGGCATGAAGTCAAAGGAGCAGGGACATCTGGGTGACCCCACAGTGTCTCACAGTGAAGGGGATGAGGAGGGCAACCGTAAAACAGAAGAGCCCCATGGCCTCAGACAGGGCAAAGCCCAGAATGGCATAGGAGAAGAGCTGCTGCCTGAGAGATGGGTTCCTGACATAGCCAATAATCAAGTTACCAAACACTGTTCAGATGCCAGCCCCTGATCCAGTCACACCAACTGTGGATGGTCCAGCAACAATAAACTAAGCTGCTGTGTCAATGTCCCAGGAGACAACACTGGTCTGGAACTCCCATGTGGCAGCCTGGAAAGGGGAGAGAGCTGCTGTAGGAAGGCTGTTGAGATGGGGCATCTGGTCTTCTCAGTAGGGAGGCAGACACAGGCCTGATTAGACCCCTGGTACAGGAGCAGATCAGAGCTGGCGGATGACAGTGCCTTGGTGCCTGGCATCTTTTCAGTCTCCCAGCTCTAGCCCTTCTCACCTGCCTTTCTGTTCTGAAAGTTTTAGAATCTTAACAAGGCCCCAGCTAACATCCCACCAGGGGCCGTTAACCCATCACATTCCTGTTCTGAAGTACCTGCTGGATGTTGTCCTGCAGCTTTGGGTATTGCTCAGGATTGATAGTTGGTACCTAATGTCTTGGACTATTTTCTGTTGCTATAATTGAATGACACTGCAGAATGCAATCAATTTGCAATGTTGGGGCTGGGAATTCAGAGGCATCTGGTGAGGGTCTTCTTGCTGGTTGGGATCCTGTAGATTCTGGAGGTAGAAAGAGGCATCATATACAAGAGACAGTTATAAACTGGATTTTATAGTAATCTCAATCTTATAACAACTCATTTACCCCTTAATTGACTAATTCATCATCCCACAAAGAGATGAACCCATACAAGAAGAGAACACTCATTAATCACCTTTGAAAAGTCACACTTGAGGCTGGCTGGGAATGTAACTCAATGGTAGACCCCTTGCCTGGTATGTATAATGCTGTGGCTTCAGTTCTTAATACACCTGATGCTTGATGCTTCACAGTAGAGATACAAGCTCAACATGAGTTTCAGTGGCAACTGTATCACCTACTGATCCCCAAATGCTCACACACATTCAACTCTTGAAGATGGGAAAATGATGCTTGAGTACCCTAGCTTCTTTGGGGTGATTGGTTTGTTTTCATTAGTTAATTAATTAATTCACTCTCATATCTGGAAATAAAAGAGATGCCATTTCTAGAATATAATCACCTTTAGAAGTGGGGGAAGGAAAACCTTCTGTTTCCTTCATAGCATTTCACTGTTTCCCAGCGTCTGTGATAACCCACACAGCTTTGGAAGGAAATCAATTAAAAAGAAGTTGTGTAAGGAAACAGCAAGGTACTGCATAGAAGTTTTGTCAAACAGAGGGAGTTTTACAAAGAAATGGTTAAAGCCTTTTCATTTCTTTGTCTCAGGAGAATGGAATGAAGTATTCCCGGCTGCAAAGAAAGAGAAGAGCCAGGCGCCTGTTGGAGACAGGAAGCTGCTAGCCAGTAAAATGTGGTGTTTGAAGATAGTGTTTAAATAAATACATACCAAGAAAGCAAATCTTGAAAACATGATGCCTAGAGAAAAAAGGCAGCCACATCTAGGCACAAAAGGCAGTGATGATTTGTACGATGAAGGTGAAGCCAATATATAGGTACTATCACCCATCCAACAAATGCTGTGTTACTGATAGTTTTATAATGAAGCGGAGTGGGAAGCTGGTCCCAAATTTTTCTTGACTCCTTTTAAAGTTGAAATGTGGGTTCTCATTCTCAGAAAAATTACTTCTCTATTATCTTTAAATTTCCCCCAGAATTAAGAAATGCTTTTAGGCCTAGTTGAAGGTGGGTACAGAGCTTCCTTCTCTGCTATAGTCTAAATAATGGTATGCCTCCAAAGTTACTATGCTGAAACTTAACACCCAGTGAATTAGTTTAGAGGAGGGCCAATGGGAGGTAATTAGGTCATGAGGGTCCCACCCTCATGTTTGATGTTTTTTTAAAAGACTCAGAATGAACATCCTAGACTAGAAGATGCAGAAAAAGACACCATTTATGGAGCAGAGACTGATACCTCTCTAGACATTGAGTCTACTAGGGTCAAGTTTGATCTTGCATTTCTCCAGGATTGTGAGAATTAAGTTACTTCCAAATTATTCCATCAGTTTTGTTATATTGCCTAACTAGATGTAGACCATCTGCCTTACATTTCTGGTGCTGTGATAAAAACCATGACCAAAAGCAATATGCAGAGGAATCAGTTTATTTGACTAATAGGTTATAGAACATTATAAAAGGAAGCCAAGGCAAGAACTAAAACAAAGATGATAAAGGAACATTGCTTACTGGCTTGCTCTCCATGTTTTCCTCAGCCTGCTTTCTTATGCAACCCAGGATCACCTGCACAGGGTTGGCACTGCCACAATGGACTGGGCCCTCATGTACGGGTAGCCCATACTCTGCAGGTTCTCATTTCCTCTTTATTTCCAACACGTGTGTATTGCTGTCTCTTGAAGACACTGCCATCGACTACATTTAAGAGTGTGTCTTGCTCTATGTGATGTGGATTGCCTGGTACTTCACCACAGACAAGTTGAAAGTCATCCTGTACATTGTCTGCTAGAACTAAAAGTCTTTACTTCCTCTAGAGTCTTCGTCTACAGAAGCTTTTACCTTGCTTCTGAACAATAAACATTAGAAAAGTAAAACATCTATTTTTTTTCATTATGTTGAGATTTCCATTATAACACCCTTGCTTTAAAAACCATTGTCCCAAATCTGTTAGTGGATAGGCCAAGTTATATAAAAGAGACATCTAAAGGCATATAACTATTATCAGTTGATGTCCTAATCCTGAACCTGAATAATGCTAACTGGGCAACATGCTGCCCAGTAAAGCATTGAAAAAGAAAGAAAACACTGACGTGAAAACCAACATGTCCTCTGGGAGGCTGACAGATGGCTGTGCCATCTTCTATTCCCATTCATCCTTTATCTTCTGCCTTATATTTTTCTCTTGTGGTTAGGATCCATGTTTGAATTCTTCTCAAAATGTTATATTTACCTTGTTTATTGCATTTTAGAATGCTTTGGTCCTAAATAATTAAAATCAGAAGAGCCAACACAAAAAGAATCCAGTTTAATTTGTGAGATGAGTTAAATGCCTTTGAAGACAAGGAAAACCCGAGTTAAAATCAACTACTATTTATACTTAGTGATCTTGTGCACACGTGATGTTTAGAAGCTCTTTATCTACTTTGGGAATTTCCTGACTGTTGTAAATTTAAACTTCCCATGATATCATCACACTGAATTTCTCACTTGCACATGCATGTTTAAAGAAGGGAAAATGGCACCCAAACTGTGAAAGTCACATCACTTATGTGAGAGGTGTGCTTTTGTGGATGGCATGTGTTAATCGGGATGTGAGGCTGCAATATCCTTACTGTAATAGAGGTTTCCCACACATGACAGAGGGGGAAGCACACTAAATGTATATAGGAATGCTTATTAGAAAACATGTATATGTCTGTCTGAGGGTTACTATTTCTGTGATGAAATATCATGACCAAAAACAACTTGGGGAGGAAAGGGTTTATTTGGCTTACACTTCTATATTATAGTCCATCATTGAAGAAGCCAGGACAGGAACTCAAACAGAGTAGGAATCTGAAGGCAGGAGCTGTTGCAGAGGTCATGGAAAGATGCTCCTTATGCTTGTTCAGCCTGCTTTCTTATAGAGCCCAGGACCACTAGCCCAGGGATGGTACCACCCACCATGGGCTGGGCCCTCCCCCATGAATCATTAATTAAGAAAATGTCCTACAGTCTTGCCTACAGTCCAATCTTATGGAGGCATTTTCTTAATTGAGATTCTCTCCTCTCAGATGACTTTAGCTTGTGTCAAGTTGACATGAACTATCCAGCACAATGTCTTTGTATTTTATGAGAAAAATGTATTTTCTAAATTCTCAGATGTAGCTTTTCTCTAATACATAACTCACCATACACTTTCAACGGTTTATTTATTTTTACATGTGTGGGTGTATTGCCTGAATGCATATCTGTGTGCCACATGCATGCAGTCTTGACAGAGATCATAAGATCATATCATCTGGAACTGGAGATACAGACAACTGGAGTGAGCTGCCGTATGGGTGCTGGGAGTGGAGTCTGGGTCCTTTCCAAGAGCAACAAATGTTCTTAACTGTAGACCTATCTCTTTAGCGCCAAAATTTATTTTATTCTTCATTATGTGTCACATGTGGCTATGCGTATGTGAGTGCAGGTGCCCAAGGAGAGCAGAAACTGCTGAGCTGCAGACGTGGGTCCTCTGGAAGAGTAGAAAGTCCTCTCTACCTGACGTATCTCTTCAACCCCACAACATACGTTCTATAGGGTAGCTTCCCCCAATATCTTTTATTGGCTCAATAGTTGGTTCTATAGTTGAAAAATCTCGTGATGCAAGAAATCCCATGTTCATTGATGATTGAGAGGAAAAGTGGCACACTAATGGGCCTTTTATTAGACATCCAGATTATTATACCTGTGAAAGAAGTGGAAATTATTCCCTAAACCAACTATTTACTATTTTGTGTGTGTGTGTTTATTTCAAATACGCTTTTTGAGTCAGGTGGTGGTGGCACACGCCTTTAATCCAGCACTTGGGAGGCAGAGCCAAGCAGATCTCTGTGAGGTCCAGGCCAGCCTGGTCTACAGAGTGAGCTCCAGGACAGGCACCAAAGCTACACAGAGAAACCCCGTCTTGAAAACAACAACAACAACAAAAATATGCTTTTTGGATAGCCTAACACATCCCTCTCCAAAGAAAGAGCAAATTTGAGAAAAATTTGGTATAATTTTTAAAATGCCTTACTTGTAATTGAACTGGATTGTTCAAAACAGTCAAAGAAGTGGTGCTAAGTGGCCAAAAAAATGTAACCATTTCATAGTATCCTATGATACAAAGATTAAACGTCTCAAAGAACCACTGAAAGGTAAAAGTGAGTGGCAGAGCTTGTGTTTGTGAGTATGTCTGAGGTCCTGGGCTTAAGTACAAATACCAAAAAGTTTTCTAACAAAGTAGAAGAAAATAGAAATGAAGAACACATTTTTAAAATTCAGGAGACTCAGAAAATAAACCTAACTTCTGCTCAGCTTGTTTGATATGAGCAAGCACAGTGTTTATATATAATTGATATCCAAACATGGATTTAATTTTTATAATTTTTAAAGATTTGTTTTTATTGTTTTTAATTATGTGTATGGTGAGTGTGTCTGAGGATTGCATGTGAGTGCAGGCATCTGCAGAGGGTAGAGGCATTGGATTCCCTTAGAGCTAGAGTTGCAGGTAATGGTAAACTGCCCATCATGGGTACTGGGAATCGAATTTGTGTCTTCTGAAAGAGCATTACATGCTTTTAATCTATAAGTCATCTCTCCATCCCATAATGATTGTAATTTTTAGTGAACTTAGTTTCCCTGTCAAAAGGAGGGGATAATTTGAATGCAAAAAAAAAATCAGTCTGCAGAGGTTAACAATCTGCCTAGTGTGCACATGAACTGTAACATGTTTTTTAAAATCTTCTCTTCACACCAATGATCATGATGCTAATAGGCAGATAGAGTTAAAAATTCTGGAAAGTATCCATGCTGAATGATACATTTACAAAACATGAGATTTGACTTTCTATCTTGATATTCATTTCTTCCCCTCTAGTTAAAACAGGCTGATCACTTAGCTACTGAATTCACTATCTATGCATTGATTTTTAATACTAACTTCGGGAATTGATTCAATGAAAAGACAATAAATAGGACAAGAGAAAATAAAATTTTGCTAAAATAATGTCTAGTCAACTTAAAGCACCAACATTAAGTTAAAAATTATAACTGTAGTAGAGTGTAGGAGGTGGCTTTTATTATTTCAGATTTTAGCACTAAATGCCCAAAATATCTACCAAAATTAGCATACCAGAAATAAGATCATATGGTAAAACAACTTAGCTTCAAATCTTACTATTTTATACCTAAATGTGGGAGATCTTTATCATAGTAGTAAATAGAAGAAAAATGGGTCATGAAATTTCCTACAAAGAGCCAAATGACTATTAGAAACAAGAGAAATGATTTACCCAAATCCACCATTTCTTGTTTACAAAGGTGCATGTGGTGGTTTGAATGAGAATGACTCTCATAGGCTCATATGTTTGGATAGTTGGTCTCTAGTTGGTGGAACTATTTGGGAAAAATTAGGAGGCAAGATCTTAGTGGAGGAGTTGTGTCACTGGGGTGGGATGTGGGGTCTCAAAAGACATGTGCCATTCCCAGTGTTTCTTTCTCTACCTCATGATTATGTATAAAAACATGAGCTCTGAGTTACTGCTCCAGTGCCATGCCAGCTTGCCTGCTGACATGCTCCTTGCCATAGTAGTTAAAGACTCTATCTCCCTGGAACTCTAAGCCCCTGTAAGTTGTCTTGGTCATGGTGTTTTATCACAGTAGTAGAACTAAGACAGTGTGTGTTTTCCAGTGTAATTTAAGATGAACCATTCAATCCATCCCACATTTTCAAAACCTTCGAATAAAGGTGTAACTCATAGCTTTATCCCTAACCAATTGCTCTCCACTAAGTAGAGATATACTGACATAGATTCCATTCTGCTTAAATAATGTTTTTAAAATTCAGTTTTGCATTTTCTTCTTCAATTTATTTCTTCAATATCTTAAATATTTTATTATAACCTCTAGGAGTCTACCAAGTCCTGCCCTACACAGGGCCCTTCTAACATGTATGCAACAATATGTTTCCAGCAAGCTAGATCTCCCACATTCTCCTCCAGGGTCTAGCCTGGTGAGTCTCCTTTACCTTTCTCATCTACAAACCCTCCCCAACCCACAAGATATAGCCCAGATCCCATATCCAAAGCTCTATTCTAGTCTAGCAACATACACTTTAACCAATTTCTAGGCTTCCCAGAACCCACCCTACCTATTCCCCAAGCCACAGGCACCTTCCATGTTGCATTCAACATTTCTACCCAGAAAGATCTACCTCCATACTCCAGGCTTGGATCAAGAGGCACACCCTGTACATCAGCCCAGTTCCCTTTTCCACATGACTTGACTCCATCCAAGCCATTTCCAACCTCTAGGCCCCTCTTTGCTGCCCAAACCTGCTCTATCAATACAGACTTCAAACTAACAAAAGAAGTCCACATGCTCAGATCTCATCATAAAACGACAAACAACCATGAAAAGTCAAACCAGCATCCTTTCTTCAAAACTTACCAGTTTTGTAGAAATGTTTGTCAGTGAGAATTACCTATATGAACCCTAAGGCACAGAGTTTAAAAGAACAGCATAAAGTGTGTCAAAGAATTCAAGGAGTTTAAGGAGGACACAAAGAAATAACCCAATGAAATTAATGAGAAATAATTTGAGGAGACTAAGTAGCTGAATGATGCCCAAGAAAACACAAACAAAAGGCTAATGGAAATAAAGAAGACTTGAGAAGGGAGATCAATAAGATAGAAATATCGATGAGTACTCAAGCTGGAATGAAAATGGAACTGAAAAATCCAAAAACTCAACTAGAAAGCCCAAAGAAAAACCCTATAAGTACAAAGAATCAAGTAGAAGATAGAATATCAGGACTTGAAGATAATATAGACAATCTAGACCAAATAAGCAAAAATATGAAAATGTTAAAGAAAACACAGTAAAGAAATATAAAATTAATGTGAGATTCCACAAAAAAGCCAAACCTGTGAATTATAGGCGTAGATGAAGAAGAAGAATCCCAAGTCAATAACATAGACCAACTCTTCAACAAGATCATAGAAGAAAACTCATCCAAACTACAAAAGACATAGGCATACAGAAACAAAGAACACACAGAACACCAAATTGATAAGACTGGAAAAGAAAACCCCATGGCATCTCATGGTTAAAACATTAAGTATATATAACAAAGAAAGCTGCGAGAGAAAAAAATGCAAGTCACATATAAAGAAAAACCCAAAATAACATCTGATTTGGAAGTGGAAAGAAAGCCAGAGAAGCCTGGAGCAATTCATTCTGCATCTTAAAAGATCTAGACAGCATAATCTAATATACCCACCAAAAGTATCTGCCATAATGAAAGGAGATAGAAATTTTTCTTTGATATAAAGAGCCTAGAAAAATTTACATCCAACAAATGAAACATAAAGAAAATACAGGAAGCAATATTTTGGGCTGAAGCAAGGAATAACACAGTAGAGGGATTCTGGAAAGAAATACAAAGCCACAATTAAGTACTATTGCACACACAAACAACCACCAAAACCCAACAGCACAATATTCTCAATTAACACACACATTTTGAGATAATAACTTTAAATATTAATGGCCTTAAGTTCTCTAATCATTAGACACAGGCTGGCTGAATGGATCAAGGAAAAAATATCTATCTATTGTCTACAAGAAATACATTTTAGAATAAAATGATAGACAAAAGTAATCCAATCAAATGGGACCAGGAAGCAAGCTGGCATTACTATCCTAATGTGTGACATAAAAGACTTTAAACTAAAACTAGTAGATACCAGGGGAATTCTAATTTTAATTGAGGGAACAGTTAACCCAGAAGACAATTCTATCCTAAGCATATATGCACAAAACTCTAGTACACCCTGTTTCATAAAAATTGTACTATTGGACTTAAAGACACAGATTAACATCAATCCTTTAATAGTACGTGATTTCAATTTCCCTTATCTCTAATAGACCAGTCATTAGGACAAAAAGCAAAGAGAGAAATATCAGACTTAACTGATATCACACATCAAATGGACTTAACAGATGACTACAGAATATCCAACCCAAGTGCCATAGAAAACACATTCTACTCAGCAGCACACAGACGCTTTTCTAGAAGAGACCATATCCTGGGACACAAAAGAAATATTTACAAATTCAAAAAGATTGAACTGACTTATTGTATCTTATCTGACCATAATACAGTAAAACTTAAAATTGACAGCAAACAAATCTATAATAAATACACAAACTCATGGAGATTGAACAACTCATCTCATTACTGAATGATGAATGAGTCAAAGGAGAAATCAAGAACAAGGGCTGGAGAGATGACTCAGAGGTTAAGAGCACTGACTACTCTTCCAGAGGTCCTGAGTTCAATTCCCAGCACCCACATGGTGGCTCACAACCATCTGTAATGAGATCTGGCACCCTCTTCTGTATATATAATAAATAAATAAATCTTTTAAAAAGAAAGAAAGAAATCAAAAATGAAATAAAAAAATCCTGGAACTCAATGAAAATGAAACAACACAATAAAAACCTCTGGAACACACTGAAAAATATCCTATGAGGGATATTTATGGCTCTAAAAGCCTACTTAAAAAATCAGAAAGAGTACAAGTCATGGCTTAATGATGCAACTAAAAAATTTAGAAAAACAAGAACAAACCAAATCCAAACCCAGTCAATTGCAATAATAATAATAATAATAATAATAATAATAATAATGATAATAATAACCAGAGTGTAACTAAATGAAATAGGAGCAAAAAAATACTAAGACTCAAAGAATATAAGAGCTGGTTCTTTGAGAAGGACTGACAGATCCTTGGCACAACTAACCAAAAAAAAAAGAAAGAAAGAGAAGACCCAAATTTAAAGAACCAGAAACAAACTGGGAAGCATTACAACAGACACCATAGAAATTCAGAAGAGTATAAGGGAATCGTGGTGATATTGTGTCCCCCAATGTATTGTGCACTCTAATAAACTTATCTGGGGTCAGAGAACAGAACAGCCACTAGATAGACATAGAGGCCAGAAAATGGTAGCACACACACCTTTAATTCTAGCATTCCAGAGGCAGAGATCTGTCCAGATCTCTGTGAGTTCAAAGTCACACTGGAAACAGCCAGGCATAGTGACACATGCCTTTAATCCCAGAAAGTTATGTCAGGAAGCAGAAAGGTGTATAAGGCATGAGGACCAGGAACTTTGGGTTTTTTTTTTTAAGCTTATAGACTTTTGAGCAGCAGTTCAGCTGAGGTCCATTCGGATGAGGATACAGAGGCTTCCAGTTTGAGGAAACAGGATTGGCTAAGAAGTTGGCAAGGTGAGGTTGGATGTGGCTTGTTCTGTTTCTCTGGTCTTTTATCATTCGCCCCAATACCTGGCTCCATGTTTGTTTTTATTAATAAGACCTTTTAAGATTTGTGCTACAGGGAATGCTATAAACCTGTACTCTATTAAGCTGGAGAACCTAAAAAAAAAAAAAAGAATGAATTTCTATATTCAGCCAAATCACTAAAATTAAATCAAGAATAAGTCAACAACCTAAACAGATCTGTAACAAATGAGGAGACTGAAATAGTAAGAAAAAGCCTTCACAGCAGAATTCTACCGGACTTTCAAAGAAGATCTACAGCCAGTGCTTCTTAAACTATTCAAAAAATAGATAAAGAATGGGTACTCCCAAACTCCCCTTCTATATAACCAGTATTACTCTAATACCAAACCAGGTAAAGAGAGAGAGAAAAAAATAGAAAACTACATGCCAATATCTCTGATGAACATAGACTCAAAAATGCTTAATAAAATACTTGTAAGCCGGGCAGTGGTGGCGCACGCCTTTAATCCCAGCACTCGGGAGGCAGAGCCAGGTGGATCTCTGTGAGTTCGAGGCCAGCCTGGTCTCCAAAGCGAGTTCCAGGAAAGGCGCAAAGCTACACAGAGAAATCCTGTCTCGAAAAACCAAAAAAAAAAAAAAACTTGTAAACAGAATACAGACACACCTCAAAAAGATTATCTACCATGATCAAGTTGGCTTTACCCCTGAAATGCAGGGATGGTATAACATACACAAGTCAATAAATGTTATAGACCACATACATGGACTTAAAGAACATGTGCCTTATTGGTAACCAACAAGTCTCTAATTGAATTTAAGACCCACTCAACAACAACAACAAAAAAAAAATCATGTCTGGTCCTGGAAACCTAGCAGCTACCCATGGCTAGAGAAGACACCTACAATCACCACTTTACTAAATCAACATAACGATCTAAACATCTGTCCTACTCACAGACAAGTGTAGTCTTCACCCATTATCAAGGAAACTGCTTTACAACATATGGAGACCACTACAAAAATCCACAGCCAATCAAAATGCAAAGTTGTGGAGCCTAGTACCAGTGGATACATCTATAAAACATTCTCTCACCTAAGGTTCAGGAACATTGCAGAAGAAGGGGTGGAAAGATGGTAAGAAACAGAGGACCAGGGAGTGTGCTGTGTGTCTCCTAGTCATGTAAGAAAACCTCATAAAACCTCACCAGCACGTCTGCCTAAACATGAACTGAACAAGGACAATAACAGCAGACATACTGAAGTGGATGGGGGAAATCCCATGAATCCTGAACCCTACACAAAGAACCACAAGGAATGCTGAGGGCAGGAGAAATAGTCTTCCCCACTGGAAAAGAGTATCAGTTGGTTATCCAATACCAAATAGTCAGCTCTGAAAACATGCATACAGCTAACAGTATAAACTGAGCAGTTTATATTTAGGAACTTATATGTGTATACATATATGCATATAACAGCAATTAATGATAATAAGGCCATGGTTTTGAAAGAGAGAAAGAAGGGAAATATGGAAAGATTTGGAGGTCTGAAAGGGAAAGAGGAAATGATGTAATTATACTATAATCTCAAAAGTGAAAGTCCATAAATTAGACTAAGAAACTCTAGAAACCAAATGATTTCTAAGGTGGTTCTCTGAGATGGTTAACCTTCACTGGCAACTTGACAGGATTTAGAATCACCCTGAAAACCTATCTCCTGCTATGTATATGAAGATGTTTCCAGAAATGTTTAATTAAGCAAGGCGGACCTATTCGGAATGTGGACAGCACTATCCCAGGGGCTGGGTTGCTATTTGTACTAGCCTTTTGTACTAGCCAGGCAGTTTAACAATTTAAAATCTTGCCTGGCACAAATGTAGGATAGATAGAATATTTTCTTTAATTTTGCTAAATACAAGTAGACCAGATATTGTACCTGTAATTCTTGCTCAATAACTGTTTTGTTATATATAATTTTACTATGTTAAAGTTAAAACCTTCCTTTTTGATTAGACAGAAAATGGGAAGTGCTGTGGAATGTCATTCTGTATGCTGTGAATATGTATTGCTCTGATTGGTTGATAAATAAAACGCTGATTGGCCAGTAGCCAGGCAGGAAGTATAGGTGGGGCAAGCAGACAAGGAGAATTCTGGGAAGAGGAAGAGCAGAGTCAGGAGTCACCAGCCAGACACAGAGGAAGCAAGATGTCAAGGCAGAACTGAGAAAAGGTACCGAGCCATGTGGCTAAGCACAAACAACAATTATGGGTTAATTTAAGTGTAAGAGCTAGTCAGTGATAAGCCTGAGCTAATGGCTGAGCAGTTATAATTAATATAAGCCTTAGTGTGTTTCTTTGCGGGATGCAAGTGAGAGGCCAAGACACAGGAAAACTTCCAACTACAGTCCTCTAACCTTCACTTGCCTGCCGTGACACACACCCCCACCCCACCAAATTTATATAAATAAAAATGTTTTTTGAAAGCCATCCTAATGAGAAAGCAAATGAAGCTCATTTAGCTGATGAGAGCAAAGGGGTGTCCAGTATCACAGTCCAAGGCAAGTAGAGGACTATAGAAGCTTTATAATGGAGCGAAGGAAGGCATCACATGTGCTCTATGTGGAGGCTGTTGGCACAAGTTGGCTTAGGCTGGGCTTACCAGACACAGGAGATCTGATTTGATTGATTTGGAAGCATTTGGTCTTATATGGCTGGTTCTGAGTTGGAAGCAGGAACTGAAGAAAAGGTGTGTAATCTGACAGTCATTGGCTAATTCTCTACTATTCTGGGATTACTGCTGGAAGCTGAAATTTTTTTTTAAGATGAATAAACTGAAGAACTGGGTCATGGTTTTTATAGTCATAGATGCTCTGGCCACTGTATACTTATATATTCAGTCTTTCAAGAGTCAAAAATTTGAATTTGTAGTAACCTGGATCAGACATGGGGGTGGCTGAAAACGGGGTGGATTCACTGCGATGTTAGCCTATGAACTGTGATCCCTTCAGTCATACATACATGGGAGACAAAGAACAAACTGATGTGAATAAAGAAGTAAATGGAAGGGAAACTCCCAGAAATCTACAAGTATGACTCCTGCTAACACTCCTAGCAATAGCCAGTATGTAGCCTGAACTGGCCATCTCCTATGAATAGGCAAGACTTAGAGGGGATGGATTGGGACACCAACCCAGCCACATAATCTTAACCTAAAGTCTGCCTGCCTATGGATACATTGGGGTAAGGGTGATTGAAGGAATGACAACCAGTGATTGGTCCAGCCTGAGACCCATGCCATGTAGAGTAAGCCCACCCCTGATACTACCTGGAGCACCAGGACCAGAGGCTGGATGGCCCAGAGACCTAGGATAGAACCAAACATGACTGGAAAAAATGTCAATGTAATGATGCCTAATGATATTCTGCTATACTCACAGATTTGTGCCTAGCCCAATTGTCATCAAAGAGGCTTCATCCAGCAACTGATAGAAATAGATGCAGAGAACCTCAGCCAAACATGAGGCCAAGCTTGGAAAATCCTGCTGAAGAGAGGGAAGAAGGGTTGTAGGAACTAAAGGGGTCAAGGACATCACACACACACACACACACACACACACACACACACACACACACAAAAAAAAAAAAAAAAAAAAAAAAAACAAAAAAAAAAAAAAAAAAAAAAAACCCTGGGCTCATAGGAGCTCACAAACCCCAAACCAACAAGCAGGGAGCCTGCATGGGACTGACCTAGATACTCTCTATATATGTGAGAGTTGTGTAGCTTGGCCTACATGTGGGATTCCTAAGAGTAGGAGCAGGGTCTGTCTCTAACTCTTTTGCTGGCTTTTAGGACCCTATTCATCATATTGGGGTGCCTTGCCCAGCCTTAATACAAAAGGAGATGCTTAGTCTTGCTGCAACTTGATATGACATGTTTTGTTGATATCCACAGGAGACCTGCCCTTTCCTAAACAGAAATGGAGGAGTGGATGGGGGAAGGGGCAGAGGAAAGGTGGGGGCAGGGATTGGGAGGAGAGGAGGGAGGGGAAACTGCATTTGGGATGTAAAATAAATGAATAAATTTAAAATTAAAAAAAAGAAGTAAATGAAATGACCCAAGGCTTCCTTCAACACTAAACTTCTCAAGACCTCTTTGTAACCACACACAAATGAGCCTTGGATCCAGAAAACTGACTCTTACCAAGTGTTAAGAGTCTTCAAAATCTATGTTTGGCTTATCACTTGAGTGAGAACATTATTCCCTTCCTTACTACATACTTCTTTGCTCTCTTTAGCCCACGCCTCAGTTGGTACCTGGGAAACCTCACTGTTGTACTGGCTTTTGGCAGCAGGGAACTACCTCCTTCACTTGAGGTGTGGGAGGAGTACATGCAGACAGATCATCACTCTGCATCAGCTGCTGGTGTGGAGGTGGACTCCCACTGCTGAAGCTGATTTGGCTGGGCATCTCCTTTATGTGAATAAAGCATTGATCCATCCACTGCCTGTGTGAGTCTTGTCTCTCTTGGTGATCTTGAACCACGGAGTGGGTTGACATCCTGACACTGCTATTTCTAGAAGAGCAGGACTCCCCCTCTGCAGGTGGCAACAAATGTTTCTCCCCTGACGGTCATCATCAAGGAAATCTCGCTTCAGAAAGAGGAGACTTTGGTATAAGAATAGGAGCCCAGTAGAGGTTGTAAAACCAAGTTTCTAGAATACAATCAGACACAGAGTAGGTAAATGACTGAATGGAGGAAATGAGGTGGTGGGATGAGGAGTGCACCATCCCATCCAGAAACTTAGGAAGATAAGAACCACTATTGGATCTGGGTTATACGTTTTCAAGAATCGAGACCAGAACCTATGCACTATTACTAGGATAAAAGATATGAGGTTTTATTTCTTATTGGTTCATTATAAACCCTTCTCCATATGGGAGCTGGAGAGATGATTTATCAGGTAAGGATCCTTACAGCTAACCTGATGGCCTGAGTTTGATCTTAGAAATCTGTGTAAAGGTGGAAGTCGTCTTCTGACTTACACATGTGTGCAGTGGCACACAAGCCCTTGTGCACACACACAAATACAAAAACACACACCAAATAAGTTTTAAAATTAGTTATTCACATTTAGAAGTGAAATGGTCCCCACAATCAGGAAGGAAATTGTCATCATGACTAGAAATTAAATAGGTCTATCCCTACCTAGCAGACAACACCATAAGCCACAACCTCATTAAGATTGGTGTTCACTTTCCTTCAGGAGACTTCTGTCTTAGTTATTTTTCTATTGCAGTGACAAAACACCTCAACCATGACAACTTATAAAGAAAAATGTTTAATTTGAGGCTCACAATTCTAGAGGGTTAGAGTCCATGACCATTATGGAAGGAAGCATCAACAGAAGGCAGGTAGGCATGGCACTGGAGCAGTAGCAGAGAGCTTACATTTGACCCACAAGCAAGAGGCAGAGAGCTAACTGGGAATGGCATGGGCCTTTAAACCTCAAAGCCCAGCCCCAGTGACATACTTGCTCCAACAAGGCCACACCTCTTAATCCTTCCCAAACAGCTCCACCAACAGGGGACCAAGCATTCAAACATATGAGCCTATGGGGGTCATTCTCATTCAAATCTCAGTCTCTTTAGCTGTCCATGCTATTTTTCTTTAAGAATGCTGCCACATATATCTTTGTACACACACACACACACACACACACACACACACACACACACATCTTTAGCTCCTTCCCAGAGTCTTCCTGTGCCTCCAGGAGAATGTCACAGTTCATTTGTTCCTCTAGACATTCTACATTTTTTTTTTGACCAATGCCTTTGCTTTAGCTCTAGCTCTCATTAATATCTCCTAAGGTCTCCATCTGCCAGCCCATCTAAGCCCACATACTCCTTTCCAGGTCAGATTCTTCAAACATGCTATTATTCATCTAATAAATATTTATAGAGTATATACTCATCACAGAATCCTCAAGTAGACTCTGGAGTGCAGCAGTGGAAAAAAAAAGATGTGGTGCTTTTTCATCAAGGGAGTCAGACTCCATCACAGGGGCATTCAAACTTTAATGTTTGCTAGAATCACCCTAAGAGCTGATTAAAACCCTGAAATGCTAGCCCCACCCCTAGAGTATCTTGTTCAGTGTATATGAAGAATTTGCATCACTGACAAGTTCCCCGCTAATGCTTGTGCTGTTGTTCTGGGTACCACACTGAGAATCCCTGCTTCTAGCAGGACATTGAGTAAAATGGAACTATGGAGCTAATCAATTGTTACATTATCATCCAACAATCCTGTTGTTTACTTAAAATAGCACAGACACTATAGTTGTTTTAGCAAAAGCTATATTTGAGTTTTCCTTGAGCTGAGTCTTGGGGATGAACTA
Organism: Peromyscus californicus insignis; assembly: GCF_007827085.1. Classification (NCBI taxonomy): domain Eukaryota; kingdom Metazoa; phylum Chordata; class Mammalia; order Rodentia; family Cricetidae; genus Peromyscus; species Peromyscus californicus. The sequence continues at coordinate 88,345,459 of NW_026294595.1, read as the reverse complement.
GAATTGGATGGAGGAAAAAAGGAGGGTGAAGATTCTAGTTAGAAGGCCTTTGTGAGACTCAGGAGTGAGAGGGCAGGATACATTGGGAAATTAGAGAATACTTTGGCAGAAGGACAAAGAAAGATTGAGAACATGGCCTCCGGCAAAGCTGGACTCTTCCTTTCCACCTAACAGGTGATGTTTGTTGCTGCCACCAAGTGACTCTGAACTCAGAGTTCATCTTAGAATCTGCTGAAGAGTATAAAAATAATGAATGCCCAGAAATGCAGATTTAATTGAACTGAGTTGGATGATGCATTTTGTTAAGTTTTTTTTTAATCTTCCTAGGTGATTCTATTTGGCATTTGGATTGAGAATCTGGAAAGACTGGAAAATTCCATCTTTTATAATGAATATATATATATACTCAGACATGCACACACACACACACACACACACACACACACACACACACACACACACACATATATATCATTGTATATGTGTGTTTGGGTCTGCATGTCTGAGTGCAGGTGCACTGATATATTTGTGGGAGGATGGCGTACTTGTATGTGAAGGCCAATTGTTGCCATTGAGTATCTTCCACTTTGCACTTCATGTTTTGAGGCAGGATCTCTTAGTGAATTTTCACCAAATGATCTCATGTAAAGTAGCGTATCTTGTTATCTTTTATTTGTTTGCTTGTTGGCTTCATGTTTGTGCCATTGTAAGCACTGAGAGAGTGACTATGTCTATATACCTTGACATGTTCTATAGACAGTAATTTCAACAACAGTAAGGAGGTAATGTAAAAGTGGTCATCATTCTATGTATTTATCTACACAGACCTGTCAGCTCAGGGTCTTTCCCATCACCCTGCTTTAAGGGACGTGAATGATAGTCCACACTACACTCTTATTATCAATGGAGTGAATAGATCTGTATCAGGAGAAGGGAAAAGTGGAAGAAAGCCTAAGGGAACAGGAGCCGAGGGTGGTGGACAAAGTGAAAGTGTCCAGAGCAAGGGACATTCTCACAACTTCGGGAGTTCTGCCCAAAGGGAGGACGAGAGACTTGGGAAAAGACAAATCCATGGGTCAAGCCTTTCCACACTCCTGTATGTAGTCCACTTTCTCTTTGTTGTCACAAATGTCCCATCCAATGGGTACCCTGGTTCATAGTTTGCCCATGAGGAAGCGAGCCAGAGAGCTTATGTAACTCTCCCAAGCTGTGTGTGAACAGCCTTGCTCTGGGCATGACACTATTAAATTTTTATTAATTTTTTCTATGAATTACTTCTTCAAACCTCACAAGTGCTTCAGGTGTTTGGCAACACTGTCCCCCTTTTGAGCAAGAAATCACTTTCAAAGGCAAAATATCCCACCTGAAAACATACCTGATAAGTGGACATGATATTTGAAGAGAGGCAGGACCATCTCTGGTCTCTTAATACTGTTCAGCTTTGCTGAACAAGGCTCAAGTTGTCCCTACAAGACACAAAGCTGATGTCTTTTCTGATGGCACCCTGAAAACAAGGAAAAGTTGCAGCATAGAAAGAGGATGGTCAGTCAGGGAAGGACTTAGAGAGGAACAGGAAAAACCAGACCCCAGAAGAGTCAGCTTGGGATCCATGAGTGTTGTCTTTCTAAGGTGACTTATGCAGGTTCCACACCTGGCTCAGAGCAGGGGGAAGTAGTGAGAAAAGTCACAAGTACTGTGCATAAAGACGTGAGGATGGAAGCAGCTATTATGTGCAATGCATGAGAACACAAATAAGAAAATGACACCATATAAATAGACTCATTAAAGATGCAGATATGTGAAGGGAACTGTTAAAACTAGGTTGAAGACCAAGGGGGCAGTCAGCCCAGGAAGTGGCATGAGCTGGGAGTAGAGGGGGTTTGTAGGAAAGAGGTGTGGGTAGGAGAAATGCTTTGATGACCCTGAGTGAGGTGCATGGGCTAGAAGTTGACTTTGCCGGAATGAAGGCAGTTATATATTTTTAGGCAAGCTATGGCAGCTGAGTCGGAGGTAAAGGGCTGGTTGGCTTTGTTAGAATTTTCAGAGACGTTGAGTGGAGATACAAAGCCCTACACTACAGCTAGAGAATTTAGAATCTGCCAGGGGTGGGCAACCATGACCTCCAGCCAGGATGCAGTCTGATGATTACACCCAGAGTGTTGTCCTAATAATCCAGTGTGATGATTACACACACACACACACACACACACACACACACACACACACACACACACACCCATCATCATCATCATCATCATCGTCATCATCATCTAGGAACTTGTTGAAAAGGGAAGCTCAACATCATTTTCCCCACCTGCCTCATTAATTGGGATATGCAGATAATGATGTATGTGTGTGTATAGTGTATATATATATAATATATATACACATACATGATATAAAAATTATCAATGGACTGGTGTAGAGTGCTTGAGGATATGCATGCCTCTTATGAAGAATACACAAAACTGATTCTAAAGAGCCAGACATTTGTGCATTTGTTTATAACATTACCCAGTACTGCTAGAATACTTGGTTTTATGGGTCACCAATACATAAAATAATAAAATACACAGTTTAGCCTCCTGCTGTTCTAATAGGCGTCCTTGACCATTTGTTTGTTTTGTTTTGCCAACCTAGTCTCATGGCTTCGGTCCTATTATGAAACACAAATCCTTACCTACCAAGGCCAGAGAATAGGGACTCATGAGAAGGGCTGTCTGGGAAATGAAGAAGGAACCTGGCACAGAGCAGGTGACAAGAGCTGGCTCAGGGTTTAGAGGTGAGCTCTGGTTGTTCAATACTTTAAGATGGTGATGGCTTGAAGTTGGTCATGGAGGAAATATTCATATCACAGAGAACAATAAACCCCACAAACAAAGTGTCCTCAGACAACTCAGCACAGCAGCAGAGGCCAAGGACTGAACAAGGTGGTGGTGGGGTCTGACAGTCATGTGGGTGTTGTGTTTATTACCGTGGTTGTTATATTTGTACCCAGGCCAGTCTTCCCTGTGTCTAAGACTTACCATTATTTTTCTTTTCTTTGTGTATGGGCATGTGTATGTGTGTGCTTGTTCATTCATAGACGTGTGTACAGGCACATGTGTGCACCTGCATGTGGAAGTTAGAAGCTCACAGTGGGTGTCTTCATCAACCTCTCTTCACCCCATTTCATAAAATAGTATTTGTCTTGCTCATGTGTATGTTTGTACATCATGTGTTTGCAGTATCCATGGAAGCTAGAAGAGTGTGTCAGATCCTCTGGAACTGGAGCTATGGATAGTTGTGAATTGCCATGTAGGTGCTGGGAATTGAACCTGAGTCCTCTGGAAGAGCAACCAGTGATCTTCACAATTGAGCCATCTTCCAAACCCTTCCACCTTACTTTTGAGACAAGATCTCTCACAGAACTAGGAGTTCACCCATTTGGCCTGGCTGGGGAGCCAGCAAGATCCAGGGATCTTCTGGTCTGTCCCATCCCAGCTCTGGGATTACAGGATTGTGCAGCAGAGCCTGGGATTTTATGTGCATGAGTGATGGAACTCTGTGCAGCAACCACTCTACATACTGAGGTGTCTCTACAGGCCCCAGCTATAATTCTAATATTATTATTATTTCTAATTTAAAAATATGTTTTCAAGGAACTGTAGAGATACCTCAACAGTGGAGAGCACTTATTGTTCTTTCAAAAGACCAGAGTTCAATTCCCAGCACCCAAGGTGAGCAACTTCCTCCACTGCCAACTTGTGGCTTCAGCAGACACAGACACAACACAGACACACAGACACAGGCACACACACACACACACACACACACACACACACACACACACACACCCCAAAATAAATCTTAAAATACAAGTTTTTCAATAAAGAAACGTGTTATTCGGGAACCCCCTGCATCTCTCTGTCTGTCCCCCCTTCCCTCCCTCCTGCCTGTCTCTTCCTGTTTAGCTGTAACACGCATTTAGTAAGCTACGGGTCTAACATTCTCTGCTTCTGTCACACCACCCTCCTTAGTTTCCTGTGAAAACATCACCTCTGTGGCTTTGCTTTTCCTGGACTACTTATTTGGGATGATATGTCCTTTTTCTTTCCTCTAGTCAACTCCACCCAGACCTCAAGGTCAGATACTACCCACTCCAGGAAACCTTACCTGATCACTCCAGCTAGTTGCAATCTCTTTTTCTGTTCTACATTCCTGGGGCAATTGTGCCTGTGCTTACTCATTGCAGAATTCCGGGTACAGAAACCTGGGATGGTCAACAGTTGCCTGCAGAAGGGAACTTGGTAAAAATAGTGTAGTTTTCTGCCTCACCCATCTTCTCTCCACTGTCAGGCTCCCAGTAGGCGCCTACTCTTCAGTGCCGGGTAGTAATCTGCTCTGTCTTGGTTTTCTAAAACTAAATGCTGGGACAATAGTAAGGGCACTGGCCAGCCAGCCCTTGCCAGCAGAAGAGATCAACTGACTTTGACCAAAATATTGTTTTTAGATTGCCAGGTTTCATAACTCCTAATTTAAATAATCAAGGATATCCCGATCTCAGGCCTTCTCCTTGCAAGGACTTGTAGCCTGCTGGTCCAATTATACAGTGTTGAAACTGTATCATCTCACACATGGATGTGGCCAGATATCTAGAAGTACTTCTAATTATAAACCTGGTGTTTCTTTCCTGGCATTATGTCATCTGATTTTTCTTTGCATTTCTGTGAAATCGGAGACATCATCTCTGAGAACTTGCTGACACTGTCATGAAAAGACCTTTGGTTGCTTTTTATTTCTCTTCCTTTCTATTGACTAAATTAAATGTATCAAAACTCATCTGGCAGGTGATATTCACACCTCAATTTCTGCTAGAGAAAATCCATAAATTATCAACGGATAGGCATGCACATCTAACCATTAAGGAAGGGCAGAATGACAGGTCCACCCTAGTCTCTGATGCCCTGTGGTTTTTCCCTGTTTTTTTTTTTCTTCCTCCCAGAGTTCAAATGCTTCCCATTGTATAATCACAGTGTGACACACAGTCACCTGAAGCCCACAGCGGAAGCTCTGTCATCTCTCTTCTTACCCTGGTCTAACTCACATCTACACTTTTATTTCTTAGTGGAACTGAACAGAACCTGGAAATTCTTTATTAAAGAATAAGAATTCTTTCTTCACTTCACTGTTCACATTTCTAGTCCTTTGGTTGACTATCAAGACTGCCAATTTTGTAAATTCAAAATAAGAAATAGCAAAGGCAACTGAACTCATAATATTTTTCTCATCCAAACACTCTTATTAATTGTGGAGGTCCATAAATGTTTCCTAGTGGGATCTGAGCTTGCTTCACCCAGCAGGGCTGCATTAGAGAATCGTTTAGCTATGGGTGTGGTTACCAGGCGATTGGAAAGGGTCTGCACTTGGCTGTCCTAGGGGGAGGTCTTTTGCTCCACCCCTTGGCATTCCTATGAATAGCCCTATATAAGAGACAGGAGGGGCCAGTGGATAAGGATCCAGGTCCTCCTGAGGCTATTCTGTGTTTCTGTTTCTCTCCCCTTTATCTTTCTATCTAAATCTCTTATCCCTCTCTCCTCAAGAGTGCCCTGGGGTAAATTGTGGGAGCCAGTCTCCCAGCTGGCCTCCCACAATTAATCAAAATACAGATTGGGCTTTTCTTTAAAAAGGGATAAAATAAAATTATTGAAAAACCACTTTCTTCAATTTCAATCATCAAGAAAGGATAAGCAAGGGACTGGGGAGGTGACTCACTGGTTAAGAGCACTGGTTGCTCTTCCAGAGGACCTGAATTCTGTTCCCAGCACCAACATGGTAGCTCACAACCATCTGTAATTCCAGTTCCAGGGGATGCAATGTACTCTTCAGGGCACTGAAGGCACTAGGCAGGCATGTGATATATAGACATACAGAGAGAGAAAACACCTATACAGGTAAAATATTAGAAGAACAACATTTTTAAAAGAAAGTATAAGCATGAAGAATGTGTCACAGTCACTTGACTGAGCCTCACATGGCTCAGGCTCCTGTGTGCAAAGAAAAAAGTAATTAATGTATGTGAGCTTGGAAAATGGCAGCTGGTGGCAACAGTGACTACCAGGGATAATGGTCCAGGAAGGAGTCAAACCAGACTGAAAGATGTTGTGAAAGGGAAGGATACAGACACTAAAGGAAATGAGAAGTATGATTTGGCAGGGGGAATTAGAGATGATATTTGCAGCAGAGGTCTGGCTGTAGGATGCAGGAGAGGAGGTGAAAAGGAAAAAAGAAGTGCTGGTAATATCTTTGGCCGTTCTACTGGGTCCGGAGTAACAGCCCACTGTAATTCAAGTTTAAATTTTCCTATCTCTACTGAAACTGAATAGCGGTTCATGCGTTTCTTGGCTGTGTAGTTAAATCTCCAACGGCGGACCTTCTAGTTGGGAATAAACAGATAATAGGACTGCAACCCAGGAGACAAGTGAACAGGCTGGGATGGCCTCTGGTATGTCCGGAGAATAAAGGCGATCTGGGGGATTTAATTAGGACAGGGACATCTATGCAGGTTATTTTGAAAGCGGGTTCACTGGCACTTGGGACAGCCATGGGAGATTGGCAAAGCAGCAGGCAAGTGTTGGCAATCACTGTGAAAGTTAATCTTAAGTCATAGCTGGCGGTTCTATCTTTAGTTGTTAAGTAAAAATAGTTTCTCTTTTTAATTTCACCCCTTACCGTGTAGTGCTAAGGATAAAACCCTGGGCGACGACGCATTCTAGGCAAGGTCTCTACCATTGAGCTATGCCCTCAGCTCAACTAAAAACTCTCAAAGAAAAGAGACCATTTCAGTGGGTTGATTCTGTAAGGTGCCTCCTGAAGCAGGAAGCCAAGGACATCCCCATCATCTCTCATCTCTGTTTTAGGGGGATGAGACTGAAATGGCTTCCCTTTTCACAGATGTGTAGACAGCTTCTGGTGTCATGCTTCTTTGAATCCTCTTGCCTATATTCATGTGAGCTTGTCTGTTTTTCTTAAAGATTGATAGGCACTCCTTGTCTATCCTGGACTTGAAAATATTGCTGTGAATTATTTTCCCCCACAATGTCATTCACCTTTTCTGTCTCCTGGTAGACTCTCAGAGCAAATGTGTCATTATGCTGTTTATCATTTTCATTTGAGCCAGGAGAGTATTCACTGTTAAAGAAATCTGTGCTTAAACAATAAATTACTCTGTGTTACATTCTAGGAACTTAACTGTTTAACTTGGCCATTATCTACAATTCACTTAGAGTTGACTTATATAGATAATATTAGATAGAGTTAGTGTAATGTTCATTTCCCCCAAAATAGTTATTCAATTGATTCAGAACCATTTATTTAAAAGGCATCATTTCTTCCGTGTTGTTTGAGGTGACATGTGTTTTAGATCAAGTATGCTTGCACACACACATACACACACACACACACACACACACACACACACACACACACACACACACATGAGTAACTTGATAACTTAACATCAGGACCCATGTCCTCTGGCTTCTTTTTATTTCTAGCTATAGTGAGGTGAATACCTTTCCTTTACTCTGAGCTCCTACATTGTGTCTTACTGCTTTCTTACAGCGAGTAAGCCAAATGACGGTAAAACGGAAGTCTCAGAAACCATGGTCCCAAACAAACACTTCCTCTTCCTAACATGTTTATCTCCAGTACTGTTTCACGTCGACAGAACGCTAACATTATAACATTATGATATACTCTTTTTATACTTCCCTCTCAATTTTTTTTTTGCACCTTGATATTTTAGGCACACCATGACCACACCAACCCTTATAAAGGAAAACATTTAATTGTAGTGGCTTGCTTACAGTTTCAGAGGTTCAGTCCATTATCACCATGGTGGGACATGGCGGCGTGCAGGCAGATGTGGTGCTGGCTACATGTGGATCAAAAGGCAACAAGAAATGAACTTTGACATTGGGAGTAGGTGAGCATAGGAGACCTCAAAGCCCACTCCCACAGTGACATACTTCCTTCAACAAGGCTACAACTACTCCAAAAAAAGGGCATATCTCCTAATAGTGCCACTCCATTTGGGAGCCATTTTCTTTCAGCCCTCTACATCTAGTATGACAGTCCTTCCCTTTTAATTGGAATATCACTCCACTTACAGCAATTCAGCTTTTGAGCATTCCTAACCCCAAGCTCCCAATTCTACAAATGCCCCTAAATCAGATATGTTTTTAATACTGGCTGTACAACTGACACTGTGTAATCCTCAACTTATATAGAGCATGCAAGTATTTTAAATATCCCCCCAAACCCCAAATCTAAAGTGCCTCTCTCCCTAAGCAATTTTGAAAGAAATATGGATGTATTAGTTCGATATTTATCATTTTCAACTTTGTCCAGCCTTTTCTAGATTATAGATGACAGGCTTATTTATTCACTTATTTTTATTGATTGATTGATTGGCTCATGGGTTGACATGGTTTTCTTAGGCTATCCAAACTGGCTTTGACTTTGCATCCTTCTGCCTTTGCCCCTGGAGTAGCTGGGATTGCAGGTGTGGGCCACCACCCTCCTCCTTGATTCAACAGGTTCATTATTTCATTGCTTCCCTTGGGTTGACTCGTTACAAGTTACTCATACTCTTATGGCTTCCCTATGTAATGCAACTTTTATTCTGATTTGTCATAGACTAGCACGTTTTCATTCTTTTGCATTTCCTGGACAATGCAAGCACATTTGAACTCATTAACTCACTTTCCCACTCAACCGAAGCTGCCTACTCCTTGCCACCATGCTCCCCTTGGCTTTCACTGTTGCTCCTTTTCTGCTTGATGCTGACATGCCCTTCTCAGTGGCTACTTGTAAGATTTTCTCTCACTTTAAGCTGCTTCATAAAATGTGTCTCATCTGTCTTTCTGTGCACTTACTCCGTTTATGTTGGTAGAATTTGGCCATCAGATTGAGTATCTTGCGTCATTTTGGGGTAATTCTTGACCATTGCTTTATTTCAAGTTTGGTTTTTGCCACATTGTTTTCTTCTAGTAACTGGTCTGGGATCCCGAGAAAATGGCCACACAATCAAAAGTATTTCATGAAGCTTCATTACATGAACCTGTGTTCTGTCAATAAATCCATGTTAGAGGGAGATGGTTGGTTAACTTTTAATTAAAGAAAATACAACAAGGAGATCAGGTGTATCGCTTCCTTTTTCTCTAATATGAAAGGCTTTGCCTTACTTAATTTGTCGTATTAGATACTTGAGGCTACATCTATTGTGATGGTATGCATTTTAAACCAGATACCCCATACATTATGTTATTTGTATGATTACAATAATGTAAATAGTAGATTCTATTTTCTCAAATCATAGATAATTTCAGATGGTGTACTCAACATAATTTATCATAAACTCATTAAAAGATAATGTGAGGACCACTAGGTCAGCCTAAGAAGTAGAAGAGTGCCGGGCGGTGGTGGCGCACGCCTTTAATCCCAGCACTCGGGAGGCAGAGCCAGGCGGATCTCTGTGAGTTCGAGGCCAGCCTGGGCTACCAAGTGAGTTCCAGGAAAGGCGCAAAGCTACACAGAGAAACCCTGTCTCGAAAAACCAAAAAAAAAAAAAAAAAAAAAAAAAAAAAAAAAAAAAAAAGTAGAAGAGCAATAACAAACTATATTTGTTATGGTAAAAACAGGTAGAGTTAAAAGGGATGTTAAAGTTAATATGATGAGGTCAGGAACACTAGGAATGGGAAATAAAGGGGCCTGCAGCTCGGTATGAGATAGCCAAGCTGTTTGCAAAAGAGGAAGGACATTGGGAACAACTTCTGTATTGGCAGACCAGAAGGTCCTCCAGAGTCCCCCTGTAGAATATACACAAAGCACTATGATCCTTTCACATTCTCTTGCTCTTCTAGTGCAGTTAATTAAACAGATGGAAACATTTTAAATATAAGAGTTTTATCAGTTCTTTGAGAATTTTACAGATGCATACAGTGTGTTTTAATAATATCCACCCCTAATACTCCCTCTTAATTCCTCCCAGATCCAACCTCACCTGCCCAGCTTCTCCTAACTATGTATCATTTCAATAACGCACTGAGTGCAATTTGTGCTGCCCATGTGCTCACGGTTGTGGGGCCATCTACTGAAGCACAGTCAACCTACCAGGAGCTACCCTTCAAGAAAAATGACTTTCTTTTCCCCCAGAGTCATCTACTGTCAATAGCCACTCAGTTAAGGGTTGGAGCTGACAGTGCCCTCCCCTCTCCATCTAAGTATATGACAACAACATTTACCTATTCCAGGAAGGAAACCACTCTTATAGACAGGAAGCTGGATATGAGGTACCAAGACAAACTACAGCTGCGTCTTGGTAGCTGTGAAAGGAGTTAGCACCCTGTCATAGTAAAACTACAAGCTGGTAACAGAGAGAGGATAACAAAGAAAGCATAGACCAATTAACAGCTAGCAGATCCTGCCTAGTTCTGAGACCAGGAACACCTTCAAATTCAGCAAGTAAACACTGGCCAGGGCTACTAAGCAGCAGGCAGCTAAGGGAAACAGCTAACAAAGTAGAAGTCAGAGGTGGACAGAGAGAGGTTTCAACCATTCTCCTAGCCTCCTTAATTAAGCAAGCAAGCAGCTCATGAATGGATACATGATCATCTCCCTGATTGGCCCAGGGAGACAAGGGTAGCTTGTGTGGTCTCTCATTTGGCTCAGCTGGTAATAGTTCAGAGAATGAACCAATCTCCATATAAATTATCTCAGTCTTTGCCTGGGTTTGGCCAAATCCAATAAGAAGCTTCAACAGCATAGCTCTGTAAGTTTCTCCTCTCCTAGGGCCCCTTCCCATATGGGAGATAATCTAACCTTTCTGGCCATCTTCTCTTGCATCCCCTCCCTGAGCCTTTTGCTTGATTCCTAGAGCTCTGCTTTCTTTCTGCAATAGACCTTCAATGTTTCTTCTTTTAGCTTTCTCTCAATAATGAAATCTCTTACTGATTTTGTTTACGTGTGTGTGTGTGTGTGTGTGTGTGTGTGTGTGTGTGTGTGTGTGTATGTGTGTACATGCCACTGCACTTGTGTGGAGGTCAGAGAATAGCATGTAGTAGTCAATTCTCTTCCTGTTGGTACTGAGAATCAAACCCAGGTCATTAGACTTGGCAGCAAGCACCATTACCCACTGAGGCATCTTATCCCTTTAAAACTCCCTGTTGAGCACATCCTTCTGGTTGTCTGTGAATTTCATTCTTTAAATCTGCAAAACAAGGCCCTGGCTGCTGACTTGGTGGAAGCTGTATGTGTCTGTGCGGGTCCAAGTTTTTACTCCTGGGTTATGGAACATCTACTTGCAGCAGCACTGATTTCCCTCATTTCCTGATCACTTTTGATGCCGTGTCTCAAGTCATGGATCTCAGTCCTCCAGGAAATAGTGGGTTTGTGGCTGAGGTAAAGACGTTATGAAGGATCCCACTTCAGGAAACTGGAAGCACACAATGGGAAACACTGGTCGAGAAGGTTGAGTTTACACTTGACCACAATAGCTGCCAGTTTCCTAGGTCGTAGATAAGTCAAAAAGAAGACAATACTCTGAAATTTTTGGAATCCCAGAAGCTTCTAATTCCTAATATGACTGTTGCCATAAATAGCTAGTAATTATTGTACTAGTATTGTTTTGTAGTTAACTGTGTGGCTTTTGGAGTCAGAATGACTGGCTCTAAATTCTAAGCCCATCCTAATGAGTTTCGATTTGAAGTAAATCATGTCTCTGAACCCCAGCTTCCTCATCTATAGCCAGGAGAACTAATCCTTCCCAGGAGGGACTCAGGGTTAAATTGATGTCATATATATAATACATTTATTGCTGATAAACTTTTAATATTAGGCATTGCAGCAACTTTATGAGTAGATAATGCAATTTTTCTTCTTTTACTTGTGGAAAAATTCAAGGTTAGTGAGAGTGAGTTAGTTAAGATCACATGGTTGCTAAGTGACAGAGGCAGCTGAGAGGTTCAGGCCTCTGTGAGTCTGTTCATTGGTTTGTATTTTTTTTCTGTCCAAATGTTTGCAGCAGCCACACTGGCTGGGGAAGAGAGGAGGTAGAAATGATATCTCAGTAAACATGTGCCTTTGAACAAGTCAGAGTATTCATAATCCTCTGGGAGCTTTTGGGAAATAAAAGCCCTCATACTTCTATTCCAGACATGCCTAGTCAGAAACTGCCAAGCTGATCTCATTCTGCTGCCCTCCAGGTCACTCGGATGTAAGTTTAATGATGGTGTGCCTTAAGGTGAGTTTCTTTGTGTTTACCAGGTTGTAGGGAAATTTCAACCATAATGACAAGTATTAGCTTTATTATTGAGTCATTGTTCCCTAAGATTGTTTTATATTTTTAGTGCAGTTTTTTTCTGTTCATATTGTATGAATCCTACTTATCTGTGCTTCATTTTACTGGTTATATTTTTCATTTTCACATTTTTACTTAGTTTAATCAGTTTGTTCCTTTGAGACAAGATATCTATACTGGCCTGGAACTCATCCTGTGGTCCAGGCTGTCTTGAAATGATGGCAATCCTCCTGCTTCAGCCTTTTGGGTGCTAAGATTAGAGTTGTGAGTGAACATACTTAGATAATGGTTTGTTTGTTTTCTTTCAATTTGGGGTGTAGATGTGCATGTTCTGTGTAAATATGTGCTCGTGCACATGTGTGTAGAGACCAGAGGTTAAAAACAGATGTTCCTCAGCAGATTTCCACTTTAGTTTTTGAGACAAGATCTCTCACTGGATCCCAGGACTCACTGATTGCACTAGGCCAATTGGCCAGAAAGCCCCAGGAATCCTCCTCCTTCTGCAGGTGCTGGCTTTACAAGCTCCAGCCACCATGCTTGGCTTTCTTTTGCTGTGGGTGCTGGAGCTCAAGTTCAGGACCTTGTGTTTGGGTTGCAAGTGTGTCACTGACTGAACTATCTCCCCAACCCCTGTTTTGTGTTGGTACATATATATAATATATACATATGTACATCTATCTATCTATCTATCTATCTGTCTGTCTGTCTGTCTGTCTGTCTGTCTACCTAACTGTTGTTTCTTTGCTGCAATTTTCTATTTATTTAATTTATTTCAAGATAATTTATGATTTCTTATTGAAACATTTTTAAGAATGACTGCTTGAAAATTCTTGTTTGACAATCCTGTACAATAAAGCCACCTCTGGAGGCATCACCATCCCTGACCTTAAGTTCTATTATAGAACTCTAGTAATAAAAAAACCAGCTTGGTATTGGCATAAAAACCAACATGTGGACCAATGGAATTGAATTGAAGACTCTGAAATTAACCCACATACCTATGAACATCTGCTTTTTGACCAAGAAGCCAAATCTGTACAATGGGAAAAAGAAAGCATCTTCAACAAATGGTGCTGGCCTAGCAGGATGTCAATATGTAGAAGATTGCAAATAGATCCATATCTATCATCATGCACAAAACTCAAGTCCAAGTGGATCAAAGACCTCAATATAAAACAAGCTATATAACCTGATAAAAGAGAAAGTAGGAAGTGGTCTTGAACACACTGGCACAGGAGACCACTTCCTAAATATAACACTAGTAGTACAGACACTGAGAGCAACAGTTTAAAAAATGGGACCTCCTGAAACTGAGAAGCTTTTGTAGGGCAAAGGACACGGTCAATAAGACAAAATGACAGCCTACAGAATGGGAAAAGATCTTCACCAATCCCACATCTGACAGAGGGCTGATCTCCAAAATATATAAAGAACTCAAGAAACTAGACATCAAAATAATGAACAATCCAGTTAAAAAATGGGCTACAGAGCTAAACAGAGAATTCTCAAGAGAAGAATCTGAAGTGGCTGGAAGACATTTAAGAAATTGCACAACATCCTTAGTCATCAGGGAAATGCAAATCAAAACAACTCTGAGATACCATCTTACACCTATCAGAATGGCTAAGATCAAAAACACTGAAGACTGCTTATGTTGGAGGAGATGTGGAGCAAGGGGAACACTCCTACACTGTTAGTGGGAGTGCAAACTTATACAACCACTTTGGAAATCAGTATGGAAGTTTCTCAGAAAATTGGGAATCAATCTTCCTCAAGACCCAGCCATACCACTTTTGGATATACACCTAAGGAATGCTCAATCATACCACAAGGACATGCTCAACTATGTTCGTAGTAGTATTTTTTGTAATAGCCAGAACCTGAAAACATTCTAGATGCCACTCAACTGAAGAATGGATTAAGAAAATGTGGTACATATATACACAATGGAATATTACTCAGCAGTGAAAAATAATAACATCATGAAATTTGCAGACAAATGGATAGAACTAGAAAATATCATCCTGAGTGAGGTCACCCAAACTCAGAAGGACAAACATGGTTGTACTCACTCATAAGTGGATACTAGGTGTAAAGCAAAGGATAACCAGACTACAACCCACAGAGATGCTAGCTAACAAGGAGGACCCAAAGAGGGATGCATGGATCACCCTGGGAAGGGGAAATAGATGAGATCTCCATAAGTAAACTGGGAATGAGGGGTGGGAAATGGAGGGTAGGGGGTGGGGGATAAGAACATAAGGGAACAAGATGGTTGAGCTGGAGCAGGGATGGAGTGGGAGAGCAATCAAAGAGATACCATGATAGAGGGAGACATTAAGGAAATAGGGAGAAACCAGGTACTAGGGAATTTCCCAGGAGTCCCCTAGGATGACCCCAGCTTAGGCTACTAGCAATAATGGACAGGGTGCCTGAACTGGCTTACCTTAGTAATCAGATAAGTGAATACCATAACTGTCATCATAGAGCCTTTCTCTAGTAACTGATGGAAGCAGATACAGAGATCCACAGCCAAACACCAGGCCAAGCTCCATGAGTCCAGTCAAAGAGAGAGAAGAGGGATTCTATGAGCAAGAGCACCAAGATCATGATGGGGAAACCTACAGAGACAACCAAACCAAACTAGTGGAAACTCATGAAATTTAGATCAACAGCTGTGGAGCCCGCATGGGACTGGACTATGCCCTCTGCATAAGTGAGACAGTTGTGTAGCTTGATCTGCTTAAGGGGGCCCCTGACAGTAGGATCAGAATCTATCCCTGGTGCATGAGCAGGCTTTTTGGAGCCCACTACCTATGATGGGACACCTCCTGCAGCCTTGAGGCAGGGGGAGGGGCTTGGACCTGCCTCTACTAAATGTACCTCCTCATGGGAGGCCTTACCTTCTTGTAGGAGGGGAATGGGGTGCATTGGGATGGGAGGCTGGAGGGTCAGGAGGAGAGAAGAGGAGGATCTTTGATTGGTATGTAAAATTAATAATAAAAAATTTCTTAATAAAAAAATTCTTGTTTGATAATTTCAGCATCAGTTTTGTATTGATGGTACTTGCCTATTGTTTATCTTTTCTCTTTATATTTTATTTTTTCTTGTAGTGCTAGGGGCTGAATTCAGGGCCTTGTTCATAGTACAAACACAGTCTACGACAGAGCTATATCCCCAATCCTATGCTGAATTTTTAAAATTATATCCTGACAATTATGACATTGTATCATGACACCCTTCTTTTATTAGCAGCAAATCCTACAGTTACAGATAGCTGGGTCAGTGTACATGTTTAGATTTCTGACTCTATCCTGGCAAGAATAGAGTCCCTAGCCACACTACCTCATTACAGAGGATGGGTGGGAGGAAGTTCAGGTCCCCTTGACGTCACTGACACCTTCCTGAGGAAAGTTAAGCCCTGACTCCTGCCACCCCATTTTCTTCAAAAGGGGATGAAAGTTAGTTCCCTGATGGGTTCCATTGTCCACAGAGAGTCAGAAGCAGAAGGCTGACCCATACACCACTGCTGCTTCTGGGTGAGGATATGAGATCAGCTCCCCACTGCTGTTGAAACCAGAGAGGAGGAAAGTAGAGGGTCAGCTAGGTTCTGCATGTCAAGCTCTTGTTTTGCTTTCTAAAGCTGAGTGAGGATGGTAGGGAGACAAGAATGTGCCTGGCTTTGTTTCCTGTTGGGTCTCGTTGTTGGTAGAAGTTCAGCACCCCTTTGGACCCTGTTGACACCATATGTGGAGTGCTGACTGCAATTTGCCCAACCTCATCTTGTGGATGGTAGGTGGTGATGAAGGGTCAATTTGGAGGCTATTGACACTCATCTGTGGGAGAAGAGTAACACTGCCATTGCCCACCCCCCCCCAGCCTTAAGTGAAGATCAGCATCTGATTAAATACCCCTGCCACGGGGTCAGGCAGAGATATTTCTAAGCACCAAAACCTAATTGCTTCAGATAGGGAATGAGAGTAGCCCACACCCATACCGACTGAAGCAATGGTTGGGGCACATAGTTTTCCCATTCCTTTGCCAAATGGCTTTCCACTATTAGGTCACCCTGTTCTTGGTCTTTTTTTAATCAGGAGAACAGACTTCTCTTAAAGCTGATTTTGTCTATACCTGTTGTTAGTTCAGAATGTGTGAGGCAACCCCAGAACTCACTGGTGTGTTGTTCCCTAAGTCCCAAAGTTCCTACACAGTCCACCTTCTTCATTCCTCCCTATGTTTGTTCACTGGTGTCCACCACTGTGTGCTGTGGGATGGTGTGTATGTCAAATGTGTTGCTGATTGGTCAATGAATAAATCACTGATTGGTCAGTGGCCAGGCAGGAAGTATAGGTGGGACTAACAGAGAGGAGAATTGAGAGAACAGGAAGCTGGGAGGAGAGACACTGCCAGCCGCCATGATGACAAGCCGCATGTAAAGATGCCGGTAAGCCACGAGCCATGTGGCAAGGTATAGATTAATGGAAATGGATTAATTTAAGCTGTAAGAACAGTTAGCAAGAAGCCTGCCACGGCCATACAGTTTGTAAGCAATGTAAGTCTCTGTGTTTACTTGGTCGGGTCTGAGTGGCTGTGGGACTGGCAGGAGATAGAGATTTGTCCTGACTGTGGGCCAGGCAGGAAAACTCTAGCAACAACTGTGAGACAGGGCCCTGGGAGGACTAGGATGCTCTGTCTGTGCTAGAACCAGACCTTTGATCTATACTCAACCCTAAAGAGAAACATCTAGATAACAGGTACCCTGTTAATATCAACAAATAATTCATATAAATCATGTTTCAGGTAGAATAATCTTTGCTATGGAACAATCTTTTTGTCCACTGTGAATATTTGTTGCTCTTATTGGTTTAATAAAAGGGAAAATGGCTAATAGCTAAGCAGGTGGAGGTTAGGCAGAAGTTGTGGACAAAAAGAGAGTGTGGGGATGAAGAAGGACTGAGTGGCCAGCCAGACACAGATAGGAAATATGGGTTGTTTAAGTTGTAAGAGCTAGTTAGTAACAAGGCTGAGCTATTGGCCAAGCATTTATAATTAATAATAAATCTCTGTGTGATTATTTGGGAGCTGGCTGGTAGGACAGAGAAAGTTGCCTACACATCCAAGTTCAGCCCAATATCTAAATCTGTCACCTACACTGTGGCACATCACAAGAGTCACTTTTCTAAACCAGAACATTCTGGAACGAATTTCTGAAGCAGCACCAGAAATGTAACCACCTCTGCAGTTTTGTGTGGGAGTGTCTAGATGGGCTTGATCCTCCAACTGATGTAGTTTTCCCTTGACCAGAAATACAACATTCAAGCAATTTGACTAGAAGACATTTTATTGCACATGAAGAACTGAAGCGGAGTTAGATTACAGAGGAAAGTTGAAGACAGGTTTAAAAATAACCACACTGGTGGGAAAGACCCGAATCCACACTCAGAGTTGCGATGTGCTTCTTCAAGTACATGGCGGTTATTGTGCAGGCTTTGCATTGGGTGAACAAGATGAAAATAACGTCTGACATCCGGCAAGAGGAGCCCAAGTCGGACTGCTTTCCTTTCTTAAGTTCACAAAACGAAAACACGCTGTTGCAAATATATTCAAATGATGCCTAAGTATAAAATGAAAAATACAATAATTTTTTCCTTCTCCCTCCATACCAACCTCATGTGTGTTGGAGTTTAGAGGCAGCCACCAGCAAAGGTTTCTATGGACTAAAGGCACTGCAGTCTCCCTGGAAAATTTCAGTCAGCCACAACAGATGACTCAGGTTAGTGGGGAAGAACTTTCTGTCAGGTTTAGTTTGGCTATTAAATTTATGAAAAATTTATCTAAAACACCACACACACACACACACACACACACACACACACACACACACACACACTTTCCATTTGTGAGGGCTATTTGTAGCTATCAATAGCACTTAGGTTGAACTCTACATGGAACCTCAGTGCTGTTGTCTCAGAGAATGGGATGTGGTCTCACAGGTCAACTGGTGTCTGTTGAAAAAGCAAATCACTTTAAGACACAGTAACATACACACTTCTGCTTTGTTCATGATGCTATATTTTGACTCTGGTCTAAAACTCTGCAGCAGTACTTGACACCCACTTCCTTCCTTGAGCTGTCATGAGTCAATGGGGGCAGATTTAGTTAATAGCCAGCAGAGCTGAGTCTTGTTCGCCTTCACTTGAAGGTCTTTGTATGAGCCTAGTGGTCTCAGACTTTTGTTTTAAGGGATTAAAAAAAATAACAGATTTTAGCCAGTGTCCATTAAAAAAGTGATCACAGTACCACACTACTCGTGAAAGGTCCTACCTAAGTACATCTCCTTACTGAGCTGTCACATCATCTTGTGGGCCCTCTGCTGGAGATGTGGAATCAGATCTCAAATGGTGCTTTTTAATTGTGTCCTCCAATATAGATACAGGGCAATACTATACATCTATGTATATAAACATAGTTGTGGGCACACTGTACACACCTGAGAACATTTCCTTTCCAGATGATGATTGAAAGCTATTTTTATTTTTATGTGCATTGGTGTTTTGCCTGTGTGTGTCTGTGTGAAGGTGTTGGATCCCCTGGAACTGGAGTTACTGACTGTTGTGAACTGACATATGGTTGCTGGGAATTGAACCCGGGTCTTCTGGAAGTGCAGCCAGTGCTCCTAACCACTGAGCAATCTCTCCAGCCCTTTAAAGTGAGTTTTTTAAAAAAAAATGGTGCCGCCCATCTTGCTCCGGACGTCCCTTTTGGAACAATCAAAAGGGGAAAAAAAAAAAAAAAAAAAAAAAAGTAAAACGTGATAGATTCAATGCCAATGAATTCCACAGTTAAACTCAGAGCATTTTGTAAATCCAATGTGATTGATTAATAATTCCAATGTTCAATATTATCTTCAGTACAAATAAAGATTATACCTTACCCAAAAAAAAAAAAAAAAAAAGAATGAACATTACAAATCGTAAAAAAAAAAAAAAAAAAAAAAAAAAAAAAAAAAAATGGTGCCTGGTACCACAGCAGTACCAACTGTGCTGTTTTCTGGGCTTAAAAAAAAAAAAAAACAAACCTAAAATGCAGTGGATGTCTCTACGGTTTTGTTCAGATGACCACAGACTTTTGGGAAGCTGTTGCTGCAATGATGCTGCATAACACACTGATATTATTGTTTTTCATATAAATATGTGTGTATACATATATAATTTGAATTTTTGGAAACTTTAGCTGTGTTGTCAACTTTGGATACAACTACTCCAGTTTATCATGTTGAGTTGACATTGTAGATAAATTAACAGCTACCTTGGTCTTGAAATGTTAAACTTAATTTTTTCCATTTGTACATGAGTAATGCACTGTACTGAATATGTAAGGTCTTATCTTGGGGGTTTGATTATAGAAACTTGTAGGTAGAGTTTTCCTTTGTTGCTAGAGTTTTCCTGCCTGGCCCACAGTCAGGGCAAATCTCTCTCACCCGCCAGTCCCAAGCCGCTCAAACCCGATCAAGTAAACACAGAGACTTATATTGGTTACAAACTGTATGGCCGTGGCAGGCTTCTTGCTAACTGTTCTTACAGCTTAAATTAATCCATTTCTATTAATCTATACCTTGCCACGTGGCTTGTGGCTTACCGGTACTTTACATCTTCCTTGTCCTAATGGCGGCTGGCAGTGTCTCTCTGACTCAGCCTTCCACTTCCCAGCTTTATTCTCCTCCTTGCCCCGCCTACACTTCCTGCCTAGCCAACGGCCAATCAGTGTTTTATTTATTGACTAATTAGCAACACATTTGCCATACAGAACATCCCACAGCAGAAACTAGTGTTCTTTAAATAAAAAAATGATTATGATAGAAAATGTTTTCATAAACATAGTATAACATGATAAAGCTTACTCAGTAATTCTTTCTTCTAGTGTTTTGTCTTTGAAGCTTCTGGTCATTAGCACTCTTGTCCTTTCCTCTAACATACATGGAAAATTATATCAAATTGATGTGGGTTAGTATTGGGAAGGACCTGTTACTCAACCAGCCCTTAGAGGCATAATTCAAATTGCATAGACTTTGAAGGCTTCCCAAGTGCTCTAATGAGAAAGACTCTCTTCCATCTTCCAGCCTTCTACCCTTGTCTTAATTCTACTTTTATACATGTGGCACACACTTGTGTTAAATACTATCTGTGTGAAACATTTTAATTGTGCTCATGCTCTGTCTCATCCATTCTAGCACCCCCTCAGTAGCTGGTGCAATACTGTGTCTAGACATGCCATGTGGTGAGAATCAATCAAATCAATAGACTGCATAAACCGCATCTGGATTTCAAAGGGGCATCACTTAGCCACAGAATTGGATTTTTACTCTTGTTCATATATTTACATTTGCACAATAAACTTCAGTATTTTGAGTGTACTGAGAATGTTCTTTAAAATGAAAGTATTTATTCATCTTTTAGCCAGGCAACATGACTCTGGGTAAAGACATTTGCTGCCAAGCCTCACAACCTGAGTTGGATCCCTAGAACCCATGTGGTCGAAGGAGACAGACAGCTAACTTGTGCAACTTATCCTTTGATCACCACACATGAACAGCAGCACATGAATACACACACACACCAAATAGATGTAAAAAAATAAAGTCTATTCATTTGAAACATTTTGCTAAAGTATTTGACAAAAATGAAAGACGTGGGACATCGAATTTTATTGATCCTTGAGTCCACCAGAGAAAACACTTCAAAACATTTATTTAAATCTCGCTGCTGAGATTTAGACATCTTCATAGTTGATGTTGAGAATTTAAATAATATTCAGAGTGACCAGGAGGGTAAAAAATACTTTCTTAGAAACAGCACATGCTCTGACCATAGGGTGCTTTACTTTCCTAGCATGCCACATGATGTTGTATTTAATTCAGGCTCAGGCTGGTGATTGTAAAATATTATTCAGACTCTCCTAATAAACAGATATCTCTGGAAAGAAACATCTGTTCATTCAAGGCCACTCTTAAGGTGTTTTGGAACTTTTCTCCATGACTGTGGCTGAATCATGTGTTTTGAGTACTTGGGTTTCCCTTGTCACATCATGATGGAATATAGGAATCAGAACCAACAACCGTTTCACCACAACTGATTCTTTCATGTTTACATATGAATGTTCCATGAGAGAGAGAGAGAGAGAGAGAGAGAGAGAGAGAGCAGGCAGATCTAAATGTTGACTTTTCACATTTAGTCAGAATAAGGGTTAATTTACAGACAGATCAGAGACCCACTTGCTTGCCCAATCAGGAATCCCATAGAAACCATAAAACCAGAAGCCATAATATATAAGTAAAAGTCCTGGGCATAGTGGCACACCTTTGATCCCGGCACCTAGGAGACAGAAGCAGGCAGATCCCTGGGAATTCAAAGTCAGCCTGGTTTACATAGTGAGTTCCAGGCTAGCAAGAACTGCGTAGTGAGACCTTGTCTTGAAACAAACAAACAAACAACAACAAAAATATAATATATATGAAAGGATCTGTAAGGTTCAAAAAAAGAGAGAGAAATAAAAATAAATGTTATTTAAATTCGTAACCAAGAGTTTAGAAACACAGATCCCCAATAGCTGTAAAATAGCAGCTTTCTGATTCCTCATAGGAAGACAAAGCCTTAGGAAGTATACACATATAGCTTAGTTTCATCTGTAATAGTTCATTGTTTTCAGACTGCCATTTTGAGAGAGTTCAACAGCTGAACTAAAATATATAAAGGAGATGTGAATAAGATAATCCCAAAGTCAGACGCTGCTCCCACTTCAGCATTCTTTGGTTTCAGCTGTTAGCTAGAGATCATTTAGATTGTAATGGCAGGAGCAAGAAATGCTTTTCATGCAAATTCCTGGCATTGCACATCTCTCTTTGAAGAACAAGTGGGCATTCTCCAAACTACTAGGCTAGGAGATTGCTTGTCTTTCTTAAGCCCAGCAGCTGTAAGGAGATACAAAAGGCAAGGCCAAATGGCCTTTATGTCACACTTAGTTTCATTCTAGGGAAGTTCTCCCAGAAGCATCATTTTATTTTGTACTTTTTAATGTTTCCTAATCCACTGCAATAAGCAAATATTTCTATAATGGGAGGAAGGTTAATTTAGATCAGCAGTTTTATACTTACCATATCAAGAGGAAAACCAACCATGTATGAAAATGTCACAACAAAACCCATTATTTTGTGCAATTGAATGTTAAAAGAGGAAAAGAAAACATATCATGGTATATGGGCAGTGAGTCTTTTTTATTAAGTTATATATACTTTCATTGTGACGGAAGAGGATTGTATGCATTTGTAACTCATAATCGGAGTAGTGATGACTTGTGAAATGAACAGCCTATTTCCAATTTCAAGTATTCTCGTCATCATATCCGTAAAGTCATTCCTTTCTCTCCCATCTATTCCTTCTTTTTGTCCCACACAAAGATCTCTAGTAGCTTCCAAAGATAGACGAAAATACAGTAAAGTAAAAAGTGGAAGAGAAAGAAAACGGAACATCAGAGGTGGTTTTGTGCAGCAGACCACAGCCATCTTGCTTTGTGTTAACAGCTGGACCACATATGTTGTTTCAGGAACCACAGATTCAAAACAAGCTTGTTTGTTTGCTGAGTGCTATGAGTCTTAGTATTAAAATTGAACAGGAAACTCTCCTAAGTAGTTTGCAGAGAAGATCATGTCCCTGAGGTGGTCATCATAACAATGTCTTTACAACAGAGCGAATGACCTATTTCTTACTCAGTCCCTCAATATACACTAGTGATATCATATTTTTTTTTTAAAAAAAGCAGGTCTATGTGCCATCAAGCTGAATTAATGGGGAGAGTGCTTGCCACCAAGCCTTACAACTTGACTTTGATCCCCAGAATCCAGATGATGCAATGAGGGAACTGACACCCACAAATTGTCCCTGACTTCTACATTTATACCATAGTTGGCACTCATGTGCAGATGCCACACACACAATGACTTTAATAGAAAATTTTAATTAAAAAAATATTTCCTCAAAATAGAAAAAGAAGTTCTCTATTGAAGGAAGGAAGGAAGGGAGGGAGGGAGGGAAGGAGGGAGGGAGGGAGGGAGGGAGGGAGGGAGGAAGGAAGGAAGGAAGGAAGGAAGGAAGGAAAAACAGGCCTGAGGAATGAGCCCTGCAGCTGGCAGTCTGTTGAACTTCATCTACAACTTAACCCAGTTGACCACACACAGAAGAAAGTCTCAAAACAGAGTTAGTCCCTAAGAAGTGCTCAATAAACAACCATGATTTGCTTTATTGGTGTACCACTCTCTTTTGTTTGATGTGTGTCTCTTCTTTGACAGGGAACAGAGAGGAGTTTCACATCATGCAGATGAATGGAAACTCACCCACTATACATGGCTATGACAGCTTCTGTAAGCAGACAGTCAGTGAAGCTTAAAGGCTTGGACATTGCCATGTCTGGTCTATCCAAGAAAAGTAGGCCTGCTTCAGGTAACACTTGAAAAACCCAAGACTCCATAAATAGATTTACTTGCTAATACGTGGAGCAAGCCAAATCTGAGCTAAGAAGGACACCTTCCAAGAAGGAACCTACAAGAGTGAGCACTTGATGCTTGAAGGACACACTCCTTTTAAGGAATTAAAAAGGCTATGCAGAACTCCTTTCTGATTTCCCTGCCTTCTACCATGGTGTAAGCCAATGAAAATGCATCCTTCGATAATTAAGTCCATGTGACTCCGGAATCTAGCAGAATTTCCATCAGTACCTACCTCCCCTTCCTCCTGGTCGTGTCTGCCTTTCTGAATCTTTTTAAATGGTCTTATTATGTCAGAAAGCAGGGATTCCTTCTGGAATCTTGGAATCTGCCAAGAACAGAATCGATTTGGGGGTCAAAATACCCTCCTAGATAGGTTAATCTCTTTGATGCTTGCGTAAAAAACAAGCAGTAAGCCGTAAAGATTAGCCATGCCTGAGCACCAGGATGTGTGGGCGACTACATCTCTCCCAGTCACATCACTTTCTTTTTTTAATGAAAATTGAAACTGAGCCCCTGCCAGAGGGCATGAGGATGAACAAATGTGTAAGGAGATAAAATAAAAATATTTAGGAAGGCTGGCCCCCTTACCCTGCTGTGGTCTGGAGAGAGAGCCTCTCCCAGGCTCCTCAAAGGCACATGGAATGCGGGAGGGACTGGAGGGGTAGAGCAGCTTGTGGGGAGGAATTAAGTGTGGCTTGGTCTGTTTCTGTCTTCTCTGTAAATACTACAACACCTCCAAATGGAGGAACAGCTGAGATAAGTGACTGCTAATCCCCCAGTGCAGGGGAGGAGGCCGGGCTGCTCCCTTTCAGATCCCAGCAGATGGTGGATGAAACAGGCTTCCCCCAGGCAAGGACACAGGGAACAGTCCCACCTTCTGTCCCTTTAGCTTGCTCTGCACGTCACCCTCATGGCCTATTGTGCTGGGAAGGACCTTGCTGGCCTTCCACGGCCCTGGGGACTCGCCTGGATTTGCCATTCCACTGGGATGCTCAAGGTCAGCCAAGCAGGACTCTGGCCAACAGTGACAGTTTGGGCTTCACCCAGCAAAACTCTGTGGGCTGGGGAGACACAGTCAGGCAATGTGGAGAGGAGAAACTCACCTGGGCAATAGGGTAAGGTCTCACTAAATGCAGATTCGTTCCTCTTCAAGGATGGGATCCCAAAACTTGGACTTCTATTAGGCAGCCCAGCCGTAGGCAGTTCTAACATCCCCCTTTGAAAAACAGCAATCTGGGAGACCTGAAGGCGTGAGAAAGTGGTTAGGACGCAGGCTCCCTCGGGTGCCTCCCTGAGGGTCTCCACCATTTGTTCGTCTTGGTGACTTCAGGTGAGAGTCCCAGACTCTGAGGACTAGGACTCTCTCAAACTTCAGGAAGTGGCCCTTCCTGGATTTGAAAATCATCTTACTTACAATAATCATGAACATAAAATTAGAAGACCGACAGCATAATAATGTGGATGTACTTAACACTATTGAACTATACACTCACTTATCTCAGTTTCCAAATTAAATAAATCACTGAAAATTTGTGTTAAATGAAAAACTAAAAAGTCTTACCAACTTAATTAACTTACATTTTAAAAGATGTAAAATAGAGTTTAGTGTTTCTAAAATGTAGAAACAAGCAGTGATACAGTAGTAAATATTTAATGCTATAAATCTTTAAGGACAAGACTGAAAAAAAAAACCCTGGGAAATGAAAGAAAAAAACAGGCAAGTAGGATTATAAACTAAAAGGTATCTGCACAGCAAATGAAGCAATTCTCAGAAAAAAAGACATATAGAATGGGAGGAAATATTTGCAAATTCTGTCTGCCAAAGGATTAACATCCATATGAGAAACAAAAACAACTCAATGGCCAATTTAAATAATGCAAATAAATAAATAGAACAAAAGTAATTTGAAATTGCAATAGATTCAAATAGATATTTCTCAGAAGAAAACATTCATAAATGACTAATGGCCAGCGGGCATAAGCAAATAGGGAAACAGTGTCACTAATTAGGGAAATGCAAATCAAAACCACAATGAGCTATCCATTCACCCCATTCGGAATGAGTTATCATCAAAAAGCCAAAAGATGTTGAGGAAAGGGGACTGACTCTGTCCCACTGTTGGACAGAATGTATGTTAGTGTAGCCATGAAGGGAAACAGTTTTGGGTGCCTCAAAAACTTTCAATTACAACTATTATATGATGTAGTGCCCCCTCCCCAGGGGATCTATTTCCGGTGACAACAATGTCTGTATATTAAAGAGATGTTTGCACAGCAGTGGCTTTATTACAATAATATTCACAAGAGCCAAGAAATGCAAACAATAAGTGTCCAGCAACTGATGAATATAGAAAATATCGTGTGTGTGTGTGTGTGTGTGTGTGTGTGTGTGTGTGTGTGTGTAAAAGGAAATTCACAATATGGATGGAACTAGATCTAGATCATTTCATATTACATGAAATACAAGTGAAAGACAAGCCCCCATGTTCTAACTCCTGTGGAATCTGCAGAAGATGATCTC
The DNA here is from genome assembly GCF_007827085.1 of Peromyscus californicus insignis. NCBI lineage: Eukaryota > Metazoa > Chordata > Mammalia > Rodentia > Cricetidae > Peromyscus > Peromyscus californicus. The sequence continues at coordinate 88,319,059 of NW_026294595.1, read as the reverse complement.
ATAGATGTTGATAGCAAACGGTAGTTACTAGAGGCTAGAGAGAGTAGATTCTAGGCAGGGATAGGAAAGGTTCATTAGTACTAAGTTACAGTTAGACAGCAAGAAGTCCTTGTGTGTAGACAATGTATAGCATATAGACAATGTACAGCATACTTCAAAAAGTTAGAAGGAAAGGTTTTGAATGTTTTCACTATAAACCTTTAAGAAAAAGTATTCCTTTTTTTATTGTAATGTATATGACATTTTATATAACATACATGAAAATACATTTTCCTTCAAGTGTTAAAGGACTAATGGAGGCCTGGTGAGAATTCTCAGCAGATAAAGTGTATACCGTACAAGACCTGAGATCAATCCCTGGAATCCATGCGAAGGTGGAAAGAGTGAACCAACCCCACAGAGTGGTCCTCTAGCCTGCTTCACATACTGTGGCACCAACTTGTCCCTGCCACCCAGAGACACTAATAATAATGAATAAGTAATTTTTAAAAATTAAAATGTGTTGAATGGACTGCAAAACATAGTTTTAAAGTGTCTTAAGGATGAGTATTGCCTCCCCAAACTGGTCCTCAACAAATTTACCCATACTTCATTAGGACTCACAGTCTTAGAATGAGTGGCCCTAACAGCATTGCAAAGTATCAGATGAAATATCACTGTTCCCAGTTCTGGAGAACTTCAGCACACATGCAGTGACCACAGGAATCTCTCATCAGCCACTGTCAAGCAGCAACTCTCTCATACAAGTTCATGAAGTTCAGATCCATTCTACTCTAGAAACAAGTAAGCCAGAGGTGATTGGTGGCCCATGCCTGGAATCACAGCACATAGGAGGTAGAAGTTGGAATGTCAGGAGTTCAAGGTCATCTGCTATCCAGTCGGTTGGGGGCCATCCTGGTCTACATGAAACTGTTCTCAAAACACCAAAAACCAAAATAAAACAAAAACTTAAATGGTATTTCAAAAAGGCTATCTATGAAACTCCTTTTAGAAGTCCCCTGCCCCCATTTCTAATGACAGAGTGAGACCACCTCTTCCTCCCAGCGTGTACTGAAAGTCTCTCTGACTTCCACAACTGCCACTGAGGATGAGTCTTGCTGTGTATTATTTATCACTGAATTTTGTCTCATATGGATAGAACATTGCAGAATCGAGAAATGAATGGCAGTGACCCAATTTTTCAAAACAGAAAGCTACTGCTGTCTCTAAAAGTATCATTATTGAATGGTAATGGCTCAAGTTTGGATATTGCTTGTCTCTTACTGGGACAATCCTCGATAACCCCCGTGAGAACTGAGTTATTGTGCCCCTTCGGGGGCGGGGGGGAAGGTGGGAATGGCGTCTCAATGAATTAGTTGGCTTGCCTAAGACCAAATGTGCAGTATGTAGTTAAGTGATAGAAACAGGATTTGAAGCCCATCACTCGTTCTGATTCTCCTGTTCTCTGCTCTTCGCATCCTGTCAATGGACATTCTCACTGTAAAGTGCCGATGGTATAGCAGGGCTTGATCTCAGCCCGGCAGGCCTCTCCCCTGTCTCCATGGTCCAGCTGCCCAGAAGGTTTCATCCCCAGACCATCCCAAACATGGTTGGGAAGCTCTGAGGGGAGGACCCAGCATTCCCCAGCCCCAGAAGTATCTAATCAGCAGTCCTCCTCAGCATATCAGTCCAAGCCCACTCTAGACAGAGAGGCTGGTGCCCAGTTTACTATTTTTAACTGGTGTGAACTGAAGGAAAAGCACACGCATTAAAAGTCCAGGCACTAGTCAAGAACCAAGAATACAGGGCACCCCAGGGCAAGCTAGTGACCTGTGTCCTTCTGTCTCCCACACCCCCCTCCTCATTTCAGGCTATTTCTTTTTCTTTCTGAAAAATGCACAGATCCTTCAAAGTCTGTTCTCCATGAAGGAGATGACACTCATTTGTAGCAATTCTTCTCACACTTTACTGTAAATGCTAATCATGGGCTGTACAGTGAATCCAGTTCTGGGGTGGGGACTGGGACGCTGCATTTTTAACTCATCCACATTATGAAGACGCTGTTTTTGTCCCCAGTCAGCGCTTTGAGTAGGAGGGTTGGTAACTCCTCATACCCCAAGTGGCTATGATCGTCCCCACAAAAGCATTTGTTTTTTAAGATGTGTCTTTACTTGGGATAAAGAACTTCCAACCCCACCCCCAACCCCACCCCACCCCGCCCCCAGCCCCCCGCCCCACCCCTTTTAAAGATGCCCATCTATCTGCTAGCAAGTGGCTGCGTTACGTTTTGGGATCGGTGCCTCCATTTACTCTGGAAACAGAGGACCCCTTTCTTGCCTAAATGCGAAGTTTGAGTTTGAGCAAAACCCCTACAGAGTGGACAAGGGTTACTTAACCTCAGGGCTGGACTTGGACAGACCCTCAGGTAATCCTTCTCAGCCTTTCCCTACCAGCTCAGGACCATGCCTGGGGTGGGTCCAAGACTGGTGAATTTTGGCTTTCCCATTTCGGTGAGCTTAGCCCCAGCTCAGGCTAAATGAGGCCAGAAGGTGCCCTACCCAGGTGCCCCCTTTGCATCCAGGTACTTAAAAGTTGCTCTTTGTGCCTACAAGACTGCCCAGACTCTGCTCCTCTGTCTCCTAGTACTGGAAGATGAGAAGCTGTTGTCTCTCCCTGCAGCCCCAGCCCAGCTGTCAGGACCCTTCTCCAAGGGCAGCCTGCCAAGCCTTCCTGCTGGCATGACTTAGGTCCCTTAGTCTGGCGGGGCTGAAGAGCAATAAACCCACACAGCAACCAGGGAGCTCCCCCACCCTAGCGCGGAGGAAGGGGCTCATTGGAGTCACTTTGTCTCCCCCTGCCCCCAACCCCTTGCCGGCCTGCCCCTCCCTAGCTCCCTATTTGGCCATTGCTCTGGCTGCCCCCTCCCCTTCCTTACATGGTCTGGGAGCCCCCCGGCTGATCCTCTCCCCTGCCCTTGGTTCCAAGAATGGCCTCAGCGGTCCTAGATGGTGCTAAGGCGACCAAATAAGGCAAGGTGGCAGATCAGGGGCCCCCCACCCCTGCCCCCGGCTGCTCCAACTGACCCCGTCCATCAGCGTGCTATAAAGCCGCGCTCCAGGCGACTGACACCCAGTGCCTGCCGCCAGCCCAGCGGAAACCAGCTGCCCCTCGCACGGTGAGTCCCAGCCTTGCTCCGCCCTTGCTCGCTTCAGGACCTAAGTCCGCACTGTGCCTTTGTGCTCTCCTGGATCCATACTTTTTTTTTTTTTTTAAAGCAAACTTTTTGGTGTCGTTTTTGACTTGTTTTGTCTTGGGCCTCATCAATCCCCTCTACAACACAAAAAGAGCTCACTCCATCTTACCACTGGAGCTTTTGTGGGTCACTGATCTCTAGAACTTTTTCCCCCTCCTGGGGTATGGATAGGGAGGGAGAATAGGCTTTCTGTTGATGAAAAGGTGGAGAGCTGAAAGGGCTGGAATCAGTCTATTGGCCACTAAGGAGTTGGAACTCCCGGGTGGTTAGGGCCATGGCTCCTTGCAACTGGAGTGGAGCTTGAGCTTCTTGTCCATGGGGTGTGGGTGGGTTCCTCTGCCTTCTCTCAGCCACACTGGCAGTCTTTCGGCTTCTTCCAATCCTTTTTTTTTTGTTTATGTCTTGAGTACAAGGGAGATTCCAGTTGTCTCCCCACTCTCTACATTCCAATAACCCCACTGTGCCCTGCCGCCTTCCTCTCTAAAGGAGAAGGCCGGCTCTGCAGGCACTGAGTGTGGGCCCCTTTCCTGTCCTTAGCCCACAGATTCCACAGAAGCTGTGCCACGATGTGTGACGACGAGGAGACCACTGCTTTGGTGTGCGACAATGGCTCAGGGCTGGTGAAGGCCGGCTTCGCGGGTGATGATGCCCCTAGAGCTGTCTTCCCTTCCATCGTGGGTCGCCCACGCCACCAGGTAACACTTTTTGCCCCTCACAGCCTGCTCCCCATCCAGCGTAGTCCCGGCCATACTCTGGACCCTTTTCTTCATTCTCCCAGTCCAGCAATAACTCCGAGCCACTTCAAGCAACCCCTGCCAACCTGCACACACCAAGAAGTCCAGTGCAACTCTCTCCTAGGAAAGGCCACCGGCTTCTCATTCTGGGCCTGTGGATTTTCAACTGCAGTGTCTTCTCTGAAACGTGGATTTTTTTCTTTGCCCTCTGCCCTTTGTCGGTTCAATTTAGTTCAGATAATGCGGCTAACCACTAGTAATGTAACTACTTGGAATTAACCAGCACCCCATCTACATTCTTATCTCTTGTTCACAGCCCAGTATACAGAACTCCCCAAAGCTGTAATGGACTTCCATCCTGGGTGTTGCATTTTTAGAAGTCAGCTGTGACCAAAGCAGCAAGTGCCACCTTGTTTATTAAAAGAAATGTCATGCTCTCTGGGTTTGTCGCATGCCTGGCCAGATAGGCTGCCAGGGAGCAGAGCTGCGAGTCCTCGGGCTTGGCCAGTGAAGGGCACTCCAGGATCCTCTGAGTGGTTTGACTTTTCATCTGAGTGATAGTGGTCTGTCAGCCCATGTACACTGGATCTGGATGAGTGTCAAAATCTTTTCTTAAGGGCACTAGAAGCTGTAATGACATCATTAATTCAGTTGTTCTAAAAGATAGTCATCTATTTCTTAGGTGACATCAGTGATAAGCTGAAGAATTTAATGAAGTCATTATGCTATTTCAAAAACAAGATAAGATTCTGTTTCTTCAGTGAAATCCCTTCATTCTCCCCTCCAGAGTTATAATCTAATTAATAGAGATACTCTTCCTCATGTGGAGATAAAGTACAACATTTATTCTAAATGATTCATTGAAATTAGGATTGTATCTTAACTCTTGGAGGTGAGGTCCCACGCTAGAGCCTAGGCTTGCCTGGTACTTGCTCTACAGCCCAGGCTGAACTTAAAGTTATGGCCCGTTTCAGCCTTTTGAGTACTGGGATTAGAGGTATGAACCACCATGTCTAACTTCCAACTTCTACTGTTATCATTTCTAGTATTTTACAGCCATTCGTTGCCTTGGGAGTTGGATATACGTTAATAAGGCCTGGACTATACTCCTGTCTCATTGGGAACATGATGTTCTCATTCTCTTCTTTTTTGCAGGGTGTCATGGTGGGTATGGGGCAGAAGGACTCCTATGTAGGTGATGAAGCTCAGAGCAAGCGAGGTATCCTGACTCTGAAGTACCCCATTGAACATGGCATTATCACCAACTGGGATGACATGGAGAAGATCTGGCACCATACATTCTACAATGAGCTCCGTGTGGCCCCTGAGGAGCACCCGACCCTGCTCACTGAAGCCCCACTGAACCCCAAGGCCAACCGTGAGAAGATGACCCAGATCATGTTTGAGACCTTCAATGTCCCTGCCATGTATGTGGCCATCCAAGCAGTGCTGTCTCTGTATGCTTCCGGAAGAACCACAGGTTTGTTTGGACTAGGGAATAGTCACCAGTTAATCATATTCCCAACTCACTGACTTCACTGCGAACCCAAATTCTCACCTGACAAAGGAAAGGGTCTCCTCCCTGACCCTCTCTAGCAAAGTATCTGTGCTGAGAGGAAGAGGTGACAATAATTCCCTGAGGTTAGTTTCAGAGACTATTTATTATAAGATCTGATAACATGGAGTTAGATCTTACCCTTATTTAAGATATGTGATATGCAGCATTCATAGCCCCTGGGCAGACATATTCAAGGACACACATTCCCCTACAGAGTCTGAATCAAAACAGAGAGACACATTTTAGGTTAGATTGGCCCCAAGAAAAAAACGTGCCTGGATGCTTACATAACATGCTAACGGCTGATAAGAGGGCTAGCCATTTGAAAGTGTCCTCAGGAAATGTTTCTACTACAGCATTTAGTCAGACAAGCTGCGCTGCCTTGGGAGTTAGTATCTATCCATTATGGATCATTTTTATCCTTTGCACTAGGGGATCTGATTTTATGTGGAGTAATGTCTCGACTTGTTTCTGGTACCTAACAGAAGCAGGTTTTACTATGGCTGAAACATCTTCAGTGCTTCATCCCATTCTCATCTATCTTTTCTAACAGGCATTGTTCTGGACTCTGGCGATGGTGTAACTCACAACGTCCCCATCTATGAGGGTTATGCCTTACCCCACGCCATCATGCGTCTGGATCTAGCTGGTCGGGATCTCACCGACTACCTCATGAAGATCCTCACTGAGCGCGGGTACTCCTTTGTCACCACTGGTGAGTCTGTGTGTGTGCCTTACCTGTCACAGCATCCGCCTGTTGGTTTTTGTATCCTTGATGGATCCACCTCCGCCCCCACAACTGATACTTTCTTCAGAGCTTGACTATGAAGTCCTTTATCTCTGCAGCTGAACGGGAAATTGTCCGTGACATTAAGGAAAAGCTGTGTTACGTTGCCCTGGACTTTGAGAATGAGATGGCTACAGCTGCCTCTTCCTCCTCTCTGGAGAAGAGCTATGAACTGCCTGATGGCCAGGTCATCACCATTGGCAACGAGCGTTTCCGCTGTCCAGAGACACTCTTCCAGCCCTCTTTCATTGGTAAGGGATGGGTTCTGATGTTGAAGTTCAGGTTCTCTAGAAATTCTTGAGTCTCCCAGAGTAACATCCATTTAAATTGGAAGGACAGCAGGGTTCTTGAATCAAAGTCTGGTGTCTCACCCTGCTCAGTCTTTCCTCCTGATATCTCAGTAAAAAAAAAGACTGGGCTAGCTGCTCTAGTGAAAATGACTGAGAATGTTACACCAAATTTACCTCACAGTAGGGGACGATACTGATCAGTCCCTGGATAGCGCATGCCTGATTACTCAAGAGAGCCAATGTATTCCAATAAGTTCCATTAGTGATAGACTAGACTTTAAGTTATGCACCATTAAACCCAACCACAACTCTATTCATTATGGTAACTGGACGCTTGGTGTCACCAAATATCTTTCCTACACACTTGTTTTCAGAAGAAGCTGGAATCTGATTTTAGTCCATAAATTAAAAGTATAAGCCAGGGGCGTGGTAGCTCACACCTGCTATCTCAGTGCTCAGAAACTGAGGCAGGAGTATTGCCTTCAGTTCAAGGTTAGCCTGGGCTACAGAGATTCATCTCAACACAAAATAAAATAGGTTAATTTTCACTTAAACATGTGTGATTCTTTCTGTAAAATATCTCCACACTCCCGATAGCTGCAGGATGTGTTCACTCCAAACAAGCACTGAACACAGTTGTCTATCTCTTGGCAGTCTATACTGAATTATCTATTAGCACATTTTAGAGACCTATGTCCCACCTGTTCCCAGCAGTGTGTTATGGGGGAGCATATGTTTTAGATATGAACGGTGGCAGCTCACCAACACAGCAGAATTCTGTCCCCTCCCCTCCATCCTTGCCTGAATGTGCTGTGAGTACTTTAAAAAGAACTTGTTCCTAGGGATGGAATCTGCTGGCATCCATGAAACTACTTACAATAGCATCATGAAGTGTGACATTGATATCCGCAAGGACCTGTATGCCAACAATGTCCTATCTGGAGGCACCACCATGTACCCCGGTATTGCTGATCGTATGCAAAAGGAAATCACCGCGCTGGCTCCCAGCACCATGAAGATTAAGGTGAGCGGGAGGGCAAAGGCAGCTCTTTGAATTCTAAGTCAAACTTCCTTACCAGTCTCCTTCTCCTGTATCTTAGCTTCCTATCTTTTATGTTTTAAGTTTTCTATTTAGTGCTAACACTATTCCTGATTTTTTTCTAGCATTTCCCACAAGATATGAACCTTTAGGACTACTTCTAAATAGTGAATATAAGTAAATATTTGAAACACGGGGAGTGGGGGGTGGGCAATAACTAAACTCACCTCCACATTTAAAAGGCCCCAGGTTTTGAATTACCCTTTATGCATTTAGACTTTTGCCATATTATTGTCTAGTGCAAAGAAGTAGAGAAATGATGAAATACAGGGAAGTTTGCAAAACCTGATTGGCTACATTGCCTTGTGGTATAACATCTCCCACATTATTTATTGTCAGTTATTCTGTGATGCATTTTCTGTGAGTATTCCAAACCTATTGCCTGCTCCATTGTTGGGAACTTCAGAACACACTAATGGTTTTGTTTCCTTTCTGCAGATTATTGCTCCCCCTGAGCGTAAATACTCTGTCTGGATTGGGGGCTCCATCCTGGCCTCTCTGTCCACCTTCCAACAAATGTGGATCAGCAAGCAAGAGTATGATGAAGCAGGCCCATCCATCGTTCATCGCAAATGCTTCTAAGTTGTCTCTCTCTTAGTCTCCCTTATATTCAGGATGATGGTATTGTGCTTCTTGGAATCCTCTGAGCCCCCCTCCTCCATCTCTCATCAGTCATTGTACAGTTTGTTTACACACGTGCAGTTTGTTTGTGCTTCAAATATTTATTGCTTTATAAATAAATCAGACCAGGACTTGCAACCTACAGAAGCCTGCCTTCTTTCTTGTGGGAGTAGTCCCAGGATGGGAAATGTGTCTGGTACCCTAGGCCTGGAATGGGGAAGGTGTTTGTTTGGGTACCCTGAACATTACCATATTAATGCAATGCCAAGTTTGCCTGATAAATTCATATGGCATTGAGACAGGAGTTACAGCACTACATTTTGATTTCATCCTTTGGGATAGAATCATGAATAGATTTTGAATCTTAGAAAGAAAGATTAGTTCCATGGCTTAGTTGTTAGGTTTAGGTCTATTGAAGTAAGAAGAGAAAATGGACAACACAACTATCTACAATTAGTTGCTATATTTGGTATTGCAAATTATTTTAGCACATCTTGCATATTTTATAACTTAATAGAAAACACACATATTGGTAATAAGAGGGTCAAAGTTTAAATTAGCTTTTCTTCTTCTTTTATTGCATTCCTCAATTGTCTGGGGTTTTTTGTTGGTTTCCTTGCTTGCTTGTTTTAGTTTTATTTATTTTATTTTGTGTGTCTGAGCATTTTGCCTGCCTGTATACCTGTGCACCATGTGCAAGCCTGGAGGCCACAGAGGTAAGAAGAGGGCATAAGATCTACTAGAACTGGAGTTACCAATGGCTGTGAGCCACCATGTGGGTGCTGGGAATCGAAGGGTCCTCTATAGAAGATAATAAGGATATTAACTGCTGAGACAGCACTCCAGCCTGCAGATGTGTTTTTGAAGGCTATGGAAGACATGGGGAGGTCTACTTGCCAGATGTTGCTTTGTCTTATTGCATATACCCACCATCTCTCAGTCTCTTGAACCCAGGTTATGTGAAAGTTGTAAAAAAAAAGAGGGGGGCAACAACAGTATAAGGCTTATGAATACACAATGACCAAATGAATTCCAAATAAAATATAAAATGAATCCAAGATGTTTGTGACAGCTATTGCCTATGTTTCATCACATGACTTCATTGCAACGTTGGTTCTGAGTACACAACGTGTGTATTTCATATTGTGCACAACATTGCACCATGGAACACCAACAAACACTGCCTGAAACAGCTCAAATTCAAGACTGTTGTACGCTATGAATGCAGTGTTTTCATTGTATGCACAAGGTTTCCTATTCTCATCCAAACATAACAGTTTAATTTCTGAAAATGGACTTTAATATTTCTCTACTGTCCTGAGCATGTAAGCATCAAGTTACTATATCATTGGACTGTATTATGTTAAAATGTTTGATTTTTTTAAAGTTGCAGTCTGCATTGCTGACGAGTTTTATTTTTAAAAATTATTAAAGGAAGGAATTTTGACCTGGGATTAGAACAGAATTTCCAGCAATTTCTGAGATGGCCCTCATTGTCCTTCTGCCATTTTGCATGATTTATTTATGAAAAATGGCATTGTCAGACAGAACTGATAGTTACAAAAAACAAAATATAGATCACTTCAGGAAAATATTGAAGATAATCTTTGTTCTACAGTATCGAATACTCAGGCAAGATTTAATTCTTCATGTAAAAATAAGTAAGTACAACCATCTTGTCAGTATGCAAAGTTACTTTCATCTTTAACAAATGGTAAATATATATATGCCAAAGAACTATTTTAAAATAAATTCCCTTATGATTTATCATTATGATTTGTATACCTACCTTACATAGCAATATGCCTAGGATCGCACACAAAAAAAAACTTAGGTGAAAAGGAATCACAAGCAGAAATTTTAAGACTTTCCCTGAACAAATTTAGGACATTGAATATCAGCATGTTCAAAATAAGGAGAAAGGGCAGATAGTTTTGTCCACTTGGTGACAGATTTACAGGACAGACTTGCAGCCACATCATTTCTCTGTCATCTTAGGGTGTTGGGGTGATGAAAATGAAGGTGTGAAGGTCAGAGGCAGCAAGAAGTTAAGGAACCATAAAGCATGCTGGGAAAAGTATCTACCGGGATCAGTTTTGTTCTGTCTTTGAAAGACTCATCTACATGCAAACTCCAAACATGTATGACCTGGGGACTTCAACTGATGGACACATGTCTCTTTAAGAATTAGAATTAGGTAGGGATTGAAAAGATGGCTCAGTGGTTAGGAGTACTGGCTGCTCTTCCAGAGGACCTGGTTTAAATCTCAGCACCTACATGGCACCTCACAACTGTCTGTAACTCCAGCTCCAGGGGATCTGGCACCTCCACACAGACATACATGCAGCAAAATACCAATGGACATAAAATAAAAAATGAATAAATCTTAAAAAAAAAAAAAGGAACTAGGATTAGGTAAGAAAAGCAGGGAGGAAGTCCTAGCAGGAGGATGTGGGAAGGAAGCTAAGGGACCAGACAAAGCAGCCTGACACGAGCTGGAGAATTTTAGGAAATCTAATTGTGAAAAGTAGGTTTCAACCTGATTGCAGAATCTTGAAATTTCTTCATTTTCAAATTATCTTGAGCATGAACTGTTGGAGCTCACAGAGTGTTTGATGGGCTTAATTAAACTTCATCTATTGAGAGAATCAAGATGCAGAAATGAAGCACCTGGTACAGTACTACCCAGCTTGTCTGTGAAATACTTCAGACAGAACTCAGATGTTCTGATATCTAATGTGACAGTGCTTCTAAAAGCATATTTTCTAACTTTAGTCATAGTTTATCATGGGTATCCCCATTCTATCATTCTCTGCCCTTTAGGACGTCTGGGTTCAAAATCTGGAGCACTTCAGGCTCATCAGATATCTTTAGTAGACTGCTGCTGTCATTACCATTCAAGGTCACCATTGTGTCTTTATGTCCATCAATTTAAAAGTATCTCTTGATCCTTGACTCTAGGCCAGGTTCAACGATAGGGTCAGAAGACAGAAAGTTGTATCTGATCATGTTTTCTGTGCTTAAGGAGCTCTCTCGGAGTTCTATATTTAGAATAAGAAGAAGGTCTCTTCTACAATAATGCAGAAATAGTAATCTGATTCAGTGGCCTTTTCTTTAGATAAAATATAAATGTTATTTTAGATTTTTCCCCTCAGCAGTATCTTGTAGCACAAATGGGTTGCTTTGAAAGTCAGGCATCACAAGAAGACATATTTGAGCCATGTATATGGAATATTATGTAGACACTCTCTTTGACTCCTTCATCTCTTAGGTTGGGTGCATACATATTATAAATTTCATATCTAAATATTGTATTAATAGTTTAATGTTACACAATTTACTGGGATATAATCTCTTTGTATTTCTATTTATGAGTAGATATAAGATGTATATTATTTCTATTTAAAAGTAAAAGCTTTAAGAATTATTGTCTGACATTTGTACCCAAAGTGGAAAGCACATAGATTCACATTGCATTTTGGTATTCTCATCTATGCTTGAAAATTTGATGTAAGATACTAGGACAGATGAATCTTTCAAAAACTGTGCTTTAAGAAAGGCACTAAACCAATCATGTTTTTCAAAAGCCACCTTCATGTGAGTAAAATAATTGATATGTTTACAGTAACGTATTTCATTAAAATGCTAAGTATGAAACCTTGTATTATTTATATTTTTCTCAGATTATAATGAAAAAACTATTGTTAGTACTTTTTCATACCTTCAAATACTTTTTTAAAATTTTATGAACTGAGAAACAGGTATTACTGTAGATATGTTTGTAAATATTCAAGACAATAGAATTAGGGAAAAGAAAAATTACTGAAGGAAATAGAATATGTAGAACACTGGGGCTGATTTACTATTTTAGGGCCTAAGTAAAAATTCCCAGGACTTTGTTCATTCATTCATTCATTAATTCATTCATTCATTCATTTCTCACATGAGACATGTTTTCTAGGTAGTCCAGGCTGGACTTGAACTTGTGACTCTCCTGCCTATGTGTTTTGAGTTCTGGTATGACCCACCATGCCTAGCATTCTCTTTACTTCTCTCATGGATACTAAATCTGAATTTTGAACCCACATTCTTGCAGTGAATCCTTACACTAGTGTGACTGTGTTTGGGAGAGGTCTTCTATGGAGGTAATTAAGCTTAAATGAGGTCATAACCTTAAGAATCTCACTGTATGGAATTGGTGGACTCATTAGAAGAGGAAGAGACACTAGAGGCACACAGAATGAGCACACAGCAGGCAAGCAACCATCTGCAAGTCAATAAACGCAAGAGAAAGCATCCATGCACACATCTTCATCTTGGGCTTCCAGCCTCCAGAACTGTGGGGAATATTTTTGTTGAAAGCACTCAAACCTGGGGCACTTGGTTGGGGTAGTCTTGATAGACTAATACAAGCTCCTTCCATATTTTGGGCATGGTATATTAAGATCCTTCTACAAACTCATCAGTTACTGGGATAGCAAAATAAAAACTTCTTTTGAAGGTGATATTAGCAAAAGGTCCAGGGAGGTCTCTAGCAAGGCTTGGGGACTGAGGCATACAGTGAAGCAGTGTCTAGTTTATTCCCATGCAACTGATGGAAACTGATACGTAAAGAGGCATCAGTTTGACTTAGGTCACACTACTAGTTAGTAGCTGAGACTGAACACATCCTGTTAGCAACCCAGTGGATCTCTTCACCAACAATGGCAGTTGGAAACCAAAGAACATGCTCTCTCCATGAACACATTCTATCTATAAGGAGTTTCTGAGTCACTGTCTTATTGTAAGTGTACAGACAAATGCTTTGAAGAGAAGGATAAAAATAGGTATAAACCTAGGCAGAAGACTCAGTTGCTTGCTTTAGTCAATATATACTTACTGAATTTATCCTAGTAGGTCCTAGAGATAAAATAGATATGGTCACTGCACTCATTTGAGTTACAGTTCGATGATATAGTGTATGTGTGTGTGTGTGTGTGTGTGTGTGTGTGTGTGTGTGTGTGTGTGTGTGTGTTGAGGATGGGTGGGTTGTGGGGGAGCAGCCAATAGCCAAGCATACAAACATACAGAGTTCTAGAGAAGGAATAATGTTCAGTGAGAGACTCTAACACACAGGAGGCATCTAGTTGGAGAAGGTGGTCAGAAAATGCCTCTTAGGAAAGACCAAAAGAATGGGAAAAGCTGACAGTAAAGAGAACATGCTCCAAGATCTACTGTGTACAGAGAAGCAGGAGATGACCACTCGCTGGGAAGTGGAAGTGAGAGGAAGACCTGGGTGGTGCTGGGAAGGTGTTAGAATACAAATCACACAGGGTCTTCGCATGATAATACGAAGTTTAAATTCTAAGTATGACAAAAGGTGTTAATGGGCCATACGCATAAGAATATACTTCAATATTTAATTCTCTTTTGATAACGATGTATTAATCTTATATATTAATACAATTCTGTATAATATTTCAGTGTATGCATACAGCATATACTAGTCAATCCAGCCTTCCTTCCCTTTCCAAAATTCAATTAATCACTAATCCACATTAAGAATTTTCTTTTAGCTTTTACATATCTGGTTTATTTTACTTAACATAATATCCATTAGTTCTATCCATTTCCCTGAAAATGGATATTCCATTGTGTTTACATGCCATGTTTTCTTTATCCATTCCTTTGTTGTTGAGTCTCAAGGATGATTCTATATTGCTACTATTGTGAATAATTCCATAATAAACATGGACATGTAGTGATCTCTCACAGACTGGCTTCATATTGGGATAGCTGGATTGCATAGTAGATCTTTTAGTTTTTAAGACGCTTCCACACTGCTCTCCACCATGGTTATAAACCATGACAACAGCAACTCCTATAAAAAAAAAACATTTAATTGGGGTGACTCGCTTACAGTTTCAGAGGTTTATTCCATTATCACCATGACAGGGAGCATGGTGGCATGCAGGCAGACATGGTGCTGGAGTAGTAGCTGAGAGTCCTACATCTGGCACGTAACAGGAAGTCAACTGAGACACTGAGCAGTATCCTGAGCATAGGAACCCTCAAAGTCCCCCCCCCACACACACACACAGTGACATACTTCCTCTAACAAGGCTGTACCCACTCCAACAAAGCCACACCTCCTAATAGTGCGACTCCCTATGAGATTATGAGGGCCAGTAACATTCAAACTACTATCCCCACAAATGGCATACCTTACCATTATTATTATTTTTTATAACAACCATTCTAACTGTGGCAGCATGATGTCATATTGTGGTCTTAATTCTCATTTCTCTGATGGCTGTATGAAATATCTGTATTCATATTTCTTTTGGTTGTTCAAATCATTTAGCCATCTTGAAATTGTATTTGTTGTTGCTGCTAATATCATCATGTGATTTTTGGAGCTCATTGTAGACCTTGGGGTGTAGCTCAATGGTAGAGCACTTGTCTACCATATGTAGGGTTGTACATTCAATCCCCCAGACCATCTTATATGCTGCCTCCATTGACATTTAAGCATCGCTTTTAACATGGACTCAATGTTGGTGACTTGCCAGGATGTACCCAACTTTCTTACACCAGATTGGAACTTTGGAGGCATCTAGCTTCATGGGCTGAGCAGCCACCAAGTATTCTGTGTCTTTGGTGTACAGATGGCCCAGCCCTTATAATGGAAACCAATCCTAAATCTACTGTGTGTGTGAGTATAGGTGTGTGCATGCATGTGTGTGTATGTTATGTTCCTGTAGAGAACCTTATATAATACACCTCAACAAGGAACAGCTAGAGAGTTCAGTGTCCAGATACTAAAGACCAAGACGGTAGAGTTAGGTTTTCCTTCATTTCTCAGAGGGAAAACTGACCTAAGCAATTTCATCAAATAAGGAGAAATACAAGTTCACAATATGGGACTTAACAAGGAGTTCAGCTGATAATTACTATGATCTTATACTATACAGCATTTGTTTTTAATCTAAACTGGGTTTTTTGAAATCTCAGTGTAGAAAGCACTTTTCACACCACTGTGATCTCCCCTCAAGTTGAAGAGAACTTATTTTAAAACTCTTTACATTTTACAGTAAGGGGTAGCCACATTTCCTTTTGTATCCTTTACCCTGGAGTGTTAATCCCATTGTGCTATAATAACTGGTTTGATTTTAATGCCTTCAACTCCTTCACTGAAATACAGTATAAGCCTTCTAGCTTTAAAAAGAAAACTGTAGGTTGGTAGAGATGAAGGAGTCAATAGGAAGAACCTGATTGGTGTTCACTCCAAATATAAATTGAAATAAGGATGGTGTAAAAAGATAAAATTATCTCCAAACTTGAAGAGAATGGAGTGTGGCCTACACAAACATTGGCTGCAGTCCTCCCATGCTTCATGGAAGCCTCCATCAGTGGGTCCCCACAGATGAGAATGAGTGGACACCCCTGCGGACACACACCCTGAGTGAGAAACACACTGCTCTCATTTACCCACCAAGATTGTGGCTGTAACTGCATCATTTTGCCTGGTCTCAGCTCATCTTCACATTGGGTTACTCAGTCTACTAACTCAAAACTCTGCTTCGGGGTTGTGAAGTGATTTCATACAGGATGAGAAATACACCAAGAATAATTAACATTGGGCACAATTTTTATTTTAATAAAGGAAGTTTTCCAGGTTATCCAAGGCTATAAATTAATAGAAATTGAAGTCTTTGAGATTGGGGACAATTATGTCTTCCTTTCCCATAGGAGTGAAATAGCAAGTCACTCTGAAGTTACTCTAGCTGTATCTTGTTGGTTTAATATGTGAGTGTGATAAAAAGAAAATAAAAATGAGTTTCACCCAGTTAACTTTGCTTTGGCATGTGGCCAAAGTTTCCTTACTTTTCTGGCTCATACAGGATTATATTGCCATCTAAAAAGGAACACATCATTTAGACATAATTCACATGCTACACAATTCACCCATTTGGAGTGTATAGTTCAAACTTGATGTTGTATATCCAGATAAGTGTAACCATTATCATAATCAATTTTTGAACACATTTTTCACTTCAGAAAGAAACTCTCCATCCTAACTGCTGCTTTTCTGTACCCACATCCAGAAGGACTTTGGTAGCATGATTTGGCTGTATATGTTCTGTGATGTTTAATCTTGGTTGCCAACTTGATGGGATTTATAATCAAATAGGAGACACATCTCTGGACATGTGGAAGATTTTCCCAGAGATGTTTAACTGATAGGGGAAGACCCACTGTAAATGTGGGTGACATTGTCCCAAGGACTGGGGTCCAGAAGGAGCCTGTTGTAAGAAAAAAGGGGCCAGCCAAAGAAACCCACCCTAACCCTGAAACCAGAGCTAGTAAAGTGAAGGAAATCCACCCGGGGTCCTGAAACCAGAGCTAGTGAAAGAAACACACCCTGGCCCTGAGACCCAAGCCAGTAAAAGAAACACTTTAGGCCTGAACCCAGGACCTAAGAAATATGCCCTGACCCTGAAACCAGTGCCAAAGAAACACACTTTGGCCCTAGAATCAGAGACAGTCAAAGAAATATGCCCTGGCTCTGAAATTAGAACCAAAAGGCTAAAAAGGGTCAGTGAAAGAAACACAGTCTGGCCCAGAAATCAGAGTCAACTCTGTCCCTGACTAACAAAACTAAGCCCTGAGCAGGAAATCTTCTCTCTGGAGAAACTCCGCCCCTAAGAAGCCCTATATGAGCCCCTCTACCTGTTCAGGGGTTGGCTGTGCTTTCCCACCCTGACAGAGGCAGCCTCTCTCCTGGACTCCTCCTTGCCAAATAAATCTCTTTTTCAAAAGTCTTGGGTGAAAATCTTCATTCGCGGGCAGAACAGAAGAATCTTGCTGAGACGTCCCTTAGAGGGACTAAACGGAAAAAAAAAACAAAAAACAAACAAACAAACAAACAAAAACTTGCTGAGACATTCCCTTAGAGGGGCCGAGCAAGGCAGAGCAGAAAAAAATAACATTTTGTCTGAGCTGGAGGAGATTGCTACATTTCTGCAGGGGTTTCCGCTTTAGCACAGTGAAGAAACAGCAGCAGCAACATCGTGGGCCCGAGAGAAGAAGCGGAGCTCTGCTGGGAAGCCTCCTTTAAGGGGGGGTGGGAGTGGGGGTGGAGCAAAGCTCAGCTGTGATAACTCTCTCTGGAAGAGCAGGATTGCTACATCCTGTGGGGAGACCATCCCCCACTGCACCCCAGCTTCAGGTATCACCTGACTTCCTGACAAGACAGGATACTTTTCCCTCCAGAGCTGAGCTTCAGGTATCACCTGACTTCCTGACAAGACAGGACACTTTTCCCTCCAGAGCTGAGCTGTCCTATTGCGGCTCTACGGATCACCTGACTTCCCAACAAGTCAGGAGACCTTTCCCTCCAGAGCTGTGACACTGGAACCTATGTACCCCTCCCTATCCACGTTGACGTGGTGACTGACTTGCAGGTCTTATGCAGACAACCCTAGCTGCTGGGAGTTTGTAAATACAACAGTTTTGTCATATCCAGAAGACGGTTTCTTTTCAGTCCTCCCCACCCTCTGGCTCTTACAATCTTCCAACCCCTTCTTTTAAAATGGTCCTTCAACCTTAGGGGGAGGGATTATAAAAAAAAATGTCACCTTTATGGCCTTGCATTCCACAGATACTTGTTCTTTGCCCTTAAACCAGTAGTGAGTTTCTGTATTAACTACCATCCACTGCACAATGATACTCCTGTGATGATGGCTAATGCACACATCTATGGATACAAAGATACATATTTAGACGGTAGTTTGATGCTATGTCCATATAGTGAGTTTTATATTACTAAAATTGATAGCTTTTGCCATCTGTTGAAAGTAAAGCAAGAAAGACACCAGTGACCTTTCCCATTGTGAACCCTGGGAACCTTGGCAGTTAAATTTAATGGTTGACTTGGCTTGGATTAGTAAGTCACGAATCAGGCAGCATCACCTCTGAAAGTCGGTGGGCTCCACAGGTATACAGAAGTGAAGAAAGCAGAAATGATGAACAGCAAGCCTGGCCACTTCACAGGAACTTTCCTTGCAGATAAGGGGAGGGGACTTTGCAATCATCCATTCTCAGACCCACTAGGGCCCTCTGACTAGTTACTTGGAATCCTCAGGTTTTGGAAGTGTCCTGTTTCTGAGTCAGTTTGATCACATGGCCACAAGCAGGAGTGACTCGATCCTCACTCTACCTGGCCCAAGGAGGCCAGTGCAGGACTTCAGACCAGAACATTAGCAGTTCTCACAGCTAAAGGTCTTCTTGAGAACACTCATCTCAACTGTATCTACATCTCCTCTTTACTTCCCATACTATCTCAGTTCAGAGCTCTTATGATTTGTAATTTTATTGAGATATAATTTGTATACCACAAAATGTGCCCTTTTAGCACATTCCATGGACTGGCTGTTGCTCGAATCTTAAATAGGTCTTATAATAAAAAAGCTGGTACCAGATATTGGCGTAAATGCTGAAAGATCAGAGAGACAAAGGAACAACCCACTGCCACGCCTCACCTCGCCAACTCCACGAATCCTCTGAGTCCTCAACCAAAAGGCTCCAGCTGAAAAAGGCTCCAGCTGAAAAGGACACTTCTGCCGAAAAGCCTTTAGTTCCTGTCTCCTCACGCCTTATATACCTTTCTCCGCCCAGCCATCACTTCCTGGGATTAAAGGTATGTGTGCTTCCCAGTACTGGGATTAAAGGCGTGTGCCACCACGGCCTGGCTCTGTTTTATCTCCTAGACTCAGTCAATCTCTTGCAGTCCAGGGTGGCTTTGAACACACAGAGATCCATACAGATCTCTGCCTCCTGAGTACTAGGATTAAAGGTGTGTGCCATCACTGCCTGGCCTCTATGTTTAATCTAGTGGCTTGTTCTGTTTTCTGATCTTTAGGCAAATTTTTATCAGGGTACACAATCTATCACCACACTGGGCTTCTTATTTGTTAGTCTCTGGTGTCTAGTAAGGGGATTGCCCTGTTGTATGGTAACTCCATTTAACTCTCTGCGCATGTATGTGTGTGAGAGAGATTTCTGATTGGGTTTAAGTCTCACTCCACAAGATCAAACCCATAACTGGGAATAGACATGAATGGGATAGACATGTCATAGGCCCTACGGAGAAACTATGACTACTATATTGTTAAATTAACATAGTACCCAAACAACTCCTAAATGACTTATTATACCCATGTATCGATGCATCAATCAAACCTCATCTGAGGAGCTTCTGTTTGTAGTAAATAGTGATTAACACAGAGACCCACAGATAGCCAAGGTACAGAAAACAGGAGACTGCAAAATGCTCATCATTAAATGGAGCATTTATATCACATCTCTTCCTCCCAAGGCCACTGTTGGCTCCCGGGAGAAAGAGACAATTTCCTCTGTGAGTATAGCCCCTGGTAAATTGATCATGCTTCAGTGAAAGACCACACATCTGAGAACATTTGGGCGGCACAAATTGGTCTTGATGGATTTAAAAAATAAAAACGGCACAAAATTGGGTGTGTAGGAAAGGGGGGTAGAACTGGGAAGAGTTGGAGGAGGGAGTGAATATGATCAAAACATACTGTACAAAACTCTCAGTGAAGTAATACAAAATAAAATCAAAATCTTTAAAGATGTGCCTATTTATGGCACATGATTTAACGGTTTCAAATAACTGTATATACCCAACAGTCACCACCAAAATAAAAATAGGACACCTCTCAAATTGCTTCCTACTTCCAAAGCCAACCTCAGCCTTGGGTACTGCTTTATGTCACTCTAGTTAGTTCTGTTCACATTGAACATCATTAAAACACCATGTTCACTAATCTACGTCTTTTCTGTCTACTACTAGATTCTGCTCTGAAAATTAGTTTCCCAGTCCAGTATCTAGAACTAAGCCTGCCAGGAGGATGGATCCCCAAATATTGATTACCAGCCTTCAATAAAAAAAAAAAAAACTGGAGACTCTAAACATTTGCAGATAATAATAATAATGCCTTTACCATGACAGGTAACCAATAGGAGTCTCTTGTCTCATTTGTGCTATTTTTCTAGCACCCATCTTTCCTGTCAGCAATATTAAAGACAGCCTGAGTAAGGAAACAAGTCATGAGAAAGGTTATCTTCCTTTGCCTTTGGGCAAAACGTGGTTTAAGCGAACAAATTGAGATAGTCTCATCTAGTTGTGATGTTTTGAAACTGAACTTTCACCTTTGTTCACAAGGGCATTTTTAAAAGCAATTTGCACATGCATATCCTGGATACAGGCAGGAGATCGTTGGTGCCGTATCCTCACTTCTACAGTACACTGAACACGTGAATGTCCTGTCAGCAATGTCATGGCAGTCTGGCTAATTTTTAATAAGCCACTCTCCAACTATTGTATACTCAAAGCTTGAATCATGTAACAGCTTTTCTCCAGGGTTGTTTAAAGCTTGTGAACTGGCTTTTCTCCTTCATGCATGGGGGGAGGGCAGCTCTTGTGCAACTTCTGGGCTCTGCTGAAGGGAAGCGGAGGCACCGGGGTGCATGGCACATAGCTTCTCTCATTCCATTTGCATGCTTGTATGTCCAGTTTGGCAATGTGTGTATCTCCCCTCAGCTGAAGTTCCAAATCTCTCTCTCAACTATCTAGGACACATGAGAATTAACCTACTCATGTAGATTACAGGGCCCCAGCCTTCATTAACCTTAATATTGAAGGAAATACAGCTTTTGCAGTTGGAGGAATGGCAATGCCCTCCTTGGCAAAATAATAATATTTATGAGTGGAAGGAGTAGTTCATCCAATATATGTATGTTTTCAGTTACTAAAAATTCCCCACACATATATGATATATAAAGTATATAAAATACATTACATGGAATGTCTCTGGGTTTGTGGACCCCTTTATAAAATATTTTAAAACTTGAAGCTTATTTTATAGTATATCAAGGTGCTGTTCTGCATTTCCTTGATGTCTGTTGAATCCCTGAAATCTTCAAATGCTCACCTTTTTCCCAACAGGAAGTTGATTGCCATTTGCTGAAGGACAGAAGATTCGATACTTCATTCTTAGATACCAAAGTTAAATTTATTCAGTGCTTTCTTCTAGATGACAGACTTTGCACTCTGCTGGCTTCATCAGACCTTTGCTACAATGGGATTTAAGTGCTGAGCAAATCTCAGCATGCTTTGTCCTTCCCTTTGGTGGATGAAACTTTTGTCCATGACACTGGTTGGTGGGGGTATCACCATAAGGGGAATGAGGAAGAGGGAGAGGGAGAGCAGGATATAAATTCAAAACCAGGGCAAGTCGGAGACAGGAGATGAGCTCCATGTTAGCAAAGGCATGATGGCCAGAGAAGAGGGGTGGTTGCTTGAAAGCTGAGTTCTGTCTAGGAACAAATGCATGGAAATATTGACAGTGGCTCCTCAGTCACAGAACGGGCAGCTTACGAAGCACTCACTTTTAGTCAATCCCTGATGACATCTGCTCCCAAGATCAGGCCTGACTTTTCCAAAAAGGGAGGCAACAATTTCTTGACTGCTCTTTCTCCTCTATCCCTCCCCCTAAAGCCACTTTTCCCTTGACACAGGCTAATAGACAAATGTTTAATTGTAGACCAGAAGATTTGACTAATGATTTGATTATTTTCATATTTCAAATTGTGGGACACAATCAATGAACACATTTTGGAATCAGTCATGTAGGTTCCAACACTATCTTCAATATTAACCAAGCATGGCAGAGAGTAGGAAAGTATATAGTGAAGGCAAATATTTTATAGAGCCCTGTTGTCGCACACACACATATGTATAAGGTAACAACATAAACTGCCTTTTTGGTAAAGAGTTTGAAAATAACTGGTATATAGTAATAAATTTTGAGATCTTCTTTGAAAACAATTTTATCAGAAAAAAGATTAGACGTATATAAAGGAGCAATAGTAGTAAAATGGACTCTGCTTGTACCTTCACCCAGTTTCCAAATGGTTTTGTAGATAATAAATTTTTTTTATCTCTCCCAGTAGTTTATAATTATGACTTCTTTGTTCCATCCTACCAAAAGCAGATCAGATTTCTATCTTAATGGAAGAAATCCTTCTTGGTGGGTCTGAGCTTGACTCTTTAAGGTCAGGTGAAAGGTTTTCTGAAAGGTCTCAGAAAGTCACTGGAAAAAGAAAGGTTAAGGAGAGGTGAGAATCTAGACTGAGTCTTCTGGTAGGTGAAGAAACTAACCTCTAGGGTTGGCAATGGGTTAACCAAGAAAGTCTTCCATTTATGAAAGCTAGAAGTCTTCTCCTGGTTCTGGGAATGTACTCAATACAAGAAAGCCAAGAATCTCACTCAGAGCCCCTGACAATCTCATTAGAGAATCAGGAATGAGCAAGTCTCCTTCTTACTCAGCAGTTCACTTCTTAGAGTCAGACAGGCAAGCAGGCAGAGGAGTCACCCATTTCCCTGCCATCCTGTTTCTCTGAACTATTTCAACCAGCAATGGCCTCACTGCTTTACCAATATTGTTCCTTCCATGTCCTCACAGGCTGTTCTAGAAAACACTGCTCGGCATACTTGAACAATGACTGACTCTAGGTGGTTTCAGAAGTTATAAACAGAACTTGGTCATCATTTCATGAAGGTCTGTTACATATGCAGTATGGAAGATTTAAAGCAGGGAGTAGACATTTGCAGAATAAAAACCAAAGTGAATTAAGCACAGACTTCGCAACACTGAAAAAAATCATTAGTGCTTGTATAAGGGGACCAAACATGTGAAACTAAAGATGAGTTGGGCCCAGACCAGGTAAATATGCAAAAACTGATGCTGTCTCGAAATTCCTCTCTCAACCTTTGGAACAATGACTTTCACTGCTCCCCTTCCTCTTCCTTGTTCTTTAAGACTTCCCTTTTCCAACTTCACAAAAGAAATCAGGAGCCATAGAAAGAAACTTTGTCGGTGGCATAGTTACCTTCAGTTGTCAACTTGACACATCTGGGAAGAGAAAACCCCAACTGAGAAGTTTCTTTTCTTGGCTTGGTCAGTGGGTTTGTCTGTAGGGTGTTCATAGTTAATTGTAGACAGTTAATTGGCGGGGAAGGGCCCAGCACACCATGGGCAGTATCATCTCTAGACAGTTAGGTCTGGGGTGCACACTAGTAAGCAGCACTCATCTACCATTACTGTTTCAAGCTCCTACATTGAGCTTTTGCCTTGGTTTCCCTCAATGGTAAACTATAACCTGTAATCCAAATGAACCCTTTCCTCTCCACGTTGTTTTTGGTCAGTGTTTTATCACAAGAACAAAAGCAAACTAGGTCAGTTGGAGTCTCACACCAATACGCAGGTTCATCTTTCCATGAGAAAGTGCTCTGCCTAAACCTGACATTCGATTTTAGCTGTTGGATTTCTAGAGGGTTTTTCTCACATTTATTATTTTCTTTGAGTCATCCAATCCCTGCATTTTGTCTTTAAGCCTCAACGTTCTCTCTTCCACTTGATCCATTCTGTTGATGAGGACTTGCATTAGACTTTTGATTTTATTTACTGAATTTTTTCAAGTTCTATTTCATGTTAGGTTTTGTCAGAATGTCAGAAATTCTATCTCTTTTTAAATTCTACTTTTATATCTTGAATTGTTTATATTTTGTTCAGCTGTTTGTGTTTTCATGGTCTTTGTTCCAGCATTTATTCATATCCTTTCTGGGTACCTCATATATATTTATAATTGCTATTTTGGAATAATTGTCTTGTGTGTCATCTAAGTTGTTTTTTTGTGGGGGAGCATTGCTGTGAGAATACTGATTCCTGGAGGAGACATGTTGACTTGGTTATTTGTGTTCTTTGTGTTTTTGCAGTGGGACCTAGACATCTGTAGTTAGGTGGTTGATAGTGATTTTGGTATGGATATTTATCCCACCTTTGTTGAGTAGATATTTGGATATCTGCTTGCTATTGCCACAATTCGTCAGGCTTTGGACCAGCTGAATGGTGTTTGGAGTTCAGTCTTCAGGTCACTCTGTGTTGATGTGTAAACAGGGTAACAAAAGTGGTCCTAGATCAACCAGGGGGAGATGCAGCCTCTGATCACAAACCTTCCACACAGCAGGCTACAAACCCTCAGAAGTCTGTGGAAGGTTCACAGTATTCTACCAGAGGCTGTGGTCAGGAATAGGGTCTTGTGGGAATGTTGCTACTTGGGGGAGGTGCATGGGGTTCAGCGTCATCCTTAGACAATAGAGCTGAGGTCATGGAGGAAGTGGGTAGTGAGTGCCACCTAGGCGAGGTTCATGGGACTCACATGGTCAGAGGGCTTTTTTCAGTCATCACAGCTTACTGTTGCCTTCAGTAAGAACACTCTCTTGACTGGATTCACTCTTCATTTTCCTCCAAACTCCAGATTTTGTGTGTCCTTGAATGGTCAGCATTTTCCTATCAGTCACGAGAGAACTTGTCAGCACCAAGAATATACCATACTGTATTCCTTCCCTAAAATTCATTGACCAATTTTCCTGGTTTTAATTCCAGGAATTAAACTTGGTGTTTCAAACTTTCATATTCATCAGCCTTCTTGGAGCTCTCTTAAATATCTCAAGGGCATTTTGACTTCAACTTGCCCAAAATCAAATTCATAATTTTCTTTCTAAACTTAGTCACATTCCGGCTTCCTCGGCTCTCTAAATGGTAATTGTTCGTTCCGTTATGCACAGGACTCATCCTTGCTGTCTTTTTCTCGCAGATAGTTCTTTCAGTTGTTCCTATAGCGATCTCTTAATCCTGTTAGTGAGCTTCATCTCCTCCTGTTTTCATCCTTCACGTCCCCAGGCCCAGACTGATGTAGAAAGCTTCCATAACTCCCATATGTTCTGAGGCAGAATAGAAAGGATAGGGAAAATTATGCAAAGATAGGAAGAGAACATGAGAATGGTCTGGCTTGCTTGTCTTGAAAATGGACTCAAAAATCTTAATTTGCCTAAGAAGACAATATATGTTCCTAAAAGCTGGTAAATACACTGTGCTTACTTAGCACTGAGGTGGGTGAGGTTCAGGCTCTTCCCTGTATTCCTAAATCTATCCCTCATAAGTCCACCCATCGGTTTTGTTCACAAAAGAAAATTCTTTAACTTTTAACCTCAATGTAAACTACACTCTTGGAGCAATGCTGAGGAGAGAAGTGTTCCTCAGCAACCTTTAGGTGTAACTTAAATGTCACCAAAATCTTATATATACCCATGATAAATAAACCTACTTGTGACTTTCTGGAGAACTTCACATCATCTGGTCGCAATCTCTGTCTCTGTCTCTGTCTCTGTTTCTCTCTGTGTGTCTCTCTCTGTCTCTGTCTCTGTCTCTCTCTATATCTCTCTTTCTCTCTCCCTGTCTAATAACTTTGTTCATAACATCTATATTAAAAATGTATTTTAATAAATCTTCAAGTCTTCAAATAAGTTCAATTTAGAAATCTTTTCTGTGGTGAAGCAGGAATCCTGGTTATGCCTGAAGGCAGGCACCCAAGGGAAGAAGGGACACTTTAGGATACTGTAGAGGATGGAGTGGAGCTGGAAAGAAAATCAATTCCATCCTACTGACAGACACCCTCAGCTTATTATTGTGAATCTTTTGGATTACTGCATTTGTTTTTTTTTTTTTTGGTTTTTTTTTGTTAACAGGGTCTGACTATGAAGTAAATGGTGGCATTGAACTTATTACATAGCCCAGGCTGACCTTGATCTCAAGATCCTCTTGTTTCAGATTAATAGAGGAATGCATGCATGTTACAGAATACTTAGCTTCAGCATACTTTCGGTTAGATTTTTCCCCTTTGCTGACTTTTATGGACATAATATGCTTGTCATTCTCAGCCACCCAAATTTAAATTCTGGATGGATTAGATATGAGTTATTGCCCCCAAACTCATGTGTTGAAGGTCTTCAGTGTTCAGATGTGAGGATGTAAGGAAGTGATTGGATCATGAGACCTTTGACCTAATCAATGTTTTGATTTGTTGATGAATTCATAATTGATGGTGTCTGAATTTGTGGAAAACAGAAGATAAGAAGAAGAAGGTCACTAGGAACATGTCCTGAAAGGTTATGTGTTATCCCTGGTCTCTTTCAGTTCTTCTCTGCTTCTTGGATGCTGAGCTACAGATTTCATCAGCCATGCCCTTCTCCCTGAGGTAAGGTTACCACAGGCCTAAAAGCAACGGGGTCAGTTGGCCTAGACAGGAACCCCTGGGTGTATGAGGCAAAACAAACCTTTCCTTCCTTAGGTTGTGTATTTCAAGTATTTTGTAGTGAGAACAAAAACAACAATCTTAACACTTAATAAGCACGGATGCTGAACCAAAGCTCCCTGCATGGTGGCATTTGGAGCTGGGACCTATTCTGTGCATTTGTAACCCTATGAAATCATTGTAATTCTGTAAAATCATGAAGGTGGGTCATCATTATGGGATTCATGCTGTTTTAATTTAAAGACAGCTTCTGGCTGTCCCCTCTCACCCCTGCCGCTCCTTCTCATTTGATGGGTCCCACTCTCTCCCTTCCCACCATAAGAGGATACAACAAGAAGACAGCTGACTATAAGCAAAGAAAAGAGTGTTTACTAGGAACTGAACTGACACCCAGGACACCTGCAACTACAGGAGATGATGCTGACTTTATTATTATTGTTGTTGTAGTTTTTTGAGACAGGGTTTCTCTGTGTAACAGCTCTGGCTGTCTTGAAACTTGCTTTGTAGACCAGGCTGACCTTGAACTCACAGAAACCCACCTGCCTCTGCCTTCTGAGTGATGGGATTAAAGGCGTGTGCCGCCGCCGCCGCTGCCGCCGCCGCCGCCGCCGCCACCGCCGCCGCCGCCGCCACCGCTGCCGCCGCCACCGCCACCACCCAATGATGCTGACTTTAACTGAGCCAATGTTCTCTTTTTTCTCCTTTCTTTGCTGTTTTCTGTACAATCTCAAGGTTTGCACTGTGTTTCTATTCTTTTTGTTCGTGTCCTAAAGCATTCAATGTATATTGGCCAGCAATCTAAAGGTCTACGCACCTTGGGCCATGTTTGTTCCGCTTTTCCTTCATCACCATTCTATCTACATTAACAAAGGCAGGAGATAATTTTGAAAATCGGGGATACATTCTTCCCCTCATAATCTGTCCAGGGTATGCTTCCTTTCTTTCTATCTCTGTGTACCTCTTTTAGTGAAAAATCTCTAATAGAAAATCTTTTTGTTATTTTCAAAACACAAACAACCCTGTATTTCTGCCTTCCTTCATGAATATGGGGGTCTGTAGAGACACAGAAAACTGTAAGACAGAGCTCATATCTGTAGGAAAAGACTGACTATAGTTTTCTTTATGTACTTTCATATCCCAATTCTTTTATGCTGAATATTGTCTATTTTTAAAGTTAAGAGCATTAGAATATGATAGAAAATGAAATACTTTGACCATTGGTTTGCTAAATCAATACCAGATCGTTGTGTATTCTGATCATGCTTCTGTGAGATCTTCTTCTAGGGAACCATTTTATGTGATAATGTTACCATGGCACCATACAAGTATTCTCTTTCTTTAGCTCTTAAAATGGAGAAGTCCTACCATTCTGAGCTCAAGTTTCAGTTGTTCTGGGCTGATTTAATAGCAACTTCCATGGAAATGTGCTTTAAATGTTGTCTTCTACTCGACATTAGAAATTCTCCTTCTCATAATGGAATGTATCGTCTGCCTTCATGTAAGACTTCAGTGAGACTGTAAAGAAGTCATAGGCAGCACTCACTGACTTGGGGAGGATGGCTGAGTGCTCTTTCTGCTCTCATAACAGATCTGAGTGTGGCTGCAGTGGCATTGCACGCATCTGTGCATGGATGGAAATCCTTCCTAGAGGCGAGGTTTCCTCCAGAGCTACCAGCTTTCAGAGGCCCACGGTGAAAATCAGATTTCTATGGAAATTGCAGTCAATGACACTGAGCTGAAGTCATTGTTTCAGAGTTTCTGGTAGTTGGTCAACAGAAGAAATCTGGTTTCTGTTTACACAGAACTTCAGTGAGTCAATTAATCCAGGCTGTTCTTTAGCACACTGTGTTTGGGTTCTTGTTTTCTCTTGGGCTTAGCTTTAAATTGTTTTCTGCTCCTATTACACCAAAACCTATAGACTGTATATAGTCCAAATTAGCTTGTCCTGATAATTATAGCCAAGAGATTTCTTTAAGAGAAGGAAAGGAATCAAATCACCACTGATATCAGAACCCACCTGATAGTGTGCCTCCAAACTGGCAAGGAAAATTCACCATAGCACAGACACTGTACTTTCTATGTAGCAGGTATTCATGCAGATGCATTGTTTTCATTTGCTTTGTTCTGTTTAGGCTTCCCTTACTAGAGAATACCAGTGTATGTATCAACTGGAAGAATAAAATCCTGAGATTTCAATCATAAGGGAGAGAACACATGGATTTCCTCCCATTTCCTTCAGAAATTACAATAATTTTAATAGCAAAGCAATTTTAAGATGGCATAAATTCCTAAGATCAAAGAGAAAAGGAAACTGAAAAGTAGACAGACAGCCGATTATGACTGACAGTTAACTACAGAATAGC
This sequence comes from Peromyscus californicus insignis, assembly GCF_007827085.1. Lineage (NCBI taxonomy): Eukaryota > Metazoa > Chordata > Mammalia > Rodentia > Cricetidae > Peromyscus > Peromyscus californicus. The sequence continues at coordinate 88,290,156 of NW_026294595.1, read as the reverse complement.
TGCAAGAATTAAGGGTGAACAAGAATAAAAATGTAGCCAAGAGCAGGAGGATTGAAATTACTCCCTACCCTCAGCTCACAGAATGTGGAATCTAAGCCTGTACTGTCCAAGCAGGAGACTAGTAGATTCCTATCTGATGACTCTCATCAGGCCAATAGAAAGATAAATAGTACTGTCTTGGGGTTCCTAATTCAGTGGTCCAATGAGCTGAGCAGGATAGTTGTTGCTATGAGGAGCCAGAGTGTGCATCATCAGACAGTGAGGATCATGTCTGGTCTCAACTCTCTAGACACCATTAACATCCATCTCCCAAACTCCCAGTGTCAGGACCATCCCAGTGTCTTTCCTCTGACCGAGAACCATGGCTCTGTATTAAAGCCCAAAGCCAGCAGGTTCCATTCACGCATGTTTCCAGGCAGTTTCTTAGTGCTTTACTCACTTTTAGACATGAGTTGACAAGCAGATATCCGAGAAGTAAAGCCATTAATGTAAAATGTGGAGTTCAAAGCAAACTTAAAATAGTTTTAGAGGCAGAAAAGACTGCAGCAAAAGATAAGTAAACTTCAAAATTTGTCATTCTTAGCAGGTGGTGGTGGTGCATGCCTTTAATCTCATCACTCGGGAGGCAGAGCAGGTGGATCTCTGTGAGTTCAAGGCCAGCCTCGTCTATAGATCGAGATCCAGGACAGGCACCAAAACTACACTGAGAAACCCTGTCTCGAAAAAAAACAACAACAACAAAAAATCATTCTCAAGGCTAGCAACATGGCTCATTTGGTAGAGTGCTTGCTGTAGAAGCATGAGGCCCTAAGTTCAGATCCAGAACACCCATGTAAAAAGCCAGGTGTGGTGACATGCTTACCTGTGACCTCAGTGCTGGTGACATAGGATCCCCACAGCTGACTGTCTAACTAGTGCAGCCAAATCAGTGAATTCCAGGTTCAGTGAGAGACCCTGCCTTAAAACAAGATCAGTGCTGATTGAGAAAGGTACCTGTGTGACCTCTGACCTTCATGTATATACATATGCGCGCGCGCAGGCACACACACACACACACACACACACACACACATATCACATGCATCAAAAGAAGAAAAAAATTCTCCATAGGAAGAGAAAAGTCAGTACAAATGAATTCTTAGACATTAACAGTATGATTACAGGAAAAAAAATGCAACGAAAATAGAAGAAAAAATTTGAGGTTATTTCCAAGAAAGTAGAGCAAAGATATACAGAATTACGGAAAACACAAAAATCAGCAGGTTGGATTAGTCAAGAGCTATGTGACGATTCCCAGGAGGAGACAATAACACAAGAGAAAGTGAAGATGTGAAAGAAACCATCAAAACTAAGCCGCAGGCCCTTTCCCAGAATGGAGGCATGCAAGATTTTCTTTTAACTGAAATGGGCCTCTGAGTTTCTAGCTTCATTGATAAAGCAGGTGATTCACACTGAAGCATGCCACTGTAAATTTTTAGAACAGAAGAGACAAAAGGCAGATTAAAGGCATTTTAGGAAAAATTTGTAACTGGGCTGGAACACAAGTTTTATAAACCTAGCTCTCAGGAGGCTGAACCAGTAGACTTCAAGCTCCAAGCTTGCAAGCCCAGCCTGGGCAACTTTGGGAGATTCTGTCTCAAAATAAAATGTAAAAGGAGGGTAGAAGATGTTACCAGTGGCAGAGTGTTTGCCTGATATACCCAAGGACCTTGGTCTGAGATATGTATATATTAATCCCATGGCTTCATGCAACTGAACAAAATAAACACTGCTCTATGCACTACTTTGGGGTTGTGGTTTGGGGCTTAGTCATTTCCCAGCTGTAAGATTTAAGCAGGTCACTTAATCTCTCTAAATCCCAGGTTGATAATCAGTAAAATCAAGAATTTTATTTACTAAACTAACATAAGCATGTCCCTGTGCTCTGGTGGATTGTAAAGGCACAATCCTTCACTTTAAATCCAAGGACAAAGTAACCAGGAAGTTGGGGTGTGTACAGAGTGTGGGAGCAGGATGTTTGCTTATTTTCTGTATTGCTGAGACAAAATACTTAACAAAAGTGACTCAAGGAAGAGTTTATTTGGGTCACAATTCTCCAGTAAATTGCAGGGAGGTCATGAAGGCAGGAGTGGGCTGGCCACATTCTGTCCACAGTCATAGGAATGATGGCGTTTGCCTAGCTAGCAATCTCTTTTTATGTAAACTTGAGACTCCAGCACATGGAACGGCACTGTCCACATTTTGGATGAGTCTTTCCACCTCAGTTAAACTAATCTATCAAATTCCTCACAGAAATGTTCATAGTGGTTCTAAATCCTATCAAAGTGACAAGAGGCAAAAAGTATTAGAGACTTGTATTAATGGAGCACTTCCTATGTACTAAGCAATTTGTCGTGTACTCAACCCAGTTATATTATTGGCCTTCTAACTGGAGAAAATTAGCTCTCAAAAAAGCAAAGTCATTTAGCTCTAGAAATAACCACATAGCAGGATTTAGGCTCAAATCTATCACGTTCATATGTCATTCTCCCTTCAAAAACAGATACCCTCAAAGGGTACTAGACCCACATAAGGAAGAGGCTAAGGGCAGCAAAGAGACTCAAAAAAGGCGGTGTCAGAGGAAAGGATATGTGGATTTTACTGGACATGGAGAAATCTGGACACAAAATCGCTTTCTCTCCCATCACTGTCTTAGTGCTGTCCTACTTCTGAAGCTTCACTCAGGAAGTGTTTGAGCATCTGTCCCATGCCAGGGACAGTGCTAGGCATGGAAGCATATAAAAGTAAGATGAAAGCAGAACAGGAGAAACAACGCTCTGCATCAGAGAAGCTTGCAGTGTATTCGTGAGAGGTGCTGCTGTAGATCACGAGAAGTGATATGCTAGGAGGAGCACCTGGCACAGCCAGACAGTGGCTGGAGAAAGGTGGGGGGAGCAGGGGAGTCTTCTCGGACATGCACCAGGACTGAACTTAGAGGAGCAGGCAACGTGAGGAAGCAGCTGCGGGAAAGAGTTCCCAGGCAGTGACATGATGTCCTGGGACACAAGCACCATGGTGAATTAGGGGGACAGCAGCTATCTCAGTCCAGTCCGAGCGTAGAGGAGGATCTGTCAGAGATGAAAGTGAACAGGTCTACAAAAGCTAGTTTATATGAGGATTCAAGTCCTAGAGAGTTTGGGTTCTTGAATTGTATAATATTAATGTGGAAAGAAAGGGTGGGGCTTGCAATGCATGCTCGTTCATTGCAGTATGATGGGTGCATTAGAGGGAGGAAGGCTGGAAGTAGGGAGGTCTGCAAGGAGGCTACTGAATTATTCATGGAAAAATGGTAAGTGGCCTGAACCAGGTAGTGATAGAGATGAAGAAAGACAGATGGATTTAAGAGTATACAAAACACTTAGCTCCCAACCATGCCTACTCTATTTCTGTTAAGATTTCTGCCTCAATCTTCATCACAGGACCTGCTCTGGAACTTGAGAAACTAGCGAAGACCCATCTGCAGAATCAGTGTGTTCCTTGTGTGGCCTTGTTAATGCCATAGAACCCTTTAAAGTTATAGCATAGAAAGAGGTTTAGGGACACTGCGCCAGAGACTGTCAGAGAAAAAGGATAGGGATGGGCATTCTTGGCAGAGGTGGCACATGGTAATGTGGGAAGGAATAGTGCATCAGGTTTTGAAGTTATATGAAGCTCTGTGTGGTAAGAGTGAAGGCAGTGTGGAAACAGGACAGGTGGGTAGACAAGAGAGGTAAGCATGGGCCAAATTCTAAGGAACCCCCTGTATGCGGTCCAAACAACTCCCAGGACTGTAAGGACTACTGGAGAATGGCAGATGGTTTGGCCAGAGCCCGTCATAGAAATGCCATTCCATTAGTAGCATGAAAAAGAGTTCAGGAGATAAATAGGCACTTTTAGAGGGTCTGTATCAAATAAGCTATGAACGAAGAAGGGAAATGGGGAAGAGAGTGCTTTTAGAGATCCTTAGGGGATAAATGGGTCATCATGGGTTGATGAATAGTTGAAAAAATATGAATGAGTTTCTAGACTTTAGTTTGAGGAGCTAGGTTATATTTTTAAGTCAGTCTTTCATAAAAAAAGAAAATGAACTAAGTAAGGGTGGTAGTAGATCAATCAGGGCCCCACAGGAATCAGATGACTCAGTTGTGATTTCTGAAGAAAGTTTTCAATGAACAAAAGATGTACAGAAGTCAACAAGAGATAGATGCTCAGATACCCAAGGTGTAACAACAGTGGGAAGATATCACTACCTGATGGTTTGAGAGCACAGGGAGAAAAATAAAATTACCAGAATGTTGTAAGATTTGAAGGGCATGACAGAAACTGTAGCCACAGACGTTCACTGGAAACATCACCAAGCAGGAAGGAGTCACTGCCTGCCCTCATGACCCTTCAATCCTTTCATCTTTGGCTAGGACACCATACTGGTCAAATCTGAATGCAGTCTCAAAGAAGTCATCAGCAAAGATCAGCATCCCAAGGTGCAGAGCCAAGCACATAATGGGAAAGAGAGGATCTGGAGGACAAGCAAATAGGAGCGGACCTTAAAAGACATTAATTAATCCTGTCAGTATTTTGACATCTAGATGTCTGTGGGGTGAATATATGAAGATCAGCAGTGTTCTCAGCTGTAGATAAATGTCTCGGTATTGTTGCCAAGTTTAGTGATGTCCGATCCTTCCTTCTCAAGGATTCTTAGGAGAATTAGATATGATATTGATCCTTTAAAAAGTGCTTGGGGATTTAAGTGTGGCATCTTGTATTCCACTGAGAAGTTACAACAATGCCTGTAGTGTATAAATTTCAGTATGGGAGCTCCTTTATTTCTTCAATAGTTGGCATGATACATGAAGTACTGTGGAAGAGGAAAGAGAGAAAGCAATAAGCCATCTCTGTGGTTTCTTTTTGTGATGGGAGTATTGCTTTTTAGACCAGGCTAGCCTTGAAGCCCAAATTCTCCTGAATGTTTAATTACAGGCATCACTACAACAATCCATTCACTCTTCTCTTTTTTTTTTTTTTTTTAAGATTTTTATTTATTTATTATGTATACAATATTCTGCCTCCATGTATGCCTGCAGGCCAGGAGAGGGCACCAGATCTCAGATCTCATTATAGATCATGTGGTTGCTGGGAATTGAACTCAGGACCTCTGGAAGAACAGCCAGTGTTCTTAACCTCTGAGCCATCTCTCCAGCCCTCAATCTTCTCTTAACACAGACTAAGTTCTCCAAATCTTTGTCATATTCAACCCCCCTCCCCACACACACACAGAAATTTCTGCTTTGGGTAATTAATTTTCTCTATTTTCTTTAAGTTTTAAAGACTCTGCCTAATGACATATGTAAATAACTATACTATCACTTTGAATATAGTCCTGGGAATGAGGTGTGATTTAGTGGCTGAATGCTTACCTAGAAACATGGTGTGTATATGCCTATGTGTATGTGTGCCCTTATAGACATGAGCAGTGTTGGAGATGGAATTAAGGGCCTGGGCACTCTACCACTGAGCCCTGGATCTAACCAGAATATACTCTGAATGAAACTGAAACCTATTCAGCATAATTTACTCATTCACCAGAAAATGTTCCCTAGTGCATCACCAACTAGGCATTTGACAGGGTGAAGTGCCCCAGACTACATTGTGGCTCTTCATGCACCTGGAAGATCATGTGACAGTATTGCCTGCTGCTACTATAGTTTAGGCACTTGCTGACTCATGATTGTGATTTTTCTCTGGAGCTGGTGAAAGTATTTATAAGTATCCTCAATAATGGCAAACTCATCCTCTGAAGAGGAGATTGATTTTGCAAATAGCTGGAAGCCATTGGGTACTAATGGCCAGCATGAAGGACCTTCCCAACTTGTAACTCATAGAAATAGAAGGAAATTAGACCCGACCTCACAGTTACCAGCTCTGCAATGCAGGGGCAAGCCATTCTTTCAACATATCTTTAAAATTTAGTCTTATTAAGACATGCATTTTCAGAATCTACTCATGAAAATACACTTGGGTAGTCAAGGTGGCTCATATTACCTGTAGTAAAGAAACAAGGTGGCTATTTTAAGTAATGAGAGTTTTCTTATCTGCTAACAATGGACTCTGAAGACAGCCCCCAAAGAGGAAGCTCAGAAACACTCTTGAGGTATGGCACCATGATTGGAGCAAGTGTGTGTTTTCTTAAAGACACAACTTTCATTTTATTCTCTTTAGAATTGTTTGTTAATAGCCATGTTAGTCCTACTTGGTAGTTGAACTCTTTAGTTCTATATGACAGTTGCTCCATCTTAAAATAAATTTCAAGACATTGCCAAATATTAATGTCTCAGCACATTTCTTCCTGTAAAGAGCCCCACTCTCCACCCAGACTTCCCTTTAGACTTTGTAGATCTATAGAATGGAGGCAAACTTGGACTTTAATTGGAGGGGTAGAAGGAGAGAGAGAAAGAACAGAGAAGCCTGAACTCTTTAATGGGGGTGGCCATTCTTACTGTGTCTTTGAATGCCACAGAGCTGTCTTCAATGATTTGCTTACTGTGGGCAAAGATGAACAAGTTTGAATGAGGCATCACAATAGGTGATTTATCCACTAAGACTTATCCACTTGTGGTTTATGTCGGCCATTATAATGAGGGCCTATTTGTTTCCTATGTAATTAACATCACAAGTCTGGGATGTTTTCTGAGAAGTCACGTGACTCATTTACCTGGTGGTAGATGTAATCGTTTGCTAGATCTAGAGATGCGTTTCTTTGGTGTACACATAATCTTTGAAGGAAGACAGGTATGTGCATGAAGATACACATCGAGTCTAACCAGCTGAATCGCAGTAGCAGTATCCCACTCTTTCCTTGACTCTATTCTTGCTCACTCTCTGTAGTGGTCGCTGTGAAATGCCCTGTATATAACCACATATCTGAACATTTGGCCAGCTGATGACACTGTTTGGGAGAGTTGTGGGGCCTTTGGAAGGTATAGCCTTGCTGTGGAAACTTTGGGAGAAATAGTAGTCACTGATTTAGGATGGGGTGGCATTTTACAGATCAGTACCACTTTCCATTCACTCTCAGTTTCCTGACTGAGGATGTAAAGTGACCATCCAGCCTAAGGATCCTGCCATCATGTCTCTCTCAGTATGATAATACTATTGCCTCAAACTAAGCAAAAACCAAACATGCCCTCCTTAACTTGCTTCTTGTCAGCTATTTGATCACAGAAACTGAAAAGAAATACATATCCCTACCCAAATCTTACAGCAATGCAAATAGAACACCCCATGGAGTTTTAGTAAACAAACCTCATGGGGTCTGGAGAGATGGCTCAGGGGTTAAGAGCACTTGCTACTCTTATAGGAGAGCCAAGTAATTCCCAGCACCCACTTGTACCTCACAGTCACCTGTGACTTCAGCTTCAAGTCATCTGACACCCTCTTCTGGCCTCTGAGGGTGATATACTCACATGCACATACACACTCAGATACTACAACATAATTTTTTTTTAATCTTAAAGAATAAACCTAATCATACCCCTCCTTTCTTACATACCTTCAAATGGTGCCTGTGACAATTAAGAAGGATACTTAAGCTTCTTTAGCCTAGCATGTTAAATTCTGCTTGAGTTAATGCCTACCTGTTTCCCCAGCCTTGTCTCAAGCCTCTCTCTGCTTCACTAAGCCGTGGACATCACTTAGTTCTTTGAATGTGCAGTATATCGTACCTGTGGCCTGTTCCGTGCTGTTTCTGCAGCTCAGAACGCCACTTTCCCACTCTTTCACTTGAGTTTCCCTTACTGCTCCTTTAGATCTCAGCTATAGAGTATCTTCCATCACCCAACCCTTCTCCACAGAGTTGCTCAGCCTCTCCCTGCTCCATTAAGGACTGTATATCTCAGAGCTATCACTTCATGTTTTTTTTTTTTAAACCAATTTTAAACTTAAACTTTGGCATTTGAGATTATTTGATTTGTTACTATTTGGTTAAATGCAAATGTCTCTCCTACTAGATTTTAAATTGAACGAAGTCAGAGACCATGTTGTTCTGCTTACTATGATCACTTCTTGGCACACAGGTGTAGCTGGAAGTTTTCCTGTGTCCTGGCCTGCTGGCAGTCAGGACAAATCTCTCCCACTCCCGTCCCCCAAGTAAACACACAGACTTATATTAATTATAGCTGCTTGGCCAGCAATGAATAAGTCTCATTGAACAAATGAATGAGTGAATGAATGAATGAATGAATGAGAGGGTCAGAAATCTGCATGTGCAAAGATCAAGTATTAGTGATTTGGGAGATTTGGGTTGAATCGCTGAATATAGACACATAATAGATATTTGTGAACATCTATTGATTTTTAAAATGCTCCTGACAAATGGGGAGTAGGAAGGAAGGAAGGTTATTTAGTTAATAGAATGAATACTATGCTATTTATCCATTCAGTCACCTTCCATTCATTTTTGTTCATTCTGATGCCTACTCAACCAAACAACTGCACAATAATATAATCCAGGTGTTTATCTGATTATCCTGCTCTAGAGACCTGAGAGAAATTAGAGAGCAAAGTGACTAGCTCAGTGGCTTGGTGGTCCCTCTTTTACACCAGTTGGAACAAGTTGATCAGGAATATAAACTATATTTTGGACATTTGAAAATGCAGTTACACCTTTGATTGAGGTTTCTATCCTATGGTTACTAGGCAGCAAAATTATAATTTTATTATCAACAGTAACATATTTGATCTATTTTCTTACCTTAGTGAGCAACAATCCCACCTCTGCCTGAAACAGAATAACTTAATTGTTGAATTCATAACAGAAACAGCAATGTTGGAGAACAAAATTCATGGACTGTTCTTGTGCTCTGAATAAAAGATGTAATCGGATGCAATCATTTCATTAATACACACATGGCCCTGTAATGGAAATACTGGGGACCAGATGGCCAGGAGTGGACTGAGATGAAATGAGATGGGTGTTTTCAGTTTAGCAACTAACTACTTAGCCTGTGTGGATTATATTAAGTACTTACAGAACCACATGAACACATTTCAGAATGAAATTCTGGCTTTGTGTCCAGCAGCAGCTATTCCTATCACCAGGAAAAAGCCCACTTCATCAGGCTTGTTAAAAGCTATTGCTGCTCTGCAGTTAATAGTGTACATTATTGCAGTAAATAATTTGACTGCATATTGGAGTCAGAATAAATTAAATATTTTTTCTTTTGAAAATACAAATGCATAGATTTCACTTCCAGGAATGCTGATTTAATTGGTCTGGAGGACAACTTAGGCACTGTTGGGTTTTAAAGCTCCCTGGTGATTTTAAGATGCAGTAAATATAAGAATCATTGCATTTGTGTGATTCCCATATTTTCACAAGTTGGACCCTTTATAGGTCAATAAATGAAGCAAGTGCTTTTGTGGTATATTGTCTGGAAAGGCTTAAATATCCCTTGCTCCCAAATAGCCATTCACTTTTTAAAGCACAACATTTGAAAAACTACCTAAAAATGTTCATTTCTTTGGATGAAGGCTTTGCAACTTAAATAAGGATAATTCCTCTGAGAGGGATAATACATTAAGTGGTTATCAGTTATTAACACCCCGTGCGTGTTCCTTTATCGGATTACTTTCCTTTGTGGTAGTAGAGTAAGGGGTGGGAGTGAGTGATGCGTGGTGATGGAGGAGTCAATGATCAACAGGATATGGATTCAAGGTGGGTTCCAAATATGGGGTATTTGTCCACTCTATAATCAGGGGACAGTCTATTATCAGGGTAAAAAACATAAGTATATACCAAGAGTCTCAACCTTCCTAATGCTGCAACCCTCGAATACAACTCCTCATGTTGTGGTGACCCCAACCATAGAATTATTTCATTACTACTTCATAACTATAATTTTGCTGTTATGAATTATAATGTAAATATCTGATATGCAGAATATCTGATCTACCACCCACAATGGGGTCACAACCAACAGATTGAGAACTGCTGAATTAGACTGACCATGGAATGGATGACAAGTAAGAGTGGCACCTCTCTAGTCTCACTCAGCTATGGAAACAAGAGGCCCTCCATAGCGGTCCTTACTTTGGGTGTCTAAGAGAGAGCAGAAGCCAGCTTGATTGTCAAAAATGACCTCTGAACTAAACCATTCCAGGTCTCTGGAATCCCCACAAAACAGATGTTGACTGAACTTCTGGAAGTCAAGAAGCAGGCAACCAGTAGAGTCCACATGGGGCTTGAACATAAGCTCCAGCTCTTAGAGATGTTTCCTCTGTGGATTCATTCCAATCCCACCTTATAATTTTGGAAGCTTATAGAAGGTAGCAGGAAGAACCCAACTCTTAAGTCTGACTTTCAGCATCACACTGGTGTAAAATAAGCAGAGACAGGGTTCATATGACAACCAAAAGATAGCCTCCCGGTTTGAAAATTTCTCAAGGGCAGGCCCTACCCACATGTATTTCCCCTGTAATTTCCTCATCTCTTTTATACAGACTGGAAACTCAGCAGGAGACATAGCTATATTCTGCATGGCTGGGGCTCTGGGTGGACAATGACAAAGAGATCGTGGAGAGGCGGGTACCCAGACACCAGGATGGCTCTTTGGCACTGTAGCTGAATAACTTCTGAACAGCTTTGACTTAAAAGAAATCTCTTCCTGCGGGTCTAATGAGCCTCCCTGGGAAGCTCCCAATGTGAATGGGAATCACGACTTGACATAAACGGGAAAGATTATGTGTCAGCAGGACTGATTTGATTCTTAATGGAGTGTTAATTTATTTGCTGTGATTTCACACATCTGCTTTGGTCACAATGCCATATTACGTTGATGCCTGAGACATTACTGCGTAAGGTATATTTTCTATATACAAGGTGAATGAGGAGTGGGGAAATTGTACATGTGATTTTTTTTAAAGGAGTACATACTCTTATTCAAAGGGCTAGCAGGAGGAAGATGGTAGATTTGACTATCAGTTAGAAACATGATTTCTTGAGGCTAAGTCACAGTTTGGAATTTGGGCTCATGAGATGGCAGCAATTCTGGCCATATTTAGGACTGTTTATGATCAGTAGGTTGAGCAGCTTTATTCCCCTTTAAGACAGTAAATTTTGTGCATCTTTCCAGGCAAGCATTTCCCTAAAAATCTGGGCTGAGATTTAAACATATGGAAGAAACACAAAAGATAAAAAGGGAGACATCATTTTGCACCAAAGAGTAAAATTTCATTTGCCATTTATATTTTTTTAAGTCTCCTAAGACAGGTTAGTTTTATCCTGTCAGAAGACAATTGGATGTTTTCATTGGTGAACAGATGCATGTAGGTGCCCCCCCCGGGGGGGGGGGGAGTGAATCTCAGTTAACTCTTGTTTGTGAATGAAATGTGAAAGACTTTAACCTGGAGACCAGTCCCAAACAGAAGGAAGTCTCTGTCCCCATCGCACAAACCCTGGGAGACTGCAGATGTTGGTGCTTCCCAGGAGAGCTGCCTCCAGGGCTCTGATCAGCTTTCCAAGGCCACCTTGCTGATGCTGATGCTGCAGCCTAAGCTTTGCTGCTGCAGCACTCCCTGGGTTAGATCAGGAAGTGCCAGGACCACAGGGAAGAGGAAAAGAATGGAGACAAGAGCAGCAAGAAGGCTTTCCCCAGAGTAATCCAGGCCACCCCTAATGTGTTAAGATTCCCACATATAAATGGATCCCCTCTTCCTCTGTCTTAAATATGATTACATTACAGAAGAGAACTGAGACCACCTCCAATCAGGAGACATGTAGCTCTCCCAGGTCACAAGAACTAGATGGCCTGAGTGTCTTCACCATACTCTCCCAACAAATGCTTGATTTCCACAATGCTAAAGACACTGTGGAAAGCACCATGAGGAATACATGCCCTCTGTCCTCCCAATAACATATGTTCCAGTAAAGCAGAGGTCAAAAGATCAACCTTCGTTTTCACAAGTATGGAGTTCCAGTGAGGTTTCACTTACCGGATATTTAGAGTGGAGTTGTTAACAGGTTCATGTGGAACCTGTGGTTGAAGAAAATGAAGTTTTAAGCATATATAAAGATAAGAGCACATCTAGACAGACCCACATAGTAGAATTTATCATTGTTAATAACTCTACATTCCATTCCTGAGTCAGGATGTTCAACCCACACCCTTTGCTAGTCTTTGGAGTCTTTCCTTCTAGATGAGACAAAGCTTTTCCAATCTTGGTTAATGGGCATTGTTATTTGCTAAGACAGGGATTTACAAAGTAAGCAAACCAGAAGTCATTGTGATTTAGATACTCACAGGTACCTATGTCTCTATGATCCAAACCACTTTAAAGGCCACAGTCGTCACAGTTTTACATTATCTCAGTCTTCCCAAAGACTCTGAATACCACATTTGCCACTGTATGCTAAAGAAGCCATGAGGCATGAATTATGCACTCTGTTTCCTAAGGATTTATGGTCCAGGAAGAGATCCAAAGCCAAGAGATCTACCTTCACTCTAACATGTACAGTCCCTATGAACTTCCACTTACTGAGTCACAGATAGGCCTGTTTTCGGATCTGTGAAGAATGGGGTAAGATTTCCTGATATCTAGGATTCATTCCTATACTAGCAAAGGTGGAATTTTAAAAAATCTCCAAATTTCAAGTGATAAGAGCTTGTTAACAACTCCAAAACTTGACCCTTAGTTCCAGACTTTAATTTAGCAATCTGATATGGGAACTCAGTGTCTGTATTCTTAACCTACCCAGGTGGTTTACCGAACACTAAGGTTAATTCTATATGTTCTACATTTGATTTTCAACTGGCGCCCTTGCTTTAGCATTGTAGAATGAGCTTCAAATTAGAATTAATGGGAGGAACTTTTCAGTTGACTTAAATAAGTAATTTCAATCAGAGGGGAATTGAGAAGTCAGAATCCAGCCAGAAGAAATAATGCCCCGAGGAAGCTCAGAGATGTCCAGCTGTACATAGAACCTCTTTATATTTAATGCAGAACAATCAAGGCAAATTATTCATTGAAAATGGAGTAGATTGGGCTCAAAAGAGGAAGGGAAGCATAGATGTATTAAACAACTTATGCATGATTTCTGAAAATAAAAATAGTCAAAAGTTGGATCTTTTTTGGATTTTGTACTCCCAATCTTTGGAGTGACATTTGCATTTTCTTTCTAGATATCATTTCTACAACTCTTGCACATTCCCTCAATGAACTTTTGACCTCTGGAACTACAAAAGTTTGAAATTTAAAGTAATGAAATTTAATTGATGAACATTTTAAGATTGTTTTTGTCCCACGGAAGTTTCTTACTGTCTATAATTTCGGTTTCCTAAATGTATTTTCATACAGTTTAACACAGAAATTAGGGTTTATGCTTTTTCTGTTTATTGTAGTACAGCTGACAACTAAAATTTCAATAAATAAAATAAAAACAGTTGTTTTAAAAATATGGTGGTAAGAATAAGTTTTTGTAGCCTTAAAAATAAACTATTAGTGTGTCATAAGTTTTACATAGAAGTGTTTTGGGGTCTTTATATACCAATGGTACATGTGTGTCTTTCATGTGTCATATTGAAGCATATTTAAAAATAAGCTGATGATTAACAATTCAGTCATAGCCTAATGATTGAAGTTTGCATTAGACTCACTGTCTATAAAGGTTTGGCAAGACCTAAGCACAGAAGACGATTTGGAGTTATACAACTTATTAGGGGACATTTAAAGGTAGTTAAACAGATTGCCTTTGGTACTTTCTCATTCATTTTCTCTCTACAATTCTTTACTCCAAAAATGTCTGCCATAGATGGAGCAAGTATAGGGACTCAAGGGAGCAAAGAGAAAACCTGAGAATGTGTATCACATTTGAGATGAGGGAATCACCATCCCATCTGTTAGCCAACTGGAAAAAAACTCTTTCTGTCTCTATTCTCAAACATGTTTTTCTGCCAAGAGGGTGAAGCTACCCCTGCCTTAACCATAACATTCCCTTTCTCTCCTCCATATTTCATCTTTGATGGACTCCATGAAGATCTGCTTCCTTGGGCTAGATGCGTCAACCCCAAGAGACAATCTTGGTGCAGTCATTCCTCAGATGCTCAAGCTTGTGTTCTGTCTGTAAGCATTATGCGTGCAGAAGGGCATGTGTGGGAACTCTGAGTCCTACTCTGCACCCTTCCTCCCAGTCTCAGGACCACCAGGTACCCAACTGACTCAGTTGTTCTAGACTCAAAGCACATGCTAGTGTAGCTTATATAATATACATATGTGTGTGCTCCCTGAGGGTAATTAAGGCTGCATTATATTCCTAAGACCAGCTAGCAACCCTTTCCCAGTCAGATTTTTGGAAGGATGACAAGTCCCAAACTCATTGTGCTTTTGGTATTTATAGGAAACACTCCCAACTTTGATGTCTCCTAAAACTGACCCTCAGCTAATTAGCAGCCTGGTGTGATTTTTTTGAATTTTCCTGGGACCAATTAAGTAAGGTGCTGTAGATGGAACCGACAACAAAATGTAAATTTAAAAACCGCTTCTGGAATCTGCTCATTGAGGGAGGGAGAAAAGCAAAGGCTGAATAAGGAGAGTCGGGGGTGGGGTGAGATTGCGAGCTGCTGTTTCTGCTAGATGAATGCTGAATCTCCTTAAATTCAGACTGGACCGTGCTAATCTGAACAGAGTACCCCCTACTCGCATCAGTTACGTGCAGATAAAAACACAGCCTCCTAATCTGTGTAGGGAGAAATGAGAACTCATCGTGGCCAGTCCACTGGCTCGCTGCTAGGCACCTGTTTGGTTGGCAAATACTTTGTGTCCAGACCTTCATGCTCAGAACACCTTCACACCTGCATTCAAGCGTCAGCCAGCAGGGAGTCTCATTGGGTCTTTCTCACTCCAGCATCTGATCAGCTCACCGAAGCCAGGACCCTCTGCAGCACTCTTGCGGAAGGCTGTCCTCTCCCAGTAAGGGCTAAAAAGAGCCCTTCCCCCAACCAGCACTACCATCTAGAAAAGGAATTTCAGTGGTGTCTCAGAAGGCCTAAAGCTAAAGGTGAGGGACAGGCGGGGACAAGCTAAGCTACCTACTCGGGTCCCTCCTCACTCACCTACGAGTCTGCTCCTCCTGCGGGAGGCCGGCGGCCAGGTGAGGCTACCTGGGAGCCCCAGAAGCCCCAAGGGGCGCTGCAGTCCTTGGTCTCCCCATCCCCGGCGCAGCGGGGGACTCCAGACCGTCTCCTCCCCCCCGCAGCGCGCGGCCGCGGCCCCTCGGGCTCCGACGCTCGGCGACAGCGGCACGCCGCGCTCTGCTCCCCTCCGCCGACCTGGCGTGACGCAGGCGGAGACTACTTAAGGGCGGATTAGAGGCGGTGGCCGCGGATTCCCCAGCCCCGCAGCCAGCTCTGCGCGCCGCAGCAGCGCGGGAGCGCCAGGTGCCCGCTCCAGTGACAGGCACCGGGGACGGTGCGCGGACCCAGACCGCAAGATCTCGGGGAAGGCGGCGCAGAGACCAGTCTCCCGCGGGCAGGAGCTCGGCCACCTGCACGCTGCCACCCAGCCCCGCCCCTCGCCGGGAGACTGCGGGAGTCAACCTGACTCCCGGACGGCAGCGGGGTGCTGGCCAGCTCCTCCGCACCGCGCCAACAGCCCCATTGGTCGGGACGCGCATAGATTGCTTTCCCCTTACTCCCCTTTTTTAAGTGCAATAAAAGGGGGAGGGGCTCGTGGATTTTTTTTTTTTTAAACATTTTTTGTTTGCTTCTTTAATTGGGGGCAATTCGCTCCCCGGTCAGGAGGTGCGGCCCGGGGAGGGGCCAGGACCAGGAACGTGCCCGGTACTGCCCAGTCTTTGTCTGCTGCCTCCGGATGCACAGCGATGGGGGAATGGACCATCTTGGAGAGGCTGCTGGAAGCCGCGGTGCAGCAGCACTCCACTATGATCGGGAGGTAAGGGCACCAAGCCAGCCGTCAGCGGGCCCGTCGGGCGGCCCTTGGGAATATCTTCTCCCATCTCTAATGACCCTCAGACCCCCAGCTGGCCCTCTGCCTCCTCCCCATCCTCTGTCCAAGTGCTAGTGTTGCCTGCATTAAGGGATTACCCGAAGCCCAGTGACGCCCCCCTCCTCCAGTTACTCCTGACCAGATCCCCCATACTTTCTCTATAAAGCACCACAGGGGGAAGGGGTTCACGCTTCCCTCATCAGAAAAGGACTTGTGGACTCAGTCCTGGTACCCCCACTCTCCAGAGTCAGTGCCAATCTCCATCTGGTTCCCTAAATAGAATCTACAAGGAAGGCAGAATTGCATTTGGACAGAGAAGGGCAAGTGGGGAGATGGATTTGCTCATCACAGCAGATGCATCATTCTTTAACAGATATTTATTAAGCTAGACTCTGTTCTCCATTAAAACTTAATGCCAGAAAGCCGTACACATAGCTGGCTTCTTTTTTGTGGATATCTATATGTATGTATATATGCACATATGTATGTGTAGGATATATATTTATTTATTCATATTTATCTCTACCTGCAGCTATCTATTTATGTATATAGACATGTGAGTTTTGTATTCATAACTGTTTCTATGGACAATTAAGTTCTATATGTTGAGACTAGGACTTATACATGTAGGGCTCAATACTCACCCCATGTGTAGACCCTCAAACACACATTCTCTGTAAAAGATTCTACATGCATTGGCCAGAGTAAAGATGTGTTTAGAGTCTCTAGACATTCTTCATATAGAGCTGAAATATACACATTACAAAAGGACCATAAACAGTGTATGAAATTGTGCAGATGTGAGATCCTTGTAATATGAAGTATTCCAAGCTTACCAGCACCAAGCAGATAAGGAAGAGATAAAGTTGTTTTCCAGGCTCTCAGTTCAGCACCACTCAAGGGTGGACAGCTCCCCTGTCCAAGGACTGGTAAACACTGAAAACAGGAAAGATCAGGGACTTCCCATCAGTGACTTAGCCTATGAGAACCTCTCTCCCCCCCTCCTTTTCCTCTGCTCAGGATCCTGTTGACTGTGGTGGTGATCTTCCGGATACTCATTGTGGCCATTGTGGGCGAGACGGTGTACGATGATGAGCAGACCATGTTTGTGTGCAACACCCTGCAGCCCGGCTGTAACCAGGCCTGCTATGACCGCGCCTTTCCAATCTCCCATATACGTTACTGGGTCTTCCAGATCATAATGGTGTGCACCCCCAGTCTCTGTTTCATCACCTATTCTGTGCACCAATCGGCCAAGCAGCGCGAACGCCGGTACTCTACTGTCTTCCTGGCCCTGGACAGAGACCCCACTGAGTCTATAGGGGGACCTGGAGGAACTGGGGTTGGGGGCAGTAGTGGGAGCAAACGAGAAGATAAGAAGTTGCAAAATGCCATTGTCAACGGGGTGCTGCAGAACACAGAGAACACCAGCAAGGAGACAGAACCAGATTGCTTAGAGGTTAAAGAGCTGACTCCACACCCATCAGGGCTGCGCACAGCAGCAAGGTCCAAGCTCCGAAGACAGGAAGGTATCTCTCGCTTCTATATCATCCAAGTGGTGTTCCGAAATGCTCTGGAGATTGGATTTCTGGTGGGCCAATACTTTCTATATGGCTTCAGTGTCCCGGGGTTATATGAGTGTAACCGATACCCCTGCATCAAGGAGGTGGAATGTTATGTGTCTAGACCTACTGAGAAGACAGTCTTTCTGGTGTTTATGTTTGCTGTGAGTGGCATTTGTGTGGTGCTCAATCTGGCTGAACTTAACCATCTGGGATGGCGCAAGATCAAACTCGCTGTCCGTGGGGCCCAGGCCAAGAGAAAGTCGGTCTATGAGATACGTAACAAAGACCTGCCTCGAGTCAGTGTTCCCAACTTCGGCAGGACTCAGTCCAGTGACTCCGCCTATGTGTGAAAAGGCAGGTTGGGGAAGGCCTGCTGGGTGGCAAGTAGCCCCGAGGCAGATGATGACTCAAGGGTAGACAGACCTGCCCTCATTTATGTGATGCTCGATATCAAGGTCTAGGAGACGGATCTTAAGGGGTCTTCATCGGCAAAGAGAAAATGTAGAACTGTCATCACACGTCCCACCATCGGTTCTACAGAGACAATTGGGTAGAGTGACTAGATGACTGAGCCGGACTTCCTTGGGCCTTTCTCTTTAATGGCCCTTCCTGCTCCTGACAACAGTGGCCTGGTACAGCTGCCAAGCAAGACTTAGCTCTGCCGAGCTCTGTATTCTGATGAATGGCATGAGTCAAATACTCATTGATATAAAATTTGTGACCCATCTCAGCACATCCCTTCATCCTGGGCTGCAGAAAAAAAAAAAAAAAAACAAACACCCCTGAGGATCTTTCTCCCCCATCAGCATGCCCCTTTCCCTCAAACCCAGGATAGCATGCCAGCTTTTCTGTTTCCTTGATCTGGCCTTATATTAGCCCTAACACAGTTTATCTGCAAGCTAGAGGGAATTACATGGGGTGCTTTTTGGAGACTGGCCAGGGCAGAGGTTTGCAGTAAGAGCCCCATATGACTGGTTCTTAGTCATTATGAAAACCTTAGGAATGTCTCAATATTTCCAATTTTTTTAACTCAAATTGCACTGGTGCTGTTTATTAGGGGTGGGGGATGGGAGGGAGGGAATATCAACAACACTTCCGTGAGATGGTCATTTCACTGTTGAGCATGTGTTTCTGAGCTTTGGGATAGTTCTGCCTTCTAGCTTATGGACTGTGGATAGTATTAACAATATGGTTTTTGTTGAAATGGAGGGTATCTACTCAAGACACAGAATTTCTAACTGGTAGATCTTGCTCATTTTCTTACCTAATTTTGTTGTGCTACACAGCTGCACATCATTTTGCCATGGTTTGAATTTACCTGTGTGCTCACACCAGAGACCTTAATCAGCCCATGTCAATCCCAACTTATTTTATCATAAGTTATTTTTGAAACACACACATGCACACAATCACTGGTTTAAGAAACCTGGAAGTAAACATTATTGGCTAATATGTGTTTATGGATACTTATTTGAGACATATACCAAAGGTTCAAAAACCTGTTGTTTGAACTGAGGCAATTCTCCTCTGTTGCTCTTATTTATTTAAGTGCCATATTCCACCTTTCACACCCACTGTGTATTTAGCTGAAGCATTAGGCAAGAGTAGTATTCAGATAATACATTTTTATGGAAGCCCTCTATTTCCTTTGAATTATTATTATTATTATTATTGGTTTTTTGATTTAGATATGGATGTGGTATGTTATACAACTGAGGATTTGTTTAAAATAAAGTTCTTGCCTTTTTTTATAAACTGTGAAGAGTCTGCATTTTTCTATTTTTATTGGAGTTCTATTTGTTTAAATAAATGTTCAAAATGTTACAGTGGAGGGACATTTGGCCCAGGGAGTGAACAATAGATGAAACATATCTGAGGGATGAATAATAAAGTCCAATCCTCCATGAGCAGACAAAGAGAAGCTGGCAACTTTTATGAATGTTTAAATGTGAATGGTGATGTATTTAAGTGTTATTCCCTTCTTTCTGACTTTAGCCTGGCATTTCTCTACCTGTGTAAGTATATTTCTTGGATATAGATGTCAATAATACTGGACCACAGTCACTCTATTTAGGAGTGTTTTTCCCCCTCTTTTTCCCACCATGGATTGTAACAGTTGGCAGGCACACTGTTCAACCACTGATCTCTTTAGAACCTGGTATCTAAAAAGATGTCCAAAGGAGTTCTCTAGACCAGCACTGTCTGGTAAAACTTCTGCAGTGGTGGCATCTAACCTTGGAACGATTATCTACATGTGATTACTGAGATCTTAAAATGTGGCTAGTGCAACTAAAGAACAGAATCTCTAATCTGATTTAACTCTGATGGACTTAAATAGCTATGATAGTTAGCTACCATAGTATCACACAGCACAGTTCTAGACATTTTAATCAGCTGTTTTTCCTGCATCTTTAAATGGAGATGCATCTTTTGCTTATATGTCATAAGACCTTTCTAGCTGTATCATTTTATGGTTTCTCGCCTTACCTACATGTGGTTCTGTTTCTGTAGACTAATGTTCTTCCTCTCTTCTTTAACTTTATACAATGTTCTAATCTTAATGAGCACTTGGTTCGAACAGCAGGAAACAGTGTAGAATTTTCCAGGTAATTGTTTTCCAACACAATGGTTACACCTTTTAACTATGGGCCATGTAAATGCCAATTTTAGAATGAAAATGTGTCTATTTCAATCTATAGGTTTCCATCTGCAGTATAAATAAGCAGTTGAAGATGATTATCCTTGAGTAAAGAAACAGATTCTCCTCTGCCTTATGTTTGGTAAGCTAAAAATGTTTCAAGACACCTCCCAGAGCTGAAGGAAGAGTGTCGCTTGAGCACTCTTAGCATATGCTTGGGTGTGAAAGAAATGGGAATCTGTGTGGAAAACAAGGTCTGTTGTATTTATGCCTTGATGTGGGATTAAAAGAGGAGTGGTTCCTGGGAGAAGTACATCCTTCATCAGTGAGGCTCATCTATTGCTCTTGTTTGGTGTTTCTAAACACCTGCAAGAAACAAGACTATTAACGCATGTGTTAGTAACTCATGTTAACTCACCAAAAGAAAGCATCCTCGCAGTATATAGACACCCTGAAGAATGTCTTGCTTTTTATCAAATGAACACATATACATGGATGGTTTGATGGTGCACATAGCTGTGTGATGAATGTGACCTTAATCTTTATTGTGTGATAGGATGCCACTGATATATTCTTTTAGATTGCTTAGTTTTTTGGTTAGCTTTAAGTCCTTTGGTCTATGCACAAATATGTATGCATGTGTGCATGTGCATGGGTGCATGCATTTTTTTTGTGTGTGTGTTTGTCTGTGTGTATATGTATGTGTTTAGCGTGTGTGTGTGTGTGTGTGTGTGTGTGTGTGTGTGTGTGTGTGTACATTGGTGGTGCAGTGGATAACAGTCCATGAACTGGTTTGGCAACTAGCTTGGAGGGACTAAGTTACTCAGTCTCTGGAAAAAAAAATAACTGAAATTACAGAATTTGTCATGTGTAGGTTCCTAAATATCTAAAAGGTCACAAATATGGGTGGTAATAGTCCTATTCTATGTACTCTGTGATCTTTGTCCTTTTTGACCGTTGGTCCAAAAGCAGTACTCATAGCAGTGGGTTTCTTGGAAAGTAGTAACATCCTGGAAGAGAGAACAGAGTAAAAACACTTAGGACACACAATTTGAGTTTATTTTACTTTTTATTTTATTAACAACTTTAGTTTGACTATTTTCGTATGCTAGGGCTGAGATTACAGAGTGACATAGACAGCAGAAATTATTTTCTTATGGTTCTAGAGGTTAAAATCCCAAACTAAGGTGTTGGTAAGTTGGTGTCCTCTAAATGATGACTGCAGTCTTGCCGTGCATGTGGTCTTCGTTTGTATGTGCACATCTCTCAAGTTCTCTGTGTTTAATGTTCTCTTTTATGAGGACACTGTCAGATTGGGTTTGGCCTTCATTTTTAACTTCCCTTTTCTCAGAGGTGTGTGGATGAGACAGGGTCTCATTCTGTAGCCTAAATGGTCTTGAATTACCCCAAATCCTCCTGCCTTTGCTTCCCATGTAGGGAGGGTATAGGTCACCAGGCCTGACAGTAGTCGTCTTTTAAATTCATTACAGTTAGAGGCCTTATCTCCAAATACAGCAACATTCTACACTTGATCTTAGCCAAAAGGCCGAGAAGCGATGCAGCAACATTCTGATATACTTGTGTCAGACTTTCTGAATAGTAATTTGGAAGGACACACTAAGGATTTTTACATCTTCAGGTGCCCTTACAGTTATGGGAACTATATAAATATATGCATAAAAGGAACCACTTTTGAAAATAAGGGCAAAGTAGGTAATTGAATAGAACATCAGAACAATGAGTGTATGTTAGACTGTTCTGGGGCAACTAAGTTACAGTGTAGATGCTGCACACAAGGCACTAAGTAGAGACTGAGCTCCTGCAGCAGAGCCAGGAAGCCTGAAGATACAAGGATAGTACCACTAAGTTTAGCCCTTGAGGCCTATGAAAAATCAACCTCTTAGATGGAAAGATCGAATGTTTATTCAATAGAAATGGGAAGAATGTATTATTTCCTTTGCCTCACTCCACACCATCTTTCTAAGCTGATGGGTGCTACAAGCTCAGAATCGGCATTGTTTATTTTTCCAGTCTTGGACATCAGGACTGGTGAGCATTAACACAGCATCATAAGAATCAGTTACATAGAGAGGAAAAGGGAAGGCTGAGGCTCTCATGACAGACCTCCTCATGCTAAATGCATCTGGGATTCATGGCAAGAAGCTATAGATGGATGACTGAGAGAAATTCTCAAGGCCTTTGGAGTAGCCATGGCTCCAAGTTGAGATTTTCATGGAGCCCAAGGGTCTGGGCAGGGTTACAGCCTGGAGTGAACAGGCGAGAGGAGGAGAGATATTTGGAAGCCAAGAGAGATGGAGTCAAATGGGAAGAATGTTTGCAGTGGCACAAAGTTCTAATGAGCGTTTATATAAATGAGAAAGTTTTAGCTAAATGAAGACTCAAAAATCATTTGTTCGATTTGGTAACAAGGTAGAATTTATCACATGCTGCCCTAGATACTTTCAGCCCTCAGAAGGTTGGGTAGAAATAATAGCAGCAAAGAGTAAATGATCAACCCCATCCCTGACAGTGCTCTGAAAGTCAGTCAAGCCTGGCACATCAGCCTTATGCTGACTCAAAGCTTACTAAAGTATCAGGTTACTCTGCTCTAGTAGAAGGTGTGGTAGTTAAACAGACCTGGTTGAGACAAATCTAAATGAGTAGTTAAGACAAAAATGATCCAGTGCCTCTTTCAGCTTTGGGACTTCTAAGGACAGCACCAGAGAAGCATTGATGTAACACTAGAGATGAATGCTGACCTGCTGTCGACCAGACACACTGCTCATCCAGGCCATTGCCCCAAGTCTCTGGTCCCCATGAGGAGCAGAGTGGAGGAAGTAGACCTGTTATTCTTGCTGATTCCACAAGCAACCTTACCTAGAACATGCCTAACATTATATATAGAGGCCATCATTTGAAAGCAGGCTACGGAAACCCTCACTAACAACTTCTCTTGCAAGGACTAAATGACCTAAAATATTAAGTAATCGAAAGTCATTCGATTCTGTTCGGTAATATGTTGAGCACCAGTGGTCTGTAATCCCCTGGATGGTGTCATGAGAAATGCAGAGAAGAGCACACTATTCTCCTCCCTTCACAGGGTCCCCAGTCAGCTGGAGGGGAGGCCAACAGTCTCACACAGCAGAATGTGATCTGCGATTGTCAAGTTTCAAAGCCTGGGTACTAAGGAGGAAGATTCTGTATCTGTACGTGTCTGTACGTGTGTATGTGGGTGCTTGGTGTGTGTGTGTGTGTGTGTAGTTGGAATATGGGAATGGGGGGGGCAGAAAAGCTTCAATCAACAAGGCCCAAGAAAACCTCACTAAATTTTTTTCTTTACTTCTTGTATTTTTTTTTTTTTTGGTTTTATTTTGTTGTTGTTGTTTTGTCAGGATGATGACAAAGTCTCAGGACTCCTAACTTGATCAGCCTTCATTCCATGAGTGGCAAGAGCTGTCTGCCATCTCTAGGGAAAGTACCTGTGTTATCCCAACACAACTCAGTGGGCAGCTGCTGGGCACCAGCCCCTTTCCCTGTGGACAGCCAGCCTGACCTGGCATTGGACAATGACTGGGGCCACTGTTAGCTATCTAGGTGCACAGACTAAAGCTGGGTAAATCCCTAAGCTGTGACCTGGTATTGGCTTTTTGAGGATGACCAGCCTGGGTGGTGGTTAGGCCCGGGAGCAGAGATAAGGTCTGGGGACCTGGTGTAGATTCAGAGCAGGTAGAAGGGGTCTGGGCACTTTAACTCTGTCTCCATCCTCAGGGTCAGTCAAAGGAGCTGGGCAGAGTGTTTGGGTGGTCCCAGATGATCTGGGACTGGTGTCCTGAGGACAGGAGGGAGGCTGGGGAGACATAAGCGTATGCTGCAGAGCGAGGAACCTGCAGCATTTGGAGAGAGCCATGATCTCAGCCAGACTGGAATAGAATTTTTCACCATAAAGGGCTTATTAGGAAGGTCTACTTCAAAGAGAAGTTAGGGACCCACACAAATATAACTTCTGTCTAGGAAAGATGTGGAGAACAGAGCGGGAGTATTTTCCCTGGGGTTCATAAAAGGAAGTGAGAAGTGAGTCTGACAAGTGAGTGGACTGCATTACGTATAGGGTAAGGGAAGCCGTGCCGATTTGAGGAGACAATGTGAGGAGACATCTTTCATCAAAGCCTCTCACTGCTGCTTTGAGTTGTGCCAGGTCCCCAGGCATCAGTCACACTGTCCTGTCTCACTACACAGAGGCTCACTGCACCCATCTCAGGATCAGCTCTGATTTGGAAAACACATTTCAATCTCAACAGTAAGGGATTGGAGCAAATATCTAGGGTGATGGTTGGGGATTTGGCAGCATGGCCCCATTAACATTAGTGGGAGTTAGTCAGCTAAATCCCAGACATGGAACGGAATCCTGTGTTTATTCTTCATGATGACCTTTCTGATGTAAATTGATACAATATTTCAGAACCACTTAGACCGATTAAGCTTTGTAGAATCTACCTCTTCTAAAAGGAAAATCTTTCTGGAAATTGCTGCTTTGTGCACTGAAATGTTTTTATTTGCGGGCAACTGTGGCCAATAGGAACATATGGGTACCTAAATATAGAATTGGTGAGTTTTGATACCTCTGAGACATTGGATCTAGGGAGAGTTATCTGTTGTACTTGCCTCCAGGTAGGGGCCAACAGTTCTGCAAATTATTGCTTTTGCCAAAGAACATCTTCCTTCTTCCACAATTTTGCATTTTCTTCCCTCTTTTTTTTTTTTTTCATTTTTCTCAGTGACAGTGAAAGAAATTCCTGGTGGCTTTTTATATGAAATCTGAATGGTTGGAAGAGTCTATTAAGGACCCCAGTAAAGACAAAACAGATGCATATTTACTATGTTCTGGGTTCACCAATCACAGGAATGACCTCACTCAATTCTTAGCCACTGGCCTGGATGGAGAATGCTGATAATTATTCGACCCATTTTCAGATAAAGAACTTAAGATATCTAGATGTCCTACCCACCCACCAGGTCATATAGTTGATGTATGGCCATGGTTAGATTCATACTCATCAGCCTAAGGCTGAAGTCAAGTTTTAACATTTCTTACACTGCCTGCAGGATGCCTAGGAGGTGAGGTCACAGGAAGCCTGGCATATTCTCTCACATTCTTCTCATCACATCTTTATTGCAGCATTTCTCTCCTCTCCTTTTCTTTAAAAGGCTTTTATTTCTCCCCAAGATTAAAAAAATGTGCATGTATCTGCTTGAGTTTATGTGCACTATATGGGTGTAGGTGTCTGAGGAGGCCGGATTCCCAGGAATCGGAGGTATTGGTGGTTGTGAGCCATCCAATGTGGAGGCTGGGAACTGAACCCAGGTCCCCTACAAGAGCAGTGAGTACTTATGACTTCAGAGCAATCTCTCCACCCCCAAAAGTTCTTTTTCATATGTTGTAATACAGCATAAGACCATGAGGCTTTCAAAGGCCTTCATCTTCCTTTTTGTAGGGCTTGGCGTAAAATGACGTCTCACAAATGCTAATTGATTATATAAATAACTAAAGAAAGGCATAGGATCACACAACCTTGAGATAGACAAAGAAGGTCATTCCATTCACTCTTTCATTTCATACATGCAACTTGGTTCAAGAAAGCAAGTTTATAGAAAGAATTCTGGGCTAGATGGAAGTTGAGGCAGGATAGGATTAAGAAAATGGGTATCTCAGACTTTAGGAAAGGTCACCCTGGATTGGACAAGGGTCATTAGCTGTTGCTGGCAGAGTTTCCAGACTCAGAACCCAAATCTATCTCTAGGCACAGGCTATGTGAATCTTGTCACATAGCTTGTCAATTCTGCCATACTATTCTCTTGGCCTTAGTCTAGGTCAGATAAAGAACTTAAGGGAAATTTCCTATTGTCGTGGGCCCATATTGTATGTATAGTATCTATTGTGCGAATCTATATCTGGTATCACTTTAGACATCTCTACTCTTGGTACACCACAAGAAACCATGTTTTGGTTTTTTTCTTTTAGAATTTCTGGGTAACGTAATAGTCCTTGATGGAACCCAGGCTCTCTAAGCCATGAAATATACCTGTAACTCTCATCTATCCTCACTAAAGATTCTCTGTAGCCTCTTCTCTCTGGGGGTCACTGCTTGTCCTGTAACACGTGTTTATTGGTTGGTGTTTCAGGGTAATATTTAAAATTCTATTTCTTCCTGAGTTTATTTGATTCTGTTGCTGTGCTTTACATGAAAGATGGTCTATGTATTCATTTATTCTTTTATTATATATTTACTAAGTAGAGTATTTTCCGTTGTTCATTGCTAAGTTAACACTAAGATCTTTAATTTTCCCCATAGCCTTAAGTGTTTGAACATCCAGTCTCTGGCACATTGAACTGTTTTCAGAGGTTGTTGGGCCAGACTGGTGGAGGTTGGTTACTGAAGGGTGGCCCTGGAAGGTTATAGCCTGACCCTGCTTCTACCCCCATACTGTCTGCTTCCTGATCAACCCACATAGGAGAGGCCTCTGCCACACTCTCCCGCTCCCATGAACTCCATCACGTGTTCCTTGTTGTGATAAACTGAAACTGGACTGCAACCAAGTAGAAGCTGAAGTGGGTATCCTGGAGAGGCAGGCAAGCCTTGCTGTGGTCATCCTAGCTGGCTTCTAATTCAGACACGAGGGAGGAAATTGAAAGCACTGCTTTTCTCTTCAAATGGTGTCATTTATTTTTACATCATTACAAAAGTAATATATATATTCAGGACAGAGAAAAGCACAATAAAAAGACTTTTTACACCCACAGAACCATTGTTAAATTGTACCTGTCTGTTGTTGTGAACCTGTGTAGGCCACTGCTAGGTTTAACCACAATAAGGCTTCTATGGAGTTAAGGCCACACTGTGTATATGGTTTTGTAGCACTTTTCCCCCTTCGAGACAGGTTAACATTTTCCGTATTGGCCAACATCTCCATAACAGGCTTTTGATTGATTAATGGGCATGCTGGTCCCACAGTTGACTTGAGCAACTCCCTAGTTGTTGGACATTTGGGTTGTTATGAGTTATAGCGTTTACACCAATAGTGAACTAATGTTATCAATACATTTTTTCAGCTCTTCAAAAAGATGACTATGAGCAGTTAATGTAAATATCCAAGGAGCAGATAATGTTTGTAATAAAGCAAAGCAAGATTATATAATAGGAAGATATACACACTCTTCGTATTTTGTTTTGAGAGTAGAGGGGAAGCAAAACTAATTTGGAAGTTCATTTATGCATGTGTGATATGTGCATGTTGATCTGTATGTGTGAGTATGAGTGAGTATGACACACACAGAAGTTAAAGCACTCCTTCATGTCGGTCCTCACCTCCCAGCTTGTGTGAGAGGGAAGCTCTCAGTGGTTTTTCACTAAACACACCAAGATGGCTGGCCTGTGAGCCTCCATGGATTCTCCTTTCTCTACCTAACTTCTCCCCATGGAAGTACTAGGATTCCACATATTCGTGTTACTGTGCCTGGCTTTTAAGTGGATTCTGGGGATTCAAACTCTGGTCTTCACTTATGCTGCAAGTCCTTTAACCATTGAGTCATTTCTGCAGCCTAAAGGTTCATTTTTATATTTCACTTAAAGCAATCAGTAAATGTCATGTGAATTCCTGTGCATGTAAGTATGTGCACATGCATACACATAAATGTGAGTGACAAGAACTAACTTTCTAATACAAGCTGTCAGTACAGGGACTTTTGGTGCCAGCGACTCACAAGTTTGAAGTGAAAGTCTCGAGTGTTGAGGCTAGACATAATGCACTACTGGGCCAGGGGCCGATTCTAAAGTCCCCGGGAGAAAGCATACAAGCATAATCAGGCTTTTGTTAAGTTAAATGCAGCTCACATCTTGGATAAGAGCTGGCTTTGGCTAAGGGGGTCATCTCACTGGAACCACAGTAAGAGATCAGAGTTTAGCTGGTCAGTCCTAGGGAAGAGGTGAAGCGCCAACTCCAGGTCTCAGGGGTGGCACAAAATCTGAGTCACAGGGATTTGAAATACGTCCTGCTGGGTCTGAGCGGAAACCAATAAGCAAGTGACCAAGATGGAAGCTTCCTAATGCAAATACTCACACAGGCACCTTTCGAGGGCCACGCGGTGCACGTCTGAGCATAACAACGGGGCGATGAGAGCACTTAAGACTGCCAGTCTTTATTAGTAGGAACAAACATTTCTAAAGGAGCCCTTGTGTGGGTTTTGGTTCTTTTTGCCAAGTATCTCTGAAATTTAAGTGAAGGTACATTTGATAAAAATAGCAGTTTGCTTCTCTGAGCCTGGGTGCTAATGAGCTCAGCAGGCATTTAGTCCTCACTTTGATCTGTTTGCTTTCTTTACCACACCTCTCTCTGGTGCTCCTGGGGTCCCAGGGTGTTGAGAGGAGGGTGGCTGGTACTTTAAAAAGAATTTCCTAGGTGAGAAAATGCAATGATGTAAGGAATTCTTTTTTAAGGAACTGGGTAGAAAAGCTAATACATTAGCAAAGTGGGACTGTGGGCAGGGGTGCCACCTTTCTCAAGGCAATGCTTTGTTTAAAAAAATGATACCTTCCTTGCTGGTTTAAATAATTCCATTTAATTTAAAAAAGAAGAAGAAAGGGGGAATGGAAGGTGAACTCAAGTTTCACTACCTGCCCACTGCGTGGAGATAAATGACAGGGAGCCAAACAGTAGATACAAATACAGTTTTAGGTGGACAATACAAAAATACCCAAGACCCATAATATGGTACTGTCCCATGGCCATCTCTGCTTAAATTTTGATGTGTCCAATCTGCATTTGCTGAACCCACCCATGGGTCAGACACTGAATTAGCATCTTGGCTCTTTCCTTATCTAGTTGTGTGATCCAGGAAGTTAGGGAACCTGGCTAAGACCTGGTTTCTCCACCTGTAAAGTGAGAATAATAAAATCATTGATTTCATTGGATTGTTGGAAGTTTTAAATTTGACTGTTAGAGTTCGTCATGGTGCCTGAGACACGCTAAGTGTTTGCTAAATGTTACTTCTCTATCATAATAATGATTATCTATTAGTGAGAAACTAGGTGGTTTTATTTGGTCATTGTAGTACTGAGTTCATCAGAATCCTCTGTGTAGGAGGATACTAAGAATATACAAGAAGCGGTTTGGAAAAGTAAGACCATTTTTTTTGGTCACCCATAGTTCATTGAAGGCCAGTCACATAACTCTGACCGCTAGCTCAATGGAGTATGTCATGTGTTGGGAGCACACAGTGGAATCCAACTTTGAGAAAAGAGGAAGGCGTAGCAGTCAGTACACCAGGCTTCTTGATGAAGGAGAAGCGTTCAGGGAAGACCTATGGAGGAAATCTCTTCTTATTTCTTCAGAATGTGACTCTGTTACACAATCTAAATAAACCTCCTCCATTTCTGTAAGGCTTGTAGGATAAATAGGATAAAAAATAGCTATCTCACATATGCCAAAATGAGCTCTGAAATCACTTGTTCTTCAGTGTCAGCAGCCAGGTGCAAAGAAAGACTTCAAATCACAGCCTGCTCTAGCTCTAAATCTCCATTTGCTAAAATGGTCTATAGCCAAACCAATCCTGAATGGTCCCAGTCTTGCCTCAGTTACTAAAAATGTGCTATCCACAAACTACAGTGAGACTGAGGATCTTGCCTTGATCAAGGCCCCAAAGACAGAGGTATGCTAATGGAAAAGCCCCTAAAGTTCTCAAATGACTTTACAGAGTCTAGGAGATGGAAGGTCAGAGATAAAGAATGAAGGCATGAGCTACAGGAAAGACTGTCATACAGTTTAACACTCACTACCATCACCATTGACGAATCTAGGATGTTATAGCTGAAGTTGAAGGACACCAGCCAGGCAATGAATGCCGGTGATGTACAAGCTATGCCTAGATTGGCTAGGCAAAGCCATGAGATGATTGGTATATTAGGGAGAACCTTTGAAAGATGTGTTCTACAGATACTTGAAAAATTCCAAAATATCTCAGTCTGTGTCAGACCGGGCCTCAAGTAATTGTCATATGGGGAAACATGTCTCAGAAGCTGCCCCTTCCTTTCCTTAACACTTCCCCTCCTCCTTCCTTTTCTTCCCTTCTTTCCACGCAATAACCCTATGGGATTTCCACCTATTTTTTCCTCTTAGAAGAGGGAAGGACAACTTTTTGTGAATTCTTTCATCTCAAAACTAAAGTTTTAAAAATGATTATCACTTTAAACAAACATCAGAAAAGAAAAGCTCAGTCAGAAATGTAGAGTGCTTAATCAAAAGAGTCAATGAAATAAGCACCTTTAAGCAGGGCCTTTTCAATTCATTCAAGCAATTTCATTGAAAGAAACCAGTTTGGGGGCATGAAACAGCTCGTCTCTTTTGCAGATCCATAGGCTCCCTGGATTGGCAGGCACTTCATGCTAGTCCAGCCTCTTGTATACCCCCATGTTTGTGCACCCTCCTTTCAGGGTGACTGTCCACATCCATGGCTAAGGACCATAACCTTCCCTTTGTGATGCCTCTGTCATCCAGCAGCTCTCCCTGCTTGAAAGCTCTTTTTTTATGGCAAGCTAGAAACTGCTTCCCCCAAACAGCGGCACCTTCCAGATAATAACCTACAGCAAAGGGGGTTTGTGCTTCCTTCTGTTCATCCTCACCCATAGGGCTCACTGTCTGAGGTGGAACTAATTAACACATGCTTCCTTCCAGGGAAAATTGCCACTCCTGTGATGTTTGAGACAATGGGTCCAATAGGGAGGAAAGAACCTTGATGTATCAGGTTCTGCATTAGAAAAGACAGGGCACTAGCTAGCCAGGGGCATGTGTACTGGCATCTGTGGTTCTGTCTTTGCCAAGAATAAAGATGGAAACAATAAGGATAGAAATAACTATTAAAATACAAGTGGGAGGATTATTATTTTTCCTCACTCACAAGCAATGATGAGTGTACTAGATTCATATTTGGAAAAAGCGGGTAACTTTGATGTTCATTCAGAACAAATTGGTATCAGATAACCACAATCCCATATGTTCCTATTTTCTGTTTTGGTTGCTAGGCGCACGGAATTCATGAGAAGTTGGCTAAGTATGTATGACACATTTTTGTATGTGAATCATAAATATTGGCTGATTCCTTTCAGGATCCGCTGTCATTCAGAAATAGATGCTGAATGAAGCCTTCCTTCTCTCCTTAAGAAGACCCAGGCTCTCAGTAGACACAGGGTGTGGGAGGCAGGTCTCCAGCATGGGGGAAGAGTAATGAAAATGACAGTCCTTTACCCCTGAGTGGCATGTTGTAGTTAACCAGACACCTCCTAAGTCACAACCTCACTTGATCTTCCTGCTTTCCTCTGAGGTAGGTATTAGGGTTGGCAGCTATCTTCATCCCAGGAATAAGGGTGCACGCATCACAGCACAGCAATGGCAGGAGAAACCCCAGAAGGGGGGATCTCCTGAGAGTGACGACTCATCCTGGCAGTTCTGGGGCCAGTCCCTCAGTGTAGGGCAATGTGCTCCACCATCCTGCTGAGTCCAGCATTTTATTTCTTAGCTTGTTTTTTTTTTCCCCCCATTGGTACTTACATAAATATCCGTCTAGGGAGGGAGGGAGGGAGAGAAGGAAAGAGAGACAGAGAGAGGAGGGGGGAACAGCAGCTGTCATCAGGTCAGGGTGTCAGGCTGGGGACCTGCCATCTCATTGAACAAATCTCCTTTCAGCTCCAACAGTGTCCTGAGTGCAGCTGTAATCAAGGGTGATATGACTGTCCCCAGGCTCAGGATTACTCCCTACCCATAAAGAGAACAGAGAGAGTGAGTGCTTTAGCCTGTTTCCAAGTTACCAAGGTGTTACTTATGAATCATTAACCAGAGGCAGAGAAAATGAGAATAAGTCAAAGCAAACAAATCCTGACAGTGGGGCCTCTAAAGTCGGATCTCAGGTCAGCATTTGGGCATTAATCCTACCTGGCTGTCACAAACATGTAATGTGCTTAGGTAGGAGAGTGGGCTGTGCTTTAGATTTCAGATAACTCTAAAAAGCCTTCCAATATTTTGCACATGTCAATAAAACTGGAAAATCTCTCTCTCTCTCTCTCTCTCTCTCTCTCTCTCTCTCTCTCTCTCTCTCTCTCTCTCTCTCTCTCACACACACACACACAAGCACACACACACACACACACACACACACACATCTCTCTGATCTCTCCCTTTCTCTGTCACACACACACACACACACACACACAAACACACACACTCACGCAAGCACACACAAGTGCATATATGCACACACTCCCTCCCTTCTGATGTCACTGTGTATTATATGGTTCATGACAACCAACATTTTTGACTTCTGTCCAGGATGGAGATACTTTGCACACCACACTCTAGACCCCACTTCAATGCTGAAAAGCCTACAGTGTTGCTTTTCTCTTTCTGGAAGTCTGTTGCTTAAATAACCACCAGCAAAAAGAGGAGTGAACATGGATACCAGTTGAAGCTGGTTGCTGCACACTTGGAGACAGGTTGAGCTAGTCTGCATTGTGTCTGTAAAAATATCAGCAAAAATTATAAAAAGTCAAGGCATCGAAGTGACTGGACTTGGTTGAATCTCATAGTGGAAGTCTGAGCTCTGCAGCATTGACTTCATTCAAATAATAGCAAACCCAGCTAAGCTACTTCCTAAAAGTAATTCTACAGAGCACAAAATCTTCCTAATACTTCCACATCTGGAAAACTAAATAAGCAGGAGCTACCTTGTTAGGTTTCTATCAGCACTATTTGAAGCAACTTTATTGTTTCTTAACAGGTAGTAAAAATAACATCTATAGAATTTTTAAGGGGAATGTAGTATAAGGATGATTGAGTATTTGAACACTCATGGCTGGATGCCTAGTTGATTCTCATAAATGAACTGTAATAGAGATTCAAAGAGCATGAAGCCTATATTCAATTTCACATGTCTTTATGCATGGTGCTTCTTCTCCTCTCTTGGCCACAGACCAACTCTCTGTTTGCCAGTCTGCACAATGAAAACTTGGCTTACCAACAGCTCCTGTGTTTTTACATTTTCTCAATTCAATGGTGTCACCAGGCTGAGTTTGGATCTCTTATGGAGTCCAAGTCTTTTGAGGGAGGATTTTTTTTTATTGTTTAGCTTGAGCAAGAGTTATGTTCCCATATCCAACAATGAAGGCTGAGCATTAAGTCATCATGAGTTAATGTAGAGGCTCCCATGGAAGCCATGTGGATGAAGCCAACAAGGAGATGGCCCAAAAGGCAATAGAGTAATTTCCAAACACTGATTTGTGTGTAGAGTCATGTTGGTACTAGACAGGCATTGTGATCGCAGTCAAATATAAAATACTTAGGACACAACAGTAGTTAACGGATAAGTTCTGAGGGCTACTCCTTTGCGCTGACTCTCCTTTATGTCTTCAGGGTAGTGTCTAAGGTTAGCCCATTTATAATGAAGGGTATGAGAACTAGAATTATCTATGGTAGTTTGTGCCAGTTAAAATATGCAAGGTGAAGAACCTTAGAAGAAAATCAAGCAAGAAAGTAGGATAGGAAGTGCTTGGGTTGTAAGTTTAAATAGGGTGTCTAACAGGACAGTGACAATTGGACAGTTACCAACAGGAAGCAAATAAGTGGGCCCTGATTTTTTTCCCTTGGGAAAAGAAATAACATTCTAGATAGAGGGACCAGCAAGTGACAGAGCCATGAGTTAGAAGAGTGAGAAGTCATGCACAGCTAGACTTGAGTAAGACAAAGTTAGTATAAGAGATGTATGGACCTGCTGACTTTCACCTGATCTTCAGAGTTTTCTACTTGGAAGAGAGAAGAGGTATAAGATGCTGATACAGATGGACAGAGCATCAACCTTGTCCATTCATCAGTGTTCCTCTGAATAAGCCAATTGTAATGAGATAAAGGTAGGCTGAGCCAATTTCTTATACCATAAACCTAATAAGAAATAATAGAGTGGATTCAAAAGCAGACATGTGTCTGCCAGTACAAAACTCAGCTCCAGGGTGCTGTTCTTCCTTGGGAAACTGAAAGAATTGCACAGTACTGGTAGGAGACCTTGTATTTCAAGAAGAGTGAATGAATGTCCCCTTACACACTGCTGAGCTACTGAAGGAAGAAACTGTATGAGCAAGATTCATTATGAAAAAAATAACCATTTTAAAAGACACCAAAATATAACTTTTTCAATACTTAGTTCTTCATGGTAATTAGATGATCAATAAAGTTAATAGAAGAGAAAGTCCCTGTCATGTGATCGTTACCCATAGCTCTCTCTGTGATAAACACTGACAAAGTGTTTTGAATGTGAACATTAGCTAGTAAAGTGACAGGAAGAGTAGCATAGGGAGATGCAAAGCTTGTGGTAAGAGAAATTCCTCCTTTTCCAAGAATCTTGCCCTTACACTATCTGTACTATCAACCCAAAGCCCATACTGATGTGGTCTTTTCCTGAAACTCTGATTTGTATAGGAGTTCATGAAAAATGCAGCTTGTCCCTGTGTGTTGGGTACTCAGATACTAAAAAGAACATGGGGGTTTTGTGATGGAGCCCAGAAGTTAAGCATCTCTCAAACATCTAGCAGAATGAAGAGAAGCATGTAATTTAGATACAGAAAATCAATTATTAAGGAGAAACACAGCAAATCCAACCTTCCTGTAACAGGTGGCCCAGGGACCGTGAAGGAGCAGAATAAGCCTCTTAACTAGCCTCGATAATAATATCAGTGCCCCCTACTTTCTTAAAGAACTAACTGATTCTAGTGGTCAGAAGAGGGGACCTCCTTCAGTAGTTGGGAACGACGTTGTCTCAGAGAAGAACTACTTACAGTGTAATTCACATTTCTCTCACCTGTCCCTATATTCATGTGACAAAATGTAAAAACATCCACAAAAAAGGTGGCTATACTGAGAAATAAAATGAGAGTACATGAAAGACCTTTTAAAATGTCATCTTCATATTTGTATATTTTGGTACAAGTATGTGAATTTATTTCTCTAATTATGGCACTGATCATGATAAAATTTTCTCTTCACCATTTTTAATAGCAAGAGGAAAGGGTATATATCAGAGTTCATTACATGATAGGGCAGACTATTGTGAGTCTACCTGCCAACACATACCAGTTTGTCATTTATCTCCTCTGGCTCTCTCGTTTATTCTTTCTTGTTTCTATCATTGCCTGTCACCTATGTATCTATCTTTCATCTATCTATATACATCATCATCTATCCATCTGTCTGCCCTAGTTTTGTTTTTTGATTTTGTATTTTGAAAATACTCTGACAAAAGCAACGTAGAGGTAAAGGGGTTGATTTTGGCTCATAATTCCAGGGCACAGTCCATCATTGCAGGTAAGTCTAGGAAGGAAATTGGAACATCTAGTCACACCACATCCATAGTCAAGATCAGAGAACAAAATGAATGCATACATGCTACCTTGTTTAGCTTATTCAGCTTGCTTTATACAGTCTAGGGCCCAACCCATGACATACCTATTTGAAATGGGTTTTCCTACTTCAATGGACCCCGGTTAAGAAAATTACTCACAGGCATACACATATGCCAAAGTTATCTTGACACTTTATTGAGACTCTCATCCCAGGTGATTTCACACTGTATCAGGTTGACAGTGAAAATTGATCATCACACCATACAAACAAAACAGACAAAAGTCAGACATGATATATTTCCCACCAAAGTATTCCTATCCCAAGTCACTTTCTTTAGAGGTAAAAGACATCATATGCATCTTTTTGTTCAATGTTCCATTGAATAAACATCTACATTGCTCTTGTATTGCTTAAAGAAATAACATGATGTGACTCCATAATTAGTCCTGTGTCTTATTTTTCCCTAAAGGCTACATAGTATCTCATTGCATATTTGTTCCATAATTTATTTCCCACTTCTCTAATGATGGATATTATTGGTTGTTTCCATGCTTTTATCATTGCAAACAAAACTCTACCTCTGGATGTTCGGCATTATATAAAGACAACCAATTTAGAAACTGCTCAATTTGCTGATAGATAATGCTTTACAACTGAACTGAAAATGTGGAGTGACAGCCTTGTGACTCAGCCTGATGTGATGGGGAGTAACAACATGCAATCTTTTTCTACCATCAATTATCATGAAGTAAATTAACGGTGTCAGAAGGGAAAAGTAAAATATTCTTGGCTCTTAAAAATCAATTTTCAATCTTTTATTCACCTGAACAGGACAAGAATAAAGTAGAGAAAAGCTTTCTATTCACATTCATATTTAAGAAACATATTCAATGTTATTTGGCTTAATATCTAGAAATGAGCTACAAGATGTAGAAAGGCAACATTATGCTATTCGTGTTAACTTTACCAGTCACTACATAATTCACAGTCAAAACTGGCAAAAAGCAAAAGCACATGAGATTGGGAACATAGCAGTAAAACAGAGCTGTGCTCATGAAGCATTGGGTGGACATTATTACGGTGATGGACAGAGATAACAGACACCTTCCAGCAAGTGTTAGTCTTCCTCCCCTGCTGCTAAACTGTTTCCTTCCTAGGGCCCTGCTGACCAGTGATGGTTTAGACACTCCACCGTGCTTAGCTGTAACCCACACTACTGTCCGATCCCCAGCTCCTCAGTCTCATGAGCTCCTCCTCATTGTCCCACTCTGTCACCAGGATATGCTCCACTCCTCAGATTTCCTCACAAGGTCCAACATGTCTTCCAGCCAGTGCTTCAACTAGAAAGTTGTAACACTCTCTAGGATTATCTGACATCTGCCTCCAGACCTTGTCAGGCTTCTCTCACATTTATGTAGACTTCTGTTCCTATATCAGCTCCCCTATTCCTCTATACCGTATTGGCTTGCCTTTCCTACCTACCCCTGACTGTTACTGTGGACAAAACTAGGCACTATTAGGCACACTCTTCCTGAAGTGCCATGTTCTTTTCTAGACTCTGGGCTGTGACAGACAGATGTGAAACTTCTAAAGATAATATTGAGACAATCGTGTCCTCCTGTTTGTAATGAGTCAGGATAAAGGAGAAGAGTTTAAACTCACATCTGAGAGATCTTTTTTGGAATCTTCAGAAAATGTTTAAGTTCTCAGCCTGAGACAGTTTAGGTCTTGCTACAACCCAAAGAGATGGGAAAATGACTCTTTTAGTCACAGCCAATGTTAATACTATACCACAGCCACTTGTCACTCAAGAAATGCCACATTAGCTTAATTCACTGGTTTCAACCCATAGTGCTTTTTGTTCTGGTGTCCCCCAAGTCTGTGTGTGTGTAGAATGTATTCTAGCTTATCACCTAAAGGTATGTACCCTCCAGCATCCTTTCCTGAGACCTACTAAGCTCCTTTTCTCCCCTGAAGATCAAAGACCAATGCAGATTTTGTAGAGTAACTTTTATTTCTCATTGGCTATTGCTTATAAAAACAAAAGCATGGAGGTTAGATTTGTTCATTTCAGTGCTAGAGGTGAACCTAGGACTTTTGAATGACAGGCAAGTGCTCTAGCACTGAACTATATTCCCTATCCCGTGTGTGTGTGTGTGTGTGTGTGTGTGTGTGTGTGTGTGTAATGTACCTATGTTCATGTGGATGTGCATGCACATGGAGAGCAGAGGTTGGTGTCAGGTGCATCATACTCTCCCTTTAGTTTTTAGGGCAGGGTCTCTCACTGAACCTGGAGCTTATCAATTCAGCTACACTGAGGTCTATTTTTTAATAAATACAGGCCTCAGATGTGCTATCTGATGCCTCAGTCTCCCAGAGCTGGGAATGTAGGCCTATGCACCTACACTTGGCTTATACATTTTCAGCATGAATTTGCTAGGCCAAAACTTGGATGCAGCTTGCTTGCTGGCCCCATCTCAATTTGTTTGTTTGTTTGTTTGTTTTTATGTGAGATCTACTGAGTTATATATCTTTGCTCTTAATTGTAGTAAAAAATATATGAAATATGTGTAACTCAAAACATGCCATTTCAGTCAATTTTCATTATCTTATTTAGTAGCATTATTTATAGTCACAGTGTTGTACAACCATCCCTACTGTCTAGTTTCAAAACCATATCACCTCAGATAGAAGCTCCATACTTACTAAGCATTAATTCTATTTCTCCCCTACCTCTATGAATTTGCCTCCTCTAGATGGGTATAGGTGATGTCACATGTTTGTCCTTTTGGATTTGGCTTTTCTGATTAGTAGGAGGTTGTCAGGTGACTCTTTTTGAGACTCCAGACTTCTATGTTATGTTGAGGACAATGTTCCTCTTTCCTGTGTTCTTGGGACTCTCCTTATGACTCCATTCTATAGTTTCCTTTTTAAAAATGTGTCATCCTTCAAAGAGTAGAAGGCTCCAAACACAGTAGGACTTTATTCAAATGTGATGCTTTGAAAATACAAAGCAATGAAGAGATAAATGCAACAACATAAAGATAGTCAACATTCTTTCCTATTGGTGTATATTCACTGTGCGCAATATTAGGTTTCATAAGAACATTTCATGCACAAGGATAATGTACTCTGAGTATGTTCCTTCCATCTACTCACCCCTTCTTTTCCCTCGTCCGCTTCTCCATCTCATTATTCTCCTTTGATTTCCCTAGATTGTTTTTCATATATATGATATCATATACATATCATGTATAAATATATGATATATATCATACTTGATATATATGCACACTTGATTTTATGCATCTATATAAAATGTAGGATCTACAAGTAAGAGAAAATGTGATAGTTGTTTAAGACTGGCTTAATTAAAATATGAAAAAGCTCAATATTCTCAAAAGCAACCTCTATTCAGATGAAACATCAAAGGCATATTTCTATATTTGCATTGAGGCAATGAAGTTCGTAGAGCTGCTGATATCATGTTATTCAAGGCTGTTAAGCCCTCAACTAGCTCATAATGGTCTTCAAGCATTTAAACACATCTCCCTCACTATATGAGGATAACATGTCCACACATCTTCAAGCATGATTAATCCCTTTTGACATTTCTCTTCAGTCTTTGGAGGATGGTTGGCTTTGCTTGTGGCTGCATTGACAATAACTTATCTCTTTCTCTTCCATTCCTGAAGGGAAATGTCATAACGAGAACCCACTATTAAATAAAACATGTACATTACAGGGAGTTTTTTTTTTCTTCTGAGAAACAAAAGAGGCTGACCCAGAGTCAGAATGAATTTATACTGAGCAAAGAATAAGTAGGACCTAAATATAGAGCCTCATTTGTGTGGTTATTAATTAGCATTTGCTATTCTTTTCTGAAGTAAGAAAATTCTTCCAGAGTATACAGCAACAGGAAAGTAGCCCTGCTCATCCAGGTAAGTAAATGATCTCCTCATAAACTACCAATACTTTAACTGTATAAATTATACCTTGACTAAAGTAATCATTTACTCCTCCATCCAACAGATACAAGTTACACAAGGTACTGTAGTAGTTATTGTCAGTTCTGTCAACATGGTAGCCACTCATGTGGCACTTTGTAAATTAAATAAATCAAATGAAGTTTTTAAAAACTCTGTTTCTGATTTGCATTAACTGTATTTAAAGTACTCAATAGTCACACATTAAATAGTTGCTCCATATTGGTCAACATAGCTGGCAATCTGTTTCCTTCACTGCACAAACTTCTAGGAGGTAGAATGGGTATGAAGTATAAAAGAATATAAGAAGAGAATTTCCTTCAAAGAGCATATGAGCCAGCTGAGCAGGCTGTGTTTATAAAAGGTGTGTAATTGTTTCCACAATACATGACAGCAGGAACAAAGATAGTAGCTGTTCTTTTGGAGGCATGTACTCCGTGACAGGTACTGACATGAGGAAGAACAGAAATAATACACAGCTGCCATTTATCTTGTTTCCACCTTTCTCTTCTCCGAAGGTGTGCAAGGGTATCAGCCTTTGTCAGATGTGGTTGATTTGTTACGTGAGTTTGCAAAAAAAGGGGGGGACAAAAAACTGGACAAGAAAGAAGAAAGAAGAGGATGAGAAGTCAAATTTTCAGAATCTAGAGCCAAGAGGGGAGTTATTGGGAAGACGTGAAAAGAAAGGTTCTGAGCAATCATGAAGTGTAACAAAAGCACGTGGAAAAGACAGGGTACTGTAAAAAGCCGGCTCTCTGTTTCTTCCAGGTACAGAGGAACGTGAGTAGAAAGTCATTTTGAAGTCAGTATTTTCTCACTGGACTTTGTTTAGATGTTACACTGTTCTGAAGCAGGACTATCTGAGTTGTATAAAATGAGTTTTTCTTACCATTATTTATTTAACCTTTACTGCTTCTTTGCAAAATAAGAAACTTGGTTTTTAGAACTTTGTCTGTTATCACCCCATCCCCCACCTATATCACTTGACAGCCGGCATTCTTCCCCCGCTTCCCAGTTTAACTTGAGTGTTACTTCTCTCATTTACCAACGTGCAACTCAAAAGTCATAGCATGTGACCCAGGGCTATCCATCTAATAAGTATATGTGACTCCAATGCCCCTGGTTTCAGTTGCTGAGTTCAGGTCTCAAAGCAAGAAGGACCAAACAGTGCATGATACAGTGCCAAGAAAATACAGTGAGCAATAATATGAGCCTTGGAGCCAGAAGAAACAGATCAGTATACTAGAGTAATTGTTTTATGCTTCATGACGAAGTAAAAATATAAGCTGCCTAAGGAGGACTCGGGGATAGTGAGAGGCATGAACAACAGCCAAGGCTACAAACTGTTATGAGGAGCAGACGGTTTCATGACCTTCTCAAAGAGGATGGAAGTGGAAACACACACACACACACACACACACACACACAGAGCGTTGCTATTGGAATGTATATACTGATAGTGCTTATACTAGTACTTAAATTTTAGCCTAGTTACAGATACTCAGTGTTCCTTGTCATCTCCATACCTGCTCTCCATAAAACTTATGATGGAATGGTTAACTTTATGTGTTATTTTCACAGCCCCCCCCCCCCCCCCCCCCCCCCGTGCTCAGGCACTTGATCAAGCATAATTATTCTAGGTGTGTCTTGGAGGTGCTTTTGAATGAGACTGGCATTTGAATCAGTGAACTGAGAAAAGCGGAGTGCCCTCCTAGGATGAATGTGTGTCCTGTGTTGTTTGACAACTTCCTCACTGTAACAGGATATCTGAGGAAAACAGAACATTTATGTTGACGTGTTTCAGAGGCATCAGTCTGTGGTAGCTTGGCCAGTTTGTGCCTGTGGCAGCACAGGACATTGTAATGGAAATGGAAGCAGAGGAAATCCGTTCACCTCATGGTGACCCAGAAGCAAAGGATAGAAAAGAGAAGTGCTAATAATGTCTTCAAGGTCTCACCCCCAATAGCTTAACTGCC
Organism: Peromyscus californicus insignis; assembly: GCF_007827085.1. NCBI lineage: Eukaryota > Metazoa > Chordata > Mammalia > Rodentia > Cricetidae > Peromyscus > Peromyscus californicus. Next base: position 88,248,548 of record NW_026294595.1, on the reverse strand, counting down.
TCCACTAGGCTCTGCCTGCTCAGGATCTCGCCTCCTGATAGAATACAGACAGTCTCAGCAGATGGTCCTTTGGAGGAGTCTCCAAATCCAAATACAGCACCAAGTTCAGTGGAAGGTTGAATAGAATGAAGCCTGGGCGATTTATAATGCCTCTGCCTATTTCTACACTCCCACCTCTGTGTGTGTGTGTGTGTGTGTGTGTGTGTGTGTGTGTTCATGTGTGTGCACATGTGTGCTCATGTATATGTGTGTAGAGTAGAGAGGACAATCTCCGGTGTCATTCCTCAGGTGCTCTTTGCTTTTTTATTTGCTTGGTTTTTTTAGGTAGGGCATAAAACTCACAAGATAGGCTAGGCTGGATATAGCCAGACCCAGGGATCTACTTGTCTCCATCTGCCCAACCCTGAGATTATGAGCACACACTACCTACCACACCTGGATTTTTTCCACATGGGTTCTGGAGATTTAAGTCAGGTCCTTGTGCATGTGAGGCAAGCCATTTTCCCAACTAAACCATCCCCAGCCTCTCTACCTATTTTTAACAAAAGATCTTATCTTCCACCTTCAGACACAGACTCAGACTCAGACAAAAATTTACACTATCAACTCTTCTGGTTGTTAGGACTTCGGACAGGGCTGGAACCTGGGTCTCCAGGTGTCTGAAGGTTTTTAGTCTCCAAAATGACAGAAGCCAATTTCTAATAATAAATTTCTCTCTCTCTCTCTCTCTCTCTCTCTCTCTCTCTCTCTCTCTCTCTCTCTGTGTGTGTGTGTGTGTGTGTGTGTGTGTGTGTGTGTGTGTGTGTGTGTGTGTCTGTGCGCGCACACGCACGAGCACACGCGTTCTATTAGTCCTGTCTTGCTGGAGAACACTAACCCATATGACATTTGTAGACTAATCAGGATCACATGTGAATCAGGAAGTTCACCCCTCCAGACTATTTCTTTCTGAATCTTCCTAGGTGTGAATTCAGGCAATAGTTCTTCTGCTCTGTAGACCTTTAGGTCTAGACTGGAACTACAGTGGCACCTTAACATTTATCAAGAAGGGCTGGGGTGTAGCTCAGTGGTATAGTGCTTGTCTAACACATGAAAGAGCTGGACTTAAGCCTCAGTACCAGGAACAATCTAAGGGAATACCTAGTGTTTAAGGACTGGATCACAGTCTTTCTATGGCCACTTCAATCTCCCTAGATTTTAATTTGTTTTATTTTTATTATGAAGCAATATTAGAGTTTATTTAGAACACAGATTTTAAATTTTTTATTTGTTTTTTGGTTTTATACACTATTAATTATTTGTTTATCTGTTTATTTATTTTATTTAGTATGTATGGTGCCCACACCTGTGTGCTTTCATGCATGTACAGCGGGGCATTGTAATGGTTGGCAGACAACTTCTTGGAATGTGTGGATCTGTGAAATCGAATTCATGTCCTTAGGCTTGGCATCAAATGGCTTAACTCACTAAGCCATCTTGTTGGCCCAGAAACAGTTTTAATATAGATTTAAACATAAGCATTAAAGAAGAGAGAGAAATGCTCAGGAAAAGGACAGTACACATCGAATACAAGGGCAGGGGTGTCTCAAGAAAGAGAGTTGTGTCTTCCCAGACCTTTAGGAGTTTCCTCTAAAAGCTTTATCCAAACAGCATGATTTTGGCTAACAGATAAAAGAAGAGAGAGAAAGACAGATGGAAGAGGCATGGAAGAATTGTGACCAGACTTGAGCTGAGAGTGTTCTTTTCTGAGTCTACCTGGTATCACTGCAAATAGAATCCAATTAGCCCCACAGAGCAAGCCAGTCAAGCTTCCAATCTTCAGCTAAGCAAAGCAGTTTGGTCCATTGAACAGCTCTGGGTTATCACTGTCCCAGCCAGAGTACGGCTCAGCTATGAACCTTTGTAACCTAGGAATTTTTTTTTATTATACCTGAATTAGGTATTTAATGCATTTTTTTAATCTTAATTTTTATTTTGCAATACAATTCAGTTCTACATATCAGCCACGAATTCCCTTGTTCTCTCCCCTCCGGCCCCCCTCACCTTCCCCCCAGCCCACCCCCCATTCCCACCTCCTCCAGTGCAAAGCCTCCCCCACGGACTGAGATCAACCTGGTAGACTCAGTCCAGGTAGGTCCAGTGCCCTCCTCCCAGGCCGAGCCAAGCGATCCTGCATAGGCCCCAGGTTTCAAACAGTGAACTCATGCAATGAGCACAGGACCCGGTCCCACTGCCTGGATGCCTCCCAAACAGATCAAGCCAATCAACTGTCTCACCAATTCAGAGGGCCTGATCCAGTTGGTGACCCCTCAGCCATTGGTTCATAGTTCATGTGTTTCCATTCGTTTGGCTATTTGTCCCTGTGCTTTATCCAACCTTGGTCTCAACAATTCTCACTCATATAAACCCTCCTCATTCTCACTAATTGGACTCCCAGAGATCCACCCGGAGCCTAGCCATGGATCTTGGCATCCAGATCCCTCAGTAGTTGGATGGGGTTTCTAGCACGACAATTAGGGTGTTTGGCCATCCCATCACCAAAGTAGGTCAGTTCGGGCTGTATCTCAACCATTGCCAGCAGTCTGTTGTGGGGGTATCTTTGTGGATTTCTGTGGGCCTCTCTAGCACTTTGCTTCTTCCTATTCTCATGTGGTCTTCATTTACCATGGTCTCCTATTCCTTGTTCTCCCTCTCTGTTGTTGATCCAGCTGGGATCTCCCGCTTCCCCAAGCTCTCTTTCCCTCGACCCTCGCCCTTCATTACCCCTACTCATGTCCAGACTGTTCATGTAGATCTCTTCCATTTCTCTGTCATTGGGCGATCCCCGTGTCTTTCTTGGGGTCCTGTTTTCCAGGTAGCCTCCCTGGTGATGTGAGTAGCAATCCAGTCATCCTTGTTCCACATCTAGTATCATCCTATGAGTGAGTACATACCATGTTTGTCTTTCTGAGTCTGGGTTACCTCACTTAGGATGATTTTTTCTAGATCCATCCATTCGTCTGCAAACCTCATGATGTCATTGTTTTTCTCTGCTGAGTAGTATTCCATTGTGTATATGTACCACATTTTGTTTATCCATTCTTCAGTTGAAGGGCATCTAGGTTGTTTCCATATTCTGGCTATTACAAACAATGCTGATATGAACATAGCTGAACAAGTGCTCTTGTGGTGTGATTGAGCATTCCTTGGGTATATGCCCAAGAGTGGTATAGTTGGATCTTGGGGGAGATGGATTCCCAATTTTCTAAGAAAGCACCATATTGATTTCTAAAGTGGTTGTACAAGCTTACATTCCCACCAGCAGTGGAGGAGAGTTCCCCTAGTTCCACATCCTAAAGTGCACAATGGAAAAACGAAAGCATCTTCAACAAATGGTGCTGGCATAACTGGATATCAACATGTAGAAGGCTTCAAATAGATCCATATCTATCACCGTGCACAAAACTTAAGTCCAAGTGGATCAAGGACCTCAACATAAATCCAGCTACTCTGAACCTGCTAGAAGAGAAAGTAGGAAGTAGTCTTGAACGCATTGGCATAGGAGATCACTTCCTAAATAGAACACCAGTAGCACAGACACTGAGAGAAACAATCAATCAATGGGACCTCTTGAAACTGAGAAGCTTTTGTAGAGCAAAGGATACGGTCAACAAGGCAAAGTGACAGCCTACAGAATGGGAAAAGATCTTCACCAACCCCACATCTGACAGAGGACTGATATCCAGAATATATAAGGAACTCAAGAAATTAGACATCAAAATGCCCAACAGTCCAATTAAGAAATGGGCTATAGAACTAAACAGAGAATTCTCAACAGAAGAAACTCAAATGGCTGAAAGACATTTAAGGAATTGCTCAACATCCCTAATCATCAGGGAAATGCAAATCAAAACAACTCTGAGATACCACCTTATGCCTGTCAGAATGGCTAAGATCAAAAACCTAGGAATTTTTAAAGACAGACTACCACATGGAATAGTTAGGCCATCGGTCATGGGGAGATTAAATTAAACAAGCTTGGAGCCAGACCTACCTCCAAACACTAAGATTTCATGCTTTGGATGGAAACATAAATATGTCAACACTATAGCAGATTTGAAAATGGAGTCATCCTGTCTAGACCTCCCAAAACAGCAACTCCCAGATGATGAAGACATACCTAGGTTTGCCCACATACTCGGAGAGTTAGATTGGTGTCAAAGACTTTAGTCAGTTTTATCAAGATGGGGCAGAATTCACATTCTCTCATTTCCTCTCCTCGCTGCTTTGGAGAGATTCAGGTGTATTAGGGGGCTTTTCTCCCCTCCATGTTGCTCTAATCCCTCTCTCCTTCTTATTTTTGGCTTCTTCTTCCCAGGATATGCTCCTTAAAGTAGCCACCAAGGCACTGCTTGTTACTGCATAAAAACGCAGGAGCTCAGGCTCCACCCGGTGATTTAGACTCTGCATTATCATGAGGTCCCAGATGATTTCAGTAACTTTGAAAATTTGTGACTCACTATCCTGTACCACCTCCCAAAGGATCCCCTGAGATAAATGCCCAGACACCAGGATACATGCTGTGCAAAGGGATGCTCTGCTCTGCTCTATCTTTTATCTCCTAGGAAATTAAGTCATTAGTTCCCAGCCATAAAGTCCAAACTGTTAGTTTAAAAGCAAAATTACACATAATGTGCATTTAGTGTCAAGTATGTACTTAGCAAGACTGAGAAAGAGAGACCATCCAGTTGTCACTGCAGTTGGACAGACAACTGTTTTATGGGGAGGGCCGGATAAGGAATGGGAAGGCGACACCTTGGAATGCTGCAGTTCAGCATTCAATTATGCACTTGGTACACAACAGCTGAGTGCATGCGCCATTCACATATCAGCCATATTTCTCGAGTCTCTCATTCTCTGGTTCATTTGGCTTGTTTCTCTTCTACCTTCTGTGGGTTCGGATCTCTTTCTCTTGTGTCTTTAAAAGCAGCTCTGACAGCTGGGAAAGAGTGAGCAATGCCTTAGGTATTTGAGAATTTTTATAGGAGGGATCAGGAGGCAGATTGTCGCAAACTAAATCTCCTAGGCTCAAGCTCTTTTTATCACATCATTGTTACTAGATGCTCTTGGCCCTGAGAATAGAAAGTCTGGAAGACTTAAGATGAGATTCCTGAACTCTTATGTTCTCTCACCCTGGTCACCAGCAGCAAGTGTGAGACCATGTTCTGATGGGGGCAATATAGCATATAAGTGCATAGCACTGAGATGACACAATGAATATCTGTACACACACACACATACACACACACACACACACACACACACACACACACACACACACACAACCAGAGAGGGAGTTATTTGATGAGAGAGATAAGAATGGGAGTAAATATGAGGAAAGTACATGATATACGCATAAAATAAAATTATCTTTATGCTAAAATAAATAAAAATATAGGTTTTGGAGTTTGCTCAGCTTCTCCTGAACTCTACTCTTGCTACATGTAAATGTTAACTACAGAGATGGTTTTGAACTGTACAGTCGGTGTCCTCTTTGGGAGAAGGAGGATGGAGGGTGAAGGAGCCTGTCTCATGCAGTTGTTGCTAGTAAAGCATCCAGGGCACAGAAGTGCTCTGTACATAAAATTACCATCGTAGTTATTATTACCATAGTCTACATTATGCCCTTAGCAATCACTACCCTTGCAGGTTAAGTCTGGAGTTCCCCTAAGGAATGCAAATTAAGTTCACTCACATATGCATAATGTTCTACATAAGCTGCTTCATGTTAAGCAAAACAAGCCCAACTTAGAAAGACAAACGTTATGCGTTTTCTCTCATATGTAGCATCTTGATTCAAATGTTACATATAATACTCTAGTAACACTAGTAAATGGGTGTGTAGAAGAGAAAGAGAGAGTAATGGGAGTGAATGATATGCATGTATAAAATGTTGTAATGAAACCCACTGTTTTGTTTGCTAGTTTAAAGATTAGTGAGTCAACAAAAAAATCCAAAATTTCTTGAAGAATATACTTCTTAAAAATAGTGATTATAAGCCTGGCAAAGTGGTGAACGCTTTTAATCCCAGCACTTGGGAGGCAGAGGCAGGCAGATCTCTGAATTCAAGGCCAGTCTAGTTAATAGAGGGAATTCCAGGACAGCCAGAGTTACATAGAGAAGCACTGTCTCATAAAAACAAAAAGAAACAAATAAACAAACAAACAAATAAATAAATAATAGTAATTAAAGTCACATCTACATAGGCATCTGGACTCTTAGTCTTTTTTTTTTTTTTTAAGAAAAACATACCATCTAGAATAGTTACAGTAAATCTTGGAAATCTAAGGGCACCGTGTGTGTGTGTGTGTGTGTGTGTGTGTGTGTGTGTGTGTGTGTGCGCGCGCGCGTGTGTGTGTGTGTGTGTGTGTGTGTGTGTGTGTGTGTGTTGAAAAAGAGGCTAATGAGGTTTATTCATTGTGATCATTTTTGAGTCATGCTTCAGTTCCCACCAACTGCCAAATTACATTTATTGTCCCCAGTCTGCTGAGTTTCCCATAATGGTTCCCACACAGATCTTACTGGAATGCCAGAGCGTGAAGACAAAGGGTTTGAATCCCTTAGCACCAGATTATTCTTGGAAATCATGCACCTTGACCCAGATGGAATTATACAGCTCTGGCCTCTTTATTTATGACTGGAATCAAGAGATAACTGTTCTGAGTGAAGTAACAGAGGCATGGTAATCTCACTGGGCACACCCAAGAGGTCCCCTGTGGATAGTGAAGTATGGGATCACTTTTTTCAAATGATTTCCTTCAGATAATAGAATCCTTTCATTCAAAAATGAAGTATCCCAATATGTCAAACTTAACATTCTTTTATTCTGGTTCATAAGTTTGCATTTATGCACAGGGTATTATTGGAACCTCTATTTCTCCACATGATTACTGCCATGGGTACCCACTTACTAGCGTGTGTGTGTGTGTGTGTGTGTGTGTGTGCGCGCGCACGCACACACAGACACACAGACACACAGACACACAGACACACACTCAGTGCTGGTTCCTATTGCATGCTACCATGAGATTCCAAGCTTCCTTTCAACATTGATTTAAAACTCACTGCATGTAAAAATTTCTAAGACCTATTCAGCTCCAATTTTCTATATTTATCTGTTTATAGGGTACATAAGGAAAATCTCTGAGTCTAAGAACAATAGTGAGATAGTCTAGAAGAGAAGCCAAGGTTCAGAGATAGAGCCAGGGGTCTAAGTAGAGAAGCGAGCTCTAAGGGAGCACAGAATATCAATAACAAAGAAGACTCTCTGAGGACAGAGAAGTCTACAATTACAGCTCCTCAGATGCATCATAAACAAAAGCCCAAAGTGCACCAGAAGCAGTGTTTGACCACGATCCAAACAAGGTCTCATTGCTCAGGTATCTCCAAAGTACAAACAGGTTTTCCAGCAAGACACTCTGTTTCCAATGGAAGCTTAGGAAGGAAGTCTGGAAGATGGGTAGCGGGGGAGGGCAGCAGAAGGAGTCAACATTTCTATTCACAGAGGTCTAATAAGACCCATAAGCGCTTCTAAATAATTGTTCATATCTCTGAAGTGTGTATGACAACATTTTAAAGTTTGTTAGTATTTACTCCCTGTCTGAGATGTGTTAAGGTATGGCTGACATTTGACCAAATATACTCCTTGTCTGATGTCTAGAAATATCAAGTCTTAGAAAATGGTTATGGTTATCTGAGTAGAAAATGAGGGAAATGTTAAGCAAAAAGTGAGATAGGCACATATGTTGGCTGGAGTAGGATCAGGGAGCAGTCATCCCATCCATTTTCAACGTCAAGCCATGAACATGTCTGAGAAGAAACAACATTTCAACCTTTTATGTGTCACACTCACTTCCATCTTATGTACTGAGAGCTTTATATTGGTCACACTTTCCCATGGGGTCTGTAAGAGAACCTGTGAATGCTCTTCTCAAAGGTTCACAATGTACATTTCTGTGTCTGGGAGGGACTGACACTCCAATACAGTAGAAACACCTGAGGTTGGGCCTTTCCCCACTCCTCGCACATCTCTTCCTTCTTTGGGGGTAGGCTCGTCTATAATAGGTTGGTTTCTAACTCACTCTGTTGCTGAAGCTGTGCTTCAACTCCTCAGCATCCTCTCCCCCACTTCCAACTCCCTATGTGCACCTCCAGAGGGATGGAATTATAAGAGTGCCACCAAGATAGGCTCAAAATTTTGCTTCCTAACCCAAAGTGTCTAAGAACTCTTCCTTTCTTTTTCCTCTGCCCCTGACACAACTGGGGAGGGCAGTCATTGAAGATCTCTCAGGGCTGCTCCATTGAGGTCCAAATAAAACAGGTCAAACCATCAAGGAGTTTAGGAAGAGCTGAGCAGACAGAGCCACAGTCTCTGCCAGGTCAGGGAAATACTGCCCATCTTTCCCTCTCTCCCTCTCACCCTTCTCCCCACCAACACACAGCAGGCTTTCCAGCCCCCGAAATTCTTTGAGAAGAGGTCATATTAGGGAACAGCAGCTGTCACTTGATTCCCCTTCCCAAATTTAGGGATTGAATGGTCATTTACACCCAGTCCTCAGTTCAAACTGCTGCATCCCTGCGGTGGATCCACTATGGTGCCGATGCGGCACAAAGACCCCGAGTGCAGTCAGGGTGATTGGGCCAGAATGGCAAGGAAAGTGAGGTTGTGGGATGAATTTCTCACAAGAGCATACCCGGCACCTACGGGTCTAGTGTCCCTGTGCCTAAAGCCTCGTTTGGACCCTGCCCGCCTCCCGTATGTCTCCTTTTCCTCAATCTGACCCACCATGGTGGGTAAAATGTGTGGGCACTAGCTACCCTGTGCACTGCTCCTACGAGGTATGGGCACCAGGCATCTGTTCCTGCTGCCTGCCCAAAATAGACCATCTCATTGTGATGGACGACTAATCCTTTGGCTGCTATCCTGCCTGGGTCACCAGCTCAGTGCGGAAGGGGAGGGCGACAAGGGCCACTTAACTCATTCAGCACATTCCCTCTAGTCCACAGAAGTGCCCAGCTGCTCAGTCCTTCTGTGGAAACTGAGATGGGGTGGCAGGTGGCTGGGCTGTCCTCCAACAAGGAGACCAGTTGCTTCCTTTTAAGTGGCTACTGGACTCCTTGGTGCAGAGAACCTATAGGAGCTCGTTCTGGTTCTCTCTCTCTCTCTCTCTCTCTCTCTCTCTCTCTCTCTCTCTCTCTCTCTCTCTCTCTCTCTCTTTCTCTCTCTGTCTCTCTCTGTCTCTCTCCTTCATGTACAAGTTCTTCCTGTGTGTTTCACTCTCCCAATTTTGCTTGCCTCATAGGACTATTGTTATGATTAAATATGTTAATATACATACAGTGTCTAAAATATCACAAAAGGACAAACACTGTGTGATTCTACTTTTATGTGGTACCAAGAGTAGTCAAATTACAGAAGCAGACAGTAGAATGGTAGCTGCCAGCAGCTGGTGGACAGAGGAATGAGTTGGCAGAGTTTCAGAATGAGTTGATATGTTTCTGATTGGTGGTGATAATTATATTACACAACAATGTAAATGTACTAATGCCTCTGAACTGTGTGCTTTACAATGGTAAAGATGGTCTCCATGGTATATATTTTACTACAATAACACATATGTAGTAAGTGCATGTAAATACTGGCTGTTATTTATTTATTTATTGTTATTGATCACCTATGATATACAGTACTTCCTACTTCATTTTATATATGTGTATTTCCTCTAAATAAGAAGATGTATTCATGCATGGTGCTCCTATCATCTCATTTGATTCACTACCTGCTTATAGCCAGCTCTACTCTACCTACACAAAATAATCAGACACGTTGGACAAGAAGAAAGAATACTCTGGAGTAAATCCTGTCACCTTCAACCTCCTGGCTTACAGACATGATGCTTCCTACCTGTGGGTAATCCTGAAAATCATCCTGGCAAGACAGTGGGAAAGCTAGAGCAGAGTGATCTCTCTCACTGTTTTATGATATTCTTCCTAGTGGGTTGTTCTAAAGCTTACAAATGATGAAAATGAACCTGCTGGAGCTGCTCAGAGACCCACTTCAGGGTCATCCTGTGTTTGGATCAGAGAAGCTGATACTCTTAGGGTATGGACCAATCCTGAGGCAGCCTGGAAGCTTCATCCAATATTCATGGATGTCAAACTCCTAGGACTGGTCCTTAAAGAAACTAACCTTAGAGGAAGATGTATGTATCCTGCTATTTACTAATGATCATCCTTTTAGGAGGGGCCCTCTCTCACATCCTCAGCATCCTATAGCACCCCACCTAGAGTGAGCAAGGAGGAAGGGGCCAGTCTACAGTTCTTTTTCTTCTCTCTCTCTCTCTCTCTCTCTGTTTGCTTTTGGATCACAAGGTCTTCTGTGTAATCCCCATTATCCTTAGTTAGCATAGTACTTTATATATGGAGAATATATATACACATATCTTTATATATGGAGAATATATATATATATATATATATATATATATATATATATAAAGTACTAGATATATATATATATATCCCAAGATGGTCTTCAGCTTACACAAATCCTCTTGCTGCCACCTCCTGAGTACTGAGATGACAGATGTGCTTCACTATACCCAGCTGTAGCTTTCAGTCAATTCTCCAAACCTAATTGTTTTGAGTCTCAAGAGATATCGCAAACACGCTTGCTGTAGGAATCACCTGAAACAATTCTTTGGAAAGGTTCAGGGTCCAGGGGCCAGTGACTACATCTTGTCAGTAAGAGAAAACCAGAGGGAGCTGGTGGAGGCTGGGTACACCAGAACTTGAGTCTCACACAGTAAGCACCAGGCTATTTTTGTGTGGAATATTTTCACAGGCTCCTTGAGGGTGTGAGGCTTCATCAGAAAGCAGGAGTTCACCTTGTGGGAGAGTAAACTGAATTTTCAGGGACCTTAAACAACCTTTGGCCTTGGCTCATAAGGCCAAGGAAAGAGGAGCTGAATGACACTGAGCAGCAAAATGAAAAGCCACAGATGGATGACTAAAATGGTGGCTGAAAAGGGCAGTGGAGAGAAGACGAGCCAAAGGCTTGAAGGTCATGAGAGCATCCAGGGCTGTGGCTGGAAAATGCCACAATGTTAGGGACACAAAATGCATGCTCTGGCCCTGGCTTCCACCTTCCCACTGGTTTGGATGTTTTCTGCCCTGAACTGACATCCCACTCCACAGAGCTTGCTCTACTATGGTGGGGCTTGTCTAAGTTCCCAGTTAGCCGGAGAGATCAGAGATGAATCATTGTGTATAAAGGGCTGTACCCTTTGCGCCACCTTGGGAAAGCACATTCTGCTGAGTAGGCTCAAACTTAGCAGATGACAAGTCGATTTCTTGTCAGCCAGAGGCTCCCTTTTGAAGATTCCCCACGGGGTGGCTATAGGGACAAGGGCAGGGAAGCATGCAAGAGCTTAGCATGTGACCTTGATCTGAGTGACTGTGACTTTAACTCCTTTGGATAGGATTAGATGTAATGCTGCCTTCACAAGGATCCTGTACCCATTCAGGTTCTCAAAATTATCTTTATGATCACACATAATCTACGACACACACACACACACACACACACACACACACACACACACACACACACACACTTACACAGCATCTGGACCCCGCTTACAAAGCCAGGCCTGGGTTCACTAGGGACTTGTTCCAGAGGAGGGTAGAATTGCTAGAAATAGTACACTATTGCTCCCAGCAATGGGGTAGAGGCACACATTTATGAATATTTTGCATGCAGATAGAAATCTGAAGCAAAAGTTGATTTAATGAAGGTGTAGGAGAGTAAAAGCAACATGAAGAAAGAAAGTTCAATGTCCAGAGCATTGAGAAGCATTTGTTTCTACCCAGCTCTGAAATGGGTGGCCTTACAAAAACTATCGAACCTCTCTGGCTCTCCATTTCTTTAAGCATAAATCATAAGCGATAATAATGGCTAATCACCTAGCCATACAAAGTATAATTGGGTGAAAGAAGGAGAGAGGGAGAATGTTAATAAAATTCTTGGTCTATGGCAAAGTGCACAGGGCTACAGACCACAATAAAGCCTTCAGAGTCACATTTGGATATGAACGTTGAGATTTCCTGTCTCTATCACTTAGACTGAGTGTTGTAATTCAAGCTGGGACACCCCTGGCTGTAACCCTGAGCACCATAAAGACACTGCTTAGTACATTGAAAATAGCGCAGTGAAGCAGAGCACACAGCCCTAGCCCCAGCCCATCAGGTTAGTCCATACTGCTGTGTTTTTATAGGGTGAGTCCCAGGTTGTCAATCATCTACCTGCACCTGTGCCTCAGGCCTCTTGTTCTGCTCAGGCTGCTTAGAGATTTCTCTCTCCTCAGACTCCCACAACTATAATCTCCACATGAAAATTAACACTTCACCACTTTATTGATTCACATTTAGTTAAGGAATATACACTTTGGAATTTGGAGCTGAAGTTACTTGTTTATTCTGTTCTTGCTACAGACAAGAGCGATGACTTCTCCTGAGCCTACTCAAAAACTACAAACCAGGATTGCTTCATCCATTCCTCCTATTACTGACTTACATATTTGGGGTAAAGAATGTATCAGTGTAAAAATTTCACCCATGTCCAACAGCCAGTTGGTGTTTACAGTGAGACCCAGCCATTTTGTTCCATCTTTAATAGAGACTAAGTTGTAGCCCATTCTCTAAAGCTTAACTTCTAGACGCTTTGAAAAGAAATGGATTAATTTATCTTTAGCCATTGTGGTTCTTTTCACTGAGTTCAGCATTCTGCATTTGTGTCTCTGTGTTATTTCTTGCAGCATTTCAATATCAGCGTCTAACAAGATGACCAGAAATAATAAGTGCTTGACATTTCCCTCCTCCTCTCCAGCAGAACCTAATTATTCCCTGAGCCAACTTTTCTTGTCAGGAAGAGTTCCACAGAGTCTAGAAGCAAGGGCATTTTAGCCTTTGCAGATTAACAGAGCTGAAGATTTCAAATGTATAACTTTAAAATAGCAGAAGTGTCAAACAAGGGTCAACTTTCACGCAGGACATTTCTATTGGTGAAAAGTCTAGTAAGTTACTAATTGCTTAGCATATTTATTTATAGCAAGTTAACTCTTACAAAGCCTGGCACCAATTCTTTTCAGAAGCTATGGAGAGTCAACGTCATTGCAGAAGGAACTAATGCCCAAACCTGAAAGTGTTTATGCACATGTGTGAACACCTCTTCTTGTCTGTTCCCCAAATGGACATCATCTAAACATTCTCTCCAAGTGTCTGCCTTCTACTTATGAGGTATTTAAAGGAATTGTTGGAATCAAGCACCCAAAGACTTCTATAGGCAGTGTGGTGATCTTTAGACAGTTCTCTACCTCCATGCTTAGTTTATCATGGTGCTGTACTAAAGGGAGCAGGGAGGATATTCTCAAATCTTCCCAGTTGCTTTTCTTTATTTCTGTCAATTCAGCTTGCCTCCTAGACTCCCCTACCCATGATCCCCTCCAAATACTAAGGGTCCATTTGGGGAACTGAAGCTCTGAAAAGAGAATGACTAGTAGAGTATTGATGTTTAGTAGGAGACCCTTTTCTGTAGCTCACACATTAAAAGAGAAATATAGAAAAGGCAAAAGCGCCGGGCGGTGGTGGCGCACGCCTTTAATCCCAGCACTCGGGAGGCAGAGCCAGGCGGATCTCTGTGAGTTCGAGGCCAGCCTGGTCTCCAAAGCGAGTTCCAGGAAAGGCGCAAAGCTACACAGAGAAACCCTGTCTCGAAAAAAACCAAAAAAAAAAAAAAAAAAAAAGGCAAAAGCTTAAAGGAACTCTAACTATAAGATCGGATTTGAAGGGAGCTTGGCAGGATGGGCTAAGGGAAGATGGATATAATTGCTTTGGGAAAGGGCCATCTTCCCTGAGCTGATGTGGAAAACCATCATGTATATCATTTCTATTCTCTGTGTGGCCATCCCAATGAAAGGATATTTTGTTGCATCTTGTTTTTACATTTATTTACTTGTATGTGTATATGTGTGCAGGCATGTAGAGGTCAGAGGATGACTTTTGAGATGTCTGTTTCTACCATGTGGATCCCAGGGATGGAACTCAGTTTGTCAACCTAGGCAGCAGGTGCCTCTATCCACTGAGCCACCTCACCAACCACAGTCCTGATTTTTTTTTCTGTTTATTTTTAGACATGATCTTACTCTGTAACTTCAGCTGACCTGGGATTCATAATGTAGCACAGGTTGGCCTTGAGTTCGTGGTAACCCTGCCTCAACCTCCGTAGTGAAATGCTGGAATTAGAGGTGTAAAACTTCATGCCTGGACCATGTTAGTGTTTGGGCTGGAGAGATCATTCAATGGATACAGTGATTGCTGTGCAAACAAGAGGGACTGGTTTTATATTAATAGCACCTACATAAAAGCTAGGTGGAGCATCAACTCTCTGTAACTACAGTGTTGGGGAAGCAGAGATGGGCATGTCCCAGGTGCTTCCTGCCCAGTCAGTCTAGCTGAAATGGACAACTTCAGGTTAAACGAGAGCTATGTCTCAAAAAAATAAGGTGTGTAGTAATAGAGGAAGACATCAACTTCTGGTCTTCACACGCATACACATAGGCACACACCTGGATATCCACATAGACATAAACTAATCAACCAACACATACACACACACACACACACACACACAAACACACACACACCTATATTACCTTTGCTCTTTGCCACAAACTATTCTTACACTTAAAAAATATTTTTTAAAACATGTTTATTTGTAAACATTGTTCATATTCTTTACATGCTTTTAGAAACTTGCTAAAAAGCTTTTCAATTTTGACAGATCTCATCTCTCCATCGCTTTTGTTATATTTTAAACTCTTTCCTGGTCATGTCCTTCAGAAAACCCGCCTGGTGTCTCTGCAGGCACTAAAGATCAGTGGACAGGCACGGTCATTACAGGAGAGAGAGGTTGAGTCCATTCCCCACATTGATTTGCACAGAAGCGTTATCAACTTGCTCTGGACTACTGATTCTGCCTGGCCAGTAGATAGTTTTTGTTCTGAAAGATGAGGGACAGTGTGGTCACCAGGCAGGGATAACAGGCAGGAAACACCATGTTCTTTCCAGTCTCTGAGCACTCCTGGCAGCTGGACAGGGGCAGAGATGGCTCGAGGCAGAGAGGTCACGTCTGTGTCCCAACTCTGAGCTCTTGAGCCATAGCAACAGTTCAGTTGTGAGGAAACATTGTCAGTTCACACACATGCCTTCCCTCACCCAGTTACACAGACGTCATAAATGACCTAACTTTGTACATCTAGTCAATGCAGGGGGTAGGGCAGATACTGAGCAGTGAGGCTTAAGCTGCAAATTAGCACATGTTGCTGATGTGTTTTGTGTGCTCTTGGTCTGGAGTGAGATCCAATCCTCAGACTCTTGTTCAAAACACTTGGTGCCACCTCTGTTGGTCACCTGTTGTTGTTTAGTCTTTTATTGATGTCCTTCTTTAAATGAGTTCAGATAACTAATACGGGATGTTTCTGCGGCATTTGACTCGGACAGCTCAACCTGTTTGCATTCCTCTAACATCACTTACATGGCAGTATGCAAAGAACCTTGGTTGTGGTTAGATGCTGTCTTGGCTGAAAACCATTTTTATGGAGTCCCGTCAAGTACCTGCTCAGGGAGTAGGGATTCTGGTTTGACATCTGTCCTGGGTGGTTTTTAGAAACCCTCCTTACTTTCCTCTCACTTAGTTGCCCTGTTTAGGAGATGGGGGAGTTACTTTCACCTTCCTTAAAGTAGGGAGAAAAGGAAATGGAGACGTGCTAAGCATGTTACTTCACTAAGGTCCTCTAAAGGGTGACACAGGTTTCCTTGGGAACAATCACTCCCCTGTGCTGATCGCTCTGGTCCATAGATATAATCCCATCTATGCAGGCTCTTCCAAGGCAGGAAGGATCAATCAACCAGGAATTGAGTATGGTGTGAAAGTGTTCTTATACAAACTATGATGCTAGTTGATGCTTCCAATGGGTTTCTTCATCACAGCCCATCCAGCGTCTGGTAGAGAAGGTATGTTCAATAAACACTGGAAGCATGACTGACCGACTGACTGAGTAAAACATTATCCTCTTCTCGATTTAACATCGAGAACCTACTGTACAATGGACACTTGATAAACCTTTGCCTGATGCTGTGCTGTCACATTCAACCCTTATTTGTACAGTATCCAGAGTTTGCTGTTGCCTGTGTTGGGATTTTGCTGTCCCTAAGATGTGTGAGGGTTGTACTCAGGGATACCCTCCCGACATCATACACAGATATCAAAAAGTGCTGTAAAAGACAACGGCATTTTGTGTCCTGGATTGGGGAGCATCAGAAGTCCAGAAAGTTGCTAGGAAGGCATCATCAATCACAGTGAATGAATGGATCCATTCTTCAAATTGAACTTGATCCGCTAAAGTTTGACACAGCTTTCTCTAGCCATAGGGAAACATTCCACAGCCCTATTCTTGACAATTTATTTAGAAAACTCAGATCTTCATTTTCTTTTGCTTCTGAGTTCTCGAGATTGTACAGAGAGGAAGTGCATCTTATTTGCTAACCAACTCCAGGTTTCTATGGCACCGGCAGGGAGTGGAGGCTGCAGGTCCATGGACCATTCTCATACTTAACCTGAGTGATCTGGAGATATGCTGAGGTTTTCATAACTCCTCATATGCACATTGTCATGAGTATGTGAATGGACTGTATTAAGAGAATCTTTTTACATGGTGATCTTGTGTCTGTGTAGGAGTTGCAATATAGCCACAGTTCATCCTGTTTTTATTTGAAAAAAAAAAAACTTACTTATATGGAAATTAGTATTAAAGGGGGCAAATACTCTGATTGCTCTCCAGCCTTGGTAGTGTTATTGCAGAAGGAGTGAATGAACTGAATGAAGGACACTTCAAGTTGAGGGACCTTATTATGAAATGAAGAGGGGAAAAAATCTAATCAAAACTGTGACAGAAGGCAATGGGAAATTAGGGCTGGATTTACATTAAAGTTACATGAATGTAATGGTTTCTGAGCAGCCTAAGAATTTGAGATTTAACTATATATTGGGGTAGATATTTTATTAGCCCAAGGAAGCTACATAGAGGCTCTGCATCTGTCCATTAAGGTGAATACAGCTCACCTGCATCTCTGAGTTGTGGGATGTGTTATTGGCAAATGCTTCACAGGAATCATGAGGATCAAATCATTGAAATAATACTGCATTTCCCAAAGCCCCTCCCGTCCCCACTGTTCCATCTGCTACATGTGCTTGGGGCATTGCATGGTTCAGCGTTCAGAACACTCCAGTCATCTGAGGGCAAACTGACCTTCCCCTAGGAAGAAAGCCTTGTAGAGTGACCTAATGAGGACATTCCCTTAAGAACTGAGAACCAGGAACCAGTTGTCTTCTGGGATCTGGTCTTTCCATGACATCTGTGGACCAGTTTGCCTTTGCATGTAGTGACCCATCAAGAATGGAATTAAATCATCTTTTATGTTTGACTGTGCAACAAAAAGGGAAATTTTGTAAAGTGCATCTGGAACTAGGTTTGAGTAGTGTTAGGATACAGCATGGGCTGAAATTGCATTTACCCTTTCTTCCCTTTGAGCTTAAGTTCCTGAGAGAATACCAAGCCTGTTTCCTGTGTCAAACAGCCTTCTTTCTTTCCTTCCATTCCCCAGTACCACCACGTTGGCCTTTGTCTTCTTAAATCTAGGTCTTTTCAAGGCCCTCCTCATCTACCTCCATGCCTCTAGTTCCTGTTTCCTTCCAGGCCATTCAGCCTAATGCTTCCTGAGTTAACCCTGCCCTCCCAGTATGCTGGCACTGCATTAACTACATGTCCCCTACTAAGGAGCTGTTGATGACCCCACTGAGCACTGATTCAAGTCCAAGCTTCACAGATGAGCATTTGAAGCTCTTCTCATCAAAGTTCCAACTTCCTTTTCTAGGTTCTTGTCCATGTATAGCCTGTTTACATCCCACACTGTGTAGACCATAGATACGCAAATTTCCAAATGCAACTTATCTCCTCCTGTCCACATTCACCTCACCCCTTTCCTAGCTTCCTAGCTGGGTTCATAAGCCTTTTCTCTAAAAGAGATACCCTCATCCAAATTCATGTGTGTGCATATACATATATTTAGGGCTTTAAGATATGACTTGCATAAATATTATGCATTCATTAGTGGAAAAATAATAGATGAAATGTAAAGAAAATAAAATGTATATAGACCTATCTCCTAAAGATAACTGTACTTCAGTAGGCCATCTTGTTATGGGTACTTGTAGGCTATTTAGTAATTCACACACATACATTTTATATGTGCTGTGTTTCTTAACTGACTGTGTTTGGGTATTGTTTTGGGTAAAAGTAATGCAGCTTGTATGGAAGTATGAACTTCCCAAAGGTCACAGTCTATTTATCCACATAGCACTAAATTGAGAGCTGAGTATAGTTATGTCAGTGTTTATTGAAAATAGGGCTGGGAATGTGGCCCAGTGGTAGAGCATTTGCTTAGTACACATGAGACCTTAGGTTCATATTCTCAGCAATGCAAAAAGAAAATAAATGTCTATTGAAAACAAAATGAATGAGTACACGTTCTTGAACACCTGGGTAACTGTCAATAAACATTTCAAGGAAATTAAGGTGATGTTATTCAAATTTATTTATTTATGTGATGAAACACTTTTTTAAAAATTGCTATTAAGGCTTGAACCCTGTAAGGTCATTGAGAGCCAATAAGTTATGCCAAGCAGCAGTCTGAGGTGATTTCTAAGCACCTATTAGAATCCCAGTGCTCCACTAGGAGTTTTCTAACAGAAGGAAGATGTAGGAAATGTAGTCTTTGTATGTTCTGGAAACTTCTGTTATTAATCTAACTCTTTGTGTCCTGAATATAATGTAGATTCCATTTCCAGGTCTTTCTCAATCTCCTGTGCAATATATGTCTCATGCTCGAGAACCTTGGGGCTAGGTGTACAGCAATGTTGTACAGCAATGTTTATATTAATGGTGTACAGCAATGCTTATATCAATGGTGAACAGCAATGTTTATATCAATGGTGTACAGCAATGCTTATATCAATGGTGTATAGCAATGTTTATATCAATGGTGAACAGCAATGCTTATAGCAATGGTGAACAGCAATGCTTATATCGATGGTGAACAGCAATGCTTATATCAATAGTGAAGAGCAATGCTTATAGCAATGGCGTACAGTAACCCTTATATCAATGGTTTATAGCAATGCTTATAGCAATGATGTACAGCAATGCTTCCATCTTCACAGCAGCTTCCTACCTTCTCTCTCTCTTGTTATAGTCCCAGAAAGCAGACATCTAGCCTGTCTCCAAAGGAAATGTGGATATTGTGGTTTCCAACTGAAGCTAGTATCAGTTGGTGGGAGCTTATTCAGAAAATATCTTCACAGGAGTAAAATGGTTATTCTTGAGCTCTGCTGCCCAGTTCAATTTTTCAGTTGACTCATGTTGGAAGTCCAACTGAATCAAGGGAACCAGCGTTCGGGTACAAGTCTGTTGGGTGAAGCGATGCCGGCTCCTGGGGTTGGATGTCTAGGTTAGGGCTGTCACTTCTCTGTTCAGGAACTGTGACACAGAGAAAGGAATGTAGCTCTCAGGGCCTCTCAAAGCATTTCTTACAAGGAGGGGGGGTGAAGACTCTGGAATGGGATTACTCATCATTTTAAAGAGAAGGGTTGACATCCAGGCACTACGAAGATGGTAAAAGCCAGCACTCCTCTTCTTCCATGTGTGAGTCTGTTGGTTTGCTTAGGAAGGAATACTAGAGTAAGTGCAGAGGAGATTTGCAATGTATTTACTGTGCATGTTTTTGTGGTGAAGACAGGGACAACCTTCCAGTCACAGTGGGAAGGTGGTTCCTTTAATAAATCTTCACTTCTCTGAAAGTGAAATTTTTCTCAAAAAGAACTTCAGATATATACCAAAGAAAGAAGGTTGAACCCCATGCTTGACAGGTTTGTAGAGATCACACAGAGGGCTGGGTGTGCAGGAAGGCATTCTTTATAGGTCATTAAGGTCTAGTTTGTCTGTAGCTCTTCTTTATCACAGATACTTATGTCGTGACTGTGGGTGTAACTGGATTTCATGGCACAGTAACGTTTCATCAGTGATGTGAATCTGTAATGTCTAAAGCTGATGAGAAAAATGAATCAAGTAAAGAATTAACATGTTCTCTTTCTTCTCTTGGATTAACCTTTCTTCTTCCACTGGATTCTCAAGGCAATCAGTCAAAATACCTAGATTATTGTCTTGGTACCATCTGAGGATGAGATCCCCTACAGGATGCTATTTAAGCCTATGTCAAGGTAGGAGGTCATATAAAGAATGATGGTAGGATATATAAAGAATGTGGGATAGAATTCTTTAACTAAAGAAATAACTGAAGAGTCAGCTACTCTATGAAAAAATTAAATCTCAGTTACTCTGCTTTGTATTCACAGCTGGGCCACTGATAGATTTTTTTCATTGATACCATATAAACAATAATGTCAAAGATAAACTAATAGAGGCCATACTGTCCTTGCATCCTCATCTGTAAAACAGATATATAAAGACTGATCTATCTCATCATTTTATACACCCAGGTATTTTATAAACACTACTTTTTAGATGCTAGAGTTGTTCATCAAAGCTCAAATACTCAGATGGGAAACACCCTCTTCTTCAGAGAGAGACGCTGGTGATGGTGATTCCTGGATCAAATTTAAAAGGTCTGAGGGACTCTTGGCTACAGACTGTGGGCTGTCTGAGTCAGAGAAATTCTGAAGTCTCCAATATGCTTTGGGAAATCACTGCCAGTACATTTGCTCAAGTGAGTTAGAACCTGTCCAGGAGTGCTAGTCCTCTTTATCTTGGACAGGAAGCTGAGAAGATGTCTCCAGGATGAGATCTCCTTCTCAGAAACATTGTAGTCAGTGTTCTGGGCATCATGAGAACTGGTTTTTAAAACAAAGCTTTGTTTTCATTCACCAGTCTGTTTATATTTGTTAAGTAGCAGCTCTCTCCAAGATGCTGTATGTGGTGTTATTATCTGTATCCTGGGTGAAAACCACTTTCATGGCATCCCATGAGGCAGTTCATGAAATAGAGAAAGGATCTAGTTTGGTTTCTGTCCTTCTTTGTGATTTGAAAAAAAAATCGTCTATTTTTCTCTGTTTCTCCATGTCTAAGATGAGGTGATTGTTTGTCTCCTTTTCCCAAGGATGTCAGGTAAAGAGAGAATAAAATGGGGAAATGATGAGGCTGTAATACTGAGGTCCTCCAGAAGTGATGAGGGATCCATCAGAAAGTCATTTTGGTTAGAAAACATTGGCCATGACTTTAATACCTTCTCTACAGCCTTCTCTCAGATAGGCGGGTTCAAGCATCTTGTGCAGCATTAAAGTGTTCTTGGGTTATTATGAAAGTTATAGTTCCATGTGTTAACTTCATGTCATTTTCCTGATCCTTACTGGCTATTTGATAAATGCTTATTGAATAGTTTCTCAGCTGAATGTATAAAACAATATCCTTTTCTGGTCCTTATGTGCAGTGCCCCTCTATGCAGTGGACACTGAATGAGTAGCTGATGGTGTATCGTTCTATTTCAACTTACCTAACTCAGAATGCAAACCCTGTTACTATGTTGGCATTTAATTTTCCTCAAGATAAATAAGGAATGCTTGGAGCTGTCTCTGCCAGCATCCTATTAGCAATGATAGTGAAGTTATCTACACAATAGTGACAAGGAATGGAATTCTGTGGCTCTCCCTGGGAATGGTGAAAGCATGGTCATTGGTATTTCTCTTGCCTCCTACTTGCTTCACCGTGAGGAGCTCTTTTGAAAAGCTAGTAACCTGGAAACAACCAGGCTTAATCAGTACTGTTGAAATCTGCTAGGCTTCTGCCTCATAATGACCATGTCCATGTGATGGCAAAGAAGCCCCCTTAGATAAAGAGCTCATGACTGAGCAAGTGAGTTAATTACTGAACAAATAGCACCATTAGAAGAGGGATGGGAAAGTCTGACGCCTAGTGGTCATCAGGGAGTGCCTGCCACTAGCCACAAAGAATTCTAAGCAGGGAATGTTTCCAGCTAAAACAAAAACAACCCAAAATTTGTCCAAAGACATCAGAGCTATCCTCTGATTGTGATCTACATGGTGAAGTTTTAATATTTGTAGTGGAAAGGACTGATTACCAGGAAAAAATATGGAGCCATGAAGGAAACCTAAAACAAGTAGTTCTGACTTAGCAGATAGCTCTATGTCAAACTGCAGGTACCATCAGCAAGATCAAAAAGGGACCTAAGAGATAGAGCTGTGGGCTCAAGATCTACATACCTCCCTTCTTCAGTCTGCCTAAAAATAGGATCTACAGCTTAAGCGGTTTCTTAGAACCTCACAAATTCATCTCAGTTGATGTTTCAAAACAGGTGGTTGTTTTACCATTAGGAAGCCACTGACCTCTATGCCTCAGTTTACACAAGAAGATGAAGTAATTCTACTCCTTGAAAATTTTCTAAGGTAACGTGATGATAGTTGACAAGGAAGTAAAAGAATGCAAAAGCCCCTTTGATCCCAAGTACCTCTTTTTTGTGTGCTAATGATGAATTGTTCTTTATTAAGTATTTGTTGATCTGTTAATTCCCATCAAGTGTAACAATATTATTAAACAAAGAGACTTTATAATGTACTAGAAAAGAAAACTCTCAGAAGAGAGGAAGGAGGGAAAACTGTACTTGGTGTGTAAAATAAATGAAAAAATTTAGTTTAAAAAAAAATTCCCTTAAACATGATGTTTACAAAGGTTGGTCAAATGCACATGGATGGATTTTTCACTGGAGAAACAAAACTATCTAAATGCTCAGCATTAAGGAGTTGACCAAATAAAGTAGCTTCTACTGGATGCAATGTGTTGGGAGAATTTTTCACAAGGATAAAGCAGTATTAAATGTTCTATTATAAAATGAGACTATACTGATTAACAAAAAAACAGGCTACAGAGACATCGTGATTTTTCTGGTAATGTGTTAACTTATATAATGAGTATTTGAAAATCTCCTCATTAAATGGAAAGATTGTGTGATCTCTAATTGTTTATACTTTCTGGTATTGTCTGATTTATTTTGGGCAATGACCATATATAACATCCCAACAAAAATAAGCAATAAATGCTCTCAAAATTTTTATTCTTATCTTTGTAACACCAGAAGGATCAAAAGATAACAGTTGACAAGACATTTAAAACAGGCATAACGCCAATGTCACACAGAACTCTGGCTGCTCTTGGTGTTGTCTTCAGGGGATTTGGGATCCTGTTCCAGGGCGAAACAGATGGCCAGAAGTGAGCTATAATCTTTGGAAGAGAGAAGAGGGAATAGAAAATTGTCATCTCTGCCTCCATTTCCTCCTTTAAATCTTGATGTTAGATGCTTTCCTCTGCAGGTGAAGGACATCTCCTGCGGTCCTTTCTGCTCCACCAAACTGGAGACTGAGGGAACCCTTTCTTCACATTGTTGCAGCCAGACAGTTTCGGTCCTGAGCGTCACTCACCAGAAATTGACCACCTGTCACAGATGGACTTTCTGAGTTCTGTTCCATGGTCTCGTGTTATTGTGTTGAGGGGCTAAGGAAGACAGAACAGGACACTGATCTCACTGTGAGGGATGGGGTCTGTTCATGAACACAACCCAAAGAATTTGGAGAGAGGATTCGTGACAGGGAAAGTGAGACAGGAGTTGGAACTGTGGCTTGGCCCCCACTAGAGACAATTTTACTTGAATTGAATGACTTCCACGCACATGTGGAGATTGTCAAGGACCAGTAAACTACACCTAGAAAGAGCTATGAGGGAGAACTGGACTCAGCTGCTGAATTGACCTTCTGTACCAATCCTTTGTCCCCCTCTGTATCACTTCTCAGAGTTCTGTGTGATGCAAACACTTTAGGAATGGAGGGCACTGAGGTGATAAAAAACAAAGATCAAGTCTCCTCAACCTGCATTTGCAGCCATTCCTGAGCTATTTTACCCCCGATTAGAAGGCAGCTAAAACATAGTCAGGTTGTAAACTTAATTTCATGATTTTCTATCTTTCTCCTCCTCCTCTTCTTCTTTCTCCTTTTTGTTCATTGTTAAAATGGGAGGACAAGATCTAATCACCAAAGATGTTCACTAAGAAGCACCAAATTTTGAGTACTTAGAGAATTTTGGACCATTATCTGCCACATTGTCAGGCACTGTTGGTGCTGAATTGAAGAGGATGCCAATGACCTTGGGGTAACTTGCTAAACACTTTTCATAATGACCTTTTCTTATGCTTATAAAGACCCATGGCATGTAAAAGAACAATTTACAACTGAGGAATTGAAGACTCAATTAACTCTCCACAAATAACTCTTATTTCTTTTGACTCAGATTTGCTCCTATCTTATGAGTTTCAAAAAAAAAAAAAAAAGTCCATTCCCCATTCATCCTTGAGTCTTTAGGCCTGAAACTAACTACTTCAAACCCCAAGCCAATGTTTAGACTTGTATTAGGATTTGATTTTCAGTAGTAACAACCTAAGTTGTTCATTTTTATTGGGTAAGAGTATAATCAATTTCACAGAGTGGTAATGAGCTTGCCTTCTGGAATAAGACTTCTAGCTCCAGCACTTAATACTGTCCCAGTTTGTATAAACCACTTAACCCCTCTTTCCCAGTATGTTGGACTGCAAAGGGCTCTTCACACATAGAATATATGTATGCATCATTGTTCTAAGTGCTCAGCAGAGTCTCGTGCCCAGTAAACATGAGAATATTAGTCATTGCTAGTATCCTTAATGTGTTCTGATGTCTACAGTTTTCCTTGCATTATCTGATTGAACTCTTGCAATCAATCTACTGAGATGAGGTAACTAGACTCAAGAGTATACACCGCTGACCAAGAGGAGGAGAGCTCATTAGGGGAAAGATAACAAATCTGACTTAGGGTCCACTCTGTACTGCTTCTCAAATCTCTCTAACCTGACCAAGACAATATAAAAATATGACAGAGTGTAAAGATTGTCCATCTTACTTTGATTTGTAACAGAGGTACTTGACTTCTGGAGTATGTTCACAAGAGAAAACCTGAACTTCTGAGTCGATGGTTACATGGTGTGCTTTCCACATGCCAGTGCAAGGAAGATGCTCTCAGAAGCCAGTCTGAGTGTGCAAGCACAGATTCCCCATACCACAGATGTGGCTTAATTCAAGCTCTGAGATGATGCCATTGGAACTAAAGGTGAGGGTCAGGGATCTCCACAGGAGATGTAATGTAGAGGTTTGAATGAGAATGGCCCCATAGGCTCATATGTTTGAGTTCTTGGTCTCCAGTTTGGGGAAGTTGAGGAGGTGTGGCCTTGATAGAGG
Source organism: Peromyscus californicus insignis (assembly GCF_007827085.1). Lineage (NCBI taxonomy): Eukaryota > Metazoa > Chordata > Mammalia > Rodentia > Cricetidae > Peromyscus > Peromyscus californicus. The sequence goes on along the minus strand of NW_026294595.1, from coordinate 88,223,050 downwards.
AGGTGTGTCGCTGGAAATGGGCTCAAATTCAGGCTTGCACAGCTGTGGCTTTACGGAGCTGTCTCACTGGCCCTGTCTTTGTCTTTTCCATTGTCTTCTTTGAATGAGCTTTCGAGTACACATTAAGGCTGCCTTAAATATCCCCAGCTGTAAGAAGCTTATCCTCAGGATAAGCAACGGTATTCTGTCTCCACATGACTTAAGATAAAAGTGTCTCTGAATTAGGAACTCAGATCATAGTGAAAAGCAGCTGCTTATTTCTGAATAATGAGCAAGTCAAAGGCTTTTCAGGCTGGCAATTCAGTAGTAAATTAAAATAGTCATGTAATGGGGGAAACTATCCTGTTCTTGGTGGTTCAACAATATAAAAAGTTAATCTATAGTCTTTAATACAAAAATGGCAATATTAAAACACCAACTATCATAGTCATTGTTTTAAACTTTTCTAATAGCTTGTGTGTGTGTGTGTGTGTGTGTGTGTGTGTGTGTGTGTGTGTGTGCGCGCGCGCGCGCATGTGTGTGTTGAGATGGTTATATGTATGTGTATGTTGGTATGTGCGCAGTATATATGCACATTTGTGCATGTATGTGTTGTGTTTGTCAACACTGGATGTCTTTATTTCTACCTCTTATTTCTGGGGCAGGGTCTTTCACTGAACTTAGGCTCACCAACTCCACAAGACTAGCTGACCAACAAGTACCAGAGTTCCTTCTGTCTCTACCTTTCTAGTTCTGGAATTACAGATACACAAAGACATGCCAAGTTTGTTTTTGTTTTTTGGTTTTTTTTTTTTTTTTTTTTTTTTTTTTTTTTTTTGGTTTTTCAAGACAGGGTTTCTCTGTGTAGCTTTGCGCCTTTCCTGGAACTCACTTGGTAGCCCAGGCTGGCCTCGAACTCACAGAGATCCGCCTGGCTCTGCCTCCCGAGTGCTGGGATTAAAGGCGTGCGCCACCACCGCCTGGCCTGTTTTTGTTTTTTTAAACATGAGTGTTAGGTATTCAAACTTGGGTACTTTACCAACTGGACCATTTCCTCGACCCTATCTTCAAATGTTTCTTTTGCAAGAGGCAAGTGTATATGGTTGTGGTATTTGTGTGAGCATGTGTCCCAGCTGTCCCTAAACACGTGTGCATAGACCAGAGGTTGACATACGTTATCTTCCTCAATCACTCTCCTTCATCTCACATAATGAATCAGGGTCTCTCACTTGAACCCAGAGCTGATCTGAATTCAATTCCTCAGATTTCATGGCAAGTTCTTTACTCTCTGAGCCATCTCTCCAGTTCCTTAAACTTCCCCAATAAGAAAATCATTGAACTTCCTAATGTCTTGAAGGAACATTCATGTTCATAAGTTACTTGGGCAGGTAGTATGTGTTCTAAAATTGTCATTTTGTTTGGAATCAGCAGTTCAACCTCATCACAAACATGACTAACTAAAATTGTTGAGGTTATGATTGATATCATGATCTAATTATCTGTATGATAGTCATGAGATTTGTTCAGTGCTAAAAACAGTTTAACAAGTGAAAATAGCAATAAAGTATATAGACTGCAATATAGAATTTAGCAAGGATGTGACTACTTTTCTTCTAAGAGCTCCTTTCTGAAAAGCCTGCTCGGTACATATGACAATAATTATGAGTTTTGTGATAGTGATAGCAACAACTTACTGTTGATGGCATTAAATTACATATTTCACTTGTGTTTCTTTAATCATATAATTTTATTGTGTTTTATGAAAGTTGGTATGTAAAATGAATAGAAAATTTCTTAATAAAAAGAAAGTAATAATATGCTACTTTTTTAGAATTAATGTTAGAAAGTGATTAAAATTCTCAGAGTCACACAGCTACAAAATGTTACACTTAGAATTCAGACTTTCTTAAAATCCTGTTCTCAGGCTGACATTCTCCCCTGAAGTTCAGATAAATCTGAATTTTGGACTCTGACACAGGCACCTAAGAAAGCATCATTCACCACTCTGTTAAAAGCTAAGCAGTCCTGATTTGAGAAGAATGTCTTATTTTCATGGCTTCCCAAAGACTGGCTTAATGCTCTGCTTCACAGGAAGAATCTTGATGATGAGGAAAGGTGGCCATACCTTGGGGTCTAAGCGGATCATATGGCACTCTAAGATTGTGTTTGGATCTCTAGGAAGTTTTGCTTTTGGCCAGGCCACTGGCATTGACTTTTTTAGCACAAAGCACCACATGCATTATTCTGTCATCTGAGCATCCTCAGAGATAATTGCAGCATGCCAGCCATGATAACACCCAGCCCTGGATCTCATGGCCTACTTCTGAAAGGAGCTGCGTGGTTTTACAATTATCACTCAGATTGGCATGGAGAAGAGGGGGATGGGAAAGCAGGAGGAGGAGAAATCTTTTCAAACTGGATGAAGAGATCAGCTGCCTTGGATGCCACACTGCGCTGGCCAAGCCAGGGTTCCTGTGACATCATGCTCTACTCTCATACTGTCAGCAAAATTCCCTAAGGACAGCAGCTGCTGTCTCCTAGAAACCTGTGCCAGCTCCTCCTTTCCGTGAGGCTGCTCAACACTTTTCAACTCCTAGAACTGCCCTTTCACTCACAAGGCTGTTCTGAGATCATGGAAATGATGAAGGGCAATATGTTTCCATGATGGGTTGAGATCCATGAATGTGGTGGCTCCTTAAAGGATGTTTCTAGACTACCCTACCCAAGTGTCCAGATGACTTACAGATGAGGGATCTAGCTCATTCTTCAGCCTCCCCCATTTTCTCAGGGAGCCATTAATGTAAATCAGTTCCCATGTGTGCCAGTATATGAAAGGTCTTGAGAACTTCAGATAGTATAAGAAATATTCAACTGCTGTTATAGTTACCATAACATAATAGCAATGCAAAAGTATGAAGAACCCCAAGGAAAGCTAATAGAAGTAAGAAACACATACCTGAAACCTAAATTCTACCTCTTATTTTTTGATTTATGATAATACTGCCATTATATACAAATAACCAGAAAATTCAAATGTCCAGAATTTCATAATCAAAGCAATGTCTCTTAAGAAGAATGCTAGGATACCATGAGATTCTCAAGGGTTTCTGAATTGTTGAAGATGAAACTGTGACCATCGTCTTTGGTGGGCATTTGACTAGGATCTATTTGATGTAATTGCATGATGTCACATTTATGACATAATGTTAGGATGTCTCACAGTTTTATCATTTAAGTGGAGCTTTTCCCAGTTGCAGCTTTTGACTACAATTTCACTGAGCTATCAAATCGTCACTAACAAACAATTCTGTCTCTGGTACTTCATGGAGAAGCTTAATGGAGATACTTCTATGGTCTTTCACTCAACACAGATGCCTCTTGACTAATGATGGAGTACAGGCCAATAAACCTTTTATAAATTGAAGCTATCCTAAGTAGAAAATGTACTTGGAACACCTAATCTATGGAACAGCACAGCTTAGCAATACAGGGCAGTGTAGAATACCCTTTGTTTACTCTGGTGATTGTGTGATTGACTGGAAACAGCTTCTGCCACCAATGCCACAGCAATGTCTTCCAATATGTCACTAGCCCAGGAAGAGACCAAAATTCAAAGTATGGTTTCTATTGAAAATATATCATTTGAAATTCATATGATCACAAGTTGAACCATCCTAAGCTGAGGACCATCTGCAGTCATACTTTCTTTAAATAAATATGACAAATTCCAAGATGTTATATTCCCAAAAGATGATATAGAAGGAGAAAGAGTTGACGAAATTGAGAGTTCTGTGTGTTCAACAATCCTTAGCTGCTGTCAGTCAGAGCAGAGTTTAAGTTTCTCTCCACAGTCTAGCGTGTCTGTTTGCTTTTTAGATGTATCGTTCCTGGGATCTTGCCCTTGGGTTCCTGGTTATGCATAACAATTTGCCACCAGAAGTCTGTGGGCTGATTTTCCCAGAGAATAATAGAACCAGCTGCACTCCATTTTTTCTCTGGGACTCCCCAGGTTCCTACAGTCACCTAGCTGCAGCAGTCAGAACAGCCACCAGTGTACAAAGCCTATGCGGTATTCTCCAATACTAGCTTTCTGATGAAAATTCATGCTCAATTTCAAATAATTTTTTTCTTCAACTTTTCTTTTCCATAGGCAGGGAACTAGCTTCAAAACTGCTTTCAATAATAGTTTTTCTGTTATTATAAGTATCCAACAAGTACCCCTGACAAACGAAATGCACAGTTATCTGATAGACTATTTTACTAACATGCTCATCTTTGAGAGCAAAGATTCTAAAGCACTTGTACACAGTAGATGCTTAATAAAGGTCGAACCACACATCTAATTATTTGGTGTTTCTCTTATTCTAGCTCTTGAATCCTGCAGAGGGCTCTAGGAGAAAATGACAATGTTCAAAAATACTGCCATGCTGAATTGGTAACAAATGGGGATTAAGAAACAATACTTCATGGAGAAACCCTGTCTCAAAAAACCAAAAAAAGAAAAAAGAAAAGAAAAGAAAGAAACAATACTTGATCAGTCATAAATAATACAAACTAATGTCTGCTCAAGGACTCAAATGTGCAACTCAAACCAAACATATTGCAGATTATGAGAGAAGGGCAGGTGTCATGAGACCTGGGAGTGGTCAAGTATAGGTTTTTGTTTGTTTGTTTGGTTAGTTGGATTGGTTTTTTGAGACAGGTAAACCTAGGGAACTCAGACATAGGCAATAAGGAGATGGCAGAATGGGAAGATTCACACAAACCCATTCCAGACCTAATTATTCTAATAAAATTGGACTAACTTCTTTTAACTCAACTAGAAAGGGGGGGAAAGGCATGATTCCTTGGTTATGAAGGACCTGAGAAATCTAACTAGTGCCCTCTCCTGTCTTCTCCTCTGTCCTTTCTTAGCCCACTCCAGGAAAACACAGGTTGATGCTGTCCTATGAAGCTAGGGAGGTGGCTTTCACAGCCTTGCCACCTTCTTAGGTACCTGGCCTGTCAACAGGCTTTGCATTAGCAAGCAAGGGAAAACAATTTTCTAAGCTTCACAGTTCTTATCTGGGACTCCTCGTGCCAAAAGACAGATTAGCAAGAGCACGTCAGACAGCACTTAATAACACGTGCACTTGTGTTATGTACAGGGAGTGGTGGGGACAGGCAGGGAAACGTCCAAAAGCAAACTCGGAAGAAGTGCCTTTGATTTCAGGCTTAAGTATTATTGTCTGCTGAAACCAAGAAGGAAAAAATGTAAGAAAACATACAGAAAACAAAGGAAAAGTTATTTAATTTGCAGCCTTCACCACTGGTAAGTCTCTAGCGGCTCAGCCAGCTCCCTTTTCCTGGGAAGAGAGAGGAAAATACCAATAGATTCAAATGGAACCTCCTGTAGGGATGTACGTTCCTCATAAAATACAGTAATTCCTCTGTTTTCACATTTTTCCCCCTGTGTTTACAGTTTCTCAGAAATAATCACCTTAAAATAATCCTTACGCCACACATATTTGGGAGTAGCACTCTGGTATCTTAACAGTTGTGTGCTGTGGCTCGTTATGGACCCCATCCTTAAGAAGTAAGTTGGCCCATGAAGACATCACAGGATCACAGTCCCGTGGCTGCAAGTCTGCCTAAGCCTTGTTCTGTACTCTGAGATGATGAGCAGAAATGCCAATTATTCTCCAGGTGCCCTTTGCATAATTAAGTCTCTCCTTGTTTTACCCTTCTTTATTCCTAAATTATTTCTGTCCTCAATCATTTCTGTCTCCTTCCCTGACTGGCTTTCCTCATTCATTCTGACTTTATGTGTCAATGAGAAGCCATGCCCCCCGAAGGCCTGAAGAGAAGGGATGCCCTTCCTAGGTGAGGCCTGTTTTCCCTCTATGCCTCTCTCAGACTTTGTGCACTCCTCCAAGGCACCTTGGCAATGCAGCCAGGAGGTGGGTAGTGTGGTTTCTAGCGAAGGCTATGAGCTGAATACATTATTGCTGCATCTTATTAGCAGCCTTTGGAACATCTTGCAAGCCGCATCATTGTGGATCTGAGAGATGAGGGCTACAGAGAAAAGGAGAACTGTGAAAGTGGAGAGGGGTGCCTCGCAGTCCTGTTTCTGTACTCTGCATCTAGGCCAGAGCGAGGTTACTTTTTGACTCTGATGGCAAGTGTTGATTTTCTTTAAATTGCACATAACAAGAGAGATGGTTCACTCTCAAGGAAGAAGACCACTGATTTCTTACCCCAAAGAAACTATTTTCTTCACTAAAAACCCCAGCTCAGGATCATGACAAGAGCTTTTTCCCTCTTTGGGACCAACCCGGAACTCCTCTGCCTGGTTTTTGAGGCATCCGAGACTAGTCTACTCATCCATTCACATTTCTCATGGTTTCCAGAGTTCTCCCTTTCCTCTCTGACATATTTACTCACCACACCAGCATACACTGCTATTATTCTTACCACTGTTTTTCACATGATATTGAAAGTAGCCCTTTCATATCTCTACTCTACAAAATCCAAGGAATCTTATAGAGCCATTGCAACTTTATCCTAGAATTACAGATTCTCAAAGTCAGAACTCTTGAATGTTTTTCAATCAAAATCTAGCCCATACAAGATTTTTAATAAACATTTAAAAACGAATTAATGTACTATGCTTCTCTGAGTAATTCTAACAAGGGTTACCTTTTTTTTTTTTTTTTTTTTTTTTTTTGCACTCAGGGCTCTTTATTGGTGTTGGAGGAGGAGGATTCCCCACCCTCAAGGTGAAGACTGAGTAGGCAGAAGCAGCACTCTTGGACTCAATACCAATAAACCTTCTTGTGTCTTCGAGTCTCCTGGATCCCCATTGCCTCCATCACCTCTTCTTCTAATGTCTTTAGCCGGGGCACATAGGTTCTTTCTAGAGCATCTTCCACTGATGTGTCCTTGGGGCCATCAGTCCATGTTTCTGGGACAATGCCATCTGCTCTAGGAAATTCAGGTTTGGGGATAATTCTCCCAGATCTTGTAGAGACTCGAAGCCGCTCTCCTTCCTCAGTAAATCTCCACTGGATCTCAGTGGGTTTCCTGTCCACAGGGTCCACTAGCTTGACCTGGTTATGAAGCAAGGGAGCTTCACTGGGGATCATGGTCCCTCGATGATCCTTGGTTCTGCCAATATAGCGGAAATGCGTGTTCAGCCCCTCCAGGACAACACAGTTCTGCTCTCGAATGACCTGAACCACTTTGCCCTGCTTCCCAGCGTCCTTGCCTTCTAAGATCCCCACCATGTCTCTACAGAATAGGTGCCAGTCTTCCTCAGAGATGGGCTCTACCACCATTGGGCGCCGCCTGCTCCATTGGGGATTCCTCTTGTCTGATAGGGAGCCTGGTCGGCTCATCCCATCATCTCATCAACGGTGGTTGAGACCGGGAGTGGCTTTGGATGCCAAGGCCAGCAGGGCCGAAAGACGCATGGTTAGATGTAAGAAATCTCAGCAGTGAAAGACTCAAAAACTCCGTGAGCCAGATCCAGGGATAGCTCCAACCTCCTAGTAAAGAGAAACCCAAGGAGGAGGACTGCGCCCCAATTTAAGGCTAGGAAAAGGAAGTCCCTTCGAGTATCCGCCTTCTGAGGACCACCGGCGCCGAGCAGGCTCACCTTTCCCAATCTTTCTTAGCACGTGGGTGCTGCTCTGGCAGTCTCTGCCCACTGGATTTCTGGGAGATGTAGTCTAATAGCAGAGCAGAATCTCAATAACACAGCGAGCCTCTCAGCTTGCTGGGAAGTGTATTCCGTCGCTACAAAATGACCTGAAAGCCAAGGGTTACCTTTTTGATCGTGTTGGTTGAAGATATAATCATGAGGCAAAACAAGAAGCTAAATAGACTCTTGAACAGCTTGCCTGAAAATTTTGAGTTTTACTTTTTGAAGATAAGAAAGAAGCTCTTTGAAGGCTGGTGTTGATGATTGACATACACTGTAGTCATGAATACACATCACAGTTGTTTTGTACAGTAAGGATGGACCATAGCCGGTATCCTGGCTCAGTGACACTTACAGTAATAATTAAGAATTTCAGACCAAGGAATTTTGAATTGACATTACTCCTGGTGGCTTTGTCAGAAGTTGTCAGAGAAGACAGAAATGGAGAAAGTGATGGCCATTGAAGATACACATGTCTGTCAGACTCTTCACTGCTGTCACAAATACCCAGGAGCAACAATTTGAGTATGAACGATATATTTTGGCTCAAGGTTTCATAGGCTTCTATCTATGGTTAGTTGACTTCATTGGCTTCAAGACAGGGCAAAAATATCAAGGTGGAAGTGCATAAGAGAGGGAAGCTCTTCCCCTCAGGACAGTATCTAGGACTTCCTGGCAAGGCATGCATGCCTAAATTTTTGCACAGTCTGAAGTCTAGTACCTATCAATCCATTGTAGTCCTTGAAGAAAGACTGCACTGACTGACCATTCCCCGGGAAGCCAGAGGGCCAATGGGTGCCACTGTTGGGTCCTTGGGAGAGGTCACTTTGCTTGGTGAGAGACTCTAGGTAAAAATAGAAGCCCCAGTGTAGCCTCCTGGGCAAGTTATTTATTCATGAATTCTAAATTATTGAGGTCATTGAACAGTGTGCTATTTTTAACCTATGAGAGAGGAACGAACATGGTGAACTGGGTTTTTAAGGGAGGCTGTGTCTTCATGGGACAGAAGGCAGACAGTGTAAAAAGTGACTAGAAGTGTGGGCATGTACTTAGTGGTGACCTTAAGAAGTCTTTTGTCTGTAGACAGATCTGAGTCATTTACTGCCAGCCAGCCATAAGGATAGGGTCCACTGTAATTTGAGACTGGATATCATGGTGTCAAGAACCAGCCCCCTTTGGAGGTGACTAGGTCACAAGGACATCTGAAGTCATGAGTAGATTGATGTTATTGTCTTGAAGTAGGTTTGTAATAAAAATGCAGTCCTCTCTCTTTCTCTCTCTCTCTCCCTCTGTCCTTCTTTCCTTCCTCCTCCCCCTCTTTTTTGCAATGTCTTCTGCCATGCTATGATAAAGCAAGAAGGACCTCACTTTAGCTGATTACAGTGGAGCACACCTGTAACCCCAGACCTTGGGAGGGCAAGGCAGGAGGTTCACAAGTTCAAGGCCAACTTGGACTAGACTCTGTACCAAAAAGCAAAACAAAATACATAAATAAACCTTCATCAAATGCAGCTTTTAATCTTCAGCTCCACAGCCTTCAGAAATAAGTTTCTTTTCTTTGTAAAGAAAGTGTTTTAGAAAATAGATGAAGATAAATCCTTTATCAGGCTAGTTGACACAATAAGCAGATGTTTTCTCTCATGTGATTTTACAGCATGCTAAGAAAGCTTTTAATGTGTGAAATCAAAAAAGGGATGCCCAACTTTGTCATTCTCAGAGTTCAAATGCTTGGTTCTACTCTTGGAAGCAAACATTCCCTAGGAGGCATCACACATGAATGATTATCTATGAGCACCACAGCAAGACAATGAGCAATGGTTTTATTTTTGTTTGATTTTTACATTTATTTATTTGTTTATTCTTGTGTCTTTTCCATCATACCTCCCTATCCCACCCATCTCCTGTCCCACCAAAAATAAAACAAAATAAAATTTAAGAGAAAAAGAGGGGGAAAAGGAAGAAGGGGAAAATCTTGTCATGGAAGCTGCAGTGTGACACAGTGAGTCACGCATTAAATCCCTTTATCTATTTTTGCAAGCAGGCATTTATGGAAAAGAATCATTGGTCTGGTTTGAGGACCCTGGCCTCTGCTGTACCATTGACACTGGTGTGGATGTTGGGGTGGGCCAGCACAAAACTCTTGTTCTGGGCCTGCGTGGTTGCAGGGTTGATCAGTCGGCCAGACAATGAGCCACAGTTCATTGGGTGAAAAAAAAAAAAGTTGCACAAAATAGTGCTTGGGCTTGGGAAGGGGGTAAGATTACAGTAGATGAAAGGCCTGGGCCTGGAGGGAGAAACTGACAGAGTGCTTTCCCCTGCTCAGTCTTAAAGAAATCTAGGTGATTTTGTCTTCTATACATTTTTATTACCTTACACTTTTAGGAACTCATCCAGATTTGATCAATAAAAATGTGTACATAGCCTGTGATTGTTTATCCTTGCATGGGGGTCTGATGTTTCATTCATTGAATGCAATAATCCTTCTTCCTTGGTGCCTTTATTACTCAGGATTCTCTAAAGGAACAGAACTGATACAATGAGTGTGTGTGTGTGTGTAAGGGATTTATTAGACTGGCTTACAGGCTAGTACAACAATGACTAACAGCAGAAAGTCCAAGAATCCAGTAGTTGTTCAGTCCTCAAGGCTGGATGGCTCAGCCGGTCTTAGGTACACTCTGGAATCCCAGTGAAGTAGACTCAATGCCAGTGAAGTAATGAATGGACTGGCCAGTGAGAGTAAACAGGCAAGGAGAACAAGCTTCCTTTGTCCATGTCCTTTACATAGGCTGCCAGAAGAAGGTGTGGTCCAGATTATAGGTGGTTCCCGCTTCAAAAGATCCAGATTAAAAGTGGGTCTTCCCCACTTCAAATGATTTAAGAAAAAAATCCCTCACAGATATACGCAGCCATTTGGGTTTTTAGTTAACTCTAGATGTATTCAAGTACACAGGTAAGACTAGCCATCACAGTGCTCCAGACCAATTAATATTTTTTTCTGATTTCTCACTCGGATTCCTAAAATTGAGACATCTCCAACTTTGTGAGGTAGTGCTTCCTACTCACCAAAGAAACTTTTACAACCGTAAGATGAGCCTTAGCCTGTCCTACCCCAAATATGATCCTAACTGCAGATAGCAGCTTCCACCTGTCCCAAAACATGGAATCAGAGGTGGGTGGCTTATGAAAGTAGGAAGGCTATAAAATTTCTGCTGGGGGAGTGGAGGCATTTCCCTCCCACTTCCAAGGACAACAACCTTTTGCCCTGCTTGTCCGTGGGGGTTTTGTGGCACCAGCACTATGACCCATCCATCTATTCCTTCTAACCATCCCATGCACTGTCGAATTTTCTCTTTAAAAAGCCTAGTTCTGCTTACATTAACAAGAGTCAGTGTCTGTCAAGTGCCATTTTGACTTCTGACTTTTTATGTTTAACACACATAAATGTTGGCTGTACCAAGCCTCATACATACTAATTGTTAATGTTAATCAACTTAATTCTAAGTCTTTGAAGTAAAACTAAAATATCCATTGTATGAATAAGGAAACCAGCATTAGAGAGAAGACATTCTAATTTGTCTTAAATAACTCAGTTGTTGAGTACAGAGCTTCAGTTCAAAGACAAGCTGTCTCTGCATGTAAGCTTTGTGCCCTCTTCTCCTCAGACAAGCCTTTCCCCATGGGCTTCCCTTGTGATCCCTCCAGCATTGCCCCCTCTATGCCATCATTCTTGGGCATCCCCAGTCTGTAATGAGCCACAACTTAGAATTGTCTCCCGGGCCTCGCTCCGGACAGGTTACTTCACCAATTTACAAACCCAAGGTATTAAAAGGAAGGTAGCTGCTTTCCCCCAGGCCCCAAAACACTTGACTACAATTGGGAGAAATCAGTTCCCTTCCTGTTTGCCTTCACTTGGCAGCTGTGGGAATGCCTGATACTTGTTGACATAAGGAGGAAGCACCACTCTCAGCTGGGAAACAGCAAGATCCAAGGAAACATTGATAACTATCCAAGTAAATTTGCAAGCCCTTCCCTGTATGCATCAGCTGATGTTGAAATTCTGAGTAATTTTGCTTCTTTCTGTGCAAGAAAACAAGAAAATAAAAGTAGCTAATGTAAGTATTGGTACCAGTGGTGCTCATGGTTCCTGTATCTCACAGTGTTCTTATCCTTTCTCATCATCATATTGCTTTGCTCATGACCTGGTGCAGAAAACGAATTGGCATACAGCAGTTCATGCCACTCACTGGGCAGTGCTCCCAAAAACCTGGCACTCATTTGCTTCCATTTGTTCCTTCTGGATCTGTCAAAGCTTCCCTACAACTCAATTCCTTCTGTCAGCTGGGACTAGAACCATCATCCTCAGAGAAGGGACAAAGGTCTCTATTTGTCTTCTTCTTAGGTCACATATACATGTACAGATTGGCTAGAATGTTCCAGTAGGTAAAGAACACTCTGTATTTGAAAACTCTTGAGGACTCACCAAGAGAAAGTGGTCATGTCTGTGACAGTGGGAGTTTTGATGAAAGTGGGAAGGGTTAAGGAATGAGAGTAGAAGGACATCAGTTCCAAATCTTAGAACCAGGAGTTCACACTATTGGCTATTTTTTTTAAACTACAGGCGAGTGCTGTTAAAAATGAGAAAGCCCCACATTGGTAGTGTAGGTGTCCTGCTGTGTCACTGGAGTGTGCACCAATAAGCTCTGTGAATATCTGAATATACACAGGGAGAGCCAAGGTCCAGAAAAGAGTAAAGAAAAGGGTTTGGTATAGAGTCACCCCTTATTATACAGGGGACATAAAAAACCAGGGATGCTCATTCCCTTGCATAAAATGACACCATCTTTTCCTATAACCTAATACACCTTCATATAAACTTTAAACTGTCTTTGGATACTTATACTTTACACAATGAAAATACTAGATCAGTATCTGCTATGCTGTATCATCCGGGGAATAATAAAGGCAACTCTCTACATGTTTGGTACAGATGCAACTTTTGATCTGCTGTTGGTTGAGTCCACAGATTCACCCGTGTTAGGGAGACCTAACTGTATGCAGCATATATTCTTTAGACTTTTCCAGCACTATAAAAAGCTTAAATTAACCAACTAGTGCTAGATGTGGTAGTATATATCTATGATCATAGCACTTGGGTGGCAGAGGCAGGTGGATCTCTATAAATTTGAAGGCAACCTTATCTCTATAGTGAGTTTCAGGTCAGCCAGGGATATACATAGAGACAAAAACAAAATAACACACTGTCTATAATAGGTAACTGATAGATAAGTGAGCTGAAAACTATAGATTCCAGTGTTCTATGGAGTGAAGGAATGTACTATGATACTAAGAATGCTTGGAGCCAAAAGAAACAGCACTGGTTGAATTTATATGTGATTCCCTACTTGCCTTCCTCATGTTCAGGAAGTTCAGCCTGGCAGGGATAAGGGTGGGGAGAGCTTGGCCTGTGTTTCAACATAACCAACTAACTATTTCCAGGCTTGAGACACTTAAGTAATTCTTAATAGGATGTCACAAAGGGATCCCGGATCTCAGAAGATGGCTCCAAAAAGCTGAAGAAAACACCTGTGGCCACAAGACAGATGGATAAACCTTGTAATTCATAGACTACTCTATGGAGTTCTCCAAAAAGGTTTGGCTTGCCAGGAGGTAACATTTGGCTCGATACATTGCTGCTCTACACTAACCCATAAAATAATATAAGGGGAGACTCAAAAGGACCAAACCCGTTTCATATAACTTAACCACATTTTGGATGCAATGAATTTCTATGGAAATATAAAAACAGTTCAATTCACAATACCTGGTATCCAATTAAAAATGACCAGTCATCTGAAGGAGGGAAAATGAAAATGAATCTGGGAGTAGAACCAGTCAGTCAAAAGTGACTCAGGGCTGACGTTACAGGCTTTAGAACTAGTTGACAATGACTCTAGAACAATCGTAACCCTGTTTTACCCGCCTTAAAAGATGAAGAGGGAAAAAATGACAAGGGAAAAATGAAAGATATTCTCAAAAACACCCTTGAACTTCTGCAGCGAAAAGTCTATAATACTACAAGAAATGAAAAGGAATATAGCAAGGCCCCAGTTCTGGTTAAACATTTGAGGTTAGGTGTTGTGCCCGTCCTTCAGTCCCCAGCTGCTGGTCTCTATTTGAGGTTAGAAAGCCTGCCCATCGCTTTGACTCCAACTCTGGTTTACCCTTTGTGATTTTATATTAGATGTTGTTGCTACTGTGATAAAACACCATGACAATAACAGTTCAAGGAAGAAAGAGTTTATTTTGGCTTATGGCTCCAGATGGAGAGTCCACAATGACAGGGCAGGCATGGTGGCCCAAGCAGGAAGCTGACATTACAATTTCGGCCACATATAGGAAGCAGAGGGAACCAACTAGAAAGCAGGTGGGGCTATGAACTCTCAAAGCCCATTCCAAGTGGCATGCTCTCTCCAGTAAGGCTCCATTTCTTAAAGTTTCCATAATCCCCCCCCCCACACACACACACACAAACATCATCAACCAGGGACCAAATGTTCTCTGAGTCTCTCTTGATCTTGTTCCTCTCCATGTATACAGCTCTCTTTAGAAGATATCTTACACTTCTGCCATATCCAACATTTTCCTGTCACCACTACAACCAAGGCTTCACTTTCAAAGCCTCATGCAATGGTCTCTCAGGGTCTCCTGGCCACACAGGGGCCTCTTCTTGCAGAGACTCCAGCACTGTCACACACTGGCTGGCCTCGGTGGTTCTCTGAAGCTTCAGAGGAAGAGCCCGTGATTCACCAACACCTCTTTACATTTTTCCTCCTCATTCAGCTATATACAATAAACCTGCCTCCTCGCTCAGTGTTATATAATAAATGCACTGAGTTTCCTGGCTGCTGGTGTCTCTCCATCATAGCGCACGGCCTACTTGATCTCAGCCTTTCCATAAATGTGCCTGTCTGTCTGCCTGTCCTTTCTTCATTCCATTGTTGTCCCAGTCAGGTCAATCCATAAAGCTGCTCGGGTTGAGGCATGGGTGGGTATAAGTAGAAAAATTTAATTTGGTTTCATGATTTGGACATTTCAACAAATTAGTGAGGCTTGTTTTTATAGTCTCCCTTGAGTATGTGGTTTGAATCTGGTGATAATGTCACACTAATAAGGAGGTTTGCAGTAATGACACTACTCTTCCCAGGCATGATGGGGACTCATGAGTATGAATCATCTGAATGCTCTGTTCCCATGAGAAGTGAGTCTCAAGAAGGAGGGTGTGTGGCTCTGAGCTCACACCAAGGGACATGGAGAACTTCATTCATAGAAGGTCTTTGCTTCCTTTTTGACTTGCTTTTCCACAAAGAGTAGATTCCCATTCACAGGCTGTTCTCTATTTATTTTATCCAGCGAGGGAAGTACAGAGGAGTATTAGCTCCTGGTCAGACATGATTCGGATACGACCCTTTCCTTAAGGAAGTTACCCTGTGGCTGTGTGATCATTTACTTTCTCATTTAATACCTTGAATTGGGTGATGAAGGGGATGAGTGATGAATGAAATTCAACTGTAACACGAATCTTTTTTTTTTTTTTTTTTTTTTTGGTTTTTCGAGACAGGGTTTCTCTGTGTAGCTTTGCACCTTTCCTGGAACTCGCTTTGTAGACCAGGCTGGCCTTGAACTCACAGAGATCCTCCTGCCTCTGCCTCCTGAGTGCTGAGATTAAAGGCGTGCACCACCACCTCTCGGCTTTGTAACACGAATCTTAAAAGGTCTTATAAAAAAAAAAAAACCCTAGAACTGAATTGTATTGCAAAATAAAAATAAAAATTAAAAAAAAAGTATCCACAATTCTTTCTAATAAATGCAATACTGTATTAAGGGGTTTGTGTATTTATTCTTTTTGCCATATTATATAAATGTTTCATTGTTGAAATTAATTAATTAATCTCACAATATTCATATTTTTTTCAAATGTTTCTGTGGATGGAATTTTAAAAAATAAATATATTAGAACATGTTCCCCAAAACAAACAAAAAAAAAACCCAGATGTAGCACGAATCTTAAAAGTTCTTAATAATAAAATCAAACCTGAGGCCAGTTATTGGGGTGAACACTGGAAGATCAGAGAAGCAGAACAAGCCACAGCTACCTCACTTCACCAGTTCCTCAGCTGGTCCTGTTTCCTCAGACTGGAAGCTTCTGAGTCCTCATCCAGAATGAATCTCGGCTGAACTGCTGCTAGAAGCCTGAAATCTTAACCAGCCAAAATGCCTCTAGTTCCTGGTCTTCACGCCTTATATACCTTTCTGCTATCTGCCATCACTCCCTGGGATTAAAGGCTCGCTTTCTGGGATTAAAGGCGTGAGTCACCATGTTTGGCTGTATCCTTGAACACATGGATTTCTGCCTCTGGAATGCTAGGATTAAAGGCGTGTGCTACCACTGACTATCCTCTATGTTTAATATTGTGGTTGTTCTGTCTCTGACCCCAGATAAGTTTATTAGGGTGCACAATTTTTGAGGAACACAATACCACCACACTCTGAGCCAGATATTGGGGTAAAAGCTGAAAAGTCAGAGAAGCAGAACAAGCTACAGCCAATCTCACCTTGCCAACTCCTCAGCTGATCCTGTTTCCACACATGAATCCTCAGACTGAAACCCTTGAGTCCTCACCCCTGAGGGTCTCAGTTGAACTGCTGCTTAGTCCCTGTTTCCTCACGCCTTATATACCTTTCTCCACCCTGCCATGTCACTTCCTGGGATTAAAGACCTGTGCTTTCCAAGCAAAGACATGAGATCTCAAGTGCTGGGATTAAAAGTGTGTGCCACCCTGCCTGACTCTGTTCCCAGTGTGGCCTTGGACTCACAGAGATCCAGACCAATCTCTGCCTCTCAAGTGATAGGATTAAGGGTGTGTGCCACCACTGTCTGGTCTCTGTGTCTAATCTAGCGGCTGACTCTGTCCTCTGATCCCCAGATAAGTTTATTAGGGTACACAGTATATCACCATATTCACCAATATACTTTTCTTACTATTATTTTTTTCTCTAATACATACCACAATAGTGCTTCTCTTATAGGTTTTGAATGTGATTGAACAAATCTTGATATCTCACCCATGACCGTTATTGTTATTATAATGATGTTCTAATTTGACTTCTGTTGCTATGACAAAACAACTTGGGGGTTGGAGAGATGGCTCAGAGATTAAGAGCACTGGTTGCTCTTCCAGAGGACCTGGATTCAATTCCAAGCATTCACGTGGCAGTTTACAACTGTTTGTAACTCCAGTCCCAGGTTATATGATGCCCTGTCTGGTCTCTGTGTGCACTAGGCATCCATGTGGTGCACAGAATACATGCAGGCAAAACTTCCATGCACATACAAGTAAATAAGTAATTTTAAGAAATCAACTTGGGGAGGAATTTATTTCAGCATATACTTCCTACTCATAATCCATCACTGAGGGAAGTCAGGACAGGAACTCAAGGCAGGAACCTGGAGACAAGCACCATGAAGGAAGCCTACTAACTAGCTCATTCTTTGGCTCATGGTCAGCTAGCTTTCTTATATAGCCCAGACCCATTTTCTTGGGGATGTGCCATGCACAGTGGACTGGGACCTCTCACATCAATCATCAATCAAAACAGACTCTCATAGACATAGTCACAGGCCAATCTGATCTGTAAAATTCATTAATTGAGGCTCTCTCTCTCCACATAACCCTAGATCGTGTTAAGTTGGCAACAAAAACTAACCATGACAGGTGGTATTTTTAATATGAGCATAATTATAGTTATCGTTGATTATCTGCTATGAGAAAAATCAATAAATAGTCCAAATATTAATTTGACACTACATCAGATACTGAACTCTATCTATTCTAATTGTCTTAACAACTGCGGGGATAATCATTTTCTTCTTACAAATCAGGAGACTGAAGCTCAAGAAGACTTAATAACCAAGGTAATGAGAGCCTGTCTGATACCCAGACCTCCCTTTCTTCCACTCCAGCAGCATTTCTCCATGCCTCAGGACTGAGGAAGGAACATGGTAACAAAGAGAAAAGCTTTATTTGGATCATGTCACCCAATAATCGCCCTGGAGCATCCTTGCCTTAAGCCTGTTGCTTTGCTAATAGGTTCCTTAATGAAGTCAATAATACAGGCTCTTTCTGTGTCCTGATAAAGAGTAGGTTGGGTCACATGAACACGTGCTCAGGGTACATCCTCAAAGCCTGGTCCTGTCTGGACACACTTGAGTACATAGTCTTCGGTTTCATTGGTTTCTTGATCATCTCTTGGTATTCAGATCTTGGCAATGGGCTGACTTAAAAAGCTTTTCAAATATCCTTCTGGGCATTTTCAGTTTTTATTGTAAGTAGCAACCTTAGAGGCCTAGACATAACAAAAGTTAAATGTACCCTGCCTGATGTTGGTATAGCTTACTCTTCTGACAGGATTCCAGCCTCAGGTCCAGAAAGGGGATGAGTTAGGTATAAGGTCAACTGGCAAGAAGCAAATAACCCTTCAAGATAACAATACTTCCTCCTTGTGAAACATTTTTACCCTTAAATCTCTGAATCACGAAATCTGAAGAAAAAAAAGAGCAACAAATAAGCACAGAGCAACAGCAATTCTTGGCATACACACTGAAGGATCCTCATGACTAGAGAAAATTCCTTTCATTCCATGGATTGCTTCTAAATATAGCTGTGAATCACTTAATGACAGAGCAAGTTCTGAGAAATTAATGGTCAGGCAATTGTGTCATTGTGAGAACAACATGAAGCATACTTACATCAACATATTGGTTGGCTTTTATTGTGAACTTGACACCAACTAGAGTCACATGGGAAGATGGAACCTCAACCCATGGTCTCCATAAGACCATCCTGTGGCCATGTCTGTGGGGCATTTTCCTGATTGCTTGACACAGGAAAGCCAGGCCCATTGTAGACCTGGACTGTATAAGAAAAGTAGCTAAATGTGAGCCAGAGAAGCTAGCAAGAAGTATCTCTCCATGATTCCTGCCTCCACTCCCAAGCTCCTTCCTTGCCTTAATGAAGACTATAACCTGTAAGCTAAAATAAGCCTTTTCCTCCCCAGTTACTTTTGGTTATGGTGTTTATCATAGCAACAGACTCAAACCAGAACAACCAAGTAGGGTAACTATAATATTACTATGGAATAAAATCCTTTAAGATCACCACTATACACAGCCTCTTATGGACCAAAACATTGAGTACAGTGCATGTACCTGACTGTCAGAATCAAATAAAAATGGGATGCTTTAAATCTCACAATGGAGATGTTCCTCAAAGATACAACTGGGGTTGGCCTCACCAAAGAAAATTTTTTTCTAGCTCTTTTTGCAAGTGCTTTAAATGAGATATGGAACAGCATGGAAATGAAAGTATTTTTATGGCAATATATTAAAATATTTTTCTTCTATGTCTAAAAATTATGAAAACCATTGTGGGGAGCTGAAGAAGTCCTGAGTAAATGTGTGAGGAATGGAAAAAGGCCATGTCAAGGACCAACGCCTCAGACCAATGGGAAAATGGCAAAAGTTTCCCCTCGTGTGAGGCTCAGAGGGATAGCAAAATCTTCCTGTGGTGTCAAAGTGTGAATGTTTCCAGTGTGTGCAAAAGCTAGCAACCGCAGCTTCCTCCTGCTGGGTGCTTCCAGCCTGAGACTGCTACCTACAGAGGCCTTCTAAGGAGACTGGCTGGCCCCTCCCCCTATGCTGTACATAATAGAAATGCTGAAGTTCTGAGTCGTTGCATAGTAGGTGCTATTCCTGTGCCACCCAGCTTTTCTATACACATGTCTGCCTGTCTATCTGTTTTTCATTCCTTTATGTCCTCAGTCAGGTAAGGACCTCAACATTCAGGTCATGGCAAACCATATATTCCTGTCTCTTAGAAACTGTTTCTCTCTCTCTCTCTCTCTCTCTCTCTCTCTCTCTCTCTCTCTCTCTCTCTCTCTCTCTCTCTCCTCTCTCTCTCTTTTATAAATTTTAACCTTATTAGCTTGGCCACAATTTCATGTTTACAAAATATATGGTTTCTGTGTTACATGTTGTCAATGTGTTTTCATGATCTTCTCAACAGATCTTTGATTAAGTAAGTATAGTCAGTGTTACTTGACAAACAGTTATTTTGAGAGAATACTAAATAACAGTAGATCTCTACCTATCAATTGCCAAAAAAAAAAGTTCACAGCATGAAGAACACAGCTGCAAAACAAACAAACAAAAACGTTCAATGCACTGAAGATATTCATAGCACAAATGCATTGGCAGACACAGGCTTCATTGCCAATCTAACAAGGAAATCAGAGCTATTTTGCATCAAAAAGGAAACAATTTTTATAAGTCAAATAAAGGACAAATGATCTAACATGTATTCCTTCTTAACAATTTTTTCCTTTCTGAGTTTTGTCAGAAAGAGAATGTACGTG
Organism: Peromyscus californicus insignis; assembly: GCF_007827085.1. Classification (NCBI taxonomy): domain Eukaryota; kingdom Metazoa; phylum Chordata; class Mammalia; order Rodentia; family Cricetidae; genus Peromyscus; species Peromyscus californicus. Next base: position 88,202,919 of record NW_026294595.1, on the reverse strand, counting down.
AAGGAGAACGGGTGCCCCGCCTGGATGACATCAAACCTCACTCCATCTGTGTTTTTTATCCAGTCCTCCTTGGCTACTGTCTAGCCCCACCATCATGTCTTGATTTTGTCCTGTGCTCTTGTTGCCTCTGGAAATAGCCCTGGTACAACTGGGACTGGCTATAGAGTGCCTTCCCTTTTAAACTAGGAAAGGTCTGGTGAGACTGAAAGTGGATAAGGAAATCCTGCAAGAGTAGACACATTCCTAGGTACAGCTTTTTCTTCCCACCCTTCCTTCTCCCCTTCTTCCTCCTTCTCATCATCAACTCTCAGGGGTAGAAGCGCCTCTTCCTTCTCCTCCATTACTGATGCTCCTTTACACACTTGTTTCCATACCTTTGGATGACACAGATTTTCTCATCCATTGAGGCGTGACCCAAAGGAAGCATACCTGCAAGCCTGTGAAGCTGGAGTGCCAGATTGTCTCATTCTCACTGCTTCTTCCAAGATTTTATGAGGGTTCATAACACATTTTTGCAAACCCCCATTTTCTTTTTACAATTTATCAGTGAACAGTATTTTGGAATAATCCAAACAGAACTCCCTCCAATAATAGAGTTTCACATCCCATTAGAGTTTCTGTATTTAGCAACCAGACATTCACAACTCCAAGCTAAATTTGAATTTCAGACAAATAATACATAATTTCATTATTTTAAACATTGCATGGCATATAAATTATCAACTCATGCTTTTTATTTCAACTATTACATGGGAATATTTATGCTAAATGCTCTATTTTCTGTTCATTCGAAAATCAAATTTAAGCGGGAATCCTTTTCTGGTTGAACTCTAAATAACAAGAAAAGCCTTTCATGTCTCCAAAGAGATAAAGTTGTCTTCTTAGGCCACAATATGAGACTTTCAAGAAATCTGTGCTGACTAATCTTATGCAACCTTATTTATTTATTTATTTATTTATTTATTTATTTATTTATTATTTAATTTTTGGCACATTATGGCCCTAGACACACATACATTAAAATAATTTCCCAACTGAGTGGAAAAATGAGAAACTTTGTGAGATGTCGCTGTTGTGCTTTGTGTTGGGATCCAGCATGGAACACATGCTTGAAGTGTGGTATTGTGAGAAATTTTTCCTAGGGAGATATAACCGCCCCCCACTCCCACCCCGCCTCTCCATAAGGTCCTGATGACAAACCAAAGCACTATCCTCCCAAGTTCAGCCAGGAGAACCAATAAGTTTATTAGGCTTACTAAGAGATCGCAGGCGAGTGGTTACTGGCAAGAGCATGAGTGACCTTAGAAAGCAGCTGCAATGGAAGACCTGTACCCAGTATGAATGATAGCTACCCCATGGCTGTATTGATGGAGCCCAACCCAGTTAACCTTCCCCAGTTTTTATATTCTAGGCCTTCCCCACTAGACAACATGCAATTAAGAGTGAAATTACATACAAATGATTAGGAAGAATGACTGGGTACTCAGGTGAGGGTCCAATGACCCACTCCTATCCTGTTCTATGAGAAAACGTCAGTAGTGAACAAGCCAGACTGTGGTGATGTTTTGAAAACAGGCACAGCTGATCTCGTGAAGACAGGTGGCTGTTTTGCTAGGAAGACCCCATTCTACATGTGGTCATTGGCTGCAGAGGAGCTCCAGTTAGTGGGGGAGGGCGATAGAGGGAATAATGGCTCTTGATTATTTGGGTTGAAAAAGGAAATGCTACAGCAGTGTCCTCAAATGTTTTGGACCTTATTTAAGCAGCAAATAATAATAATAGTGATGCAATACACATGTTCACATGCACGGAATTAAAGTAGAAATGCCATGAAATGGTCACCATCACCTCATCCCTACAATAGTATTTACTATTGTAACCTATCTCATTTTTCTATAAAAAGAGTTGATTGCACTCAGGTGATTTTAAGGATCACAGAAGACAGGAGATGTGATATTTTGAACAGATAAAATTTGCTTGAAGATCAGAGAACAGAACAAGTCACTAGATTAAACATAGAGGCCAGGCTGTGGTATCACACACCTTTAATCTTCCACTTAGGAGGCAGAGGCAGAGATCCGTCTGGATTTCTGTGAATTCAAGGCCACACTGGGCTACACAAGATTAATCCAGTCTAAAAGAGAAACAGCCAGGCAGTGGTGGCACACACCTTTAATTCCAGTACTAGGAAAGTTGAGATAGGAAGTGATATGGCTGGATAGAGAAAGGAATATAAGGCAAGAGGAGAGAGGAAATCATGCTCTTTCAGGCTGAGGAATTGGTAAGGTAAGAGATGGCGGCTGTGACTTGCTTTGCTTCTCTAATCTTTCAGCTTTCCCCCTGATATCTGTCTCTGGGTTTTTATTGTAAGGCCATTTAGGATTCATGCAACAAGAAGATAAATCCAGGGCTAGAGTCAATTGATAAGAAGCAGGAAGAGAGGAAAGAGTGAGTGACACTTAGAATGAGCATGCATACTAGTCACTAAGACAAACAGCTTGCTGTGGAGAGGGTAGAGAAACCATCCTATTTAAAAAGAAAGCTTGTTGCAGACAACCAACTCAAGAACAGAAATGTAATACATTTAGAAGAGAAAATGTGAAGGTTTTACTGCAAAGAGTGAGATTGGATTCCTGTGTGTCTGGGAAAAAGTAAACCATCTCTCAGTCAAACCGGCAACACTCTCCTTAGATGACCAGTTCCTTCACTGATCTCTTCATGCTAAGACAATGACCTAGGCTAAGGTCATTAGAAGGGAATTCTTGCATTTTCTCTCTGTTGAACCTACAACACCCTTGGACTTCCTTCCCAAAACTATGTGCTATATGTCCATAAGAGATATTATGTGGACCTCTGTTACCCTGACAATGTGGCCATATTCTTTCTCAATGCAGTATTATAGTGCTAGATTATAGAGCTCTGGTCAGTAATGGGAAAAGATAGACAAGCAACAGTAGACAAAATAGCTCGGTTTTGAGTACCATACAGTCTTATTCTAAAGTTCATTCTAAATCTCTGTCACTGAGAAGAAAACAACATGGAACCTTGAGACCCCAACTGTCTTTTGGCAGAACAAATATTTAGCCATTCCTTTGGAAAGCTGTCTGCATGTCCTGCTGGTTAACAGAAGCCCATCAAATGCTAACTCTTCCTTTTGACCAGATCCTGTACCATCTGGCCTTTCAGACAATTAGGCCATTGATTGCTTCCTTCCCTCCTTAGCATTGTCAAATCATTTCCCTCTCTACTGGGTAAATCAAATATTACCTCTCTTTTGCATATGCTTAAGTAGGTCCTGGTTTTTGTTTGTTTGTTTTAAATTTGCCTTCAGCCAGCACTAGTAGCACAGGCTTACAATCTCAATGATTTAGGAAGCTGACACAGGAGCATTACAACTTCAAGACTTATCCGGCAACATAGCAAAAGCCTATCTCAAAATAAAAATGATAGCCATGGGGCCAGGCCAACTGCTCAGCAACCAACCTGTCACCAACCTGTGGACCTGAGTTGTTCCCGAGAACACAGTGTGGAAGGAGAGAACTGACTCCAACAAGTGTCCTCTGATCTCCACACAGCCGCTGTTTGACTACATACATATACAAAAGAGATAAATGTGTTCTTTAAATAATAATTTTGAAATAGTAGGGGCCAGAGAGATGGCTCAGTAATTAAGAGGACTAGTTGGTCTCCCAGCAGACCCAGGTTTGATTCACAGCACTCACCTGGCAGCTGACAATTATTTGAACAACAGTCTTTGGGGATCCCATGCCCTCCTCTGGCCTCCACTGGCACCAGTCATGAATGTGGTACATGTAAGCAAAACAACCACATGCATAAAAAAATATTAAAGAGAAGTCTGGAGATGTAGCCCAGTGGCATGCTTACCTAGCTTGGATGAGACTAATGTAAATTCTGTCCCCAGTTCTGGGGGTGAGGAGAACATGTCTTTGTTGACTCCACCTCCCTCTGGTTGCTGGGTTTTGTCCTCCCTTCAGATGGTGTCTCTAGAGAGTTGCCATCTCCAGTTACTGGCCTTTGCTAGTTTGTGTTCCGCACCCACCACTGCACCCAAAACACCCACGTTACAGGAGTCACCACTGACTTCTGTTCTGTTGAACTGAATGGAGGTGTCAGTTCTCATTCTCTTTGACCTTGAACCAGAGTTTGACAATTTCTCACTCCCTTCTCCTTGAAACACTCTAACCTTGGCTCCTCTAATACACCTACTTTCCTGACTTTGCCTCCTTGTCTCAGCCATTTTCCTCACTGATTTAGCTGATTTCTTTTTAATTATAATTATCTGTTCATTTTCTTCTACTTATTTTGGTGTATATTATTTGTACAAAATAATTGATTCTATTATTACACTTCCATACAAGTATATAAGACACTGGATTGCTTCTATCTCCCTCCATTATCTACTTCAACCCTGTCTTTACATGTTGGGAGACCTTTTCTCTTGCATCAAAAAAAATATATTCCCACAGGGTGTAAAGGCATAGGTCTATAGTCCCAGCTATTCAGCAGGCTCAGGATGAATCACTTGATCTCAGAAGTTCAAGACCAGCCAGAGCATCGTGTATATCTGTATGCATGTGCTCAAATATATACATATATATATCCATATATGTTATGTGTAAATATATATATATTAAAAAAGAGAAGAAAGAAAGATGGTAGTCCCTTAGTTTTCACTACCCAAGTAAATGGGAACTCTATTCACATAGTTGTTTCCCAAGCAAATTCTTTTGTTTCTACCCCCAATATGCATTTAATGTTACTCTATCTATATTACAAACACCAGGCCAGATGTGTCCATCCTCTGTCTGCCAGCCATATACAACTGAGAACAGTTATTAACGCAACTCAAAGCAAAATCATAAACTGACTTAAAAAATTAGGAGATTTTTTTGGTTATTTATTTGTAGCTCAGTGCACGGCTCTTGAGTGTGATCTTTTCAGATGTCAACTTCCTGTCCCATGCTAAATCCACATGAAGGCTAGGCTAAGCCACTACTGTCAGACATCACCTCTGCTCTACAGTATTTCCCTTCTTTCTCATGCTTCTGTCTTCCAGTCCCAAATCTATTCCCCATACAGAAACAATGGAAACATTTCCAAGTCATGATCATAATGTGCCACTTCCCTGGTTGAAGCAGAAAATCATTTCCCATCAACACACAGTTTAAACTCCCAAATGCCCACAAGGCCTGGGTTGGTTGGCCCCTGCACTCTTCCAGCTGCCCCTCTTGTCTCCCACTCAACCCTGTACTGTTCCCCTACTATGCTGGCCTTCTTTCAGTTTCTTAAAAGTCAAGTTCTTTTCTAGCCCATGAACTTTGTAGATATTCTCTTTACTTCAGAGGATCCCCCACTTCCTTTCACTGATATAATTCCTGCTTACCTCCCCTTTGGGTGGCAAGGCGAGGATTAATTCTTAAAGGGATCTACTTGAGCCACCTCTCTTACCTCATCAATCTAAATTACCTCGGTCATATTCTCTTGGCTCCCTCTTTTCTTTATAATGTACACTACAATTTATAGTCAATAAATATCCTTGTGTTCATTTGTTTCCTTAATATCACTTTTCCCATTTCATTTTAAGTGCCATGAGAGTGACAGATCACTCCCGGAAACATTAGTAAATGTTCAACAAGTTTTAAGTGAATGAATAAGGAATATGTTGACTAATAATTTAAGTTTCATGTTAAATATTGACAAACGTAAACTTTTTATCTTTCAAAAGATATCTGAAAGCTTTCTGACAGCCACGTTTATTAAGTGTGCAATGGATCAAGCATGTGTTATTAGTGTCTATCTCTGGTGTGCCAGAGTGGACTTGTGAAGAAGGTTTCCGGTTGCTTCCAACTTCAATTTCGTACTTAGTGACATCATTTGATAGCAAATACTATAGACCAGGACTTTTCATTTGGAAAGACAATTTACCAGCATATCCCCTGCTTCTACTACATGACAACATCTTATTATAATGGAGCTACTACAAAAATTAAGTCACATTCCCTGCCCATTAGAGTCCAGCTTAAGGATCGTGACATCAGGAATCAAGAAGAAGGATAATATAACTGCAGTGTGAATTTATTAGTGCTCAGGGCAGGGCATGATCAATATGAGCCAATGTAGATAACAACGTGGACATTCAGTGGTTGTGGCCTATGGTGCTTGATGGATGGAGAGGCCTCTAAAGCCTAAAAGAACACAAAAGGCAATCTTGATGGAGAACTAAAGAAGATCTAAGACTAATCATGAGCCGATTGTTAGTCAAGGCAATTGAAATGAAAATAGAGAGAGAAGAGAAAGAGGACAGGAAGAGAAGGAGAAAGAAGAGGAAGAGGAGGAAAATCTTAGTTGGAAAGAGTTATTCTTGAAATTTATTTTCAATGTTGTTTTGTTAAATTGAATCATGCAGTTTTTAAATGAAGGATCCAGAACAGTTTGAATTGTTAAAGGCAATTCTTTTTTTTTTTTGATAAAGTATTGAAACAATAAATAAAGTTCCTCCATTTCTCAGATTTAAGTTTCTCTTAAATAACTCCATGACTCTGTGCACATCTCCACCACACCTTCCCAGACATGTACCTAAATTGCTAGATGCTCTATTGATCAAAGCTGTCCCTCTGTTGCCTCATCTGTGGAACAGGATGGCTTAACTTGGTCATCTCTGAGTTCCTCTGTAGCTCAGAGAAAGCATACAGACTAAAAGAGTTGAACTTGTGCATCACATCTCTTAGAAAACATCAGGAACACTCAAGATGAAATGTTCCCTTCTGTGATCTGTGGACTCCCATTGTCTCCAAAGGGGTAAAGGACAGTTGCTACAGTGTCAGGTTGGTTTTCTTTTATTGAAAGAAGCAATTTAACCTCCAAGAACAGTGGGAGATCTCAAGGGTTTTCCTCTTAACCATTAAGTAGTGACCACTTGGCGAGGAAACAAGGCCACTATTTTTAAATCAACGGGAAAAGAGCAGAGCATCAGGGGTGGAAGCATGATTTATCCTGTGGCCAGAGTGCATGAAATTGACTGGAGAAATTAATCGAATCAGACTTGGTAAAGCTGAAGCTGCCTTGAGTCCCCTGTGCCTAGAAGCCTTGTCAGAGCCGGTTCTACCGTCCACCCTGATTTAGGATACAAGCTGGCTAGCTCCGTTGCCTCTTCTGCACAGTCTAACTGGATGCATCTGAATTTTCTGTGGTATTCGTTTAAACATCACTATTTAATAGAACTCAAGGATTTGCTGGTGCTACTTGTAGCAAACAAAAAACAAAAAAACCCTTCATCTATCACAGTTACCTGCTGTTAGACACCCGTTGTCCACAGGTAAGACTGATTTGATGTTCACAGGCCCTCTCTCCTTTCTCTCCATGCTTCTCCCTTATCCCCCCAGGCAAGAGCAGCTGCTGCCAGGTTGGCTATTCGGCCCTCTCATCTCCAGGCGCCCTGAAGCCGCAGGACAGCAGGAAGCCAGCCTGACAGCCCAGTCGCTCTGCAGCACGGCCCAGCTGTGACAGTAGCGCTGCAGGCGGCCATGCTGACAGCCCACTGGGACCCAGGCAAGGCTAAAGTCCTTTGAGTCCAGAGTCACCACCAGCTCTGTGGAGGTCAGGACTGGGGTGCTTCAGAGGACACCAAGACACCTTTGTAACTCTAAACTTTTTCCTCTCTCGGTAGGAAAATCGTGCTCCGAATGGCACTGTTCACTGTTTATTTAATGACTGTCTGCACTGAGGGTAGGGAGGAGAATGAGAGGAACCAAAGAAATAAAAACACCATTTTTGAATTTGAAGAGCTCACAGTCTGATGTGTGAGATTTTACATAGTAAATGCATTCACTGAAGCAGGCTCAATGGCCACATAAAAATATGCACAGGTTGCTGTGGGATCCCTGAGGAAGGATCCTAGACCAGACAGAGCTGTCAGATGAGCCACACTGTGAGGAATGCACAAGAGGCAGATAAAGCAGCTTAGAGTGCCAGGCCCTCGCTATTACAGCTGCCAGATCATGTACAATTTCATAACACAGAGACATATTCCTAGAAAAGCACTGTCACATGACATCACTGAACATCACAGAATGTACTGCCCTAAGCCTAGATGGAATAGCATGTTACACACCTAAGCTGGATGGTGGATATAAACTGTAGCTCTTTGTTCCTTTGGCCATGATGAACAGAAGATGAGAGAAAATGATGTAATCAAGAGGCACAGTGAGCAGATGTGGACACTGAGGCCAGTGTACGACAGTGTACCATCTTAGAGCACATTTGTTTTGGCAAGGAGAGGAGTACACTCTAAGATGATGCTTAAAGGAATAAAATAGCAAATATATAAGCTAGCAACATGGCTATTTGCTACCAAGAATTAAGTACTGTACGAAAATGCATGCGCTATAATTTTTGGTAACCAGCAGTGAAGTACATTTGTCCACACCAGCATCTCCATAAACACACGAGTATTGTGTTGTGCTAGTAAGCAGCTATGCAGATATAGACTATTATGGGTCACACAGCAAAAAGCTTCTACGGCAAATGATATAAGCTAATGACACTGAAGGAAATGACAAGGTAGAGGACTAAATATCCAAAATATTTCATCTCAGGCTCTTATAATAACTTTATACCTGTTTTACACATGTGGAAACTGGACCCATATAGACTAATAACTAAGTGGACATTGTTGAATGACAAAACATCATTCAACAAACACCAAATCTTCAAGGGAATAATATAGTATGTGGTGTCTTCCAAACAGAAATGGCCACACAGGATCCCTCAGGATGAGAACTTGGGATGTGTGTTGTGGAGAGCAGTGCTCCGACATAGCATCAGAAATATTGATTCATTGGAGAGAAATCATGTTTATGCAAATCATGTCAGCATATGGCAGAAATGTACCAGGAGAGAAATATAATTAAGATAATATAATTATATATAAATAAGCTAATATCATTTCTAATATTGGCATTCAAGGAAAATGATCACCTAAGGCATTAACATCTGCAAAGAATATACAGGTAATTCAATAAGAAATTTGTTATGGCCCTACTGCAGTCAAGATCTGTGTTGATGTCCATGGCTCCTGTTTCCATTGAGGGCCATGCAGATTACCAGGGTCTGGGCCACCACCTGGGGCCATGTTGGTGTCCAAAAGCCATGCTGCCACTGGGGCCATGGTGACATCCAGACCCGGGCTGCTGCTGAGGAACATGTCTGGGTCTGTGGACCTGCTGCAGCCAAGGTCTGTGTTGGGGTCCATGGTCCTACTATAGCCAGGTTCTCTGTTGACATCTGTGGTCCATGTTGTCACCAGGTCCATGCAGAAGCCTGGGGTCTGGGCCACAACCTGAGGCCTTGTTGGAGTCTGGAGGTCATGTTGCTACCAGGGCCATACAGATCTGAGTGACCTATGCTGCTACCTGGGGCCATGGTGTCATTGGAACCTGGGCTATGTCTGGGTCTGTGGCCCTATAACAGCCAAGGTCTGGGTTGATGTCCATGGCTCCTGTTGCCAGCGAGGGCTGTGTCAATACCTAGGGTCTGGTCAGCCACCTGAGTCCATGTTGGTGTTCAAGGGCCATGTGCCAGCTGGGGCCATATAGATCTGAGTGTCCCATGATGCTACATGATGCCATGGTGATGTCTGGGCCAGAGCTGCAGCTGAAGGCCATGTCTGGGTCCATGGCCCTACTGCAGCAAGAGTCTGTGTTGATGTCTGAGGCTCCTGTTATCATCAAAGGCCATGCGGATGCCCGAGGTCTGGGGCCATGTTGGTGTCCGAGGGCCATGCTTCTGCTGGGGCCCCTGCAGATCTGAGTGGCCTGCACTGTCACCTGGGACAAAGGTGACATCCAAACCTGGCTGCTGCTGAGGACCATGTCTGGGTTCATGGTCCTACCTCAGCTGGGATCTGTGTTGAAGCCCGAGGTCCGTGTTACCACCAAAGGTTACATAGAAGTCCGGAGTCGGGGCTGCAACCTGAGGCCCTGTTGGTGTCCTGGGGCATGTGCTGCCAGAGCCATCCTAATCTGAGTAGCCTGGGCTTGGATCCTGGAGCCAGGATGTCATCTGAGCACGAGCTGCTGCTGAGGGACATGTCTGGGTCCGTGGTCCTGCTAAGACTGGGGTCTGTGTTCATGTCTGTGGCCTGTGTCACCTCTCGGGGCCATAAGAACCATGCGTGATGAAATCAAAGGGACATGCTGAGCCAGAACTGTCCCTCACTGTCCCTGCCCCTAACTGGACACTGCAACAAGAGAGTTGGGATGGACCCTCATGGGAGAGATGGCCCCCCACATTTGTTAGAGATGGCCCCACCCCTCACCTTAGGTGGGGGAGAACTGACCCTGATGTTATGGGCACGAAGGAGCTGGCTCTGCCCCCTTGCCTGAGATGGGCAGTTCCAATGGCCCAGACTGACCAGCTCAGCTACCATCCCTGCCCACAGCCGGGCTCTGGGTTAGCCCACCGTAACATCTACCCCATCTAGGACCTGCTGGAGCTTGTGAAGGGGCTTGGTCCTCTGGAATGATGCCCACAGGATCTCCTCAAGTTGGGGTGGCTGCAGGATATCTGAGAGGAGTTTCATGGCGATCCAGTGATAAAGGTGTATCGGAAACCTGAGGCCTTGAACCAGACCAATGACTCATTGCAATGAACATTAGCAGGTAAAGCTGACTGTTCAGAAATGTATTCTGTGTGGTACACCATGACTCCCAATGCCACCAGGATAAACGAAGAGGTGTTGGAGAGGTGGACAAGATGGAGGAATGAAGAGGTACTTTTGTTTGTTTGTTTGTTTGTTTGTTTGTTTGCTTGGTTGGTTTGGTTTGGTTTGGGTTTTTTTAATTTTCTCTTGGAGGGGTGCTTCAAGGGTAAGGAGAGGATATGGGGGGACTGGAATGTGAGCATTAGGGTACATGATGTGAAATTCCCAAAGAATCAATAAAAAAAAATGTTAAACAAAAAGAAAGGAAAGAAAGAAATCTGTAATGCTTATAACAAGAGTTCACTGCTGGTTAACGTTAATCCTCAACGTCAGCATAGTAAGATTTTTTTATGTTGTTTTCTCATTTTCCATCCTTAATACTCGAAATTGCCTCTCCCATCCCTGGGGTAGCTCGCTCAGTTCCAGGAGCCGACTTAGAGAATGAAGACCGATCGCTAAGCTTCTGTGTGGGCTCCCGGCAAAGAGGGGCCGGTGAGGAAAGACACTAAGTGACGAAATAGGAAAATGTCTGACACTCTGAGAAGAATGCAACAATCCTGCGGAAAAGCATTTCAAACATTTTGTAAATCCATCACCACATTTTTGAAGAAGCAAAGACTCGGGCTGAGAAAGGACAAAGCTTGCTAACAGAGCAAGCTAGTAGCTTGTTGTCAGCAGGCACGCAGACAACCTTGGGCCTCTGTGAGAACTGCCTTTCAAACAGCAGGAAAGCCAGAGCACAGGCCACCACTCACGTAAGTGGGCGCCTGGAGGGAAGGCCTTGCCCACAGCACCACAGCTCTCTCTGGAAGAGTCTAGTTTACTAGTCACGAGTTTGAAAAGTTAAGGTAATTGATGGTAGTAAACGATATACCCAGTTGTGATTTCATCTCCCAGTGTTGAGAAGCTAGTGAGAAAAAAAAAAGTTATGATGAAAAGTTAAAAAAAAAAATAGAGGTCAGCCAACACAAGGATGCCAGGAAGTAGATGCAGAGGAGCATGTGAAGGCCAAACATGTCAAAACGAAAGTAGCCAATCAAGAAAGAAGTTTGGTACCCCCATTAAACAGGTAAGTGCCTTCACATGTCAGATCACCTCACTGGAGAGAGGGAATTGCAGAACCATGTTCCATAATGTTTATACTTAGAAACTAGAATTTGTTTCAAGCTAAAAGCAGTATCAAATTCAGGAAGGAGTAATACAGTAATGTCTGCCCCAGGAAGACATAGCCACAGTGTCTTGGAATGACTCATAACAATTGATGCTTGACCAAGGGATTCAGAAAAACTGTAGACAGGTTGCAGTCATGGTGAGAGAGTGTATTGGGCCTTATTTCAAAGCAGGCATGGGATCGAGGGCATTTCCCTGTTTTCCTTTTACAAGAGGAGGTTATAGCTTATGTGATAAGTAAGCTTAGGAGAGGCTGAAGGAGCCTGCCTCCGATCCTCCCTCAGTCCTCACTGTGAATCTACCGCCCTACACACCCGAGTACTACAACTTACCTGCTCCTCCATCACACTCAGATGGGAGATACGCATGCCTGGTGCTGCCATGACCATCTGTAGAGCTGAGTTCCTATTCAGAGGCAAAAGAAATCCATCATCAACACACACACACACACACACACACACACACACACATCAGTGTCCTCCAAGTCCTGCTGGCTATGCTGCAGGAATGTAGGTGACATCCTCAGTTCTACCTGCCTGTCTCTTTCCTGTACCTTTGAACTGTTTCCCAACTCAAATGGCTGCAGGGTGCTATTTTTTACCCAAGAGCCAGATTTAAAATGTTTAAGAAGGCAATCAAATGTAGTAGATTTAAATTGAATTTGCCAAATAATTCTAAATTCTATTTCTTGTCTGAGGTAAAGCCAGCATAGCCTTACATAACGTCTAGCATTCATTCCCTTGATATGCACTCCCTCCAATAGCATCCCACAGCGATGCACCTAGCACTCCATAACTCCTGCTTTCACTCAGCGTATTTTTTCATGTCCGTATTTGACCTATTCTTTTTGATTGGTTTTTTTCCTTGACAAGTTCATAAATGTGTATAATGCACTCTGATTATTACCTTCCTCCACCCTCTAGTACCTCCCTCCCACTCCCGTCTTCCTCCCATCTTCCCTGAAAATCTCTCTTCTGTATCCGTGACTGTTTTGTTTCCTGATGCCAGGAGCTTAGCCAGGACCCTCTTTGTGACCACGGGTTTGGAATTACCCGCTGGAACCTGGTGAGTTCACCCGTGTGTACACAGATGAAGGCAATGATGGCCCCTCGTCTATAATTGTCAGCAGCCAGTAGTTCACCTATAAGGGCCGTGAGCCCCTCCCCCAACCGTGGCTGACTGTTGGCCTGGCCAATTTTATGCTGGCCCAGTGCCAGTAACCACAGCTGTGTTACTTGATGACTGCAATGGCCATGTCTTGCCCAGAAGATGGTCTCTCATGGCTCTCTTCCCTCCCTTCCAGCCCTCACAAGATTTTCACTCCCCCCACTTCTGAAATGTTCCCTATGCCTCTGAGGGCTGGAATAAACAACCTCTTTTGGGCTAAACATCCAGCCATCACTTGCTGTTAACATCCTGGGAAGCTGACCTATTGTTTACTTTAAAGTAAGTTTTTTTAATTTAAATTAAATTTTCTTTAACTGACAGACAAAAAGACCACAAATATATTAATGATGGGCCATGGAATGTTCCTATAGGTGTGTACTTTGTAGCACACACACACACACACACACACACACACACACACACACACACACACACACTATTATCAGTCATGACTGTATCTCCGTAACCAGTGATTAGGCTCTTCTCAGCCCTCCCTTTCCTCTATTCTACATTCATTCATAGGTCGATGAACTCTTTTGATTATCCATGTCTTGCTATTGTGAATAATACAACAATAAACATAGGTGTATTACACAGCACCTGTTCCAAATGGTTATTCTAACTGCACAGAAGTTGATTGACATGTATAGAACTTGGGCCTAGTGAATTTTGATGTGTGGTTATATTTTATGAAATTTTTTATAATAATATTTATTGAATTTATTTTTTAAAAACATGGGAGTTCAGAAGCTTCTCCAGCCTAACTAACAATTTTATTTCTTTTGTGTATATATCCAGTAGTGAGACTGCTCGATCAAGTGGAAGTTCTAGTTTAAAACGTAAAGGCTGGCCATATTGGTTTTCAACATCTAGTCCAATCTCACCCAATCCCCAGGTGCTTCTGTGACAAATTCTGTTGACTCCTCCCCCGAGTCATCCTGCTGTCTTCTTTCTCCACGGAGTCCTGGTTTTCATTAGTTCTTAGGTGGCCAAGGGGCAGTGCCACTGTGAATTGATGATTTTGTCCAACACTACAGGGCCATTCCCCTTGCAGAGGATCACCTCAGGAACAATGTATAGAAAGAAAGCGAACGAAGGCTGAGGAAACACTTTCCCCAACTCCAGATACTCAGGAAACATCCATGAAAGCTCCTTCATGCTGGGTATGATGGTGCACATCTCTCTTAAACCACCACACTCAGCAGCAGGCTGAGGCAGGATGAACACCATGATTTCCAGGTCAGCCTGGGCTACATCGTCAGTTCAAGGCCGAGCCTGGACTGTGTAGCTAGACCCCTATAGAACAAAACAAACAAAAACCACGAAACAGCCACCAACCAATGACACAAGACAAAACAAACAAACAGAAAAGTCCTTAATACTACAAGTTTTGTTTTATGAAGAATCTTTAACTTGATTCATATTGTCTCCCCAACACTGTGTGTGTGTGTGTGTGTGTGTGTGTGTGTGTGTGTGTGTGTGTGTGTGTTTTGCTGTGGTGTGAACACAGGGTTTCATAGACACTAGGTAAGTGCTCTCCCACTGAGCTACATCCCTAACCTGTCTTTCTCTTATATTTTTAAGGATATTTCATTTTACTAGTCCTTGCCCTTTTTATCTTCTCCTAACAGAACCCAACTTTGCACCTACTTTCTTTTTCTTTTGCTTACCCACTCCATGCCCCACCAGCACATTCTGGGAAATGTCATCTAAGAATGTTTATTTAGGTTTTTAAAACTTTCATCGGTACTCTGTTCCTTAAGAGGTTCCCACATAAAGGATGTTCACATTCCCTATCATAATTTAACATTCTTGACGTTTTTTCACTCATTCTAGGAAAATAAGTTCTCTTTATCTCCTGTCTTCTGACATTTTTAGTCTTCTATTCCTTGTCTACAACACATCTTGCAATACCCATTTACCAAGATCGTTCTTCTTTTACTGTAAGTACAAATGGCCAAACCGCAGTGAATAAGTGACCTTTGCCCCCTTTGTTTTGCATGCTGATCCTAAAAATTTGCTCTTGGGCATCACTGCATTACTTCTAGCCCTTCCACTTGGGTCCAAACTGTGGTGAAAGTTCCGGAGCTGTCTTCTTGTCTCAGCATGTCTCTTCTTTGCCCCTTGCTTCACCCATGCCCTGGATTTGAGTTATGAATTATCATTTTCAGAGGCATAGATTTGCTACACTGGGTTGCATGACTGACACACTTGCATTATCACCAATGAAGCAACGAATTAGCACGAGAGTCTCTAGTCTCCTGTATAGTCTAGTCATTCAGGCTCGGTGGCTGGTGTGTGTAGAATTTAGACCAGAAACATCTTTGAATGGGATGGAGGGGTGCTGGAGCCTCCTCTGACCACTCTGTATGTGCTGCTGCTTTCACATCCATCTTGGTCATCAGAGTATGCATACTACCCACTACTGAATTGTCTTAGTTAGGATTCTATTGCTGTGAAGGGACACCACGACCATGCAACTCTTATAAAGACAACATTTAATTGGGGTGACTCACTTACAGTTTCAGAGGCTCAGTCCATTGTCATGCCTGGGAGCACGGCGGCATGCAGGCAGATATGGTGCTGGCTACATCTTTATCAGAAGGCAACAGGAAATGGCCTCAAGCACTGGGCATGACTTTGGCACATATGAGACCTCAAGCTGACCTCCACAGTGACATATTTCCTCCATACCATTACCACAAGTCCCTACCTACTCCAACAGAGCCACACCTCCAAATAGTGCCACTCCCTGTGAGTTTATGAGGGCCTATTACATTCAAACTACCACACGATTGCTCTAGGATTTACTGAGCTGAGAAATGGGCAGGCGATAGTATTCAGTAGGCACTCTGTAGGTGCACCTTCCCCTCAGTGATGCTGAGTGAAGGGATCAATTGTGAGACTGTCCAAGCTCTGGGTAGTGGGTGTTAGCAGAGGGAGGGAAGAGCTCTCACTGTGTTTCCTTCTGCTCTAGTTGGTAGCGAATGTTGCAGACACTAACCAGGACTGAACATGGTACTCCCTGGCTCACATCTTATGGATGATCACTGGAAATCTCCATGTGCCTGAACACTGATGGTTTGTTTTTCTGGCATGTGCTCAGTTTCTATATAAAGCAACAGATGTTTTGTTTTTGCCTCTTTCCTCTCTGTCCGTGGCTCAGAACGTGGGTGATATTAACCAACTGTGACAGGTTTCAGGTTTTTATTTATAGCAATGGAGACTGTTTTCATGTATTTGGAGATTTCTAGGCCTCTGAAGCTGTGACTTTGTGCATTCTCAACTTGAAATCTTAAAGGGTGGGAGTTCTAGAAATTTGACATTTCTAAAAGTTAAGCATTAGGGGCAGAGGGGAATATAGGATTGGAGAAAACCCATGGAATTTCATCTTGTTCACCAAGGCAAAAGTACATAATGGCTTAGGTGGTTCTGCGAGGTTTTAATTATAGAAATATGCAGATTGCTATAGGAAATGATCTCTTACTTGGCACATGATCAAAAACACTCACAAGATTAAAAAGGTTCATGTAGAGAGATCAAAATGCTGACTACTTTGATCATTTATTTTAGCTAACATCAATGTCTGTATGCACAATCCATCTATCTTCATTTCTGAGTGTTTATCTAAAATAAATGGAAGCGGATCTCATACAAATACTTTATCACTAATGTTCCAAGAAACTTTATGTGTAATAGCCAAGAAGTAGAAACAATCAACACATTCATCAGATGAATGAATAAAGTTGTGGCATGTGTGCTTGATGGAATGCTATTTGACAATAAATGAAATGCAAAGTGTTAACACAGTTTACATATCAAAATAAGCATGACAGCTGGAGAGGAAGCTGTTGGCAGAGTTCTTGCTGCACAAGCATGAGGACCTAGTTCAGATCCCCAGTGTCCACGATAAAAGCCAAGCATAATAGTGTCCTTCTGTAATCCTAGTACTGAAGAGGCAAAGACCAGAGGATCCCGGGAGCTCACTGGACAGCTAGTCTAGGCGTATTGGTGAGGTTCAGGTACAGTAAGACACTTCTCAGAAGACGTAGGTGTGGGGGGGTGACCAATAGAGGAAAATGTGCACCATTAACCTCTGGCCTCCACATGTGTGCGCGCATGACACACACACACACACACACACACACACACACACACACACACACACACAGACAGAGACAGAGACAAAGACAAAGACAAAGACAGAGAGAGAAACAGAGAGCCTGTCAAATGAAAAAGGTCCATCAAAAAAGAATATACATTGCACAGTTGGATTTATGTAAAACTCTAGGAAATGCAAATTAAATAATTTTTCTCCCAGAGACTGAAAATGGTGTTGTGTTTTAAATTTTAGCCCCATCATGTTTATTGTTAGTATAGAGAAAAAAACTGTGATATATATATATATATATATATATATATATATATATATATATATGACTTAGTCATAGGAGGGTTGTTTTTTTTTTTGAGATTCCTTATGTTCTGTTTTGATAATAAAATGTTCTTCAATTAAAGACAGTTTCTTTCTTACTACTTCCTGTGGCTTTTATTTGTTCTCCTTGCCTGTTGTAGTTTCCAGAACTTCTTTCCATTAATGTGTCGAATATGACTGGGAAGCAGCCACCTTCCCTGTCATGTTCCTGACCCCCGAAGGAAACCACTTCCTCTTTCAGCACTGTGACGTCACCTGTAACCATTGTGCACATGTTCTTCATGAAGTTGTTCAAGTTCCCTCTGGTTACATTTTCCGAGTGGGTTTTATCATGAAAGGGTGTTGAATTTGTCAAAGACTTTTTATAATCCCATCATTTCTCTAGAGAGCTGCTTGATATTTAACCTCTGTTCTCTCTGGCTCTTACATTTTTTCCACCTCCTTCTTCCATGATTTTTCCTGAGCTTTAGGTATAAAAAATGTGTCATAGATGTATCAATCATAGTTGGGTACCCTACGGTCACTTATCCTCTGATTTCAACAAATTCTCTGATTTGTGAATCTCTGTAATAGCCCTATCTGTTGTAAGAAGAAGCTTCTTTGATCAGGGGTCAGAGATACACTTCTGTAGATACAAGGGTAAGTATTCAGAATGAAGTTGGGAATCATACTGGATTAGGAAGGTGGCAGTAGTAGGGTCTATGACCTCTCTAGCCATTTGTGGTTGGCTAGGTTTACAGTATTAGGCATGAATGCCCCACTACCGAGGAGGCCTTAGACCCAATTAAAAAAGCTGTTGGTTACTCTCAAGATAAAAGTGTCACTATTGTGCCATTGAGGGTATCTTGCCTGGCTGGTCATTGTTGCAGTTCATAGGCTTTAAAGCTTGGTGGGACTATTGATTGCTTTTTTCCCCCTGTCTGCTTTCATAGCACAGTATAAATATATTTCTTCTATGAACTTAACATAAACCAATAACTTGATCTTGGGTTAAGTAAATTGATCTTCATAATGTGAATGGACCTCATTCAGTGAAGGCCTTACTGTCAAGAGACTGGTGTCTTCAGCAAGAGAATTCTCTCTGTGGGTTACTTTCTCACTCAAATAGCAACTTTTTCCTGAGTTTTCAGGCCAACTCTTACCCTGAAGATTTTGGACTTGCCAATTTGTACAGTCCCATGAGCCACACACTTAGGATCAGTCTGCTAACACAGGCACACACACCATTAGCTCCATTTCTCTGGAGATCCCTGAATAACATAGCAACACACGCAGTGCTGCCAAGATCAGTGAATAATTCTTTACTTTTCATCTCACCTAAACTTCTAGAAACCTCCTTGAAATATTCTGCAAATTACCTTTGAAAGAGATTCTTTCCTAGATTTTTCTCTCACTTTACTGGTCATTGTCCAAATTCCTTTTATAAGTTTCTAAATGTGACCGTGAAGTCACTCACAACTTGTTGGTCTTAGGTGCTTTGCTCTTTGCTTGAGTCTTCTCATCCAATCCCTCTTAGGCTGTTGATAACCAATCCTTTACTTCATCCTAAGCCTTCTATTCGAGACAAACACACGTAAGTTGTAATGGTCAATCTTGTTTGTCAACTTTACTGAATTTAGAACCAACCACGACAAGATGCTAAGCACACCGTTGAAGGGTTTGCTCATCTGCTTTGTTACTGCCAACACTATTGCTCATGCTGATGCTAGTGGACTCTTTAACCAAGATTAGGACCCAGATTCTTCAGGGTTCTTGTGTGAACTGAAGATCAGCAGCACTCTAGGAGTCCTCTAGGCTTTCAGTGCCTGATTGGGACTACTGAGGCACCCAGCCTTATAGACCCATCAGCTACTAATTTTTCAGCCTCTCCAGCATGAAGTTAGGCTACTCAGATGATATCATATAAGCCAGTCTAACAAATCCTCTCTTAGAATATATTTTTTGGTTGGTTTTGTTCCACTAGAGAATCTAATGTATGTGTAAAGGGCTTTCTTGGTTTTCCATCTATTTCATTGGCATCTTCGACATCCAAAATGGATGTCCAATGGAACTCCAACCTCTATCATCTACTCATTCCCCTCCCCCCACCTAAGCCTTCCTCAACTACCAATCCATGCAACTTCTCTACCACACATCCTGTTTGGAAGCAATCCCAACCCACTCTACTCTTGGAGTGATGTTAAATCTGTCCACTCTTTGAAATCTCCACAGGTCTCTTAGTCAAGCCCCATTTGTTTCTCCAGCACTACATGGTGTCTTTCAGCCTTTCTATGTGCATTCAGCATACATAATTTCCTGTGTATGCATTTTCTGACTCCCCCTCTTATACTATACATTTTCATAAATCTTTGGTTTTATGAGTAAAATTTCTTGTGTCATACTAAGATTTTTGTTTACTGGTTGTCTATGATAACAGTCTCTCAGTCTCTCCCCCCCTCCGTGTGTGTGTGTGTGTGTGTGTGTGTGTGTGTGTGTGTGTGTGTGTGTTGAGAGCAGGAAAACTGACTTTTTAATCTCCAATCTTTCCTCCTAGTATCAAGAGTATATCTCTGGCATAAAACAGGTATTGTAAAAATATTCATTGAAAGTTGATTGAATAGGTAACTTGATGTTAGGTATCATGGCTCACACCTTTAGTCCCAGCACTCAGGAAACAGAAGCACCAGATCTCCATGAGTTTGAGGCCATCCTGGTCTACATAGTGAGTTCCAAGTCAGCTAGAGCTGCATAGTAAAACTTTTTCTTTAAAAAAAAAAAGTGACGATGTAAAGACAGCAACATTCGAACATTTGCATATGGAACTAGCTGTGACTCTACTGTAGCAGAGAAAGATGATCTGCCTCCATTGATTTGTTTTCTCTATCTTGTCGAAGAGCTATATGAGATTCTTTTAGCACTCTTCATCTGAGACATCTTAACAACAACTGTGAGACTATTCCACGGCCAAACACACATTTTAATATTTAGTGTTTACAGCCATTATTACTAAAAGCTAAACCAGAGGAATTTCCTCTGTCGTTTCTGTGCAGACACTTCATTGCCCCTTCTCTCTTAAAATGGACACAGTCATGCCTCACTTAACACAGGGATATGTCCTGTGAGGTGCATTATTACTCATTTGCCACTGCGCAAACACCATAAAGTACCCTTATATAAACCTGTATAGAATAGCCTACTACTTACCTAGACAGAATGGTAAAGCAGGTTGCCTCCACATGCATGATGAATTTTTTAAAAAGTGTGAGATGACATCATACACAGGAGAAAATGATGCAATCAAGAGACACAATAAGCATGAGATAGCCAAGACTGAAGCCAGCATAACATGGTATATTGTTTTTGCTTGTAGTAACTTTTAAACACTCTAATATAACATGATTAATGCAAATACAGAATCCAACAATATAGTCGATGTCAAGTATTCTAGGCACACATAACTGTACACACTATCCATTACACTCTTGCTGGATGCAAAGGTGGGGTTTTTTAATACAACATGAAGAACACATTACCCCAGCTCTTCACAATAGCTACAACATAATTCAGTGACAGGAACTATTCACCTTCCTTATACTCCCATGGGACCACTGTCATATGTGTGGTCCTTTCTTTTGAGGCACATAACTTACAGAGGTATGATATAGAACACAAGGAGAAACATTTGCACATATTTTTTTCTTTTTTGTAGTCTACAGTGCTCATTCTACTGTTATGCTAAAATAAAGCCAATTAAGATCTTTAAATTGTGTGTGTGTGTGTGTGTGTGTGTGTGTGTGTGTGTGTGTGTGTGTGTGTAACAATTTAGAAATCTTAATTGGCTTTGTTTTAGATTCTAGAATCAGGCAGCTTCAGTCCACAAAACAAAATAAATGTTCTAATGATCCAAGAACAGGGGGATGGCCCTACAGAGAGAAAAGGTCTGGTGGACACAGAAATGAACAACAAAAAGAAGATTGGTTATTCCTTGTAAGGCTAGGACAAGGATTTGGGACAATAGATAATTGGTTTGTTAACCTCAGGTTACTTCTTTTTATAAGGATTAAAGCACAGGAAAATTTTATTATCGTGTCAATTGAAACTTGGTTGCTTGGGGAATTTAGTTGTTATCTCTCTGCTCTTAATTTCTCAGAAGGTCAGATAGACAGTTTCAGCTTGGTGGCATGGAACTGTAAAGTAAGCAATTCTTATCTTTATTTTCAGTCTGGTGTGCTGGGGCCCAGTAAAGGAATCTAGCCTAAAATGATGGCCTCCTGAAATTTTTTTTAATACTTAGAAAAGAAGGTATTACAGATACACAAATGGAGATTCAATAATAGTGAGTATTATGACCAATGGAAAAGAGTTGGGTTAGGACTGATAAATCAACACACAGATTACAGGAACACTGAATACCTACCCTAGAGGGATAGATTATAGATATAGATATAGATATAGATATAGATATAGATATAGATATAGATAAAGGTATAGATGTAGATGTAGATATAGATATATACCTGCATGATCTGGGGAAAGTCAGTTAACTGTTGACATGAACTTCATTTCTGAAATAGGAGGAAAATATCAGCCCTATATAAACCAAGAAATACTGTTATGTTATGTTGTTCTGTATGCTGTGAATATGTGTTGCTCTGATTGGTTGATAAATACAACACTGATTGGCCAGTAGCCAGGCAGGAAGTATACGTGGGGTAAGCAGACAAGGAGAATTCTGGGAAGAGGAAGGGCTGAGTGAGGAGTCACCAGCCAGACACAGAGGGAGCAAGATGACAAGGCAGAACTGAAAAAAGGTACCAAGCCACATGGTTAAACATAGATAACAATTATGGGTTAATTTAAGTGTAAGAGTTAGTCAGTAACAAGCCTGAGCTTATGGCCAAACAGTTATAATTAATATAAGCTTCTGAGTGATTATTCTATAAGTGGGCCATGAGACTGCAGGGCCTTAGCAGGACCCGAGAAACATCTGACTGCAAAATACTTTAAAAATCCCTGGAATTAATGTATGTAAAAAGCTTGAAGATATATCTGGCAAGTTTTTCATATTATTGGATTTTGAAAGTAAAAACTGAAAACAAATACTGGAAATGGGACAGATAATTACTATGGAAAACAATAGAAAGAAAGGTAGGTATCTTTAAAATAATTTCTGGCTTCAGACCTTCTGAGAACAGAGAATATCTCAAGACTGAAGACCTATAGGAATGCTGACATTACCTCAGAACTATCTGGTCCCAATTAGTAATGAAGACAAGTGGGTGATGGTAGAGGTGGATTCTGTGCTTAGTCTCAGCGATTAGCTCATGCTGCTTTCTGAGTAGCTTCCCATTTTAATATGTCTACTTATCTCCCTATGGTACTTACTGGGACAAAGACAAGCTGAGCCGGTGATTGCAGTGGAACCCTCGGCCATTGGATCAGATGGCAGGGTTGTCCCTGTGGTCACAAGAGGATTCTGTAAGGGCCAGCCTTGCTAGAGCAGAGAGAGCTTCAATAAGCATCTTGCCAAACTAAGCCTAGGAACAGCCTGCCCTTCCTGGATGCTCAGCACATTCACATCTCTCATTCCTGGGGAAATTCCAGCAGCACATACTCACTCCTTGGTCTGCTGGGACTGCTGATGCTGTCTTAGTCCCCAGATATCAGACATAAGATGAGAATAATAGTAATTTTTTTTTCTGATAGAAAGAGGCATTTCTCCCTATTATATGAGAATTACTATGCTGTACTTAAAGAATATAAATTCAACCTTATTTCTCTAATACCTCTGAATTCAAGTCAAACAAACCATGAAGATATCCCAGCCGTGGTTCAACTTCATGAGTTAAAAAAATCTTCCACTTAAGGGAGGTGAGTTACAAACTGGTAGAACCGCCAATTGAGTAAAGGAAGCCTACAGATCATTTAGAAATGCACACCCTTTCTACGTGGGCTGCCACAGTGTGTGGACTGACCTGAGAGCATGGACAGATGTGGCATCACTCTTTCCCTCCTTCACCCTCTCCTTATGTCCTGACAGGATACCAAATCATAGCTTTTCCCTCTATGAAAAATAAGGTTTACTTCCTAGAACACAACCCTCTGAGAAAGTCAAGAATGGGAGGTAAACCCAGTGTGGTAGTGCATGCCTGATGTCCCAGGACACAGGGCCCTGAAGCAAGAGGGAGGGAGGGAGGGGAGATGGAAAGTTGAGTAGCCTTTTCTTCCTACACACCACCATGACTAATATAGCCTCAAAAGGTAGACATGATAAATAGTAATTGTCACAATAGTAATGATAATAGTATAAGGAGGAGGGGCAGGTGTGGGATTGAGTTGGAAAGTGGAGCCCCAGTAAAATCTCACAAGAAGTTCTTGCATTGTGACCACCCATCTTCAATAAGCTTGTAAAGGCAGGGCCTATCTCCAACCCTCACATCTCTTACTTCTTCCCATTTTTATAATAGCAGATCACAATATGAAACAATTTACACCCAGGCAGAGATTTTACTATACCAGATATCTTACATAGACCCATTACTCTGGAAGTTGTTATCTCACTGTTCAGATAAGGATGATGCATAGAGGGATTTAAATAAATATGCCAGGACTTCAGCTGACGGTTGATGGAGCCGGAGTTCACACCGCATCACAATTCCGCCCTGCTGTGTGTAGCTATTCTGGATTAAGCCATGGTTAAATGGCTCTCCTTAAAGACCTGAAGAGAAAGAATTATATCTTCATTTCACCTGATCTTTTAGAACCCAAATTCTTTGATACTTCCAGTAAACTGACCATCCAAAATCAGTTCAAGTACCCCTCCATGCAACTGCAGCACAGTCCTAGGGAGAAGAAAAAAGTGTATTTGTATCTGACCATGTCCTAATTCTCCAGCCCCAAACAATGACAGGCAGCTCTCGAGCAATGAGCTGAAAGAAAGCCCTTGTGTTGGCTATTCTGGGTTGTCAACTTGAATACATCTGGAATTAACTAAAATCCAAAAATGGAGGGCACACCGGTGAGGGATTTTTGCTTAATTTGAAGTAGGAAGATCCAATTCTAATCCAGATCTTGAGGCAGAAGACTTGCCTTTAATCTAGGCCACACCTTCTGCTGGAAGCCTATATAAGGACATGGAAGAAGCTTTTGCCCTTTGTCTGCTTTCTCTAGCTTTTTTTTTAGCAAGATCATTCATTTGCTGACATTGGAGCCTATTTCCTCTGAATTCCAGCATAAACTGAAGACCAGCTGAGACATCCAGTCTGTGGACTTCTGGATTCTTGGACTTTCCATTCACAGCCAGCCATTGTTGGATTAGCTAACTGCAGCCTGTAAGTCATTCTAATAAGTCCCTATATATATATATATATATATATATATATATATATATATATATATATTCATTCTTATAAGTTCTGTTACTCCAGAGAACCCTGACTAATATAGCCCTCTTTTCCATCTTGTGAGAAACTCTTTTAATTTAATTGCTATTTCTAATTGTGTTATCTATTGTTTAAGGGTAGTATAGCTTTGAACAAGACACTTGTACTTTCTCTGTTCATTTCTCATCAGCAAAACAAGGAGTCAGAACTAGACTCCATATGATCTAACACTTTACAATTGACTCCTCGTCAGGTGACGTTACCTTTCTGAATCCATGGCATCCTTTCCTCACTTCCCTCTGCCAGCACAAGGTACACTTACATTTCTGCCTCCACAGGCAGGATTAGAGATCATAGTTCAGCAGCCGGGGCCCCATTCATACAGTGCTCATATAGGTCATTAATAAGCAGCTCCCCATTACTATGGTTGGGGACAAGTCAGTGTCATTGGGAACTAAACCTTTGAGCCTTGGAGGGCTTGTAGCGGGGAGAAGATTTTCAAGAAGCATATATATGAAGCTGTAAAATTGCTGGAGATGTTTCAAACATGCCAAAGCAGGTATCTCAGATATGTTGCAATTGCCATGGTAACTCACACTGGGGCCAGAATGTCAGTGGAAAGCAAGCTTCTGAGAATTTCAGGCTCCTCTGCCTCTTCAGCCTTAGACTAGGTGACTGCTTCAAGAGACAGGAAAGTCAAGAAAAGGTTTCCTCTTCTTCACTGCCACCCCCTCCATCTCCCTCAAGAAGGAAATACCTCCTGGCTGGGCTACCCATGCCTGGATGTAGACCCTAGCAAAGGAAAAGGGATTGTTAATTCCTGTTATCTCTCATATCAGATGTGGCGGTGTCCAGAAAGCTATGGGGCCCATGAGTTTGTGGATACACTCACTATAAACCTTGGGATGTCTTGAACCTTGGAGAAAGGGGATGCTGGGTGATGTCTTCAGGTATACTGTAGAGGGAAATTTCTCCAGTCCCACCCAGCCCTGGGGTCCCGCAGCCACTTATAAGACAATCATTCAGAGGCTTAATATTAATTGCAAATTATATGACCTATGGCTCAGGCTTCTTATAACTTAACTCATATATATAACATATATATATGTAACTTAGCTCTTATAACTTAACTCAACCCATAACTATTAATCTATGTATCATCACATGTCCCATGGCTTTACCTGCGTCCCATGACATGTTGCTCCTTGAATGGCAGTTTGGCAACTCCCCCCACTCTCCTTTCTCTTCTCATTATCTCTGTTGGATTTTCCCACCTGGCTCCATCCTGCCCCACTATAGGCCAATGAAGATTTATTTATCAACCAATCAGAGCAACACATATTCACAGCATACAGTGAGATATCCCACAGCAGTGTACCCAACAAGAAGTGACAGAGGTGAACACAGTGTAAGACTCTGACACAATTGTCCTTTAATTCACACATAGACTAAATATAGACCAAGCACCCATCATGTGTAGAAGACCCATGTGCTCATAGATAAGCATTGGAGAAACCAGGAATCCTAATCACGCAGGGTAGTCTCCTCAGTGGAGGAAATGAATACTTGTTTCCCACTCACAAAGCTGGGGGTGGATGTGGTTAAAAGATGGGTGACCTTTGCTGTCTGTAGAGCCAGGCCTCACCCAAATCCCCCACAATGTTTATCCGAAACTCTCCCTCCCCAGACCTTTCTCTTTAGCTTTGTTTCTCAGTCAATAGAACCCATCCTTAGGGGAGATGTCACGTATACTTTATAGCCTGATGCTCTCTGTGTGATCAGGGTCAGAGATCACACCAGATCCTGGGCCTGTAAACTGTAGAATTCATCTTCATGGTAGTGGTCACATGTAGTTTGCAAAAGAGTTTCAATGTAGTCATGCCTTAAGCTTTATTGTGCATGTGACATTGGGATGATTGTTACCAGGAAAACTTTTTTCCAAAATTGTACTAGACTTGAATATGTCTAAAAACAAATGGGACTCCAGAAGCTTAAACTTGCCCGACTAAGTCATGGCTGAACCAGGTTTCCTTTCTTGCCTCTTGTGGTTCATTTCCCTGCTGGCTGCAGCATTTGCAGGAACCCCCACCACTGAGGGCCACATAGTTCCACATAGTACTTCCTTTAGTACTTCAATTTTGTTTTAATTTGACTCCGCTCCTACAAAAGAGACTGGGTTTTATTTAGGGATGAGTTCCCTCCCACTACGTATTTAAGTTCATGATTGCAGTTTTCATGCCATAAGTGCATAAAAAGGGGACTACACTGAGTGAAATACTGTCATAAATTACATATTGTAACAGGAAGTAGAAAAATTGTGGCTATAAATTCACAAGCCTTCAATAGAGTTTGCAATTTCATGGGAACTGAATAGTTCTTCAGTATCACAGAGTGGGTGCTCATTGCCCAATGGTCAACATGGGGAGGTAGGATTCTAGGAAGACAAGTCCACTTCCCATAAAAATCTTTAGAGTTTTTTACTTTTTCATTGTTTGAGAATTTCATACCCACATACAATGCCTTTTGATTAAAGCCACTTCCCGGTTCCCTCTCCTTTCATCCCCCCATTCTTCCACCACTGCTTCCTCCTCAAGCTCCAGTCATAATCCTAAGACACCTTCTGACTTCATATATCTTTTTTTTTCTTTTTTTTTTTTTTTTTTAAGACAGGGTTTCTCTGTGTAGCTTTGTAGCCTGTCCTGGAACTCACTCTACAGACCAGAATGGCCTCAAACTCACAGAAATACACCTGCCTCTGCCTCCCAAGTGCTGGGATTAAAGGCATGTGCCACCACTGCCCAGCTTCATGTATCTTTTTTATTTAACTGACTCCACTTAGTATCACTTGTATGTGCATGGGTATAGGACCATCTATTGAATCATGGGGAGCCTCTCAGGGACTATATCTTTGGAAATATCCTTTTTTGCCAGAAGCCATCAATTGCCAAAAACTCCTCAGCTAGAGGTGGGACTTCATGAGCCCCTCCCCCATCCATGGTAGGATTTTGGTTGGCTCGATCTTGTGACAGTCCTGTGTATGCAGTCACAGCCACTTTGAGTTGGTGCATGCAGTGGCACTCTCATGCCTGTGGTGGTATTTTACTTGTACTGAAATGTGATTTTAATTGTATGTTAATAAATAAAGTTGTCTGGGGGTCAGAGCTATTGGAGCCATAGCAAGTGCGTGGCGGTGGTGGCGCACGCCTTTAAGGACCTGGAGGGCGGTACATACAGGCAGTGACGAGGCAGTCACATGTTTGGGTTTACAACCAATGAGAAGGCAGAACAGAAAGACTATAAAGACATACACACACAGGAAGTAGGCCCCTTTTCGGAGAGCTCTCTTGGCTGGAGAGGATCCCTGAATCAGGAAGGGTGAGGCTCTTAGCTCTGACCTCTTGGCTTTCTTCTCTGAATTGGCTCTGTGTTTCTTATTTTATAAGACCGTTGGTTACATCTACAAATGGCGCCCAACGTGGGGCAAGAGTTTCCACCTAAAAACTGAGAAAAAAGATTCTAAAACGGAGCTAAAAACAGCTCCTAGTTGTCTCTTTTAAGCTAGTGGCAGCCTGCGTGTTTGAGCTACTATGGCAGGTTCCTGGCATGTATGCTCGACCAGCAGTATGGCGGGAATGAGGCCTCTGCAAGTAGCACATTAAGCTGTGTGGTGGATTTAGCCTTTGCTAGTACAAAAAAAAAAAAAAGAGGTTTTTGGGCTACACGCTGCTTTGATAGAAGCATAGACTCACTATTTCTGAGAGTTGATGGCTCCCAGAGCTGGCGGAAAATGTATCACCGCCATGTTGGGAAGCTGAAGTGGGTGGAGCCAGCAGCGCCAGCGCTGTTTCAGGCTTAGAAGGCTGCAGTTTAAAGCAATAGGCTCAAGCTAATATAAAAAAATAAGCCACGTAAAGATGGCTACCACACAGAGAATCTGGATTATGTTCTCTTTAATATTCGTAACTGAAGAAAAACATTTGATTACAAAAGCTGTTGAGTTATGCCAAAATGTATATTTTAAAGGTACCTTGACTTCAAAATTTGGATGTAAAGATATGTTGCTTTGGAAAGGAGGCTCTGCTTTTGTTTCCACAGAAATCCAGAGGCTATGGATTTGTTCCAGATTAAGATACATCAGGTTTGACCAGCCAAGACCCCCTGAAAGGTCTCCGATGACACCATGGCCCAGATGATCCAACATCCAGAATGGTTTGAAGGCAACTGGCTCAGACAATACACCTTCATGGACTACTCCATAATCCTAAAATATTCTTTGTGTCCCCATAAAATACAGCGCCCCCCTCCAGCAGGAAGTAGTAAGAGAAGCTACGCCCAAATTCCCAAATATACCAAGCTGACTTTGGAGATGTGTAAAGGTTAAAACCTTCCTTTTTAAGAAAAGAAAAGGGGAAGTGCTGTGGGATGGTCTGTATGTCAAATGTGTTGCTGATTGGTCAATAAATAAATCACTGATTGGCCAGTGGCCAGGCAGGAAGTATAGGCGGAACTAACAGAGAGGAGAATTGAGAGAACAGGAAGCTGGGTGAGAGAGACACTGCCAGCCGCCATCAGGACAAGGAGGATGTAAAGTACCGGTAAGCCACAAGCCACGTGGCAAGGTATAGATTTATAGAAATGGATTAATTTAAGCTGTAAGAACAGTTAACAAGAAGCCTGCCATGGCCATACAGTTTGTAACCAATATAAGTCTCTGTGTTTACTTAGTTGGGTCTGAGCGGCTGTGGGACTGGCGGGTGTCAGAGATTTGTCCTGACTGTGGGCCAGGCAGGAAAACTCTAGCTACACATGCCTAGCAAATACAGTTTCCCAACAGACTTCCACGACCTCTGGCTCTCACAGTCTTTCTTTCCCTTCTTCCTAGGTGATCTTCAAACCTTGTGGGGAGGAAATACAGTACAGTAGTTGTAGCTGGAGATTTCCTGCCTGGCCCACAGTCAGGACAAATCTCTCTCACCCGCCAGTCCCAAGCCGCTCAAACCCGACCAAGTAAACACAGAGACTTGTATTGGTTACAAACTGTATGGCCGTGGCAGGCTTCTTGCTAACTGTTCTTACAGCTTAAATTAATCCATTTCTATAAGTCTGTACCTTGCCACATGGCTCGTGGCTTACCGGCATCTTCACATGCTGTTTGTCATCGTGGCGGCTGGCAGTGTCTCTCTGACTCAGCCTTCCACTTCCCAGCTTTATTCTCCTCCTTGTCCCGCCTACACTTCCTGCCTAGCCAATGGCCAATCAGTGTTTTATTTAATGACTAATCAGCAACACATTTGCCATACAGAACATCCCACAGCAAGTAGTCTCATTTAAAGCTGAGTACTCCACAGTCTTTTTTTTTCCTGCATGTAGAATAGTTATGGGCCTCTAAATCTCCATCTACTTCCAAACAGTAAAAACGTATTTGATGAAGTTGACAGATACACAACTCTGAGG
The DNA here is from genome assembly GCF_007827085.1 of Peromyscus californicus insignis. Classification (NCBI taxonomy): domain Eukaryota; kingdom Metazoa; phylum Chordata; class Mammalia; order Rodentia; family Cricetidae; genus Peromyscus; species Peromyscus californicus. The sequence goes on along the minus strand of NW_026294595.1, from coordinate 88,172,612 downwards.
GTATAAAGATAAGAAAATAGGGAGGAGTTTATTTACTATGTCCAAATATGGCAGAATAGTATTAGTTCTCCACCCCCCCAAGACCTAGGACCTAGACAGCCAAGTGATTTTGGCCTAGTTAATGGCACCAGGCATGAGTTCTCTCTTGTGGAGCAGGCTTTAAATCGAATCAGAAAGTGGTTGGTCACGCCCAAAATATCCATGCCACCATTGCACCAGGGGGCATATCTTGCCAAGTCAGTAATTATTATAGCTCTCATAGTTCATAGCTAGGTCAGACTACTTCTTACTTTTCTCCTCTGGAAGCATGCCTAGAATCTTCTAGCACTTCTAGCCTGTAAGGATGAATCTTCCAGGTCGGTATCAGCTTGATTTCTCCACATCCCTTGACTTGAGTATATGATTTTCTCATCAGCAGTTTCTCACAGTCAAGTTCTGGATAGTAACCAATAGCAATGGCAATAGCCTATAATATTTGGGGATATATAGGACCCAACTGGACAACAACTCCGAAGAGGTAACCTATTCTGTCAAAGAAATTATTTTATTTGATAGTATATGGCTCCTTGAAGGGGCATTAATAACACCCAGCCCCCATTATGAGGTAACTCCATTTAAACTCTTTTATATTTGTATGTGTATATGTTTTAGGAAATATTAGCAGGCTTCCTTATGAAGATCTTGATCTAAGATCTTTAGTGTTAGTTAACCCTCTTCAACATTCTCCTTTGCTCTGCCTTCTTATCCCCCTCATTTCCTGTTCCATCTCCTCCTTCATACCACCCTTATAGTCTGCCGTTCTTCCCTTAAAGTCTCTGCACTGCCTCCTTACTAGTCTTCTGCCTTCTATGGTTACTCCAAATGAAACACACATATCTAAAGACTCAAAGCTATAATCTACATATGAGAGAGAGAGAGAATATGTGGTGTTTGTCTTTCTGAGTCTGAGTTACCATATTCAGAATTACTGTTTTCAGCTCTATACATTCACCTGTAAATTTCATTTTTCTTTACAGATGAATAATATTGCACTTTGTATATGTATCACATTTTCATTATCCATTCATTAGTTGATGGAAATCTAGGCTGTTTCCATTTCCTGACTATTGTGAATATAGCAGCAATAAAGACGGTTGAGCAAGTGTCTCTCTAGTAGGATATTGAATCCTTTGGGAATATGTCCAGGAGAATATAGGTGGTTCATATGGTAGATCTATTCTAGGGTTTTGAGGAACCTCCAGCCTGGTTTCCATACATAGTGTCATAGGCCTATAATCCCAGCACTTGGGTGGATAAAACAGGAGACTCGAAAGTTTGAGACCAGCCTGAGCTATGTAACAAGATCTTGCCCCCTCAAAAAAGTTTCATGTTGTTATTGCTTGGGATTTTTGTGATGTGTTTGTTTTTGAGACAGGGTCTTTCTGTATAGTGGTGGTTGGCCTGGAACTCCCAGCAATCCTCCAGCCTCAGCCTCTGGAGTGTTAGAATTACAGACACGGCTAAGCACACTAGTTGTTGTTTCTTTTAAGTAAGTTATATGTATGCATAAAACAAACTCTAATAGGAGCACAGCTTCTGAAGCTCTCACTTCCTGTCCCCCGATGCACAGCATTGAAAGTGTGTTGAATAGCCTTCCAGAGTATTCTACGCATTGACATAGAGCTTTGTATGCTTTTTCTTCCTTAGTCTTAATTTAAATATATATCTTGGCAGGCAGAGGAGATGGCTCACTTGGGACAGTGCTTGTCAGAGGAGTGTGAATGTGAGTACGGATCCCTAGCAACCATGTAAAAACCAGCTTGGCTGTATACATCATTAGGCCCAGTTTTGAGGAGGCAGAAATAAATGTATCCCTGGAGCTCACTGGCCATCTATCTAGCAAAATCACTGAGTTCTGCATTCGGTGAGAGATTCAGTCTCAAAAAATAACACAGATCTGGGGCAATTATCTATCATGTATGAGGTCCTAGGTTTAATCTTCAGAATTGTCAAAAAGAAAAAGGTAAAAGGAAATAAGAATATAAAGTGGAGAATTATTGAAGAAGATACCTGACATTGGCCTCTGGCCTCCAGATGCACCCATATACTCAGGTGCACATACATATGAACACATACACATGTACACACAAATTGCACACATACACACAGAGAGAGAGAGAGAGAGAGAGAGAGAGAGAGAGAGAGAGAGAGAGAGAGAGAGAGAGAGAGAGAGATTTCCTAGGTTATAAATACAGATTTTCCTAGTTTCTGTATATCAGAATGGGTAAACTATGGTCAAAGCTGGTCTCTTAACTCTTTTAGGAAATAAAATTCTTACTAGAGCATAATCTCATGTAGTCTTTAACACATTGTTAAAGCAAATGCTTTCATGCTACCATGCCATAGTTGAGTAATTATAACAGAGGTGGTATGATCTGAGAAGGGTAAAATATTTACCATCTACCCTTTACTGAGAAAGTCTTCTGGCCCTTGCTTTTAAAGACTGCCTAATTTATGTATGAATATGTCATAACTGAATGATTTGTTCTTAAAATACATGTAGATAGGTTATTTTAATGTTAAGCCATTGCAAAAATACTGAGATTAGTATACTAATATATCTGTTATCCTCATGTATGTGGTCATTTCTGCATAAGTTCCTAGGAATGGAATGGTTAAGCAAGAATGCCACATGCTTTTCATTGACGTATTTGTTAGTCTGCTGTCACCTGCATCAGTGATATTAAGGAAACCAGCAGACAGACCAGCTGCAAGGCTCAAGTGAGGACTATACTTCTGGGAGATGGCATGGACAGTACTGTTTCAAAGAGGAATAAATGGGGTTGATTTCAGCTCTGCCCAAAGTATGGAAAACAGGTAGTTGAAAAATGCACAACTTCGTTTAAATAAAAGGCTTGAGAAAAATACCACATAAGCATTTGCTCCTGTTAGGGCTACTCTTTGTCCTGACTGTGAACTCTTCACCTTCCTCTTTGTACATATTTACTAAAAATAGCTTCATCAGTCTTGGAGGCAAGCAGAGAACCAATGGAACCATTGCTTTCGGGACAGCTGTGTAGATCGCTGTGGGCGCCAGGATTTGTGATGACAGTTTTGCCTGACTCTGGTTTTGCTGACACTAGCAATGAGGCTCTGGGTTCCATGGTCCTAGAAGGCCACTTTGAGCCTTTAAAGTGGAAGAACAACTCTGGAATCCACAAACTCTGAGAAGAAAGTCATCCCTGGGAGACCTGGAAATGTCTGGGAGGAGTTCAAACCTGTGCTTTCACCTAGAACTCCTTACAGTGTCCTAGACATGTTTGAGAGGAGAGTATGGACACGTGCATGAGAACCTGACAGCTGGTCATACAGTCCAGTGGAGGACACAGATACACCTGCCATTCCCAACTTCTAAATGCCTTTTCTTTTCCTTTGAGAGAAACACACTATGATTGACATGTGTCAGACAGTGTGAACAACTAGCTTAAAGCAGTTCAAATCTTCAACACTAGATCACTACATTCCTTTTGCTAATGTCACGTCTTTGTGAAGCTAGGCTTTGGCAGTCATTTTGGTAAAGAGAAGATCCTGCACAAAAGTCAGTTGTAATAGGAAATGAGGACAATGCCATTCAATTAGATTCCAAGTGTGAGAAGCTTGGCATGCTCAGTGGGTATACACCACACCCTCAATGAGTAACAGTGTACATGCAAAATGGGTATCCACCACACCTCCAATGAAAAACAGTGCTCATGCTCAGTGGATATACACAAGACCCCCAATGAGTAACAGTGCTCATGCTCAATGGGCATACACCATATCCCTAATGAGCAACAGTGTGCATGCTCAATAGGTATACACCACACCTCCAATGAATAACAGTGCTCATGCTCAATGGGTATACACCACACCCCCAATGAGTAACAGTGCTCATGTTCAATGGGCATACATCACACTCCTAATGAGTAACAGTGCTCATGTTCAATGGGCATACTCCACACCCCCAGAGAGTAATGGTGGTCATTTAAGAATGGAATGCGACATTTCTTTCATGTGTGTTATCTTTTCAAAAGACTACTAAGCTGTGACGCCAGATGTACTTATAAAGTTGTGTGGGACTAACTCCCTAACAAGTGGGACTGTTAACAATTTCTTTTGGCCTGTGTGCACTTAGAAAAACATCACTGTCACAGGAAGAGCACTGGAAACCAGAAGTGCCTGAAGACTTCTGAGATGGAAACTGTGAAAACATTTTAAGTATTAAGGGAACCAGAAAAGTCTGGGAACTTCTGAGATGAGCACTTCACACTACTTCCCAACATTGTGACCTTGGGAAAGCATGCCATGATGAGCTCTGATGGTAAGTGGAAGCACCTCAGGGGCCATCATGGAGGTTAAGGGAGCTAAGGCAAGTGAAGCATTTGGTACAGGACTTGGCACATCATCAGCAATCAATAAGCACTTTGTAAACCTGCAAGATCCTAGACTATAAATGAAAATTAACATTTAACCCTGATACTTCAGCTTTAAAGGATTTTAAGGCAGTAGCTTCTCCTACAAAGTGCTGTTGCCATGGACACCTGCTGTGATATGTCAATCAAGTCACTTTAAAATCAAGAAACCATACCCCCCCCCCCCCCCGATTTGTCACAGTATTCAAATGCCTTTACTGACAACCCTCTGATAGGGGTTTCCTCCCTGTTCACTTTTTCGCTTTTCTCTTTGGTGCTAGGGTTCTGAAGCAGGGCACATGTATGCTAAGCCCATGTTCTTTCATGAAGCTACACTCCAATCCTCAGGGGTTTTCTATTTATGATAATTCAAAGACTTATGATTTTGTTTGGTTAAAAGAGAAAGAGAGGTACTTCGCTAACTCCAGTGAAATTTTTAAGAAATAAACTTTAAACAAATTGCATGATTCTCTTGAGTTCCTGAAATATTTGCATTTTTGAAAGTGCTTGTGGTTTTTATATTTCATTTTATTTTAAATCTCATGGTTGTGTTTTGACTTGTTATGCTACTTTGCCCCAAACCCCACATGCACGAGGAGTCGATGGACCTCTAGCCAGTCCTTCCTCAAACACGTGATCTTAGCTTGCTCTCATCATACTTTTGACTTGGCATAAGTCTTGGGAACAGAAAGGGATATTCAGGAACATGGTACTTCCTGCTAGGCTTCTATTTTCTCAGATGTCATGCACTGACATAGAGTTTAGAAGCCAGGGATGCTGCTACAGTACAGCTAGCCAGTCCAGCGAAGGATAATAAGGTCCACAATGTCAAGTACTGGAGGTGAGGAACCCAGTCTATATTGTTTCTTGCCTTTAATGAGTCACACTTCCAAAAAAAAGTCCTTTCTCTGACACACTTTCTGTCAACCTAAGGGATTCTTCTGAGGTCAGGTAATCAGCAACTTTAGAAAAATATCACGTTCGCCGGGCGGTGATGGTGCACGCCTTTAATCCCAGCACTCGGGAGGCAGAGGCAGGCGGATCTCTGTGAGTTCGAGGCCAGCCTGGTCTACAGCGCGAGATCCAGGAAAGGCGCAAAGCTACACAGAGAAACCCTGTCTCGAAAAACCAAAAAAAAAAAAAAAAAGAAAAGAAAAGAAAAATATCACGTTCTTTCCACATCCGTGGTCCTCAAAATTTCTACACATTAAAACCATCAGGGATGAGAGGACGGGGGTTTCAAACTATGAAAGTGGTTGGATTCTATTCCTGAGCCAATTAAATCCAAGTCTCCAGGGCTGAGACCTGATCATTTTAATTTCCCAATGGACTCTAGTGTGTAGGCAGAATGGAGGATCCTAAGTATAAATTAGTAGACAGGTTATTTTCTGTACTAGCCCTGCACCCACAAAGAGAGAACTCAGTTGTGCAAGGGGGATATTATAATGTCTCTTTCAATGCATTTTTCTTCCCCTCAATTATGGGTCATGTTGACTGTTTGAGTCAAGAGTTATTTGAGCTTTTTCCGCTATGTGGCTTGAACACTGGAGATATAGGTTTTTTGGTTTTGTTTTTTTATTTTTTGTGAAAGATCAATACATGACAAAAATCATGCATGTACAATTTCTCACCCATTTTCTTAATCTTCATCACAGCTGTATATATAACAGAATGGTGTATATTATGTTCATGTGGGTACAGTATAACACATAAAAGGAGAGCAAGACAAACTGGGGAGCACTCAGGCAAGGGGATCGGGATCTGTCCCTGGTCTATGGACAGGCTTCTGGAATCCGGTGCCTGTGGTGTGACACCTTGCACAGTCTTAGTGCAGTGGGAAGGGGCATGGACCTGCCTAGGCTCAGTGTGCTGGGCTCTGCTGACTCCCCATGGGAGACCTCGATTTGGGGGATGTGGAGTTGCGGGGTGGCTTGGGAAAGAGGGCTGGGGGTGGGAAGAGGGAGGAGGGAGGAGAGGGCAATCTGTGAATAGTATGTGGAGTGAGTAGAAAATTTCTTAATAAAGAAAAATGAAAAAAAAAGAGAGCAAGAAAGGCTAAATAGTGGAGTGTGAGGAAGGACTGAATTCAGGCAATGGATGCAAGTTATGAAAGAGAGTACAAGGCTAATTGTTTTTAACTTTGTCATGGACTTTTTGGTTTTGGATAGTTGCATACAAATATATTTTATAATAAAAGTAAAATCCAATGTGACATCTCTAGGAGACACACTATCACAGCGAACTTCCTGTTCCTCCAGGCTTCTACAATCTTTCTGAGATAATCCCTGAATCAATATGGCTACCTAAACAAGACCTGAGCAAGGACAACACCCATAGACATGCTAACATACAACAGGGAAATCTCAAGGGGCCTCAACCCTAGACAAAGAACTACAGGCAACTAAGGAATATTGACAGTGGGAGAAATAATGTTCCCCAGGGAAGAGCCTGCCAATTGGTTATCCAATACCAAGCAGTCAGTCCTGAAATCATACATATACAAGCAACAATACCTGGACTGAGCAGAATTTTGTGTGTGTGTGTGTATATATAAATATGTAAACAATTAAATAAAAAAAGGTCATGAATTTGAGAGACAGTAAGAGGTTGAAGAGCTAAAAGTAAAAATGATGTAAGCATATTTTAATTCCAAAATATATTAAAACAAAAATGCCCAATGTAAAGCGCCACAGCTTCCATTTAATGGCTACTCTAACTGCACAGCTGTATAGCCTTTGTGTATGGTTGACTTCATTGTGCAACGTTTTATTTGAACTTCTTTTTATAATGAAGTTCAAAATAAAAAAAATTTTTAAATCTCTGTCACAAAACTCTAAGAGAAAGAAAACTACTTAGCCTTGTTCTAGTAACCCACAGCTTGCCATTCACCTGTATCTGTGTTTATAAAAGGGGCAGAGGATTTCTGCCATGGATGATCTAGACCAATTGAAGCTGGATGCTTCTGAGAATCCCAAGAGGCCCCGGGTTTTCCAACACACCCTCTCTGTCTCTTTCCCCCAACTCCTACCTCCCCACATAGAAAATACCAGTCAAGCATATGGTTTGAGTGTGCTGCCCCGGAGGCTGACAGATGTGAATTCTGATGGAACAAGGATGGGGGGGACAGGTCTTTCTATCACTGCACCCAGACAAGCACATAGTCCGCCCCACACCCAGCCAACAAATGCTGCTTCATGTGGCTGACTTTGAACATTATAAGTCAGGGTCACAGGCTTCTCAGAGTAAGGGGAGAAGTGGAAGCTGATGAGAAGTAATCTCAACATCTCAGGAAATTTTAATAGACAATACATCTCATAGTTCAAGGGTCAAATATGAGTAAGATTGAGGTTTTAAAAGAAAATGGATGGTTCGGCACTGAACTGTCATGGAGAAAGAAACATTTATTGCTACTTGATTCTCTCCCTCCGTCTATTCTCCCAGGGTCCCTCCATCTCCCCTTTGCCCTCTTTCTCTTTATAAAGAATGCTTTCTCATAATTGGTCCAGGCCTAGAGATATACCCTTTAAGCATCAATAATTTCCTTTTAATGAATACCTTCATTGTTGTGGGGTCACTTCATCCTTAGCAGTAGATTTAACATGACTGATCATCATGTAACAACTTACAATTAAGTTGACACTTAGCATAATAGTGATTGGTCAGGGCTCGGGTCCAGTGTTTCCAGGTTCTAGGCCTCTTATCTGAAGAATTAAAATAAGGACTCACATTGACTTTCAAACATAGTGAGACAGTTTTTTTTTTGGAGTAAAGAAATGATGTAGATTATAGAAGAATACACTGCTAAGACTAACAATAAGCCATGTAAGTGAAGGTACTAGGGGAGGGGCTGATACTGTTTGGGGCTTCCTTACATGGGGTTCAAAAGAAGGCAGAGCTGGATACTAAAGAGTGTAAAGATGGTGTTCTCTATTTTGATTGATAGATTAGGTCATATATTCATTTTCCTACTCCACTACCTTACCCATAATGCATCTCATTTTAGTTCATTTATGCTATAGGCATAAAATGGTAGATAAGGGATTCCCCTAAAAAGTTCACTTAAAGGATAATGTTTGCCTTATTGGGCCTGTACCTATAACCAGTTAGTTCAGATCAGGCCTTCTGTCTTCATACTGGATACACTGGGAATACATTTAAAGAGAAACTCTAAATTTGATTGTTACTAAAGAAGGATAAATCTATACTTTTCAGAGATGGGGATAAATATAGCTCCATGCAGGTGGTGGTTCAAGAGGGTTCTGAGGTTAGTATGTGCAATGTTAAGAGAGAGTGTGTGCATAATACGCTCAGGGGAGATTGGCTACCAAGTGCACTGTTACAAGAGACAGGGTGTACATAATGCAAACTGAATACAGTCCAGGTTACTAAAATTCTCCATATGCTTGCCTAACTCAACACCAATACCCAATATTGTCTGTATGCTTATATTAAAAGCCTATAGAAGGTGTCACTACAGAGTGCTGCCACAAAGCTCTAATGACAGTTTGATTAGAGGAGAAGATGAGAGAAGAAACATGTATGTAATGCCTGACACAGCACATCCATTCTGCAGCATCCACTAATTGAAAGGATGTGCCTCACAACAGCAGATGCATGCATCCCACCTCCATACTGCAGGGCTTCTCAGTGGCTGCTGGCACCCCACCTCCATACAGCAGGGGTTGTCAGTGGCTGAAGTCCAGGGCACACAATGGGGTATTCATTTACTTGTGATTCTATTCAAAAGATTTGACAGCTATTCTTTATACCATTTTATAACTTCTACTGATGGAAATAGGCATTCTCTGTTCTACAGTGTTTATTTTAAAACAAACCAATTTAAAGGGCAAGGGAACTGGGCGGTGGTGGTGCACGCCTTTAATCCCAGCTCTCGGGAGGCAGAGCCAGGCGGATCTCTGTGAGTTCGAGGCCAGCCTGGGCTACAGAGTCAGTTCCAGGAAAGGTGCAAAGCTACACATAGAAACCCTGCTTGAAAAACAAAAATAAACAAATAAATAAATAAATGGATGGATGGATGGCAAGGGAGACCACTCAGTTGTTCAAGTGTTTGCTTTGTGAACATGAGGACCTGAGTTCAATCCCTAAAGCTCTTGTGTGGTGGTATTGTGTTCCCCAAAATATTGTGCACCTTAATAAACTTATCTGGGGTCAGAGAACAGAACAGTCACTAGATATAGAGGCCAGAAAATGGTGGCACACACGCCTTTAACCCTATCACTTGGGAGGCAGAGATCCATTCGGATCTCTGTGAGTTCAAAGCCACACTGGAAACAACCAAGCATGGTGACTCACGCCTTTAATCCCAGGAAGTGATGGCAGGAAGCAGAAAGGTATACAAGGTGTGAGGACCAGAAACTAGAGCTGGTTAAGCTTTTAGGCGTTTGAGTAGCAGTTCAGCTGAGATCTATTTGGATGAGGACTCAGAGGCTTCCAGCCTGAGGAAACAGGATCAGCTGAGGAATTGGGAAGGTGAGGAAGCTGTGGTTTGTTCTGCTTCTCTGATTTTCCAGTGTTCACCCCAATAACTGGCCTCCAGGTTTGTTTTTTATTAATAAGAACTTTTAAGATTCATACTACACTCTTGTTTTTGTTTGTTTGTTTTTTAAGTCAGAAACGGTGGTATACACTTGAGATCTCAGCAGTTTGGAGGTAGAGACAGGGGGTCCCTGGGCTTCCTGGCTGGCCAGGTAGCCTACTTGTCTCAACTTTCAGGCCAGTTGAGACACTGTCTCAGAAAACAATGTAGATGGCCCCTGAACAACGACACCCAAGGCTCTCCTCTGACCTTCATGTGCACACATATAAATAGTCACCCACTTATACCCACAACCAAATAATGTGCACACCCACATAAATATACACATACATGCACACACACGTGTATGCTCATGAACACACAAATATATGAGCTCAATTTAAAACTATATTGCAGGTTACTTTTTTCTAGGACTGAGCTTAAAAGCAGTTGTTTTGCTTATAAAAACTACATTTGTCATATTTAATTGACATTTATTTATTTATTTATTTCAGTGCCAGAAATTAAAACCAGGGTCTCAAATATGCCATGCGCTACCACTGCCCTACACCCTCAGCCCCTTAATTAGTATTTTAACTGTAACACTCACTAGTTTCATACTTTGGTTACACTTAGTGTGCAAATCATTTCATTTTACTTTTGCATAAGAGTCACAAGTGGATTTATACTTCTACACCATAAAAAATGTTGTTAATGCAGAGATGCCGTGAGCACTGTATTTTATAGATCCTCACACACAGTGGTCAACTTTGAGGAATGCTAGTCTCAGAATTTCGACCACATTGATGGTTACAGCTTCCACAGTGCTGAAAGGAGGAGGGTAGATGCACAAAACTTCCAGCCCAGGCCGAAAGGCTGACAACAGCCAGCTGTACTTCCTTTCTGGTCTTCCCAGGTGGACCTGCTGAATGAAAGTAAAGAGAAGGAATGAAGCAAATAATAAATGTTTCAAATCTGAAAGTAACACTACAAATAAGAAAAGGACAGACATAAACTCTACTATGATACCATTTCATAACCAATCCCAGAATCCTTTTGTCTTAGTAAGGGTTTCTATTGCTGTGATGAAACACTGTGACCAAAAAGCAAGTGTGTGTGTTGGGGATGGGGGCGGTATTTGGCTTACACTTCAAAGGCATTGCTGTTCATCACTGAAGGAAGTCAGGACAAGAACTCAAACAGGGCAGGATCCCTGAGGCAGGAGTTGATGCAGAGGCCATGGAGGGGAGCTGCTTACTTACTGCCTTGCTTCCCATAGCTTGCTCAGCCCACCTTCTTACAACCTAGGACCACAAGCCCAGGGATGGCACCACCCACCATGGGCTGGGCCCTCCCGTGTTGATCACTAAATGAGAAAATGCCTTACAGCTGGATCTCATCAAGGCATTTCCACAACTGAGGATCCTTCCTCTGATGACTGTAGCTCATGTCAAGTTGACACACAAAACCAGCCAGTACACCTTCCATCTAAAGTCTGCTCTAGGCTGTTCAGTTCATGGTCTCCGCAGTTATTTCAGGCATCCTCAGCTTCACAGATGTCCACAAGGATGTCTGGTTGGGCATCAAATGCTGGTCATAGCTTTTCTCCTGTTATAATTACCACTCTCTGGACATCCCCACCCCGTTCCCTGGGCTGCTGACTTTAGAGTCATGAGGTAGAAGAGAAACCTCTCTTTTTGCATAATGTTCTGTTCTGTTAACAGAGGAACAGAGACTTTGCCCATTAGTGTTTTACAGAATTTCTATTTAAGGGGCGGGGGCAGCTTTTTCAGTTTTCACCTACAGCACTCTTTCCCTGGGATCTAGGAATGAAGATCTAGAAGGCTGGAAACCTTGGTAGATTCAAAGCTTCACTGTAATGAAAATGTCACCCCCCCAAATGCAGAAGCTATCTAGTTTCCCAACACTGCCTATAATCAACTTACTAAAAATTGTTTTAGTTTATCTCATCAGTTTAGTTATCAAAACATGTTTTTATCTTTTCATATTTACTGGAAAATACTAATTAGTTCCAGATATGGAAAATTTATAATAAAAGCTAGACAGGATGGTACACAATCCTGGCACAGGAGCCCAAGGCAGGAGAGTCACGTTCAAGGCCAGCCTGGACTTCGAAGTAAAGTTTCCTTCCTTTCCCATAATCCTGGTGGTGGTACAAATGATTCTTATCATGGCAATGTAATTTGCAATTGGTAGAATGCAAGAAATCACTGTATGTAGCTGTTGATCAACTTTACATCTATTAAGTAAGCTCAGTTCAGTTTGGCTTTTGGGATGCAATTGCATATTTCTCTGTTCGTTGCATTCTCCTCTGTAGAATCTCACCTGTTTCTTTGTTTATTAATGAGTTAAATGAAATATTTGATAAATGTTCATTTTATATTTGATTCATGAGTTGCCTTTAAAGTATCCTTTAATATAGGTTTCCCTATGGCTGACTCTATAGCTTGGGGGTCAGAGCACTGGTCTTGTAAACCAGAGGTTGTGAGTTCAAAGCTCACTGGGGCCTTCATGATGCTTTTAGTGGGGAGGGACTGGGAGGAGAAGAGGGAGGGGAAACTGCAATTGAGATGTTAAAACAACAAAAATAAATAAATAGTATATATATATATATATATATATATATATATATATATATATATCCACAATAGATAGGTAGATTTCCTTTGGTGCTTTTCTTAAAGCCTGACCTGGGTTCTTGGCTCTCCTTTGTGTACAGAAGACCCTGCTTTGTCCAGACACGGTGCTGTGCAATGAGTCCACCTCCAAGTACCCTGAAGTACCAGACAGGGGAGGAAAGGGAGGGAGTGAAGACAGGCTAAAATAGCCAAGCCCATAGGAACAAGGTAGTTATAGCCAGGTAGGGGAGAGTGCCACAAGGAGAGAGGAAGAGAGGGCAATGTTCACAAATCTAGAAGTATTCCGCAGGCCCACTGTGCACTGAGCTCAACTGAGCTCCACCTCAGCCCCAGAGCTCAGGTCTCTGAAATGGAAACAAGTTAGATCGAATCTTTAGGGGAGATCCTGATCTAATAAGGCTAGTGGGGTGCTAAGAGGGTGTGTGGACACAGACAGAAGGAAGGCCTTATAACAGGTGTACGAGGACTATGAGCAACAGGCCAGGAGACGGGGCTTCAAAGGAAATCAGACCTGCTCAGGACTCCATCTTGGACATCTAGCATCCAGAACTGTGAGAAAATTAATTCCTGCTGAGCTTCCTAGCCTGCAGTCCTTTGTTGTGGCAGCCTTCACAACGGAACACAGGGAGAAGGAGCCTGGGGTTTATGGAAGACAAACGCCAGTACTAAGTCTTTTGATGAGGTGCCCGCTTGCTTTTCTCCAAAGTTCTAGGTATTTGTCAATGAAATGACTTGGTCATTGTGAAGTACTGTCTCCTACCGTTCCACCCCAACTCCTGCATGTTCTCTGAACTCCCATAGGCTTCTTAGTTCCGTCTTTTTATGAAACTTATGTCCTGTGTTGGGAATAGCTTTCAACCACTGCTTATTTCTCCATCACTAACCGGTGAGCTTCCTCAGAAGTAGGGACTGTGTGTGTTTTTCATTCTGTATGTCTGACACAGAGTAGATAATGTTGCTGAGTCTCGCACCTCATTAACTCTTGGAACAAAGAGTCTGATAGGCACATAAACAAATGGGGGAAAGCTGCTTTACACCAAAAGATAACTCAAAGGACATTTTATTCTTCTTGGAGATTTAGAAATAATCAACTAGAATTATCCCTGTAAGTCAACATTTCAGGGGCTAGTCAGGCTATTCAGGAGCCATTCCACATTCTGTCAGTCTTGGGTGCAGGAATCTGCCTTGGCCTCTAGCCAAGTATTGAGGGCATGATCTTAGATGATCCACTGCTCTGGGAAATGTCTAACCCTGACCCTGAGATGCCATCTTTTTTCTTTTTCTTTTTTTTAAAAGATGTATTTATTTATTATGTATACTGTGTTCTGCCAGCATGTGTGCCTACAGGCCAGAAGAGGGCACCAGACCTCATTACAGATGTTATGAGCAACCATGTGATTGCTAGGAACTGAACTCAGGGCCTCTGGAAGAGCAGCTAGGGCTCTTAATCAATGAGCTATCTCTCCAGCCCCAAGATGTCATTTTGAGTGATAACAAAGCTTTGTTCATTCAGACACATCCACTGCTAAATGGACATTCCTTTGTCCTCATGAACTGCTATCTTCCTTGGAAGCTACTTGCTTATCATATGAACGATTACTTTAAAGGGCATAGCAAATATTTTTTGTGAAGGACTGCGCTGATTTGAAAGTGCCCCTCAAAATGTATACTGGGAGATCAAAGAAATGTCTCAGTCATTAAGAGCATTTGCTGCTCTTAAAGGTTCTGTTCCCAGCACATACCTCAGGCGGCTCACCACCACCTCTATTTCCAGCTCCACAGGATCGGATGCCCCTTTCTGGCCTCCATTGGTACCACATGCATGTGATACCCATACAGAAAAGTAGGCATACACATATACATAAATTTAAAAATAAATTAATTTTTAAAATGTATGTTAGAAACTTTATCCACATTGCAGGAATGCTAGGAGGTGGAGCCCAAAGTAAGATGTTTAGGCCACAAAGGTTCCATGGTTATGAACGGATTCATGCTTGTTAAGAAATGACTCTATGCCGGGCGGTGGTGGCGCACGCCTTTAATCCCAGCACTCGGGAGGCAGAGCCAGGCGGATCTCTGTGAGTTCGAGGCCAGCCTGGGCTACCAAGTGAGTTCCAGGAAAAGGCGCAAAGCTACACAGAGAAACCCTGTCTCGAAAAACCAAAAAAAAAAAAAAAAAAAAAAAAAAGAAATGACTCTAGGGGCTGGCAAGATGGGTAAAGGCATTTGCTGCCAAGTCTGACAGCATGAGTTCAGTGTCTGGGACTATGTGGTGGAAGGTGAGAACTGATTCCCACAAGTTATCTTTGACCTCTACACATGCAACACAGCATAAGTGCTCAGCTAAATAAATAAAATTTTTTAAAGATTTATTTATTATGTATACAGTGTTCTGTTTTCATGTATCCCTGCAGGCCAGAAGAGGGAGCCAGATCTCATGACAGATGGTTGTGAGCCACCATATGGGTGCTGGGAATTGAACTCAGGACCTCTGGAAGAACAGCCAGTGTTCTTAACCTCTGAGCCATCTCTCCAACCCTAAATAAATAAATATTTAAAAAAGCTATTCAGAACGTGAGTTGAATCTCGTGAATTCTCTCCCTCCCTTCCTCTTTCTCCCTCTCCTCTTTCCTCTCCTCCTCCTCCTCGTCCTCCTTCTCTCTCTCTCTCTCTCTCTCTCTCTCTCTCTCTCTCTCTCTCTCACACACACACACACACACACACACACACACACACACACACACACATACACACACATGTACGCACACACACAAAATAATAAAATAAAATAATAAAAATAAATGTGATAAAAACCATACTAGAAGCTAGAGCCCCCAACACTTTCTTTTACTCAAAAATCATTTTTAGCTTTTGATCTACAAATGAAAACAAAAATACAGATAGTAGATCAAATTTGGTCCTTGAGCTATACTTTGTCTACCTTTGCCCTAAACCAACATCTGCCCTTCAGCCTTCAATGTTTCCCTACTTGCCCATCACTTTAGTGCCCAGCCAAACTCTACATTCAGTGTGACTATTTCTAGGAAGCAAGGGTTCTCAGTAGCCCTCATCTCAGTGTGAGTGAGTAAAAACTTGAATGTTTCCTCAGAGGCCAGGGGTCGAATAAGATCAATACTGCACAAAAGGAAACCAAGAGACGAAACCACCTTTAGCCCAACCAAGTCTTCCTCACAGCCTGCTAAGTGGTTTTGCAGTTTGCAGCTCACAGCTCACTGAAGTTGATTTTTCCATTGACAAAGCTTGTTTCTTCAGAGGGAATGTTATTTCAGCTAAACATAGGAAACTGTCGATGCTGTCTTGTGTCATACACATCTGTGTTCAACTTCCTGACCTCAAATTCAGCCCCCTGAGGGCTCGGTCTGAGCTGGGTGTGAAGAAAAGAGGACTCTCAGCCGATACGATCTGGTGTTGTGCCAGTCTGCACAGAATTAGAAGATGGATTATTGAGGATTTGTTTTCCTTTAGGAATTAGGGCTGGCACTGGCTTAGCTTTGGTACAGCAGAGGTATTAACTGAAATGCATTTCTGTCTTAACAGCCACATCCCTTTTAGCCTTGGTGACTTTGGAGTGACTTCCAAAGCAATCTCATCAGAATGAGTCGGCAGATTAAGGCTAACTTCATGTCAGAACCCCACACAATGAGAGAAGAAGTAGACCTCGGCAGCTCCCCCTCCTCACAAAATGAAACTCAGTGGCGGGAGATGGGCTGACAAATGGGTTTGTGTGTGGAGGGGGGTGAACCTTCAGTTGGATTTCCTTCAGTCAACCCATAGCAAGGCAATTCACAACAGAAGACACCATGGTAAGGTGCAAGCACTGTCACAGTGACTGGTCGTGCACCATGTTAGAGGCTCTCGCTTGGCTAGTTTCTTTGGAAATCTCACCTCTTTTTTCTTTATCTTCAGCAAATTCACTAGGTTTAATCAGTGTGAATCTGAAAATATGCATCTATAAGGGCTCTGTTCAGAAGGCCCCCCCCCCCTTGTGTTTGTGAAGCTGCTCAGCCTTAGGAACCTTGGTTTTCTTTTCTGTGAAATGGGTGGCAATGTGGACAGAGAACAGAAGTGGAGATACATGGTATGATACTTCATATGATCGACTTGATGGGATCTAGAATCACCCAGGAGACAAGCCAATGGGCATTTCTGTTATTGGAAATAGGAAGCACCATTCCATGACAAGCCAATGGACACTCCTGTTATTGGAAATGGGAAGCATGGAAACGGGCTGGGGTCCTGTACTAACTATAAAGGAGAAATGGAGATGAGCAACCATCCATCTCTTCTTACTGATTGTGGCTGTAATGTAACCAACTGTTTCAAGCTCCTGCTGCCTTGACTCCCCACCATGATGGACTGTTTTGTATCCATGAACTGTGAGTCAAATAAGCTCCTGATCTTGTGAGTTGCTTTTGTCAGGGTATTTTATTCACAGCAACAGGACAAACAACTAAGATGGGTGGGTATCCAAAGGGCAAGCTAGGAGTATGTTAGCATATTATAAACAAGAGATATAGGGAGCTTGGGCTAAAATGATGGCTGAACTTACATTAAGACAGACGTTCATTGAGTACATAGACTTCTGAAATCAAAGCTCAAGAGGATTTAAGGTGTGGTGTGGGAAACACTGTGGACAGCCAGGTATCTGCTCCATCTTTACCACTTAGCTATTCTAACTCCAGGACTAGGTGGAAGTGCCCATTTGTGGCTTTGTTTCCATCATGAAGCCCTCCAGTACTGAGGACTCCCTGAATGCTCAGCTCTTGGTTTGGCATTGCCCTGGCTCTGACTACTTCACAGTTCCAGACAGGTGAGCAAACTTGGTTGGCACCAGTCTTGTCTGTTCTCCAGCTTCTTCTGAGGAAGGAAGCCCATAATATGTAGCAGATGGGACTAATTCCCAGGGCAAAGGGAAGTCTAGGGCCTCAATATCCAACTATCTCTGTTAGCTTTTGTAACATTTATGTTTTAAGTTCCCACTGCTGGCAGACCCTGTACTGGATTCTCTGTGGGTTTCAGGAGTTAAAAAGATGTAAGTAAAACTCCAGGAAATTATAATTAAATGGAGGCAAAAATGTATGAAGTCAAGAGAACAAGTCTCTAACTGTGGACTGTGCTCAGGACACTGGAGGATAATGACAGTGACATGTCATTGTATAACAACAATGTCAGGCTAAGTGCTGAAGGCATGAAAACCAAGGAAGGCAAGTTAGTGGACAAGAAAATAAAGCCATCTTGGGGAGAAATGTTCTAAGCTAGGTTTTGAAAGGAATGCTGAATATACTCCTCTGTGTAGAGGAGTTGGACACGAGAACCTTTGGGAGTAAAGGTGTGGACTTGGTGGCACACAGACAATGGACAAGGCACAAGAGAAGGGCTTTGCTTTTGGTCTGGTAGAGGGGTGTAAGAGATGAGGGTGGAGAATGTAGTGGACTAGCTGATGGGGGATGCGAGCATGAGGCTGAGGTGATTCTGGTGCAATGCTGCCGACAGTCACAGGTGGGGAAGAGCATCTCATGATGACGATCAAAGGAGATTGATCATGGAACCAACTTTCAACATGGCCTGGGGGAAGAAAAAATTCAAGATGTACTCCCTTGAGGATCGGAATGGTAATTAGTGTGTAGATGTCCAAGTGCCTGGAAAAGAGCAATGGGCATGGGGTAAGGAGGAAAAGTCAGATCTGAAAGGGATAGTAAAGGAAAGTGGAACATGAATAACACAAAACAACAGCCCAAAGCCCCAACGCCTGCAGAGCCTTGGAGAATGGCAGTACCTCTGACTATACCAGAGAAAGCTGCAAAGGTGCTAATGTGTGTGGGGAGGGAGACTTAGCAAGTCAGAGCTGGAAATATCCTAAGTGGAAATAATAAACACCTCTTCTAGATGACCTGGCATACCACCTCCAAGGACCATGAGTGGTTCTAACCTAATGGGGAAGAGAAAGAGAAAGCTTTTTGGCTAGGGGAAGCAATACAGCATTTTCAGACTTACACTTCTGAAGATGAGAGTCTAAAATATTTAGCAGCACTACCTGTACACAAGCCCTTCGTTTAATAACCATCTCCTGCATTCGTGACCCACTTTATCTTGTTCAAAAAGATTCTCCCATATCATTATTCTCTGTGAGTTCACAATTACATGAAATAAACAGGCCAGGCATCCCTCAGAATCATTTCTGAGAGACGGAGCACAAGCAGCTGAAGTAGCTGGTTCAGAAGTCACATGTCTGAGAGGACTGCTCTATTGAGCTCTGGTTGTAAATGTTTGCCATTGGCCTGGATTGGCTTCCTCCTATGGTGTGGTAATGAGAGTCATCTTTCTATAGCACAACTGACTCTTCATATGGAGCTGGCTAATACCCTAAGCCTTTTATGTGCACAGCCTTCTTTAATTCCTTCACCAACCCTATAGGAAAAATGTTTTTCTTCATTTCACATGCCATCAAACTGAAGACAAAAGATCTTTAGAAACTTGTTCAATGTTACAAACCCAGCAAGTGGCAAAGACAAAATATGGTCCTAGGTGACTTTAGAGCTTAAATATTATATCTTACATCATACTGCAAAGAACCAACTATAATAAAGTGGCATTACACTTGGATGGCCTAAGTTCCACATTAGTCTTGCCTTGACTCAGCAAATCTAGTTAGTCTTCTTCATATGCTCTTTAGCCTTGTCTGTTAGTAATGCTGTTACTGTCTTCTGGGTTTGAAGGACTCATAACCATTTGGACTAAGTTGTTAGTGAGTAAACACACATACTTGTATATGTATCTATAGAGAGAGAGTTATAGATATGTAATTACATAATTACATACAGATGCATATACAAATCTATAAATGTAAATGATTGCTTCTAAAAACTTGAAATTAAAAAATAAATAGCAGATAAGTATAATGCATTAGCTCCTTTTTTTGAGACAGGGTTTCTCTGTGTAACAGTCCTGGTTGTCCTGGAACTCACTCCACAGACAAGGCTGGCCTTGAACTCACAGAAAACTGCCTGCCTCTGCCTCCTGAGTGCTGGGATAAAAGGAATGTGCCACCACCACCTAGTACTTAGTTACCTTTCTTGTTGCTGACTAAATACATGACGAAACAAAGGCTTGTTAAGGCTTGTCACAGATTGATGACCATCATGGCAGGGACAATGGCTGGTCACACCGCATTCACCCAGAGTACTGAGAAGTGAATGCCCATGCTCCCCTCACATTCTCCTTTCCACTCAGTCCGAACCACCAGCACATGGAATTCAAACACAGATTCAAGGTGTGTTTTCCCTCCTCAGTTAAATCTCTCTGGTATCACTGTCCCAGATAAACTCAAAGATGTGTCTCCTAGCTGGTTCCATGTCGAGTGAACTTTGCAACAAGTATGAACCATCACAAGCACTGTCTTCTCTTCCTCCCTCCCTCTTCCCTCTTCTTTCCTTTTCTTTCTTTCCTTCCTCCCTCCCTCCCTCTCTCCTTCCCTCCCTCCCTCCCTTCCTTCCATTTCCTTCTTCTTCTGTGTGTGTGTGTGTGTGTGTGTGTGTGTGTGTGTGTGTGTGTGTGTGTTGGCTGTTAGGGATTAGACCCAGGGTCTTGCACATGTTTTTGCCTTCTACCACTAAGTTATACTCTCAACAATTTTTGTTCTTTTTGTGAGGACCTGTATAGAGGCAACATTGTTCCAACATGGTTTAGACAATGATGGCATTGAGACTTAAAGAAAGAGAAAGGAGGTGTTGATATGCTGTCAGCACTGTACAAGATGTTTAGATACATTATGCCACTTACTCTTGACAACAATCATAAAACAGACATGATTTTCCTCATGAACAGATGAGAAAGCCAATGCTTGTGGACATGGTAACACGTGCACAGTGTCAGGAGGCTAGAGAGAAGCAGAGCTGGGAATCATGTGACTCACTGCAGAGAGCCCTGCTGTGAGTAGGCAGCACTGGCCTGCCACAACAGTTTATGCAGGTGATGGGAAACTGCCATCATAGCAGCTCATTTGCATATCCAGCCTTCATCTTTCCCTTAATGTATGGCATGTTTGTCATCTCTTCACACAAATGCTGTGCCAACAGGGAGACCAAGGGCACAGTGATTCAGGCATCCTGGTTTCCCCAAATTGCACCCAAACCTGCATCTGCTGAAATGAATGGATTGGAAACTAACAACGGAGGCCATGGGGAAGCATTCGTTTGGTTTTGTTGGTGGTGATTTTTGTTTGCTTGCTTTGGTTTGATTGTTTTGGTTTGGTTTGGTTTCAATTTTGGTTTTGGTTTTTGTTTATTTTTCATCATGCTTAGAATCCCAAGAGAAGGGAGTTTTTGTTGTTGTTGTTGTTTTTTAAGAACTTTGCAATGAGCCGGGAGGTGGTGGCACACGCCTTTAATCCCAGCACTCGGGAGGCAGAGGCAGGCGGATCTTTGTGAGTTCGAGGCCAGCCTGGTCTACAGAGCAAGATCCAAGAAAAGCACAAAGCTACACAGAGAAACCCTGTCTCGGGGGGGGGGGGGGGGGGGGGGGGGGGGGGAGAACTTTGCAATGTAGTCTAAGTGAGTCATGAATAGAGCTAATAGGGCTTCCATCTCTACCTGAAATGATGTTGGTTTCCCTGTTGACACTAAAACTCCATGAGGAGTTTAGTGCCTCCAACATGAGTTTGACTAAGCAAAATTGGCAATTAGTAAAATTGACATTGCCAAATTAATTTTATGAGGCCACAGTCACCCTGATACTCAAACCACACAAAGACTCAATTTAAAAAAAAGAGAATTACAGGCCAATCTCCCTTGTGAACATAGATGCAAAATACCCAATAAAATACTGACAAACTGAATCCTAGAACACATCAAAAAGATCACCCACCATGTGGGCTTCATCCCAGAGATGCAGGGATGGTTCAATATATGAAAATCTGTCAATGTAATCTACCATATAAACAAACTGAAAGAAAAAAACCACATGAGCATCTCATTAGATGCTGAAAAAGTCTTTGACAAAATCCAACACCCCTTTATGATAAAAGGAGACTTGGAGAGATCAGGGATACAAGGGACATACCTAAATATAATAAAAGCAATATATAGCAAGCCAATAGCCAGCATCAAATTAAATGGAGAGAAACTCAAAGCAATTCCATTAAAATCAAGAACAAGACAAAGCTGTCTACTCTCTCGACATCTATTCAGTTTTGAGTAGCTAGTACTCAAAGTTCTAGCTAGAGCAATAAGACAACCAAAGGACATCTAGGGGATACAAGTCGTAAAGAAAGAAGTCAAAGTATCATTATTCACAGATGATATGATAGTATACATAAGTGATACCAAAAATTCTACCAGAGAACTCCTACAGCTGATAAACACCTTGAATGAAGTGGCTGGATACAAGATTAACTAAAAAAAAAAAATCAGTGGCCCTCCTACATACAAACAATAAAGGGGCTGAGGAAGAAATCAAGGAAACAACACCCTTCACAGTAGCTACAAATAATATAAAATATCTTGGTGTAACTAACCAAGCAAGTGAAAGAACTGTATAACAAGAACTTCAAATCTTTGAAAAAAACGTAACTGGAGAAGATATCAGAAGATGGAAAGATCTCCCATGCTCATGATCAGTAGAATTAGCATAGTAAAAATTGCCATTTTACCAAAAGCAATCTATAGATTCAATGCACCTCCAATTAAAATCCCAACACAATTCTTTAAGGACCTTGAAAGAACAGTACTCAACTTCATATGAAAGACTAAAAAACCTAAGATAGCTAAAACAATCCTGTACAATAAAGGAACTTCCAGAAGTAATCACCATCCCTAATTTCAAATGCTACTACAGGGTTACAGTAATGAAAACTGGCATAAAAACAGACAGGAGGATCAATAGAATCTAAGACCCAGACATGAGTCCACACACCTATGGACAGCTAATTTTCAATAAAGAAGCCAAAATTTTACAATGGAAAAAAGAAAGCACAGCTGGAGAAATGGTTCTGCAGTTAAGAACATTGACTGCTCTTCCAGAGGTCCTGAGTTCAATTCCCAGCCACATGGTGGCTCACAACCATCTATAATGATATCTGATGACCGCTTCTGATATGCAGGCAAACATGCAGACAGAACACTGTATATACAATAAATAAATAAATCTTACAAAAAAAAGAAAGAAAGAAAGCATCTTCAACAAATGGTGCTGGCATAACTGGATGTCAGCACATAGAAGAATGCAAGTAGATCTGTATCTATCACCATGTACAAAACTCAAGCCCAAGTGGATCGAAGACCTCAACATAAACCCAGATACACTGAACCTGACAGAAGAGAAAGTGGAAAGTAACCTTGAATGAATTGGCACAGGAGACAACTTCCTAAACAGAACACCAATAGTGGAGAAACTACATTCAACAATTAATTAATGGAACCTCATGAAACTGAAAAGCTTCTGTAAGGCAAAGGACATCATCAATAGGACAAAACAGTAGCTCATAGAATGGGAAAAGATTTTCACCATCCCCACATCTGACAGAGGGCTGATTTCCAAAATATATAAAGAACTCAAGAAATAGATATTAAAAACCCAAATAATCCAATTTTAAAATGGGGTGCAGATCTAAATAGAGAATTCTCAACAGAAGAATCTCAAATGGTTGAGAAACACTTAAAGAAATGTTCAACATCCTTAACCATCAGGGAAATGTAAATAAAAATGACTCTGATATTCTACCTTACACCGTCAGAATATCTAAGATCAGAAACATAAGTTGACAACTCATGTTGGAGAGGATGTGGAGCAAAGGGAACACTCCTCCATTGCTAGTGGGAATGCAAACTTGTACAGCCACTTTGGAAATCAATATGGCAGTTTCTCAGAAAGTTGGGAATCAATCCACCTCAAGACCTAGCTGTACCAGTCCTAGGCATATACCCAAAGGACACAACACCGTACCACAAGGACACTTGCACAACTGTATTCATAGCAGCTTTATTCATGACAGCCAGAATCTGGAAATAACCTAGATGTCCCTCAACTGAAGAATGGATAAAGAAAATACAGTACATTTACACAATGGAGTACTACTGAGCTGTTAAAAAAAATGGAATCATGAAATTTCCAGGCAAATGGATGGAACTAGAAAAAATCATCTTGAGTAAGGTAACCAAGACCCAGAAAAAAATTGTACATACTCACTTATAAGTAAGTGCAAAAGTGGATATTAGCTGTAAAATAAAAGATAACCATGCTACAATCCACAGATCCAGAGAAGCTATGAAACAAGGAGGGCTCGAGGTGGGACACTCAGATCTCCCTGGGAAGGGGAAATAGAGATTTGTGAGTGGATTGGGGGGTGAGTGGGGAGGGGAACATGAGGGATTAGGTGGGGAATGGGGAGAGAGACCTGAAAGAGCTAACTGGAAAAGGGGGTGCATCTTGGGGTCAGGTAGGAACATGGTGCAAGGGAAACTCCCAGGAATCTTTGAGGACGACCCCAGGGAAGACTCCTGGCAATTACAGATACGTAGCCTGAACTGGTCATCTCCTGTAACCAGGCAAGACTTCAAGTGGAGGAATTGAGACACCAACCCAGTCACATAATCTTTGACCTACAGTCTGTTCTGCTTATGGGATGTGCTAGAATAAGGGTAGGCGCAGAGGTTGTGGGAGTGGTCAACCAAAGATCTGTCCAGTCTGAGACTCATGCCATGAGTGAGTCCACCCCTGACACTTCCTCTGCCAGGACCCAGAGGCTGGATGACTCAGAGACCTAGGATAGAAGCAAACACAACTGGAGGAAAAAAAAAAAAAATGTCAATGTAATAATGCCTAACAATATGCGGCTATACTCATAGATTGGTGCCTAGTCCAACAGGCATCAGAGAGCCTTCATTCCAGCAACTGGTGGAAACAGATGCAGAGAACCACAGTCACACATTAGGCAGAGCTCAGGGCATCCTACTTTAGAGAGGGAGGAAGGATTGTAGGAGCCAGAGGGGTCAAGGACATCACAAGAAAATTCACAGAATCAACCAACCTGGGCTCATAGGAGCTCACATAGACTGAACCGACAACCAAGGAGCCTGTATGGGAGCAACCTAGGCCTTCTACATATATGTGACAGTTGTGTAGCTTGGTCTACATGTGGGACTCCTCACAGTGGGAGCAAAACCCTGAGGTTTGGGTTGGCTTTTTGTAACCTATTCCTCAGACTTGGTTGCCTTGCCCAGCCTAAATACAAGGGGAGGTGCTTGGTCCTGCTGCAGCTTGATATGCCGTGCCCATGCAAGGCCTGCCCCTTTCTCAACAGAAACAGAGGAGGAGTGGATTGAAGGGGATGGGGGGGTGGAGAATGGGAGAAGGGGAGGAAGGGGAAACTGTGGTCTGGATGTAAAATAAATAAATAATTTTAACTTAAAAAAAAAAGAAAGAAATGGTCTAAGAAACAAAGGAAAATACCCTAAGACTCCGAGTCAAGCCAGAGGAACATCTGGCATTACTCTGAACTCTGAGTGTCAAGCAGAGGCAAACAGTACCCAGTATTCAGAAACTGCCCCAGTACACACTATAGCCTATGTCATGCTTCTATCAGATATAGACAGGCTCACACAACACCAGCTTCAAATAAGATCATGATAAACACTTCCATTTTATGAGTGATTCAGCACAGACCAAAACAAGGTCACAGCATTAACCACAAAATCCCAAACATCCCTCTCTCAGATAAAAGAAATGATTTCTTTTCTTTTTTACCAATTGCCACTGTATGTACATTCTAGTCTCCCCTCTCTATGAGTAACAGTGACTGAGATATATGGTCATAGAGTTGCTCCTGCAGACAACATCCAACCTAGAGCAAAACTCCTGCCGCCCTATGTGCTTCCTGAAACATCCAACCAGAGCCCAAGGCTTACGGTAAGTTCTCCCTAAAACTTTCTAACTGAGATGCCCAAAGGTTCTCCATGGTGTGTGTGTATGTGTGTGTGTGTGTGTGTGTGTGTGTGTGTGTGTGTGTGTGTGTGTGTTTGCTTCAGTGAGTACTAAACCCAACGTGGCTAACTACAAGCATGTACCTGATGCTCTTTGTCTAGAGTATATTGTCTAGATATATGAGAACCCAAACCCCAGTTTCTATTATATTTTACTTTAAGACAGCTTCAGAACATTTTTTGGGGCGGTTTTGTTGTTGTTGTTGTTTTGTTTTTGTTTTTTTGTTTTGTTTTGTTGAGACATGGTTTCTCTCTGTAGCTTTGTGCCTTTTCTGGAACTCACTCTGTAGCCCTGGTTGGCCTCAAACTCACAGAAATCCACCTGCCTCTGCCTCCCGAGTGCTGGGATTAAAGGCATGTGCTACCACTGCCCAGCTAGCTTCAGAACATTTTGTCACCATCTGGGGCACGTAACACTGGTCATATTTACACTTACCAGTGTTACTGGTGCCATCTTCATAGGTCCACCTTCCACTAGTCATTTCTCTCCCAAGCAATATTACAAATATCAACCACACTGGTTCTTCCAAGGGAGGCCTTCTTCAATTGGGATTTGCAGTAGTTAATAACTCTCACAGAGTTATAATTATAACAAGAAACAGGGGCAAGGTTTCCTAGTCTTTTACTATGTGTCCTCACTCCCAGAAGCTGTCACTTTGCCTTCATTGCCCCTCCAAACTGTGACCCTTAGGGGGACAGTCTCCCTCTGCTGATTAGCATGCCTTAGCAGTCCTGCAACAGCACAAGGCAGACAGAATGAGGATATGTTTCCAAATGTGCACTGTGGGTTCCTGCTGATGGAAGGAAAGCTCATAAGCCTCTCCTCAATTCAGGTGGGTCTGTCTCGACTAATGTGAATGTAAGTCACAAAAGTCCTTATCTCAGTGCCCAAAGCCTTCCCAGGCTCAGCTCTCTCCCAGCACCTAACTAACTAGTTAGAAGAAGAGCAGCAGGGGGGACAGCCAGTGAGAACAAAGGAGTCAGCTTGTCAGTGCAGTCTTTGCCCACAGTTTGAAGAAGACCATCTTCAGAAATCCTTCTCCAGAGGGCTCCTCAGAAGCTATGGGTTTGGAGGAGCATAATTTCCTCCGTTGCTTAGCTGAATAATCTCTGGCACCCATGTTATCCTTCTTCATCTCCTCACCGTCTAACCTTGACAGATCAAACACGAACTTTGCATCAACACTAAATATTAATGAGGCAGACATACAAAGCAACAGTCCTAAGAAAAAGAAACAAAACCCAAGCAGGCTGTTCTGTTGAGACAATAAGGAAATGTAGAGTGATAAGAAGAATGTGCTCCATATAGGTTAAAAAACTTAACTGTACTCTTACCTCTGCTTATGGGATGTGCTAGGGTAAGGGTACAAAAACAAAAACCCCCAAAGAACTCCCTTGACAGTGGCCATAGGGGCTCCCCTCACCTCAACACTCTTCCTGCCAGGCTACAGGAAACCAGATGCACAGCTGAGCCTCTGGGAGACTTCTTACTTTAATCTTCCAGCTAGCTTCCTAACATTGTGTCACCATCTAGGGAACGTAAAACTGGTCATAGTCACACTTACTAGCTTCAACACTTACTTTATGCCTGGTACTATCCTGAGTGTTATGTACCCGTATTCTTTTACCTCACAAATCTATTCTATGAGGCAAATATGACCACCATTGCATTTTATACATCTATAAGCTGGGGCACAAAATCAAGGGGGTTATTTGAATTTTGGGAACTACTAACTTAGAAAACTCTCACCAAAACCCTGAGTCTGACTTCTGAGGTGTGTTTTTCGGGAAGCCAGGAAAGAAAAGAGGGGACAAAGCAGTATGCAAAAAAGCCTTGTCCCCTAGACCCTCAGACCCACAGCCAGAATGGGTGTGGGTGGTGATTCCATCCTGCCCATGTCCTGGGTAGGACAGTGGCCCTCATTGTGGGGTGGGTAGGCACTAAGACTTATGTAGAGGCTCTCTAAGGTTATATGGAAGTGGCTAGTGTTGGGGGGACTGATTTCCATGTGCACATTTCTAAGTTTTCCACAATACCCTAGTCTCAAGGATAAGAAGAAAGCACAGCCCTTTCCAGCCCCTGCAGGCACGGTGCCACAGACTGTAGGCCTCCAAAAGGGCTAACTGGATGATACAAGCACTAGGAAGCTGCATTCAGAAGGTGAATAACCCTAAAGATCTGGTAACACTCTTTAGAAACCAAATGGTTTCCGACGTTTTACTTTCAACAAAATTGAAAGCAGACATAATGGAGCTGATAAACTATTAAGAATAAATTCATTGCTTAATTAAATAAATATTCTTAAATTTAAATTAATTTAACAAATAAAAACAAAAACTGGACAATACTTGTTTGGTGCCATGTGATGTTTTGAGATACACACATGCACACATAATTATATACATACATACATACACACATATACATGTACACACACACAGCAATACTCAGATCAGGGTAAGCACTTCTATCGCCTCAAACACTTATCATCTTAGGGATGAAACATCTAAGCCTTTATCACCACAGTGTTTTGAACTATAGAGAACATCATCATTATCTCTAGTTACCCTGCTGTGTGGCACTGAGACTCTTACCACTGTCTAACATTGTCTTATATTACAGATAACTCACTCCTCTGTAACTACAGCCAGAACCTTTCCCTGCTACTCCAAAGCATTATAATGGTACAAGTTACTTTCAGCCATCCATCATCCCCAACAACAACAACAAAAAAATGCTTTTCAAAAAGCTGGCAGCTCCTTTGGGTATCCTCTTAAGAATGAAGGGACTTCTGAGTCCAAAGCCTTCAGATATTTATGATTATTTGGTCCTTAAAACTATGAAAATAAAAATAGAAAAACAGTTTTTATATTTATTTGTTACAGTCACTCATGCATATATGCTAATGTTCGCCCCTAGGTATATCACTAATTGGGGAGATGGCAAGGAGGCATTATTTCCAGAGTTTTTCACTTTGTTCTCAGTAGTCATTGAAATTAGATTCAAGTGATTTGTTGCATACAATCAAAAGGCAGAACTACAACACTATGCTTTAAAGATCACAACTGGCTTTACTCTGCAATTCTAGACTGTATAGAGCACTTTATTCCATGAAGTAGAATTCCCATGGATTAAGAAGAAGAGGTCAAATTTTACAATTAGTGTGCATAGGGGTGTGTGCGCATGCCCGCGTGAACAAGCACCACACTGCATAATGAGGCCAGAGGACAACTTTACAGAGTTGGCTCTCTCCTCCTCTGTGGGTTCCAGAGATTGAACTCGGGTTGTCAGGCTTGGCAACCAGTGCCTTTTCCTACTGAGCCATCTTTCCTGGCCGGACAGGTTGCTTTTATGGACAGAGAAGGGCTTTAAAAAATATGCAAAATGCAGAGTTGATCAATATAAATTACTTGTAAAATGAGACGGGAAGACAAATAATAGAAAAAATAGCTGATTAGTTAATACCAGATTGCTTTAGGCCAGTTCCTTTAAATAAGGATGAAAACAGAGAGAATTTCATTATCACTGTAGAAACTACCTGTTTGGGAAATTTGCCTGTTATCACTCATTTCTTACAGTTTACTGGAAAAAACAGTTAATAGCTTAGTTTTGGTTTGAAGACAAGTAATTTAGTACAGTTGGATGCGTGGTGATTGCTCAGTCTCATCTATTGGGGTCCAGTACAGAAACTAAGTAAAAAAAGATGCCCCCCTATAATGCCCAGTTAACAATACTGGTGGACATTGTTATCATATCTTAATTTTGAATATTAGATCTTTTATAATTTTTTCCCACATCACAATGTTTTGGCTCTACTCATGAAGGCATTAAGCAACAGAGTATGGTCGCCATTTTATTTGAATCTAGATCCACACTAAAGACCCTTGACTTATCTCATGTGTGCTTGTGCATGTGTGTGAGAGCGTACACTTACAAGTCTCTGTGTCTTTAAAGTGCCAAGGGAGAAGGAGGAAGGAAGATGTTCTGAAGGTCCTGGATTCTTTTCAGGGAGGCTGGACTTGTCCTGCCTTTTAGAGATTGTTCTCTGTTCCCCTTGCTCCATGGTGATTCCTTCAAGCTCAATCACAGGATTCTCTTCTTTCCAACTCCTCTTCCTCATCCCTTCTCTCTCAATTCACCCCTCCCCCAACCCTGTGTGCATGTGGTTTTGGTATGTGTTCCAGGCTGGTCTCAGATTCTCACAGTCCTCCTGTTCCAGCTTTCCATGTGCTGGGGTTGCAGCCATGCATTACCATGCCAGGTGTCACACAGTGGATTGATTGATTGATTGATCTGAAGTACTGGGGATTGAATCCAGGATCATACCCATGGTAGGAAGGGGCCCTTCCACTGAGCTATTGTTTGAGCCCTTTTAACACAGTTCAGGAAGTACTTACCTACTGTCATGTTACTATGCACACCACTTATTTTCTGTATTAGGTCCCATGAAGACTGCAATTTCTTCAGGCCTGAGAGCTTTCTCCACGGGCTTGTTGTTGTTGTTGTTGTTGTTATGTGTGTGAGAGACACTTAGGCTACATAGCACAGTGGTGAGTGGATTCTGACAGGTAAGTTTATTATCTGGATCATCATATTTTGGTGTGTCATATGGTTTGAAAATAAATAGCACTCAAAAGTTATACAAACATCATCAGACAGAGCCGTGTCACAGAAGCACTCCAGTTGTTCCACATTTAATGTGCCCTTCGGTGACTCAGTGATGGGAGAGACGGAGAACATTAGTGGCCAAGCTACTCTTGTTGGTGCGCACTTACAGGCTCTGAGAGGGCTCTCCGAAGTAATTCCCTCAACTGTAGTTCATTAGCAGATGCTAACAATCCCCTTCTGGCCTTAATTAATTACCTTGCTTTGGAGTCAAAGAGGGGAATGGTTGTCAAGAGTATTATTTGCTCAATTACCCCAAAGCCATAGATAATGTGTGGTAATGGATTGGAAGATGGAACACCAGCCTTGCTCCAATCCCACAACCGTAAAGCTGTGTTCTGTTCATTAAGGCACATGGCATCAGTCATGAGAAGAGCTTACAGTCAAGGCAACAGTAAATGGAGTCGGAGGTGAAATCTCTCCATTTACTTTCCAGCATAAACACAGAAAGTCTACACTGCTAAGAGCTTTCTGATATTCAAAGACAAATTCCTGAGGACTCCCTGTCCCTTTCCACCTCTCCTTTTTGGCCATTTTGTGGCTGTTTCATGGATGACCTCACCCACAGGCTGGTTGTTCCCTGTATGGCATGATTAAACCTCAGCTCAGAGGCCCTCATAAACATTACATTTATGCTTGCTTTTAAAAATCTCGTTGTAGCCGGGCGGTGGTGGCGCACGCCTTTAATCCCAGCACTCGGGAGGCAGAGGCAGGCGGATCTCTGTGAGTTCGAGGCCAGCCTGGGCTACCAAGTGAGTTCCAGGAAAGGCGCAAAGCTACACAGAGAAACCCTGTCTCGAAAAACCAAAAAAAAAAAAAAAAAAAAAATCTCGTTGTAGTTGGATAGGGCTTGTGCTATAAAGAAAATCCCTTTTTTGTGTTTTAAGTAATAAGCATCGGTGAAAATATAAATCTAGGCCTATTTGAGAGAGTCAGTAAGTAGATAATTGATGTCATATAGAAATAAAGAAGCTTCATGTAATGATGAGCTAAGGTGAAAGGAAGCACAGCATATGTATATTGTGGTATATGTATGGTGCAATACATATATGTATGTAATCAGTGTGCATGTACTGTTTTAGTGTGTGTATGTGTGTGTGTGTGTGTGTGTGTGTGTGTGTGTGTGTGTGTGTGTGATTTCTCTATATGATATATGTTTGGTATGGTATATACATGTGTATGATTGGTATGCATGTACCATGTTTAACTCTGTGTAGGTGGTTGCTATGTGTGGTGCACATGTATGATCTAGATTATATATGTATATGATTGGTGTGCATGTACCATGTTTAACTCTGTGTATGTGAGATTGGTGTCTGTGGTGCACACATGTGGTATGGTACACACATGTGTGATTAGTGTTACATGCATGTAATGTGCTTAATTCTGAGCATGTGTATGTGGGCTTTATTCAGAAAGTATTTCCTGGGCTGAGTCTTGAAGGATGAGTGCCTGAAAGATTGTAAGAGTCAGAGGGGAAACCAGGTCTTGGGAAAGCATGCCTGCTGGGAGATGGAGCTGTGCTAGGGGGTTCTGATCTGCTCACTAGTGACCTGTGTGTCCATCTCAGGCCAAATAAATCAGACTTGATGAGGGAAAGTAGCTAGTTTTGTCTCATCGGCAATGTGGAACTTGGCCTGCGGGGTGAATCATGGGAAACTGTCCCCGGGCTGTTGTTCCCTCCTGCTCTCTGTGGTTTTCACTGATTGCAAAGCTGACTGGGCATGTGCTTAAACCCACGGCACTCAAACTTTAGCTCCTTTGCATGGTGCGTGTGTGTCCCCAGACCCTGAATCTTGTTGACCCTGAATCTTGTTGGCCCTGAATCTGCTTCTTTTTCACTGAAAAGAATATCCGCGCGCCTCCTTAAAAAATCGCTGGGTTTCAGAGCACTCCTCTGTGTATATTCACTCATATGCCTTTCCCAACTGCCTTTTCAACCAAGACTGCCATTTAGAGCAAAAGCTCTCAGCAGCAGCAGCAGCAGGCTCCTATGCACCACCAGTTCCGGCTTGGGATAACCCTCCATGAATATAAAAGGATCAATTTAGAACCTGTGAAAACGTCTCCAGTTTTTATGACTTTCTATCCTTTATTGAATTATTTGTAGCCCACAGATGCTATTCACAGCTGAAATAAAAAGTGAAAGCTAAATACTTTTTGCTGTTGCCTTGCTAATGTCTGATTCCTGCAGCTCACTTGCATGTGCTAATCAGACTATGTTGATACCATCTCTTATTTAAAAAACAAAAACAAAAACCTATCACCAGGAACCTCTGATACCCTCACCCCTGCCATCCCCAGCCCTGCCATCCCCACCCCTGCCATCCCCACCCCTGGTATCC
Source organism: Peromyscus californicus insignis (assembly GCF_007827085.1). NCBI lineage: Eukaryota > Metazoa > Chordata > Mammalia > Rodentia > Cricetidae > Peromyscus > Peromyscus californicus. The sequence goes on along the minus strand of NW_026294595.1, from coordinate 88,139,980 downwards.
TCACCCCTGCCATCCCCACCCCCTGATATCCCCACCCCTTGCTATCTCCACCCCCTGCTACCCTCACCCCTGCTATCCCCACCCCCTGCTACCTTCACCCCTGCTACCCTCACCCCTGCTATCCCCACCCCTTGCTATCTACACCCCCTGCTACCCTCACCCCTGTTATCCCCACCCCTGCTACCCTCACCTCCTGCTATCCCCACCCCTGCTACCCTCACCTCCTGCTATCCCCACCCCTGCTACCCTCATGCCCTGCTACCCTCCCCTCTGCTATCCCCACCCCTGCTATCCTCACCCCTGCTATCCCCACCCCCTGCCTCCCTCATCCCCTGCTAACCCTACCCCCTGTTATCCCCACCCCTGCCATCCCTACCCCCTGCTTTCCCTACCCCCTGCTACCCACCCCTTGCTACCCTCCCCCCTGCTAACCCCACCCCTGCTACCCTCATCCCCTGCTAACCCTACCCCCTGCTGGGGGAGAATGAGTGCTGATACACCAGCTAGGCATTAGGACACTGTCAGCCTGGAATACTTGCTTGGGGCTTCCTCATTCTGAGCTGTAATGAAAACAGACAGAATTCTCAGCTTCACTCAGCGTTCGTCATCCAAGAACCTTGACTGCTTATTGTGAGGTGCTTCTGTCCGCTGGTTAACATTGCTTTCATCTTAGCTCACTAGGCTCACTTTTGCTGGCATCACCCTATCAATAAGGGCGTATAGTTTCTCATCGCCCAGGTAAATTTCTGTACCCGAGATCTGCAAAATGATCAGGACTCTAATAGGGTGGATTGGAAATGCCTTATTCACCACAAAGATTGTACAGGAAACAGTTCACTTGTTTTTAACTCTATGGATATAAAAAGAGAAAACACCTACTCCATCCTCCACTTCTCAATATAGATCAAACCCTGGATCTCCTAACTCCTAGGCAGGTGCATACCACTGAGCTACACCCATAGCCCTCTATCTCATTTGTAAACATCAGTTTGTTATCCTATTGGTTAGAGTTTTGTACAAGATAACCTTTAAACAAGTCCCAGTTTTAAAGCAATTCAGTTCAGGATTGTAATGGCCAGTCTCCAGAAGGGCCAGTCTCCAGAAGGGCCCTCTTTACTTCACAGTGTCTCATCCCCTCTCACATGTCACAGGATTAAACTGTCACCAGCAAACTAAACATTTGTGCTCCATCCATATCTAAAGTCCTAACCTCTAATGTGGTGGTCTTAGAATGGGCCTTTGGGGGTGCCTAGGTCTAAGTAAGACCATGACAGTGGAACCCACGTGAGCTTGGTGCCTTTGTAAGAAAATGGTAACACAACAGAGCTTTCTGGTTCTCCCACGTGAGGATACACGCAGGAAGAGGACCTTCACCAAAAACCAAATTGGCCAGCATCATGATCTTGGCCTTCCCAGCCTTCAGATCTATAGAAAGAAAGAAAAAAGAAGAATGTTGTTCAATCTGCCTGGTCTGTGTATTTTCCTATAGCACCTCGAGCTAACATTCAGAGTTGAGACCTCTCAGGCCATGTCATTAGACACACTGCAGCATCCACCTTGTCCCCTCTCTCTCTAGAAGTGTGAAGACTGCCAGCCAGCTTACTGTGAAGAGATTTACACAGCACAGGCCTGAGTGGAGGAGCAGGGCCTCTCCAACAGCCCTCCCTGTGTGAGTAAGTCCTCACAGAAAAGCCATCTGCTAGTCTCACTCAAGTTCGGGGAACTGAAACGCAACCGGCATCTTGAACTCTCACCTGCAACTTTTTGAGACATCTGGATCCAGAATCACTCAGCTAAGGTGTTCATGAATTCCTGGTCCATAACTGTAAAAGAAAGTAAATGTTTACTGTTGTTTTGAACCACTAAGTTTGGGGGTAATTTCTAGCTAATAGACTTTTTAAAATTCAAATATAATTGAAAATAAATTTTCTAATAGGAATGACTAAGGAATCTGCATATTCTCGACTCCTCAGAGTTCATATGAAACTGCTCGATAAGTCATAGGACACAGCTCTTGGGCCAAACTCCACGTGCAGTCTACAGGTCACAGTGGTTCCCAGATCACACTGGGTTGTTTTTTTTTTTTTTTTTTTTTTTTCCGTGTTTACTTTTCCACATTTAAAAATTGAATTCATTAGATGTAAGTTTATGGGACTATTCTTCTGATGATAGAATGTGGTACCATTGGGTCTGCCACATGTGATGAAAACAGTTAGACAGGGGGCAATGGCAGCTGCCCAGATTGTCTCCAGTTTACATGGACTCCACTGCTCCATTGACCTCACCCCTGTTTCCTACTTGTGCATCCAGGGAGCTTGACTTTCACCAGTGCGCCCGGAGCAGCTAAGGGCGACACTCTTAATATTCCTGGTCACCCTGACTGGCTTATTCCCTGCCGTACAGTAAGCCCTAACATGAGTCCACTCACTGGCAAATATATATTATTTTGTTTTGGGAACTTTTATAGTTTTACACCTATTTCTCAACATTAGTTGTACTGAAAGTATAATTACTTGGCCTCATTTATAACTGTTAGTGTGACAGGTTACCTTTCAGAAATGTCCCCCATAAGTCCCCTTTGAATTTCTGTATAATCGCTTAGCTCTTGTAATATCTCTGTTTCTAAGGCATAAATTTAAACTATGGCAGGTGTGTGTGTTTGTGAGTACACACATGTGCTGAAGATTAAACCTAAGGTCTTATGCATACTATGCCCACACTATAGTACTGAGCTATATCCCTCAGCCTCTGTTCCATTGTTTTAATCCATTTCCTACATCTCTCCATTAAAATGCCCTGGAATTGATGAGCTTCAGTTGTAGGAAAAGATGCATATGGGGGAAATGACTGACTCAAAGTCTAAAATCAAAGACGTGCATTAGCCTGGTCATACTAGAAAACAAGGCAATGGTGCAAGATTGTTTCTTTGGGATACCTGTCTACATCTCCCCAAATTCATAGGTGGAAACTCAAATCTCAGTGTGGTGAAATTTGCAGGTTGGGACTTTGGGAAGTAATTAATGAAGGTGAGACCGTTTATGAGTGAGGTTAATGTCTTTACAGAACAAGGCAGAGACCAGAACTATTTCTGTCTGCTCCTTATATGTAAGAAGGATATAATCCAGGAAAGAAGCTCTCTCCAGGAACTGAGTCAACCAGCACATTGATTTGGATACTCAGAACTGTATGTTTCTGTAGCTTAAGCCATCCAGGCTATGGAAAAGTCATTCATCATTTAATGACAAAGATACATTCTGAGAAATGCATCATTTAGTGATCTCTTCATTGTATATACATCATCAAGTATACTTGCACACATGAGTTGCATAGCATCTGTTTTGCTGGCATAGAAGGGCATGGCAGAGAAGTTGGGTTACACATGATCATTTGGTGCTGTAGTGTGTTGGTAATATGTATGTCCTAATAATGCATGAGTACCCTGGCTTCTCACTATGCTGGATCAAAGTGGCTTTAACGTTGTCCCAAGCAAGATTCTTTTCTTGTTTTTAAAATTTCTGAAACATGAAGATAGCTTGTCATATAGAGAAAAGACCTTTCAAACGTGTCTCTGTGAGAGTAGGATTTTGTCTAAAGCAATGGTTTTCAACCTTCCTAATGCAACAAACAACCCTTTAATACAGTTCCTCATGTTGTGGTGACCCCCAACCATACAATTATTTCATTGCTACTTTATAACTGCAATTTTTCTACTGTTGTGAATCATAATGTAAATATCTGTGTTTTTTCAATGGTCTTAGGCAACCCCTGTGAAAGGGTCATTCAATCCCCATAGGGGTTATGACCCACAGGTTGAGAATTGCTAGTCTAGAGAGGAAGTTTGCCCTGGGAAGTAACTTTTCTCCTCTATCGGCTTATCTAGAACCTACCATCCTTCAGCTACCTTCACATCAGCGCTTGCATGCACATGACTCACTTTATTTTTTATGAACAATGATTCTTGGGTCTTTGAAACCACTCAGACTTAGTACTAAGTTTAACATAAAGGTTGAGTCCAGACTTTTCTTTCAGCATTAGAGGCACGCTTTTAGCTTCAGCTGTGCTTATCACAGGGCTGGGAGGGATATGATCTTCAATTAGATTATCACCAGTTTCTCCACATATTATACAGGGCCTTTTGAATTTTTGTTTGTGTCTCTGCCTTCAGTTGAGCAGTTCCTTTAACGGTTTCTAGAGTTTTGTTCTTGTTCTTCAAGACTGTGGGTATGGTGACACAGGACATGTCTGACTGGTGAGCAATGGCCATCACTGACGTCCTGCCACCATAATCCTTAATCACTTTTAACTTCCTTTCCAGGACAACCACTCTATGTGTTTTCTTATTTACAGTATTAGAAGTGTGTTTTGGACACATAGGGGTCATGAAGAAAAAGAGGCACAAAGTTAAATCAAGTACACAAACGAGAGCTGTGGTGAAAGGTGCAGGAGGCTGTTGCTGAAGCAATGTGGCCCACCGCTCTTCAGTAAGCTCTTTTCTTCATAAGTAAGAGTATACTCCAAAACAGCCATTGCCGTGGTTAGTTTTAAATACCAACTTGTCCCTACCTAGAATCACCTGAGAAGGAAGCCTCAGCTGAGGAATTATCTACATCAGGTTGGCCTCTAGGTGTGCCTGTGAGGGATTGTCTTGACTGTTAACTGAGGTGGACAGACTGTCTCTGGATGTGTCACCATTCCACAGGATAGATCCTGAACTGGAATGCGAGTGACAAGAGCTAACCAAGCACAAGAAAGCAAGGACGTATTTCTTCTTTCTTTGCTTTGATTGTGGCTGTAATGTGACCAGATGCTTGAGTTCCTGCCTTGACTTCCCCAAAATAATGGATTGTAACATGGAATTGTAATTCAAATAAAACTTTTAATTCCTCTATGTTGCTTTTCTCAGAGTATCTGTCATAGCAGCAGAAATGAAACTATAATAGCCACTAAAGGTATTGTACAGCAAATGCATAAACCTGTACCACTCCATCACTATCATCACCAAATATCAAGTGCTTACCTAGTTGTGTGCGCTATGCTCTTATACTACCAGCAACTTAGTATATTTGCTTATCCCAGCATCATCACAAATATGTGAGTAACTCATGTTGTTTTAGACAGGGTTTCACTGAATAGCCAAGGTTGGCCTCAAATCATAATTATCCTGGCAGCTTTCTGAGTAGTACAGAAATGGACTGCGCCTAGTTGAGTGATGGTGTTTTGATGGCTATAATACCATCAGGCAATAGGAATTTTTCAGGTCCCTTATAACAATTGGATATGCCGTCTGTCTGTTATCGACTGAAATGTCATTATGTGGCATGTGACTATGTTTTATTGAAGCAGCCTGAAGTAAGGTAAGTATTCAAGTTGTACCTGAGTATGGGTTTCTCAGTCCCAGAACAGATGTTGGAGGTGTGTTTTGATTGTTCCCCCAATACATTTGAGGCTTCTCAAGTATATCACAGTTGAAGTGTTTGCCATACACGGGGCATTCAGAGCATGTCCACAGCGTTGCCATCTACAAGTCACTACCCACCTAACAGTGGTGCTCAAAGTGAGAGAGCTTGCTGCCGCCTAGATAGCAGTTTCCCCTTAGCCAATGATGGGACAATTTGTGCATCAAAAAGATGAAGAGCAAAGGAGTAAAATGCACTAAACGTGCTAAATCCATGAGTTCATAATGGTATTAACAAGACTAGAACAAGGAAGAACAGAACCTCCCTAGCCACCTTTGACAAACAGTGAGGAATGAAATAGTTGAGTTTTCAAATGACAAACAGAGCAAGAAACCCAGTTTTTTGTCCTGCCCTTTGAGCTGAGGGAAAATCTTTATGAAAGTGTTCCATTCTAATGCATAAATAATTAATATTATGCCAGGTGGTGGTGGTGCATACCTTTAATCCCAGCACTTGGGAGGCAGAGCCAGGTGGATCTTCTGTGAGTTCAAGGCCAGCCTGGTCTACAGAACAAGATCCAGGATAGGCACCAAAGCTACACAGAGAAGCCCTGTCTTGAAAAACCAAAAAAAAAATTAATATTACAAGACCTTTATTTTGTAATTACAAATGGACTAGAGCAAAGAGAACCAGTGGATGATAGTCACACAAGAGAGACAATGCCATAGTATGTGCCTCCTGGTAGAATGCCATCTATGAAGGGTCATTGCTAAAAACATGATCTTGAATATGATTAAGACTTAAACACCAACTTATAAGAGTATGGAGAAGAGGCTTAATAAACAGTGCCATGGAGATGCAGTAAGCAAAATGAGACTGAAGGCCACTCAAAAGAGCTATGAGAGAACCCTCAAACTTAGTATAAAACAAGAGGAGTGCTTTCATGGTTCCATGGGTTGGATGGGCTCAGCTAGATAGCTCCTCTACTGATCTTGTGTGGGGTCACACATAGGGCAGCACTGAATTGAGTTGGTGCTGGGTGTCACCTGGGGCCTCATGAGTAAGAAACAAACTGTGAAGCCTCTTTGAACTATAAAGCTGCACTATATAATTTCTACTAAGTATTATTGGTGGAAGCAAATCATAGTGTCATTTCAGATTAACGAGGATGGAAATACAGAGTGGTGATGCTCCACCTAAGAAAGCCACGTGGCAACTGGAGGTGTGTCTCCATGGTAAAAAGTGTGCTCAGCACATACAAAAGCCCTGGATTTGAGCCCTGATACCACTAAGGGAAAAAAAAAAACTAACAAGACAGACAATTCTGAGGCCATCTATCATGGTGTAAATGTGTCCCTCAAAGTTCATACGCTGGAAACTTAGCCTACAGAGCAACAGTTTGGGGCAGGTAGGGTATGTTAAGAGGTAAGTGGGTATGAGGGAGCCCTTATGAATACAAAATGTCATTGTCTTGGGAGTGGGTTCCTTATCACACAAATGGATTGAGGAAAGTGAGCTCAGCCCCTCTGCTTGCTTGTGCCTTCTCCTGCCCTTTTATCTTCCAATCACAGGAGAGCACAGCACAGAAACCCTCTGCAGAGTACAAGCAGATGCAACACCATGCCTTTGGACTTCCCAGCTCCCACAATTCTATAATTTTCTAAAATTATATTTTCTCAAACTCCATAATTTTCTTTTCTTTGTAAATTGCAATATAGCAGCATAAAATAGCCTTAAGGCACTATTTATAGAAACAATTCTTTTAGGGACAAACATAGATTTAATCATGACAGTAGACTGTACTAACTTACAAATTAATTCCTTTGTTGGATGACTTTAGATGTGAGAAACACCTTAATTATTTTGAGGTATAATTTTATGTCTTTCAAATGGCTAGGCAGCAGCAAGGTGGGTAGTGAGCTGTAGATGTCAATTTTATGGATCTGCTCTGAATGCTGTAGTGTATGGCAAACATCTCAGCTGTGATATATTCTAGATGTTTCAAATGTATTGGGGGACAATCATAACCACCTCCAATGTCTGTTATGAGACTTGGGGGGGGGGACTTACACTCAATGTCTGGATTCTCAAATCTGCTTCCCTTGAGATGTCTCATGCAGTCAGCATCCTCTGTCTCAGATGGTGGCACCACCAGCTGCCACCACAGCCTGCATTTCCCCTTGAACACACTGTGGGTCCATGCCAGTCATACTCTACTGTCCTGCACTGCAATCTCTTATCCAGTCAGTGGGCTGGGGTGTCCACAAGATCCCCAGTTTCTGAATAGTCTGAATTTCATCTATTCCTCCTTTTCATGGTTATTTATTTGTTTTTATACTTTAAGAGACAGAGGTATCACTTGTCCTAAAAGTCCCCAGGCAAATGCCACCTCACCCCCAAAAAGCTTACTTTAAAAGCATGTCTTTGATCATACATATTTTACAAAATTGTGAAATAAAGAATTTTTATTACATTTACTTATGTATGCACATGTGTATATCTATGTATGAGAGGTCAGAGGACAACTTGCTGGAGTCAGTTCTCTCCTCCCTCTGTGTGGGTCTCTGGGATTAAACTCCAGTCACCAATCTTGGTGGGAAGTACCTACTAAGCCATCTCACCAGTCAAATAATTATTTAAAACTCAGAAAGATACTTGAATGTCTTCCATTTTAGACCTCCGTTGAACAGATGAGAAAGCTGACATTTTGAGTGGTTAAGCAACAATCCTCTTGCTACATGGCTGGTTAGAGCCGGGCCTGAGGAGTGGCAGCAAGCATGTTGTGCACAGCACCAAGCCCACCATTCAGATTCTCCACCTGCACTTCTCCAAGTACTTTTCAGTGCCCCGAGACTCACTAGGTAAGGACTCTCCCACACTCCCTTTCTGGTCCCAGGCCTTACCTGACCTCAGCAAAACTCCAGCACCAAACGTATTTCAGATTCCATTCTCCTTTAATAAGTATGACCCATTATTTGGTTTTTCTGTTCAAATTCATGAAGTTCAAACAGTTTATGTAGCATAATATCATCTCTAGAAGTTGTGAGGAGAATAAATGGAAAGAATTTGAAGGATGTTTTAAGTGCCTCAAAATCCCCAATATCTAAGGAAAAGCTGACAGCTCGTGAAATATTGAGCGTGTGCTGAGTTATGACCTTTCCAGGGGAGAGTAATGATGACTAAAGAGAAGATATGTGACTCGTTCAGTAATGAGATATTTTCAGAAATCTGTCAGAAAGCAGCATTGGACATAAATGGATAATGATGTGGACACGGCATTAAAACCGCGATGAAATTGTTTTTCTTGTCACCAGATAATTGAAATAGACTCGACACCTCAAACTTGACTGCTACCCACTGTCATTATGACCAAGTCACATCTTTCTTTCCATGACATATCACACTGACTGGTACTCCTGCTCATGGGCTGACAGCGGCTGTACTGCCCACGACAACTATCTTCAAAGTCACACTTCTCGTTCCAAGAGCTCCATAGTCTGGCCACACTGTACTCTTTCGGGCATCCTTCCCTTCTGACATTGTCATCCTGCAGTTGCCCGCTGTCTCTCCTGTCCATTCTTACTCCTCCTTCTGCTCATTTGCTTGTTGTCTTTCTAGATCCAGAAGACAGTCCTTTTCCTCCTTCAAGACCCAGCTTGTCTTGGTCTTATTCCACTCTCTCCAGAAGCATCTTTGACCAACCCTGTCCTACTAGCCTCAGATTTCTCATATCTGAAATTACTTTTTTCTTCTTCTCTCATATATTACATCCCAACTGCCAGATCCACTACTCCTCTGTTTCCCTTCAGAAAAGGGTATGCCACCCAGGGATATCAACCAAGCATGACGCATCAAGTTGCAAGACTAGGCACATCCCATCATATTAAGGCTGGATGAGGCAACCAAGTGGGAGGAAAAGGATCACAAAACCAGGCAAAAGAGTCAGAGCCCACCCCCATTCCCGTTGTTAGGAGTCCCACAAGAACATCCAGCTATACAACCATAACATTTACGCAGAGGACCTACCTAGGTCAGACCCATAGAGGCTCTCTGATTGTTAGTTCAGTTTCTGTGAGCTCTATGAGGCCTAGTTAGTTGATTCTGTGGGCTTTTGACCACTCTGGCTCATACAACGCTTCCTCCCCATCTTCCACAGGATTCCTTGAGCTCTGCTTAACATTTGGCTGTGGGTCTCTGTATCTGCTCCCATCAGTTGCTGGATGACGCCTCTCTGATGATGATTGTGCTAGGCTTCTGTCTATAAGTATAGCAGAATACCATTAGGAATCATTTCATTGACTTTTTTTTCTGGTTTTGTTGGTTCTATCCTAGGTCTCTGGGCTATCCAGCCTCTGGTTCCTGGACCTCCAGGCAGTGTCAGGGGTGGGCAGTAGGCTTCATCTCATGACATAGGTTTCAAGCTGGACCAGTCATTGGCTGGCCACTCCCATAAGTTCTGTGACGCTTTACCCCAGCACATCTTGTAGACTGGACAAATTGTAGGTCCAGGGTTTTATAGCTGGGTTGATGTCCTAATCCCTCCTCTGGAAGTCTTGTCTGGTTACAGAAGATGACCAGTTAAGGCTCCATATCCCCCATTACTGGGAGTCTTCATTAGGGTCACCCTCATAGATTCCTGGGAATTTCCATTGCACTAGGTTTCTACCTCGTCCCAAAAATGCCCCTCCAATTCCAGTCATCTGTTTCAGTACTCTGTCTCCTTCTGCCCCCCACCTGATCCCTACTGAAATTATAATCTAGGACAAGAGCTCAGTGTCTTATAATTCTTGCATGCATGTTGCATTGACCTTCCCATCTAGAAAGTATAATGTCTCAGGCTTCTAATATTGGCTAACTGGATCATCACAATTCCTAGAGAAGACACTGACAGGATTTTAAAGGGGATTCTGACAGGCCATGGGAAGATGTTCTGAGGAATAAGCAATGGTAAAGATGTAGCAAGGTACTTAAATAGAGACTGCACTGAGAGGCAACTGTAAAAGAATGGTTAATAAATCAAGCATTTGGATGAATGAAGCAAGTGGTCTCTTCCTTGCCTCTGCCCTGTGAAGCATGAATCCAATACCTTAATGATCTTATGGCTTCATGACTGTTTCCAATTTTTTACAGACCCTAAGAGACCACAGATGTCAGCCCAGACTACTATACCCAGCAAAACTTTCAATCAATAGACAGAGAAAATGAGACATTCTGTGATAAAAACCAAATTTAAGTAAAGTCTGTCTATAAATTCAGCCCTAGAAAGAAAATTCCAACCTAAAGAGATAAACTACACCCTAGAAAACACAGGGAATAAATAATCCTAGACCAGCAAATCAAAAGAGGGAAATACACACACCCACTACCACCACCACCACCACCACCACCACCACCACCACCACGAACAACAATAACAAAATAACAGGAACCAATAAGTACTACTTATTGATCTCTCCTCATCCATAGTCTCAATTCTCAAAAAAGGAGTAGGAGAAGAAGAAGACGATGAGGACACAGATTAACAGAGTGTAGACATCTCCTCAGGGTGAAAGGATGGAAAAAAGTAATTTTAAGCAACTGGACCTAAGAAGCAAGCTAGTGTAGGCATTTTAATTAATATCTGACAAAATATACTTCAAATCAAATCTAATCAGAAGAGATTGGGAAGGATGCTACATGTTCATCAAAGGAAAAACCCACCAAGAGGACATTGCAGTTCCTAATATCTACTCACCAAACACAAGGGCACCCAAGATCCTAAGAAAGACTACTACAGCTTAAATCACACATTGATCCTCACACACTGATAGTGGGAGACTTCAATACCCCACTCTTGCCAATAGACATGTCATCCAGATAAAAATTAAACAGAGAAATTCTGGAGGTAACTTATAGGTCAAATGGACATGTCCAATATTTTAAGAACATTCCACCCCCAAAAAGAATATACCTTCTTCTCAGTACCTCATGGAACTTCCCCAAAATTGGCCATGTACTTGAACACGAAGCAAGTCTCAACAGATAGAAGAAAATGGAAATAACACCTTGCATCTTATCTGACTACCATGGATTAAAGCAGGTTATCAACAACAGAAAGCTTACAAACTCACAAAAACTGAACAACTCTCGACTGAATGAAAAATGAAAGAAAGAAGTTAAAGACTTTCTGGAATCTAATGAAAATGAATACACAACATACTCAAACTTATGAGACACAATGAAGGTGGGTCTAAGAGGCAAGATTATAGCATGAAGAGACTACATAAAAAATTGGAGGGATCTCATATTAATAATGTAATAGCACACCTGAACGCTCTAGAACAAAAAACAAAATCACACCCAAAAGGAGTAGATGTCAAGAAATAAACTCAGGGATGAATAAATAAAACAGACAAAAACAATACAAAGAATCAATGAAACAAAGAGTTGAATCTTTGAGAAAATCAAGAAGATTGACAAACCCTTATCCAAATTAACTAAAAGGCAGAGAGAGAATATCCAAGTTAACAGAATTAGAAATAAAAAAGAGAAATAACAGACACCAAGGAAATTCAGAGAATCATAAGGACATACTTTAAAAACCTACATTCCACCAGATTGGAAAATGGATATTTAAATGAACTTAAAGTTAAATCAAGATCAGATAAGCACTTTAAACAGACCTATAACCCCTAGTGAAATAGAAGCAGTTATTAAAAGTCTCCCAACCAAAAAACCCAGGGCCAGATGGTTTTAGTGCAGAACTTTACCAGACTTTCAAAGAAGAGTTAATGCCAACACTACTCATATTATTTCACAAAATAGAAACAGAAGGATCATTGCCCATCTCATTTTATGAGACCACACTTACCCTGATAACTAAACCACATAAAGACTCAATAAAGAAAGACAATGATAGACCAATTTCCCTAATGAACATTGATTTAAAAATTCTCAATAAAATAATGGCAAACTGAATCCAAGAACACATCAAAAAGGTCATCCACCATAATCAAGTAGACTTTAACCCAGAGATTCAGGGATGGTTCAGTATATGAAAATCAGTAAATGCAATCCACCATATAAACAAACTAAAAGAAAGAAAATATGATCATCTCATGCAGAAAAGGCCTTTGACAAAATCCAACATCCATTCATGATAAAAGTCCTGGAAAGATTAGGGATATATCTTGACAAAATAGAGATGGCTTACAGCAATCCCATAGCCAACAACAATTTAAATGGAGAGCAACTCTAAGTAATTCCACTATAAAATTATGAACAAGACAAGGGTCTCTACTCTTTCCATGTCTATTCAATACAATACTTGAAGTCTTACTAAAGCAGTAAGACAACTGAAGAATATCCAATACAAATTGAAAGGGAAGAAGTCAAAGTGTCTTTATTTGCAGATGATATGATAGTATACATAAGCAAACCCCTAAAATTCTAACAAGAACTCATATAGCTGATAAACATGTTCAGCAAAGCAGCTGGATACAAAATAACCTCACGAAAATCAGTAACCCTCCTATATACATACGACAAATGGACTGAGAAAGAAATCAGGGAAACACCACCTTTAACAATAATTTTAAATAATATAAAGTATCTTGGGGTGACTCTAACCAAGCAAGTGAAAGTTTTGTGTGATAAAAACGTCAAGTCTTTGAAAAAAGAAACTGAAGAAGATATCAGAGGATGGAAAGATCTGTCATGCTCATAGATCACTAGGATTAATATAATAAAAATGGCCATCCTACCAAACATAATCTACAGATTTAATGCAATCCCCATAAAAGTCCCAACATAATTTTTTACAGATCTTGAAAGGACAATTTTCAGCTGAATATGGAAATACGAAAAGTTCAGGGTAGCTAAAATATCCTGAATAATAAAAGAACTACTGGAGGTATCACCATCCCTGATTTCAAGTTGTACTACAGAGTTATAGCATTAAAAACATTATGGAATTGCCTCAAAGACCTCCACATTGATCAACAGAATCAAATTGAAGACACAGACATAAGTCCACACACACATGGATATTTGATTTTTTGATAAAGAAACCAGGAATACACACTGGAAAAAAGACAGCATTTTCAACAAATAGTGCTGGTCAAACTGAACAGCTGCATGTAGAAGATTCTAAGTAGATCCATACTTAATCACCTTGCACAAAACTCAACTCCAAACAGATCAAAAAACCAACATAAAAGCAGATATACTGAAGCTGGTAGAAAAGAAAGTGAGGAATAGCCTTGACCTCATTGGCCCAAGAAAAGACTTTGCACAAGAGATTCAGAGGGTCTTTATAAAGAGATGCACTGAAGACTGTATTTTTTTTTTTTTTTTTTTTGGTTTTTTGGTTTCTCTGTGTAGCTTTGCGCCTTTTCCTGGAACTCACTCTGTAGACCAGGCTGGCCTCGAACTCACAGAGATGAAGACTGTATTATATTCTGGCAAAAGCTCTAGCTCCATGTTGCCCATGTCCTAAAAGTAATGGACTTCTTTTGTTGAATGGAGAAAAATTTTCACAATAGCATGACATTTGACCTGGGCATGCTTGTTACTGGTTGCATTTAGCCCCTTTGCAGTGAAAATGGAGGAAACAGAGCAGAGTGATGTTAACCCAGTAAGTCAGGAGCCCTGAGTGCATTTAAAGCTGTGAAAAAGGCAGCATGGACAAAGTAGTAGTAGGATGAGAGAGATTCGTGTCTACACTTCACCTGGGACAATAGGGAAGTTGCTTTAAGGGCAAGATGCAACTCATCAAAGCCTAGCAAACCTAAAAATGCAAATTCATTTAATACATCTGCACTCATAAGAAGACAGGGCCTTCAGGATGCTATGCTCGAACAGGGCCACCCAGGGAAGTGCAGATACTCAGAGGCCACTGTGACCGTGGTAAAAGGGGGCTGAGCCATGTATGAAGCTAGCAGCAGAACTTGGCGTCATCCATCTGGTGTTAATTGTGCTGGTGTAGACTCAAATCAATACTTGCTAAGGTTTCTGAGAAAGGCAGGGCCCCAGGGTCAGATTTCCTATGTGGTAGCCCTACTGGTACAGGTAAGTGAGTTGAGTATGAAGCTATAAAGTTTATGAAGGTAAAGGCTAAACAGCAGTGGAGACTCCCTGATGAGGGAGATGATGTCAGGGATGTGCTACCTCTGCTAAGAAAAGCTGGAGACAGTAAGTGGAACATGGTATGTGCTGCAGCCAGCAGGAGTCTACAAGTGCAGTACCCCAAGCCTGTTAGAGTCTAGATGATGCCACCATGAGCCCCGATCTAGGTTATGGAACTACAAAATTTAATTTTTGTTGTGCTAAGTTTCAGTCTTATATTGGTCTGATCTTCCCTTGCTATGATTTCATTCCCCACATTTAGAATGGAAATATTTACTCAGAACCATCATATATTAAAAGCATGTCAGATTTTACAGGGGTTCACAGCTAAGAGCTTTCCTTGAGTCTGGGTAGAGACTTTGAACTTCTGAATGGTGTTGGGACTGGTAAGAATTTGGGGACTCTTGAAGCCAGAATGAACACATTTGGCACACTGAGATGGCTGTGAGACTATTAGACCAGAGGTTGTGTAGTGACTGGGGTCCGTTGCCCTCAGGCTGATGATTTTGAATACTTGGTCCCTAACTACTGCACTGTTTGGGGTCCTTTGGGAAATGAGGTCTACCTGGTAGATATAGACCATTTGGGATGTGCCTTGGTGGTTTGAGCCCAGCCTTTCTGTTTCCTGATCCATTAAAATGTGAATAAGTTGTGGCACCAACTCCCACTGCCATTGACAGAACCCCCACAGCCACTGTGCCTTTCCTGCCATGATGGACAGATAATCTTCTGACAATGTAAGCCCAAAGGAAGCCTTCCCCCCTCGAGTCGTTTGTGCCCTGTGTTCTCTCACAGCAGTGAGGAAAGAGTTCAAACAACGTCATTGCTTCCACTGATGTCTAGTGACTCCTCAGCACTTACTTTGAAGTGTGTCTGGGTTTATGATGGTGTGGTCTTCCTCACTTGATGAATTGGGATAATGTGCTTATCAATAATCTTGTTCTTCCATCTGAGCACAGAAAATCAAGCAAATTCCCCCAAGATAATGTACCAACAGAAAAAAAGGAGACATGTGCCGTAGTTTTATAGAGAGTGCATAGATTGACTAGTTTAGGATAAATATTTGTTCCACACACAAACATATCCAAAACCAACCAAGTTGGACTCGACTCACGGAGATCAGCCTGCACCTGCCTCCTCAGTAAAGGTGGAGCCATCAGGTCTGGCAAGAAATTTACACTTGGTACCATCTACATAAACATATGGCAGGCCTGCTTGTCACCCCTTCCCGCTTCTTCGTGGAGAGAAAGACTATTTCTGCTCCTCCCCAGTAAGCTTGCTGACAATACTGGCTGCAAAATGAAATTTCAGGAGGGCAGCGGTAATGAAGAAATGGTCAGAAAGAAAGCAACAGTAGCTCAAGGAAGAATAAAATCTTTATGTGAAATAGCAGGAGTCTAAGGAAGTGGCCTCTCAGATGCTATTTTTATTTGGAGCATTTCAGGGTAACACAGATTGAGTTAATGATGCTTTCCTATAGCTCCAAGGCAACTTAGAAATGGTAGAGCTCAGACTTGCAGAGATGCACTTCTTGCAGTCGAGGGAAAGGTGGCAAGCCAGGTCTGGGGGCCATGCTGAGCCCCTGGCTGCAGATTCAAAGGGAAAAAGCAGCATGGCAGGAGTTTCCTATCCCTCCCTAGGCAAGTGGCAATCAGCCCGCCTCTTCTCCTTGTCAGTTTCACCACTCAGAATCAGCTGCTCCATTTCAGTGGTTAAGAACCTTTTATACCGGAGTAGGCCCAGAGGTTCAATGATAGAAATGAGCCTAAGGAGGCTAGGAAACAATTAAAAGAACCGTGAATTCCATTTTACCTCTGGTGTTTATGTCTTCTGTGGGAGAGGTAGAAGCATACAGGAAATTTCTGAACCTCTCCTGGGGTACTTTGAGATGCTTCCGATCGTTAAAGGATTGCTAAAGACCAAAGAGTCTGCTCAGTCTGAGGCTCTGTTTCTGAATGACTGGAGAGTTATTTTAAAGGCAGTGAAGATAGATAAAGACATTTTAAAATTTCATCCTTGCTTTCTTCTTGATAAATGTTTTTTTTCAAATGAACTTTTAATGGAATTATTTAATTTTATTCATATTATTTTAGTATGCAAAAACCTAAATCAAGATCACTTTATGAGCCTCAGCAGTTATTTACATTACATATTCCGCTGTGTACATTTTCATATGTACCTATAGGACAATTCTGCTCTGTGTGTGAGGTGTGTGTGTGTGTGTGTGTGTGTGTGTGTGTGTGTGTGTGTCCATATGGGGGCTATGCATCCACCACTATCATAAGAGGCCAGCGAAGGAATTGGGTATCTTCCTCTATTCCTCTCTGCCTTGTGACAGTGTCCCTTGTCTCTCATTGAACCCGAATCTCATTGTTCTGGCTAGGCTGTCTGGACAGCAAGATCCTGGGATCCTCCTGCCTCCACCCCACCAATGGTGAGAATATAGAAACAAATAGCCACGCCTGGCTTTTATGTGGGTGTGGGGACTCAAACTCAGATCCTCATGGTTACATAAAGTATTCTACCCTCAGACCCTCCCTATCATCCCTCCCCAGCTCAAGTTCAGGAAATGCCAGTTGTTTTCTATAGATACAGGGTGGCCCAGTCCTCAGTGCCCCCTGCCACTCCAAATGCCATCCCTCCCAAGGCTTATTTGTCAGTAGTGATTGCCAAAGTGTTGTATAGGATATGTGAGAGAGTCTAGCAAAGACACGAAAGAGTATGGCAGAGGAAATGGCTGAGCTGGTGCTGAAGTGGAGTCAAGACCCCATTGCAAAGAGCCTTTCACTGCATGGAAGTGCCCTGGATGCCACTCTTGAAATGTGGCTCTTTCTTCCACTGTCGAGAAAGTGACATGGATAGAAAAAGGAAAGGAGCTGAAGATGGGTTGGGGAAACAAATCTAGGAATAAGAAGACAAACTCCAAAATATCTCAATTGTTTTTACTAATCGAACAACTAGGGATGTTAATGCACGACTGGATTCAGGAGACATCGATGGGCTGCATTTAGGATGACTTAGATTTCGATTTTCAGGAATGAGTGGGTGGTGATGGCATTAACTAGGATGAAAAACTAGAAAGCAGAACAAGCAGACTGCTGAGGTGTGGACACCAAGATGCAGACAAGGAGGTTGAGGAGCATGTAGAAAACCCATATAACAAGCCAAGGGAACTGTTTATGGAGACAGGTACAGAGACGGTCTTCGAGCACGACAATAAGATCTGAACCAGGGCAATACAGGCTAAAAGCCTCATGACCAGAATGTAAAGCCATGTAGAGAATGCCATCACTCAGGCCAACCATGCAGGGTGAAGAGAATGAAGACAAAACTCTGGGGACGCTGAGTCATTACAGGGTTCGTGACATAGGAAATGATTAGAAGACAGCCAAGAAAAAGGCACTTGATGGGCTGGAGAGATGGCTCAGGGGTTAAGAGCACTGTCTGCTCTTCCAGAGGTCCTGAGTTCAATTCCCAGAAACCACATGGTGGCTCACAACCATCTGTAATGAGATCTGGTGCCCTCTTCTGGCCCACAGTCATACATGCTGTATACATAATAAATAAATAAATCTTTAAAAAAAAATAAAAAAGAAAAAGGCACTTGTTAGTTAGGAGGACAGTGAAATCATGGCTGAAAACCAGCCAGGCAGCTTGGCAACCAGTTTACTGTCTCTTCAGCAAGAGTGTTGTCCACGTATTGATGACGAGACCCAGACTGGATTTTATGGAAGATCAGTGGGTGGGAAGGGGTAGTTTAAGAACTAAAAGAAAGATTTTCTTTTATCTTCCTTTTTTCTGAGATGAGTACTTTTTTTAAATAAAAAAAAATCAATTAAGAAGGAAAAAAATTGGAATGGAAAAGAAAAGCTGAAAAATTGAAACAAGATCCTGAAATGAAAAAATGGATGGGTTTATCCATGCAATTTGAAACATTAACAGTGGGCAAAGAGAGAACGTGCCCACTTTTTTGAGGTTTCCCTCAAAGGAAAGAGTTGAATGTTTAAGAGTACACATCTCATATACACGGAATCATCCCTCTCTGTGCTTTACAACAAGTCCCTTAATTCTCAGGAAAGAAGACAGAAAGTAGATTTAGATTTTTCTCCACTCTTAAATTAACAATGGACATGGAAATTCTGTTTCCTGTTGTGCTTGTTTGCTTTCTGTTACTGTGATAAAACACTGACCAAAAGCAATTTGTGGGGAGAAAGGGATTTACTAGGCCTACAGGCTACTGCCCATAATGGGGGGGAAGCCTAAACAGGAACTCAAGGAGGAACCTGGAGGCAGAAACTGTAGCAAGTACCACAGAGGAAGGCTACTTAAGTGACTCCCTTTTGGCTCCTGTTCAACTACCTTTCTTATACAACCCAGGCCCAAACTCCTAGAGGCAGAACTGCCCACAGTGGGCTGGGCCCTCTTACATCAATCAGCAACCAGAAAGTGCCTCACAGACCTGCCCACAGGCCAACTGATGGAAGCAGTTCTTCAGTTGGGATTCCTTCTTCTGATGAACAAGCCTGCCTCCATCTTAGGCTTGAAAGCCATCTTACAGTAAATACAAACTAGGCTCATTCCTGTTTATGATTAAATCTGTTTCTCAAGGATTGGACTATACCCCTCCTGTAACCTAACTACAAAGGTTCTGTACTGCTTGTTCCAGGAAATGGCAACCATGTCTATATTTCAAAAAGTTGTAATGATCGTCTTGCAACCCTACCTATTTCAAAAGGTTGTTATGACTACCTTATTATGACTACCTTGTTATGTTCACTTCTGTTACTCCACTTATTTTGCCCACCAAATCCCCCATTGGGAAATCCCCTACCCCTAAGCTATAAGAACTTTGTCTTCCTCACATCCAATGCTGATCTCTTGAAGCCCACTTTTAGGAAGAGACAGCCCATGTACACAAATAAAAAGGCTTGCTTTAATTAATTGATTGCTTTAATTAATTTGGTCATGATGACTTGGGTCAGTGGTCTTTCTTCTTGCATCTTTGGCATTAACACTTCCCAGATGTGTCAAGTTGACAAAAAAACAAACAAACAAACAAAAACCAACCAAACACCTATATATCTGTTCCTTTCTTAAGAATGCAATCAAATCTTTTATAAGAACCACCTTTAGTTTAAATGAACCAAAAGCAATAGAAGAACTTTGCTAGGTATCGCTAATAGGATTCACTGTCAAATAAGAATCTGGGTCCACTGAGGCAGGTCTGTCAAGCAACCACATCACTCTCCAGCAAAAACTATCACAGTAGACTGGCAGGAAGTAACTAAGTTCCAATGCAACTCCATATTTTGCTTTCCTCTCTCTCCCTCCTATAAGTTGGTGGTCTTTGTAATAGAACACAATGTACCATAATACACAATATGTATTTATCTCCTTAAAGTTGAATGCATTAAGTCATTTGGACCATGAAAAAAAAAAGTCCCTATGCCCATTCCAGAAGAGAAACTCGGGGAAACTCTTAGGAATCATTAGAATGATGCTGTGAAGAAACCATCCCATCCATTACAGGTTGCATCATGCTTTATTGCCAGAGAAAATCAGACACAATTTGTTATAGAATATTAGAGTCATGACCATAAGAGTGTTCTTAAGGAGCCAGGCTGGTAAGGCACCCTGTAACCTAAGCACTCAAATGGCAGAGATGGCGGTGGGGTAGGGGTCGTGGGGGAGTGGGGAGCGGTATTATAAATTCAAGATCTCTGAACTAACTTAGTGTGACCCTGTTTCAAAAAGTCTTCACAGTTGTTCATTCTTCTCTTTTCTATAACTTCTGATGTAACTCAGTAGTTTTTTAACCTACACACGCTTTCTGCTTGCCCTTCATCACAAGCAGAATTATTAATGAAATTTAATACTTGCCCTCCCAAGGATCCACTGGCTAGTTATTAATTAATTAACTAATTAAAAAGCATAGAGTTGAGGCCTTTATTGCCTATTCGTGCACCAAAATTACCTGAAACCAAGTTATTTTATGTTCCCTTACTCCCCTCTGCTGGCCAAGTGTAGTATAGTTCTTAGTTATTTTAAAATAAAATTGATATGTGCTTTAATTTTGCTTTAAAAATGTAAAAAAAAAAGTTTAATATTTTTTAAATTGTTTATTAGAAGAGGTCATTGGTCTATATTCCAGTATCTTTTTGGTCCATTCCTCCCCAATTATATTAGATACATGTTCGAAAGAATTGATCTTGGTATAATAAGAAGTGTATTTAGACACGAAATAATAACTATCATGAAATTAATTCATTTATAAGTTAAATTTTTTAAATACACCATTTCCTTGGCTATTCACAGTGCAAAGCATTCTCACACTTGTTCTTCATACAACAGTGACCTCTGATAGGTATCCACACTGTGAAATCTAGAACATACTCTTCCTAAGAAGCAGAAAGGATCATGTGGTCAGCCTCTAGTACAATTCTGAAATGGATTTCCATATTTGTTGGTGGTGTCATTTCTTTCTGCAAGGCCTTCTGTCTTTTTCCCACAACTGACCCATGGTCTAATGACATCAAACTCTTCCTTCAGAAAAGAAAATGGGCTGGAATCTTAACCACAGTTAAAGATCTCACCTCTCAGGATAATTTGAAGAGGAAAGTCAAAGGAATCATAAAAGTAACCAGCCTGTTATGGGAAAATGGAGATTACTGCGGGAGACAGTTTTCCCTAGGGAGGTTTCCTATAGTCACGCAAACCAAAAGGTGACTTATCAATCAAGGCTATTGTCTCACCACAGGAATGGTTGGGACTTTTACCAATCAGCATTGTGTGAAAGAATGAGCACTCAAGTCAGGCTTAACGTCTTGGATGTAAAATTTTATTGTCCAAACTTTAGCTTTCTTATCTATAAATGGAGATAATGGCCCCTTCCTGGGTGTGCAACGAGGATTAGCGACTGGCATGCTATGTTCCCTGTATGTTAGTTCCTCACTGCCTCTTCCTTTGAGGGAGCTTGCTAGATGGTTGCAGAATTAGAATTTTGCAAAAGACTAGACAAAAACGCCGCTAGCGTTCTCAGTTTGGGGGCTATATAGATGAACAACTCTTCCCTCGAGATTATTCCCTAGAAATATTTTCAAGTCAGGACCTCTGCCTAGCTGTTTCATCCCAGTGTGCCCATGGGTACAGAGCCTTTTCTTATGGACATGTTACACGGGAGATGGCCACACAGGCTCTTCATATGCTTCTGTTTACAGTCTTCCTGAGTTGTAAAGTCACTAGCTATAGTTAACAGTCTACTTAGTTTGTTGTCTCTACTGCACGGTCACTGGAAGACTGGTTCCTGAATTTGAGTCAGTTAATGTCATGACAGCATGCAGCAGATGGCTGACATCCCTGAAAAACAGCACCGTCTTAACCACTGGAGCAGAATGAAGATGTCTCACTGTTGGTCCCATTAGCCATCATTTTTTGTCTTTCCTTGAATTTTCAGGAAAGTTTGTAATAATCCTTATCAGTGGGCTGGGGAGATATTTAGGTTGGCTAAGGGTTTGCTGCATGACCATGAAGGGCTGAATATGGATCCGCTTAAACCCACCAGAAATTCCAGACGTAGTGAGTACCTATGGGCTCAGTACCAGGGAGGAGCCGAACAAGGATTCCTAGGGATTGCTGCTGCCTGCAAGTCTAGCTGAATCAGCAAACTCCATCTTCAATGAGGTTGTCTCACAAAATATAGCTAAGAGTGGTTGAAAAGGATCTTGACTGTGGGCCTCTGGTCTCCACACATATGTAAACATACATTTACATACATATGCATGCGCACAAACGTATACACACAAACACAGACAAGAAATAGAACAATAAACACTCTCCCATCACATTGAGGCAGAATTCTGTGATCACAAAAAGTAATCCTGTGGTTGATATATTATGCGCCCCAATAAACTTATCTGGGGGTCAGAGACCCTATATTAAACATAGGTTTAGGCAGTGGTAACACAGGCCTTTACTCCTAGCACTCAGGAGGCAGCGATCCATCTGGATCTCTGTGAGTTCAAAGCCACACTGGAAACAGCCAGGCATGGCGACACAAGCCTTTAATCCCAGGAAATGATGGCAGGAAGCAGAGAGGTATATAAGGCGTGAGGACCAGGAACTAGCTTTTTAATCTTTTAGGCTTTTGAGCAGCATTTCAGCTGAGATCCATTTGGGTGAGGACACAGAAGCTTTCAGTTTGAGGAAACAAGATCAGCTGAGGAATTGGCGAGGTGAGGTTGGCTGTGGCTTGTTTTGTTTCTCTGATCTTTCAGCGTTCACCCCAATATCTGGCTCCCAGGTTTGTTTTTATTAATTAAGACCTTTTAAGATTCATGCTACACAATCCAATGAATTAAGACTTCTCAAAGTGAATCAAACCCTAGTTTAATTTTGGTCATAAATATTTGCTTTGAAGTTATTCGTGATTTTTGTCATCTAAAACTCTGACCAAAAGTCACAATTTGAGGACTGTAATGCCACTATACTTCGTGGGTTACAGTGAGGAGCTTTGCTTATATGACCTTTTCAATATTCTGTTATTTGCTTGACTGATCCTCAAGATCTTTTGTGTTTACAGAATTACTGTTTATAGTACACAAACAGAATGAATGAGCACACCAAACTCTACAGAAGAAACTTCTAAGTGGGGGAACTGGCCTCAACTATCTGTCAGGGACATGAGGCCATTGTCCCTTCTCTCTTGTTAAACAGCTGGAAATGAAGTTCATTCTAAGAATTGGAAGTACTGGTCACGTGAGAAAGACCCTGAGAAGAGTTTACAGGGCAGTGTACTGCATGTGTGCTGGAGGCACAGTGATGGAGGCCTTTCCCTACCTTTCAGCATCACATCCAACTGTCAAAATCCCTGAAGCCTGAGAATTCTGACTTTGCACCAATTTAAGTATATGTCATAAAAACATTTAACATTTATTGAGGTGTTTTCTATACCAGGCAAAAGGTTGAGTCTACAACACAGGTCATGTTATTCTCCTAATAATTTGTTGAGGTGTATTCAATTACATAGAAGGATTTTTTTTTTCAAGACGGGGTTTCTCTGTGTAGCCTTGGCTGTCCTGAAACTCATTCTGTAATCCAGGCTAGCCTCAAACTCAGCGATCTCCCTGCCTTTGCCTCCCAAGTACTGGGATTAAAGGCATGTACCACCATGCCCAGCTTACATGTGAAGAACTTAAGAGTCACTGAAGTTAGGTCACTAAACAGTAAAGCTGGAATTTTAACCCTGTTTATCTGACACCACTCTCCAAGGTCATCATCAAAATGTCCCATTCTGATTTCCTAAGAGTGTAAGCATCTGACAGCCCTGTCGCTGACTCTCTGGATCCATCACTGTGTTTATATTCTGTGCTGCTGCAGCCAGGGGCCCATTCATTCCTGTGGGATGCAGACTCTTCTAACATATGATGTTGCATAGGGAACTTCCTAGCAGTTTGTGCAGTTTTTCTTAAAACAATGCTAAAATTTGAGTTCTTATACAATTCTACTTTCCTGCTCTTTCACAGGAGTCCTGGCCTAAAGGTTCCCTTTGACTATTCCTGATATCTTCCCTTTCTACTTTAAAGTACTTTCCTCCAACATCTTTCTTGTACATCTAAGTGTGTGTTAGCATCTGCTTCTTGGAAGGTTCAGAGACTATGCCATCCATGCTTTGTTTTGGAGATGAGCATAAAACTCTAGCCTCATCTACTCATGCAAGAGCTAAGTGGGGCCTACTAGAGACATTTTGGATTGGTGTCCTAGTTCCATTTCCGTTTCCATTTCTGTGATAACATACTGACCCAAAGCAACTTAGGGAGAAAGGGTTTATTGGAGCTTGTCATTCCAGGTTATAGTCCATCTCTCAGGGAAGTAGAGTGGCAGGAGCTTGAAGCAGCTAGTCACATCATATCTACTGCCAAGACTAAAGAGAAAGGAGTTCATGCAGACTTAGCGCTCAGTTGTTTTTCTCTGGACTTACACTGTCCAGGACCCCAAATCCAGAAATGGTGCCCCTGCTTGCAGGCTGGGTCTTCCCAAATTAATTAAGGCAATCAAGACAATCTTTCACATGCTCACTTCTTGCTTGCTTGTACTCAGCTTGATTTCTATACTCATACAGTTCAGGGTTCCCTGTCTAGGGAATGATACCTCCCACAGTGGGCTGGGTTTCCCACATCAATCAACTTAATTAAGATAATCCCATACAAACATACTTATAGACCAATCCACTGTAAATTATCCTTCATTGAGACCCTTTACCCAGGTGATTCTGGGTTGTATCAAGTTACAAGGCTAACGGTGACAAATTTAAACATCAGTCATCACTCACATGTGAGCGAGTCTATTACTGCCACTCTTGTTGAGTTATTGCTTATTCTGCCATTGTTATTCTGTTTCCTACATGTGAGCACCTGTGCTAAATCACATATGCAATTCTACTAATATAATTAATTAGCAGTATTTTTTATTATAAGAAGAATTAAATTTTTAAAAGTTCAACTTTAAAACTGGAGTTCAACAAAAAAAAATATTGCTTAATATTCAAGAGCTGAACTGAGAGTCTTAAAAGGGATTCTGAACCATCAGAGAACCAGAGAAGTGTGGCCTAGAGAAGGATATATCCGACATAAGTTATTTTTTAAAGTTATGATTGAAGTAAGAAGACAGGAAATAGGTTCAGTTTTCTCTTTAATGCACTGTTTCTTATTAAAAATATATGACTTCCTGCAGGAGTTTGTCTTTAATGCTGATTCCACTCAGCCACCTCACCTTAACTTTTGAAAAATTAATTTATTCTTTGACAATTTCACATATGTGTATAATACATTCTGTTCGCATTTATTCCTCTATCTTTTCTTATTTAAATTTTTAATTTTTCTGAGAATGTCATGCATGAATATTATATTTATATCATCTCCACTCCTCCCTTTTCCTGCTCCAACTGGTCTCATGTCCCCCCTACCCCTTCTTAACTTCATTACTTCTTTTCTTCAATTACTATTGTTTCATATATTCATTTATACATATACATACACACACATATTGTCTTAGTCACTGTTCTATTGCTGAGATACATGATTAAGGCAACTATTATAAGACAAAGCATTTAATTGGGGACTCGCTTACAGTTTCAAAGGTTTAGTCCATTATCATCATGGCAGGAAGCATGGTGGCATGCAGGCACATGCTGGAGCAGCAGCTGAGGACTTTATCCTTATCTGTAGGCAGAGAAAGAGACTTTGAGTTTGGCATGGGCTTTTGAAACCTCAAAGTCCACTCCTAGTAAAACATTTCTTCCAACAAGGTCACACCTTTTAACCCTTCTAATCCTTTCAAATAATGCCACTCCCTGAGGACTCAGCATTCAAGTATATGAATGTATGGGAGCCATTCTTATTCAAACCACAACATTCCACTCCTTGGGCCCCATAAGCTTGTAGCCCCGTATCATAATGCAAAAATGTATTCAGTTCAATTTCAAAAGTCCCCATAGTCTATCACAATCACAACACTGTTTAAAAGTCCAAAGTTCAGAGACTCTTCTGAGACTCAAGGCAATCTCTTAATTGTAACTGTAACTGTTAGCATTCAGACCCACCCCTGGCCTGCGAGTGCCCTGACAATGTCATCTTACATAAAGTCTTCTTTAAGAAAAACCTTCTCCTCCTTCTCCCTTCCTTCCTCTCTCGCCATGAGGTAGCATGCGCCCCTCCTTTCCTTTTCACTTTCTCTTTTTCTTCTCCTCTCCTCAGACCCTGCCCATTTTCTCTTTCTCCCCCCTCCCTTTCACCCTTTCCCCTTAATAAAACTTTCCTCGAGGGTGCCAAGTCAAGTCTGCATGGTGTGAGTGACTTTCCACTTGTGCCCCCTTGGCCGCTGCCCACCGTGTTTGGATGGCCTGTCTCCCTCACCCACCATGGGGCACCAGGATCCACCTGCCACATCCTCTCTCACACTGTTTTACAAAATTGGTGCTGTGTTTGTGCTCAACAGAGGCCCTCCTGGCACTTTCTCCTGCCTGCTGGCAGTCTGAGACACACTAGGACCCCTGGAACCTTCAACAATCACTTCAGCCAACATAGGAATAATCAATAAGCCCCCACTTCTGGCCATTTCGCGCAAATGAGGACTTGTCTCCTCTTGATCATGGTTTCTCGCCTCACATAAGTTCTGGTACTGGACAAACAAGTGTCCCTTGGGCTTAGCTGCCCTTTGGCCCCTGCTCTCTATTTGCTGAAACATTGCAGCACCCTGTGCCCCCTAGTCTCTCAGACCTCAGCATCCTTTGGGCCCCTGCTCTGTGTCTGATAATCGCTCAGCAGCTTGCGCCCTAATTAATTCTGCCTCAATTGTGGGAAATAAACCTTCTGCCAGCAATCCAGTAGAATCAAGGATTCTTGGGCTATACACTCCCGTCTCTCTCTCTCTCTCTCTCTCTCTCTCTCTCTCTCTCTCTCTCTCTCTCTCTCTCTCTCTCTCTCTCTCTCTCTCCCTCCCTCCCTTTCCTCTCTCCCTCCCTTTCTCCCTCTCTCCTGCCTCCTGTTGCTGGAGATGCAACTGGTTGGTCTCCCATTGCTGCCTCCCACCCTGTCTATGGCTTAGTCTGTCTTGCTTTCGCTCAAACTGTCTCATTCTTCTGTCTCTGTCTGCTCCCTTACTCCTGTGGCCACTGCTGATTTGCTTTCTCACTCCTGTGGCCATCACCACCAGCACTGGGACTGACAATGCCTGCTGCCTGTATTGTGCTGCCTGTATTGTGCTGCCCCATACGAGCAGTGTCCAGGGCCACTGCCTCCACCACTTTGGCAAAAAAAAACATCTTTCATGTTTTCTTTCTGTCAAAAAAAGCCTGTTTCCTATGTGCAGATGGCCACGTATGTGGACATGTGACTGTGTTTCTGACTGATTTCTGAATGCTTGAGATGATCTGTTCCGTGTCTCTTGAAAAACAACAACCACCACAAAAAGTGACCATGTGGGCAGTCACTAGCTTTACAAGCATCCTGAGCTATGGCAGCTCCTTTATGACAATGTAGCGAGATGTCGCTGGTGACTATCTGGTTCTGATTCCAGTTGGAAAGTTTTGTTTGTCTTACTGGAAAGTTTTATCTATTTCTCAAGAAAGTTACGTATGCTGTTCTTTATTGAAAAGCTGGCTCTAGGGTTGGATTATGGTTTTCCTTTTGCTAGACCCAGACATGCTTATTTAAAAGTCACCTCTATGTCACTCTGTCAGTCTGAGCCCCTGGCACAGTGACAGAAAGAAGAAAAACAAAACAGAACAGCCAAAAATTGAATATGATTTATATGAACATTCTGTACCATGAGATTTATAAATTTATTTTGTTAACTATGATTAGAAATCTGTTAAAAAATAAAACTACATAAAAAGTTAAAACTAACAACACTGGGAATTGATAATTTAAAATCTATGAATGGATAAATTTTATAATTTAAGAGTCACCCAGGTGACAATGGCTTTAAAGACATGAAGGGATCATGGAGAACAGCTAAGGGCTGCAAATGTATGGCAGGACTAGAGTTCCAAAGAAAGTCCAGTTGCAGTAGTGGGCCTTAACTGTTAGTTTTTGAAGTGCCAGTGCCAGGTGATAGTCACCACGAAGCACCAGCCACAATGAAATGGAGCAGGCTGAGATCTGGAAATCAGGCTATGTATATGCTGCCAAGGGTGGAACCAAAAAGTGATCCAGACCTCTAAATAAAAAAAAATCAAAAAGATTATGAATGAATCCCCAGATATTGAGCTTTGGAATTGTTGCACTATTAGAGCTTGGTGTTTTCTCCCTCTTAAAATAAAAGAGGATACTTTATTTTGATATTACAGGGAGACATTTGAGAGATTTTAAACCTTTTATTAAGAACAGTTTTTAAGATATTTAAATTTATAAGGCTATGTCCAACTTGTCAGCTCATTTCATATATAAAAATCAAGCCTTACTTTTCTAAAGCTACTAGGTCTCTTGATAAGAAAATGTTCTAAGATATAAAAGTCCATTTTTTGAGGATCTCAAAAAATGATTTAAGATATAAATATTAGTTACACAGATATAAATAGGTGATTTAAATGCTTCAGATTACTTTCCTCTTCTATAATACTGTTATATTAAGATTTCAAAAGTTCAAATTTTAACATTGATAGAATTCTGATACTGTTTGGGTCACAAGCTCAAGATTTTAGATTTTCTTTGGTTGTCTTCCAAATATAAACTTAAAGGTATGAGTCTATTCCTGCTGTTTTACAGATCCATTACCTGCTTTTTCTACAATTTGGATTTCAATACTGATTGGTAATACTAATATATCTAAATCTTTTATGTCCTTTTGTAAAAAGAATTCATATAAGCTTCAGAAGATCAAAAGAAGTCATAAAACTTGGATCTACTTCACAGAGGTCAAAAGGACTCCAGACAAGCACAGCAGTACAGCTTGAGTTTTCCCCACCTGTCTATTCCTGAGGATGGTATTTTTCTCTCTGGAACTCCTCCCCTTCCCAATTACTAAAACTATGGGCCTAAAAGTCCCAAGTAAGTTCATAAATTTTAACTTCTGTTCCTAATTTGAACTTGTCTCTCAACAGGTTTCCACTTGGCTGGCAGACACATCCAAGCATCAATTGCTGACTGCAACCTGGTGCAAATGACCATGAGTTCTGGACTTGCTAAAGGCTGATGTGAACTATCCCAGCCAATGTGATTGTTCCCTGTCTCTAAAGTTGGGTCAGATGCTTCTGACAAATGCTCCATTGCCTAAATTTCCTCCTGACCTTTGACTAGCCTTTCAGCCTTCCTGGGCCCTGATCATCTATGCCCTGTTTCAGCTTGAAGCAACTATAGAAGAGAGTACATCATCCCTGCCCCCAAAACAGGCTAAAAAGGCTAAGTCAAAGAGAAACTCCCTGGCATAGGGCACAAAATGTCTACCTAAAATGCCCATTGACATACTAGGAAACTGGGCCCAGAGCTGTCAATTGATAGATTTAACTAAAATAGTTTTGCAATAAGATAAGACACTTGACCTTCTTTATGCAGAACCAAAGAGGTATTATACAGCCTTAAGAAATTATTATTTCTATGTAAATCATTCAGGATTATAATCTGGTTGTACTCAAAGATCAGACCTACAGGGCCTTAAAATGACAGTAGATGCAGATATCACTGCCCTAGAAAAATTTGTTACACATGGGCTGGAGAGATGGCTCAGAGGTTAAGAGCACCGACTGCTCTTCCAGATGGTCCTGAGTTCAATTCCCAGCACCCACATGGTGGTTCACAACCATCTGTAATGAGATCTGGCACCCTCTTCTGTATACATAATAAATAAATAAATCTTTAAAAAAATTTTTTTACACATTTCTTTTCTCTTTCTATTTTTCTTTTTCTCTTTCTATTTTCTCTTTCTATTTTCCCCTCCTCAGACCCTACCCATTTTCTCTTCCTTCCCCCCTCTCTTCCCCCTTAATAAAACTTTTCATGTGGGTACCACATCAGCATGGTGTGAGTGACTTTCTGCCATGCCCCCTTAGCTGCTGCCTGCCGTGTTTGCATGATGTGTCTCCTTCACCCATAGTGAGGCACCTTGGCTCCACCCATCAAGGCCTCTCGCTGTTTTACAAAAGTAACCCTCCATAAAATCAAAATAAAAAAGCAGATCACATACTTCCAGCACACAATGGCACAGAATTCACATTACTATTCCAAAACAAAAGAAAAGGAACAGAATGAGGGAATAATGAACCAAAGCAAGACCAAAAACCAGCAGGGCAAACTCAAAATTCTACATTTCTATGCCTGATGTCAAAGTACTCTTCAGATCTCCAACTCCTTTCAGCTTTGTTGACTGACTGCAACATACTTCTTTCTCTTAGGCTGGTTCCACACCCAGTCTGCAGCTCTCCTAGGCAGGTACCCCATGGCTCTGACATTTCCAACATCTTGGGTTCTCCAACATAATCTAGGTTTCACCTTCATGGCTTCATGCAATGGCCTCTCTAGACCTCCATGCATGAACACCCTTGACACATGTCTGGCCTCAATGGATTTCCTTATCCATGAAGAGAGATTCTACAACTCCTGTCTTGTATCCTTGACTCTAAAGCTAGTAAATACTGCTGCTTCATGGGGCTGGAACTTGGACCCCTCCTTCAATTACATTAGCATAAGCTTTTTGTTTTTGATGGTTTCCTTCACTGTTTAAGATTTTCTTGCCAGGCGGTGGTGGTGCACGCCTTTAATCCCAGCACTCGGGAGGCAAAGGCAGGTGGATCTCCTTGAGTTTGAGGCCAGCCTGGGCTACAGAGTGAGTTCCAAGAAAGGCGCAAAGCTACACAGAGAAACCCTGTCTCAAAAAAAGAAAAAAATGAAATTAAAAAAAAAAGATTTTCTTGAATTCCTTTTAACATGTTGGAAACTTAGTTGGGTGAGGTCACCACTCCCTTTATTCCATTTAGCATCAGGTTGTGTTTTTTTTTTTTAAGTTTCTTTCACCCTGAGCATTGGACTTAACTTCATTACATTTCTTGGTTCTCCTTTTCTCCTCAAACTGTACATTTTGTATTTCTCTTTGTCCAGTAGGTTCCTTTTCATTATAGATTTGCATAAGAGTGACCACTAATAACCACATGACATAGTCAATACTAGGCTGTCTTAAAATATCCTCTTCCAGTGCCACTAATCCAGCACTTTTCAATTTAGCCTTGGGCAGGTGTTTTTTTTGTGTGTTTTTTTTTTTTGGACAAGGACAGAAAGCAGCCACATTCTTCTCCAAAATGTCACAAGAATAGTCTGTAGGCCATTTACTAATATTCTTCCCCACTGAAACCTCTTGAGCCAGGCCATCACCATCAACATTGCTCTCAGATCCATCTTCCATGCTACTAATAGGATGACCCCATAAACCCCATTTCAAGTGTTCAACTGCTTTTCTAGTCCAGAGTCCCAAAGCCTTCCATATTACCAGAAACATTATGGCTAGGCCTGTTAGAGCAATACCCAACTCTGGGATACCAACTTCTGTTCAAGGTATCGTTATTATCATTGTGATGAAACACCATGACCAAAGAAAGTTGAGGAGGAAAGGGTTTATTTGGCTTACATTCCTCTGGTAGTTTGAATATAATTGTCCCCCATAAGCTCATAGGGAATGGCACTATTGGGAAGTGTGGATTTGTTGGAGTAGGTATGACCTTGTTGGGGGACATATGTCACTATGGAGGCAGATTTTGAGGTCTCATATATGCTCAAGGCACACCCAGTATCTGAGGTTCAAGTTTTGGATTAATTCCATTGGCAGAGGAAATCTCAAAACAGTCTAGTATTGACTCTGTTGTATGGTTATTACTGGTTACTCTTATACAGATTTATAGTGAAAAGGAGAAAGCTGAGAAAGGAAAAATATAAAATGTACAATTTGAGGAGGAAAAGAGCACTAGGAAGTAGAATGGTGTTAAGTTCTGTGTTCAAGGAGACAAACAGATTAAGAAATGGACTAAAGGGAGTGGTGACCTCATTGCAAGATCCCACCCAGCTAAGCTTCCAATTTGTAAGAAGGAATGAAAGAAAAGCTTAAAGCTGAATGTGGTGGTTCACTCAGAAGACAGAGGCTGGCAGATCTCTGAATTTGAAGCTAGCCTGGTCTTTACAGCAAGTTCCAGAACAACCAAGCTTAGGCAGTGAAGATAACCATCAAAACCAGAAAGCTAATGAAGATGTAATTGAATGAGGAGGCATGTTCCAACCCCAGTAAGCAGAACTTGGCAGCTTCAGCCATGTGGTTCTGGCTTCAGAACTGTGGAGCAGATTCAAAAGGTTTCAGAGGAGAAGAACATTAATATGTGGCCTAGAGATTGTTTTTGTGATGAAAAGAAGGGTTATGGAATATTCCTCAGCATCTAAGGAAAGCTACTGAGGTCAGGCATATGTCAGGGATATTCCTGAATGGAGGCCCAGAAAGACCACTATATGAAGCTGTGAAGGAAAAGCCTGGATTGCCTTGGAGATATGAAGACGGTAGAGATGCCAGAGTCATGGAATACCTGCCAAGGAAAGCTACTAATAGGAAGTGGAATCAGCCTAAGAGAAAGAAGTATGTTGAAGTCAACAAAGCTGAAAGGAGCTGGAGATGTGAAGAGCACTTTGACATCAGACATGAAGATGCAGAGTTTGGAGTTTTTCCTGCTGGTTTTAGGTCTTGTTTTGGTTCTGTATTTCTTTACTGTGCTCCCTTCCCTACATTTTAGAATGGTAATGTATAATCCTGTGCCATTCATTACATGGTGGAAGTATGTGATCTGTTTTTGTTTATTTATTTATTTATTTTTTATTTTATAAGGATTACAGTTAAGAGATTGCATGAATCTCAGAAAAGACTTTGAACTTAGACTTTAAAACATTGAGACTGTGATAGATGATGGGGACTTTGAGGTCTGTGGGAGCCCATTTTCAGGTTTCCTAGTAGCTTTATCCAGTAGGTCTGCATAAAGAGGATGACTGGACCATGGGCCTGAGTGCAGATATCTGAGATGGTCTGCATTTGGCTGTGCTGAGGGGAGATCTTTTGCTCCACTCCTTGGCATTTCTTTACATACCCTAGGGCAGAGACAGTCAGGGCCCATTGGAATAGGTTCCAGGCCCTCTCAAGGCTATCCTGAATTTTCTGTTTATCTCCACACTCTAAATCCTTCTATCTAATATTTCTTGCTGCTCTCACTCAAGAGCACTCTGGGAAAATGTGGAGGTGTTGGGTAGCCCCCCCTGCAGAAGTTGGACAAAATAAATTTTGTATTATGATATTCTAAAAGCTTATAGGGGCCAAGGGGTAAAAGGTGGTAGTTTGAATGTAATTGGTCCCAATAGCTATTGGGAGATGATGGCTTTCTGGGAGTAGGTGTGGCCTTTTTGGAGGAAGTGTGTCACTGTGGGGGTGGGCTTTGAGGTCTCATATATGCTTAAGCCATGCTCAGTATCTCAGTTCACTCCTGTTGCCCACTGATCAAGTGGTAGGACTTTCAGCTCCAGCACCATGTTTGCCTGCACTCCACCATGTCCTGCCATGATGATAATGTATTAAAATGCTGAAACTGTAAGCCACCCCAATTAAATGTTTTCCTTTATGAGAGTTGCCACTGTCATGGTATCTCTTCACAGCAATAGAAACCCTAACTAACACACTTTCATATCACTGCCTGTTTTCATTAGGATGTCTATTGCTTCATGATCAAAAAGCAAGTTGAGGAGAAGGGGTTTATTTGGCTTACACTTCTATATCACTGTTCATTAATGAAGGACGTCAGGACAGGAACTCAAACAGGACAAGAACTAGGAGGCAAGAGCTGATGCAGAGGCCATGGAGGGGTGCTGTTTACTGGCTTGCTTCCCATGGCTTGCTCAGCCTGCTTTCTTACAGAACCTAGGACCATCGGCCCGGAGATGACCCACCCACATTGGCTAGGCCCTCTTCTATTAATAACTAATTAAGAAAATGCCTTATAGCCAGATCTTATGGAGGCATATGTTTATATGTAAATTTATATGTAAATTTGACATAAGATTAGCCAGCACAACTGACCCCATGTCAACTTGATACACAAACACATCACTATTAAGGCACATCTTTCCTTTCTTATTCATCTTCAAGATCTCAAATTAAAATATAAACAACTTTAAAAGTCCCACAGTCTTAAAAACTTCAAATACATTAAAATTTCAATCTCTTTAAAATATCCAATCTCTCTAAAAATCCAGTATATCTTCTAAAAGTTCAAAGTCTTTCAAATGTGGGATCCTGCAAAAGTCAAAATTAAATTAAGTACCTTCTTCCAGAGGGAAGAACTAGGGCACAGTCATAATCTGAACCAAGCAAAACCAAACTCCAACAGTATAAACAACCCAATGTCCAATTATCTAGGATTCATTTATGATTCTGGGCTCCTCCAAAGAAGCTTGAGTCACTTCTCCAGCTCTGCCCTCTACAGCATACACAGACTGTCTTCTACTCTCCAGCTGGCTCCACTCCATTGCTGCTGTTGTTCTTGATGGTCATCACATGGCACTGACTTCTGGGATTTTCTGCTGCAACTGGGCTGCACTTTCACCAATAGCCTCTCAGGCTTTCTTCATGGTGCTACGCCTCAATTTCTTCGCATGACCCCTTCAGTCCTGGGCCTTCAACTGCACTGAGGCTGTACCTTCACCAATTGCCTTTCTGGGCCTCTCACAGTGCCAAGCCTCAGCTGCTCTCCATGACCCCTTCATGCCTTCAAAACCAATACCACCTAGGTGACTCTTACATGACTAAGTTTGGCTGTCACTTCTGGAACACAGCTTCTGAGTGCTGAATCTCATGAAATATTTCCCAGATTTCACCTCAATGATGCTGGTCTTTTTTCTTTCTTTCTTTCTTTTTTTTTTTTTTTTGGTTTTTTTGAGACAGGGTTTCTCTGTGTAGCTTTGTGCCTTTCCTGGAACTCGCTTTGGAGACCAGGCTGGCCTCGAACTCACAGAGATCCACCTGCCTCTGCCTCCCAAGTGCTGGGATTAAAGGCGTGCGCCGCCGCCGCTGCTGCTGCCGCCGCCGCCGCCGCCGCCGCCGCCGCCGCCGCCACCACCACCCGGCACTGGTCTTTTCTTAATCACCACTAATTTCTTAGCTCCAGCATCAATTGTCTCAGTAATGCAAAAGTTTCATTTGAACAATGCCAGTCTCTTGTTAATCACTGACTCTTCAGCTCCAGCTAACCAGAATGACAGAATCTTAATTCAAAGTAGCAAGCAGCCCTGATAGAGTCTTTAAACTTCACAAGCCTGGCCTCCATCTTCTGCACTGCTCCCAACATTCTTATCTTCTAAGCTCCTACAAAAAAAAAAAAAAAAAAAAATCCCCCTTAGCTCTCAACACTCAATAACTTTTCTAGCCCAAAGTTCCAAAGTCCTTCCACATTCCCCCTAAAACATGGTCAAGTCTATCACAGCAATACCCCCACTACACTGGAATCAACTTGTTTTAGTTAGGGTTTCTATTGCTGCAACAAAACTTCATGACCAAAAAAAAAAAAAAAAACAAAAACAAAAACAAAAAACAAGTTGGGGCAGGAAGCAGGAACTGTTGCACAGACCATGGAGGAGTGCTGCTTACTGGCTTGCTCTTCATGGCTTATTCAGCCTGCTTTCTTATAGAACCCAGAACCAACTACCCAGGGGTAGAACCACCCACAATGGGATGGGTCCTCCCTCATCAATCACTAATTTAAAAAATGCCCTACAGCTGGAACTTGTGGTGGCATTTTCTCCATTGGAGTTCCCTCCCTTAAATTACCTCTAGCTTGTGTTAACTCTTAGTCCCCAGTTGATAGCTGTTTGGGGAGAATTCAGAAGTGTGGCCTCGGTGGAAGAAGTATGTCACGGGGGGTCAGGCTGTAAGATTTCAAGATTTGTGCCATTTTGAGTTGGCTTTCTCTGCTTTCTATTTGTGGAGCACGATGTGAGCTCTCACCATGCTGCCGTGCTCACTGCCGACGGTGATGGACTCCCCCAGAACATACCTACTGCATCCCTTTGTTGTTTTTATGTCCATGTGTTCCAGGCCGACCATTTGGGATCCGGTAACCTACCAGAGAGCTCATCTCTGGAGAAACCTGATTCTCCCTCTCCCAGTAGTCATTGCCTGTCAGTCTGTCCACCAGCGTTTCTCAACATATGGGTTGCGACCACCAGTCGCATATCCGAGATTTACATTACAGTTATGAAGTAGTGATAAAATAATTTAACGGTGTGTGTGTGGGGGGGGGGATCACCATAACATGAGGAACTGTATTAAAGGGTGACAGCATTAAGAAGGCTGAGGACCAGTGGAGGCCTTTATTGTCTTTTATCCTGCTATTCCCACCAGCTTCCCAAGGTTGCTCCTACCAAGTCCTCATGTCTTTTTGTTTGTTTGTTTGTTTGTTTTGTTTTTAATAACTCACTGGAGAAACAAAATGACTGTATGAAAACATTCCCTACCTAAATTAACTAGTCAGTCCCTGACACTACTAGGTAACACTCTAACAGTGCGTTAATAGAATACAATAAAATAAGAATTCCGTCGCTGTTTTGAGTTTGCATGGGGCGTAAGTAAATGTACATATTATTATACTATGTATTTGAGCACGTTTCCCGACCTAAAATAAGTACCTCCTCAGCAACAGAACTCGGTGGTGAGATTACTGGCCTTTGAAAATGGAAGGACAGCTCGGTAAATGTAAGCAGAAGTCCTGCATGTAAATTAGACAGCCGAGGTTTCAGTAATGGCCATGGCAACGGGTAACAGGGCTTCTAGTCCATTAACCAAATCCAGTAGAAACTATTGCAGCAGCCGCCTTCCGAAGACACTTTATTCCTCCACTATTCTCTCGCGACAAGTCATCTTTGTCGGACTTTACCTATGCATGGAAATTTAACACTATCATCAGTCTTCCAAGTAAGGATCTATTCTCACGGTTCCTATTCCCAATTAGGACCTTGGGGCCGGGTCTCAGAACCCGGCGTTTGTGATTATAACGAAAGCTGATTCACCCCGGCTTCCGTAGAAGCGGTTTTCTAGGTAACAGGTCCTTCAGCTTCAGCCGAGAAAGTAAACGGGGGGGGGGGGGGGGGGGAGGTGTCTATTCGAATCCCCGAGGTATATTGTCTGAAGCGCAAAGCAAATATATTCAGACACGCTTTAGGCATTTTTTTTTCCTCCAAAGAAATTGGCAAAGAGAATGTGGAACTCACTCTCCTTTCGCATTCCTTAAGCCTGCACACCACGCCCGTTGTGCTCGCCGCTTCGCCGGAACCTTTCAGACAGGCAGGTCCTGGCCACCCCGAGGGGGGGTCCTCATTTTGAAAACAGGAGCGGACCAATCAGATGCGCAGCGCTGTTTGGCGCTGGCGTTCAAGCTTGGCTGGGACTGCCGAGGTGCGGTCGCCGCGGTTCTGATGTGTGCCGAGAAGGTGGGGCGGAGGCATGAACCGAGCCACTAAGCTTTAGCAGGCGGGGGGCGGCAGGCAGGCTGATGGGCTAAGGGAGAGGCAGCGTGTGAGACGGGGTGACGGCAGGGACCAGCCCGGGCGGGGACCGGGACTGGGGGGGATCCCTGAGCAGCCGGCTGGCCCGGCTGGAGGGACGAGGTGAAGGTTGCGGTTCCATCTCAAAGATCTGAGCAGTCAAGGCCATCCTGCGTGGAAGAGGACAGGTGGAAGTGTCCGGAAGTGTGAGAAACCCGCAGCAGGCGTGGGTCCCAGGAAACGGAAGAGTCAAAGGAAAAAGGGAGGTTTGTGTAAGTAGCTGACAGGGCCGAGTGACCCGGAAAGAAGGTCGGTGGAAGTGAAACGAGTGAAGTGTGGCCGGAGAGAAGAAGGTCTGTGTAAGTGGATAGAGGATCGAAGGAAAGCGGTGGAAGTGGCCGGGGCCTGGGGCCGAAAGGCAGCGGAGCCGAGCTCAAGCCTGAAGGTGTTTGGAAGTTGGAAGACTTGGTGGCAAACGAAAGTCAGGACCCGGAGTCGGCCTCGGCGAGTGGGAGACGTGTTCGGGATGTGGGATCAGAGATTGGTCAGATTGGCCCTGCTGCAGCAGCTTCGGGCTGTCTATGGCATTAAAGTCAAGGGTGGCCGCGGGCAGTGTGATCGCAGGAGACACGAAACAGCAGCTACGGAAATAAGGGTAAGTTAAAACGTGTAGGGGCAGGGACACACCTCGTTTTTTCTAGATAAGAAAGACACGTGGTTAGAAGTGTCAAATTCAATCTGTGTGGTCGTTTGTCTATGTTTAAGGATTTTTTTTTCCCCCAGAAACTTTTCAGCATTGAAAATTGCATTATTTTCTCGCTGTAGCACTGTTTTGGACAAGAACGCTGCTAGATGCCAGTAGCCTCTCTCCGTTGTGACGATCAAACGCGCCTCCTTATAATGCCGGTTTATTTTTGCAATGCTAGGAATGGGATCCTGGGTCTCCAACTTAAACGCTGTAACTTAACTGATCTGATAATCTATTGTGTTTTAAATAAGCAGTATGTGGGTGGGGAGGGAAACAAACGACTTTCTGCGGGACTGGGTCGGAAAGTCAGTGCATTTCAAAACGAATCAGATGAGAAACTCAGCCTAAGCGTTAGAAATAGGCTTCATGTGATCTTTCTATATTCAGCAGCTTAAGAAAAGAGGCCTGCTGCCTGACCATATCACACTTCCTGGTCTCTTTAGCAGTATAAACATTAGCTGCCAACATCAGCCCTAGACTGAAACAAACCTGGTTTTTATGGTTTTTTTTAATAAGCAAAATGAGAATAGAGTGAGTTGAAGGTTTGTGTGTTTAATGATTTGTCACTGAGTGCATATTTCTAAAGCTTCAAAATCCCTCCCTCCAATTACTTTTGTGTGTGCACAGGCTCACTCATGCCACGAGCATGCATCTGGGGGTCAGAGGACAACTTGCATGAAATAGTTTTCTCCTTCCGTTATGTGTGCCTTAGGGATCAAACTCAGGTTGTTAGGCCCGGCAGCAAATGCTCTGCCCATCTAACCATCTCACTGGCCCATTTTTAAAAAAAAAAAAAATTATTGGTGGGAATTTGGAGTGAGATTTTACTCTTTATTGAGTAATCAAGACTTTCATTGTGAAGAACTGATAAGAAGTCATTTTAAAAGTATGTGGGTGGCCGGGCGGTGGTGGTGCACGCCTTTAAGCCCAGCACTCGGGAGACAGAGGCAGACGGATCTCTGTGACGAACGTTCGAGGCCAGCCTGGTCTACAGAGCAAGATCCAGGAAAGGAGCAAAGCTACACAGAGAAACCCTGTCTGGGGAAAAAAAAAGTATTTGGGTAATTTATTAGTACTTTGTAGTATTTGAAGACAAAAAAACTAATAAAATTAATTTGCATAATTTTGTTGTTTGTTAAGCAGTAGCCCAGGCTGACCTTGAACTCACTAGCTAAAGCTGCCTTCACCTCCGTAGTGTTGGGATTAGAGAGCTATGTCACCACACCCATGTAATGTTTGTTTATGGTTAAAAATTACAGTGGTTACTTGGGTTAGTAAAACTGTCTTTCCACAATCCTCAGTATAGGTATTTGCTTTTTTTCCTTCATTCCTTAACCGACAAATCCTGACATTTGCCTTTAGAGACAGGCCAGAGTTTTGACTCGTGCTTTACAGTTAACTGTGAATGTGGGCTGCTTGTTGGTTCTCACTAAACTTCAGTACCTTATTCTATAAAGTGGTAATTCCTGGTAAGTTCTGTAGGTAGGTCTAACACAGTACCTGCCACTTGCCACCTATTCAACTATGAAAATTATCCACGTCCTAATTAACTGTTACGTAGTATAAATTCAGCTATGAATGCTAGTAACTTATTTTAATGAGTTACAATTCTTTCTGTAACACGATGTCAGGATTCAGATTCAGACATAAGAGACAGAGAATGTTATAATGATTCGATTAAGGTTGCACAGCTAAACAATGGAAAAGCCAGGGTTTGAAAAGTGGCAGTCTTGCCATTGGGAACCTGATTTCTAATTGTTCTTGACTGGGTGGTCTTTTTTTGCTTGGAATATTTGTCAGAACAAGCCAAGTGATAGAAACAGGACTAGTAAAGTTTCATTATTGCATTGAATCATGAATAGTGCCTACTGATCTCAGTCAGAAGTACTTGAAGAGCAGTTACAGAGAGCAGGTACGTTTGAACTAAATCAGCATGAGGTTGGGTACACTGATTTAATTTTGAGTCTGCAGATGTATACAGCTTGACTTTCAATCCAGTGGAAAGCCACAGTCTTCATGCTCTGTGGCATGTTTTTAGGAAGTTTACGATCATGTAGGAAGATAGTGGCAAAACCACCCAAAACACAAGTGGGATCCTCGGTGTTTTAAACTGAATGTGTATTCTTTAAAGTGAGTCTCAAAGTAGCTGAATGAAAATTGTCTTAAATGTTCACAGTCTTGGCCTTGTGTACCTCAGGACACAGTTGAAAAGCACTCCGCTGTACAGCATGGGAAAGTTGTAAGGTCTAAAAATACCCACATCTGATGCATTCTAGGAAGGACTCAAATGTGACAGGAGTTCAGTTCATGTTTTACTTACCAACTGACTTAGTCTTTTGTGTGAATTAGTAGGACAACTGGAGAAATGTATAAATAAGGTCGTTGAAGAAATGTAGAGCATGGGGAGGTGTTAATATTTGGACTAAATTTGGTCTAAGAATTAAGCACTGATTGTATCAGTTTCCCTTAATGAGGTCAAAGACTGGCTGTATGAACAAGATTATTTGAAGGCAGTGGTTTTATCTTGGTGTCTTTGTACGCAAAACAACATCTAGCTTCATGTCTTGTAGGAGATACTTGCTAGTAAATATACTTCAAATAATTGTTTTGTATTGATTCATAGCTTGGAGTTCATTTCTGATAATGTTTTTCTTCCTAAGATCTTTATTTGCCTAATGTTAAAGATTTTATTTTATGCCTAATACTGTGTTGAGTAACTGAGTTTGTCATTTTAGGGTAAGATATTTGGAGTTCCTTTTAATTCATTGCCTCATTCAGTTGTTCCAGAATATGGACACATTCCAAGGTAAGCAGTCTTCAAAATGAAGAGAATATTCCAAACAGGTTTTAAAAATAGTGTTAAAGGTTTCAAAAATAGTTGATTGGTGCATACATTTACTTAAAACCACATTATTTCATTTCTGAACATTACCTATTATCAAAAACAAAAACATCGGGCTAATAAGATGACTTAGTGGGTAAAGGCGCTTGCAGCATAAGCCTGGTGCCAACCCCATGTATAAAGGTAGAAGGCGAGAACCCAGCTTCACAGAGTTGTCCCCTGCCTCCACCATGGGTGCTGCGGCCCGCTCACTCACACATACACATCATACACTTGCTGCTCTAACAGTTTAGAGTCTTAGATCCAGGAGTAATGACTGCAAGTTTGTTGTAATCTCTGGACTGCTGTAAGTAAACAAAAACAGCTGACTGCCTTTCACCATCCTCTAGGACTGACGTTCGGGCACTCAGTGTCAGTACAGCTCTGTCACTGCTTGTAGCTGGCATACTTCCTAATTTTTTGGTGCCAGCTGTTGAATCTAATGTTAACATTGTTGAGATCAGTTTAGAGGTAAAATTGAACCTTCACCCCTTAACATGAGAATGAGTATAAGGACAGAGAAGGATTCTACTTTTCCAAGAAAAAAATGTTAGAATGAGGAAAACTTGGTGTTGTTTGGGGGGAAATATAGGCCGATGGCTATGTAAAGCTATGCGTACTGTACCAGGTCACCACCCATGGAGAGACCATGGATAGAGAAGGCCTTGGGCCAGGCAGGCATGGTGGTGAATACTTGCAATCCCAACACTTGGCAGATGGAGACTGACAGTCACCCTGGCTACACAGCAAGTGTGAGGCCAGTCTAGGCTACACAGAACTTTGTCTTCAAAAAAGACTTAGAACAAAGCCCAGGTCCTTCCACATGGAGACACTAAGTAGAAGAGGAGGAACTTAAAAGGAGCTTGAGAAAGAACAGTTTAGGGAGATAGCAAAAGAACTAGAGGAACGGTGAAAAGGACATTTTTGAGCAGGGGAGCGGTCAGATGTGTCACGTGTCGATGAGTTAAGCATTACGAGGGGACAATGGATTGACAGTTGATTTGGTGAGACAAAGGACATCGGTGTCCATGGTGGAGCTGTTTGACAGGAGTAGCGTGGGTGAATGTGTCCAGTCGAAGGTTAGGTAGAGGTGGGGATGTGATAAACAAGGCAAGTCTTGTGTTATGAAGAGAGGCAGAAAAGAATATGGACTTGATAGGACACATTTGTGTTAAACAGAGAAAGCCCGAAGTGTGTGAACTCCTAATGAGTGTGCTGTTCACATGGGCACAGTCAAGTCAAGGACCCCATGGAGGAATGGAAAACCTTCCTACAGGCTGAGGCTCAGAGGGAAATGGCAAAGCCTTCTTTGGAGGACTGAGGACAGGTGTTCACAGTGTGTTGAGAAAATGTCCACTATAGCCCTCCACCCCACCTGGAATGAAAACTGATGTTCTTCAAAAACTGCTCCTCTGGAGAGTAGCTAAACTTGTCTCCTTGATTCAGCTGTATACTGTAAATCCTGCCTTTTTGTTTATCTGTGTGTAATAACCCTGCCTGCTTGTTCAGCAGTATGCAATAACCTAACCTCCCTGTTCGAGTCTATATAATAAACACACTGAGCATGAGGAGGGGGCTAGTCCACCTGACCCCAGCTCTTTGTGTCTGTCTTTTCTTCATTCTTTTGCCACCCTTTGTCAGTTCTTCCCCTGGAGCCTTGCTAGTGTGGCGCACATTGATGCTGCCCTGAGTAAAGCTATAGACCTTAGAGAAACAGTTAGGAAGCCAGGAGAACAAGTAAATATTTTGTTAC
Organism: Peromyscus californicus insignis; assembly: GCF_007827085.1. NCBI lineage: Eukaryota > Metazoa > Chordata > Mammalia > Rodentia > Cricetidae > Peromyscus > Peromyscus californicus. Next base: position 88,097,058 of record NW_026294595.1, on the reverse strand, counting down.
AAGGATCGAGTGGATTTTTGACATTGGAACAGGCTGCTATGTATTTGGCAGTAGAATGAGGTTATTGAGGTGTGTATCTGGACCCTTGAAAGAACATGACTTCTCTTTCAGCTTTCTTGTTGATGCATGTACATCTTTGGAAGAGCATATTCATACAGAAGGGCTTTTTAGGAAGTCAGGATCTGTTATCCGTCTAAAGGCACTAAAGGTAAGCATCGTTTTTACTTTTTTACTAGTATTGTTCCTGATTTGATTTTTACAGTTGAATTATTTTCCTAAAAGCAATTGTAAGTTATTTACATACTGCTTTAAAAATACAGCATGCTTTCAAATTTGTGCTCTTCATTTTTGTACTATATGAAAAGAAAACGTAGCTTTATTATTTTTAGCCTTTTAGAAAGAACTACTATTTTAAACAAGGTTTGGGAGAACCTTTTTAATTAGATATGATAACCATTACTGTATTTAATATACTTACGCTTCTAGAGTGCTCAAGATTCCTGTGTCTTTTCAGAGTAAACTGGACCATGGTGAAGCCTGCCTGTCTTCTGCACTTCCGTGTGATGTTGCAGGTCTGCTTAAGCAGTTCTTCAGGGAACTGCCAGAGCCTGTCCTCCCTGCTGATCTGCACGAAGCTCTGTTCAAAGCACAACAGTTAGGAGCAGAGGAGAAGAATCAAGCTACATTGTTGCTGTCCTGTCTGGTGGCCAATCCTACAGCTGATATATTAAGATACTTCTTTAACTTTCTCAAGAATGTTTCTCTTAGGTAAGTGGTAATTAATTAAAAGCCTTGAGAAGGAGCTACCTAAGATGTCCAGCTACCTAAAGGTGTTCCTAGTAGTTAATAAATTTAATTTGGAGTGAAAACAATTTAATGAGTCTTTACTATAGGAAATATACCCTGTGTAATTTAAGAAATAGTATAACAACTGATTTAATACTTTACATCATTAGATTCTTGATTAGGGATGCCTTAAGGGCTTATTGGTATTTACAAGATTCAGTGTCCACTGGATGGATTTTGGTTGCTGTGCTTTTAAAGCCTTTGAATTGTGTTTCTTAATTTTCCTCTTCCTGCTGTCAGTGAACCTACTTGTTTTGTTTATAATTGATACTGCCTTCTATGCTTCATTTTCTATGTGTGGCTCTAAAAAGCAGGTAAACAAACATAATCTGTGTAAAAGGACGAAGTGTGACCTGATTAGTGTGGTATATTTAAACCTATGAGACCATGTATTTTGGGTTCTTATGTTCTTTCGTTTTGTGGTGCTAAGGTTGGAACTCAGGCTTTCTGCCTAGTAGACACTCTATGGATAAGCCATACTTAGTGCTCTTCCGCCTTTCCTTTGTCCTTCCTTCTGCAGACCCCTTATGTGGGTGATAGATGAGGGCTGTTTTACATACAGGTGACAGCTAAAGTAAATGTACTCAATACGTTATTTTAACTTTCTGTAGTTCTACCTTTTTGCCATTTAATAAAACCTTTTTCATCAGGGCGAGTGAGAATAAAATGGATAGCAGCAATCTTGCAGTAATATTTGCACCGAACCTTCTTCAGACAAGTGAAGGCCATGAGAAGATGTCTGCTAACACAGAGAAAAAGCTACGATTGCAGGCAGCAGTAGTACAGACTCTTATTGATTGTGCATCGGATATTGGTAAGAGGTAGTTGCATTGTCACATAGTAGGATTTATTTAAATGAGGGAGATCCTGGCTTCCAGCTGAAGACAGCTGTTAGAAAGGGATTGCATTATTACCTATACTTTGGGATGGGGAAGGGAGGAAGGAAGGAATAATTGTCTTATGAACATTTCCATTTAGGACGTGTGCCAGATTTTATTCTGGAAAAGATACCAGCCATGTTAGGTATTGATGGTCTCTGTACTACTCCATCCCTGGAAGGCTTTGAAGAAGGAGAATATGAAACTCCTGGTGAATGTAAGAGAAAAAGAAGACAGAGTGTTGGAGGTAATAGATGGTCTCATTTTAGGGTAGTACCCAGATTGTATCTCAAATGCAAATGTCAATATTAGCTGTGGTATGTGTCTTTTGGATGCCTAGTTGGAGAAATGAAACATAGGCATATTAGAAGTTCAAATGATAATACAATCTAAAAGTAAGTGCTTAAATCTTTAACAGACAATTCCTTGGACTCTAAGCACCAGGGACTTGTCAAAGAGGAAGTCAAACTAAGCCTTATTTATTTATTGTGCTGGGAATTGAAACTAGGGCTTCATACAGGCTAGGTAAGCACTGAGCCTCTGAACTGTATCCTCAGCCCTCAACCTGGGTCTACTTGAAGGATGGATAGAATACAGAGAAATTGAGTGACAGAGCAGAAAACTTACATTCTGTACTAGTTGAGAAATGTAGAACAGACACAAGTCTATCCTAGGAGCAGATCAGTGTGCTTTGAGTGATGTGTTCTCTGTGTGCATTTGATGGTATAATGTGGAACTAGAGGCCAGGCCAAGGACAGACTGATACCTGGGTACTGGCTAAATGTTGGAGGGTTATAATTTGAGGTTGACATTATTGAAGTATGTTGTAAATTTATCTGATTTGAAGAACTGCCACCTGGAGGTAGAGAGAATGGTAAGAGGTGTGGCAACAATACAGGTGCCAGATCTTTGAAGAGCTTAGTTGTGAATGAGGAGTGGAGTCAGTAGTGAAGGAAATGCTACTGAAGAAGACTCAAAATGAACCAAAGTTCTGTCATGGTGATAGTAGTTCCTGGCTCCTCTGGGTCAGGAAGGGCGAGGCCATCCCTTTTCCTTGGGAGACTTCCCCCAGTGTGTTGTGCACACATGCATGGGTAATTATGGGGACATCAGGACAACCTTGGAAGTCAGTCCTGCTTTCTCCCTGTTTTGAAACAGGCTCTCCTGTTTGCCGCTGTGCACTCTAGGTTAGCTGTGCTGTCCCACGAGCCTCCAGGGACTCTGCTATCTGTGCTTCCCAGTCTCCCCAAAGGAGTACTGAGACTATAGATACTATATACGACCATACTAGTTTTAACAGGGGCTCTGGGGATTTGAACTTAGGTCCTCACACTTACACAGTAAGCACTTTATCTACTGAGCCATTTCCTCACCCGATTTCTTTCCTTTTGGAGTATCATTGCTTTTGGAATCTTTTGGCTTAATTATTGCTTTCTTATATTCTTTCTTTGCTACTTTTGTAGGTTCCTTTTATTACTTCTCTTTTATTTTCATGGGACTGCTGTGTCTCAGCAGGACACAATTTCAAAGGACACAAATTGGATGGCTTAGAAATCACAGTTCTAGAGGCCAGTCTATAGTGTCAGCTGTGCTCTGAAATCTGTAGGGTAGATTGCTTTCTTTCCTCTTCTTGGCTTCTAGAACACAATTCTACCTATAAAACTTCCTGGCACAAATGTAAATATTTCTTAGACATGGGTCATCTTTATTATTGGTATAAGGCAGATTATATTACATTTTAATTGCTTATGTAACTGTAGATACCTTGCATTTCAGATTTTGTTAATGGAGCACTAAATAGACTTAAATCTAGCAGAACACCTTCTGTTACACCTCAACAAGATAGAATTGGTAGGTGTTTGTTATATATAAACATTTAAATAAAAATGTCTTTAGTGCTGTGTAAAAACAATTATAATAATTGCTTAATTTAATTATCAAATCTCAGTACTAATTTCCTTAAAAGTATTGTACTGTGTATATTGTTGTATTACTAGTTACATTGACTGTGATGAATTCAAAATTGTAAGAAGGTTAGAATTTCTTTATCTGTTTTCATTTTTAAATAATCTTTTTTTTTTGGTTTTGGTTTTTCGAGACAAGGTTTCTCTGTGTAGCTTTGTGCCTTTCCTGGAACTCGCTTTGGAGACCAGGCTGGCCTCGAACTCACAGAGATCCGCCTGCCTCTGCCTCCTGAGTGCTGGGATTAAAGGCGTGCACTACCACCGCCTGGCCTCATTTTTAAATAATCTTAATCATGATTTTTCAATTGCTTATGATTTAGAGCATTTGAAAACGGCTCAACTTCACTTTGTATCAGAATAAGAAAGTTGTTCATTCTGTATTCTAATGTTTATACTGGTTTGCTTGCTGGCAAATGTATTTGGCCAACACAGACAGCATGATGTTTTGTTTTTTAGTGAAATGAATTGGTGAACACTCACTTATGAGAAGCAAATAGCAGTTAGTTTTGTCTTTTTATCTTGAATGTAGTTTTCTTCCCTGTATTGATGTTCTTTCATCTGTATTATATATGTCCATTGCTCTATTTACTTTAAGTTACTTCTGCTTTTTAAGAACCTTGCTGAACTCAGTATGGTTGCTTTGGTCCTTAGCCCTAGTACTTGGGAGAACATGGCAGAAGAATCTCATGCCCAAGTCCTATCTGGGTACATAGTAAGGAAACCCCATCTCAAACAATTAAAAAAAAAAATCTTGCCTCTTTGTAACTTTGCTATTTTTATTTTAAATAATTGCAGAATATTAATTAATATTGGATCATGGAAATGTATCTCTCACATTCTTTTGTTAACCTCTAAATAATAGTGCTTATAAGAAATTAAAGCTCTTGTCTGTTACCATCTGTATGGAGAAACAAGTCATTTCTGTGTGGTTTTCAGCCCAGGCCTCTGTATCACCATTGATTCTCACACCAAGTGTTAAGCGAAAACTGCCAGGAGAGTCTTCTCATGCCTTCTCAAGTAAGAAAAGGAAGTCCATCAAACACAACTTGAACTTTGAGCTGTTGCCAAGTCATCTTTTCAGCAGCAATTCTACACCAGTATCAGGTAGCAAAGAGAATCTTTATCATTGGGTTGTAAACATTAACATGAGGGCCTGTTCTCAACAAATAACTACTTAGATTAATACCACACACAAGAGCCAAAAGTGACATTTTTCCAAATTTCTGTATTTTATAAGATCTCCTATTCTTTTTTTTTTTTTTTTTTTTTTTGGTTTTTCGAGACAGGGTTTCTCTGTGTAGCTTTGCGCCTTTCCTGGATCTCGCGCTGTAGACCAGGCTGGCCTCGAACTCACAGAGATCCGCCTGCCTCTGCCTCCCGAGTGCTGGGATTAAAGGCGTGCGCCACCACCGCCCGGCTTAAGATCTCCTATTCTTAAAAAACAAAACACACAAAAAAACCCCACCAATTTAATAAAAATAAAGTGTTTATGTTTTATGGGCAAGTCCAGTGAAGTTATGGTAAATAACCAAGCATTTGGGCTTCTATGGATGGCATGGGTACTCAGGTTTTATGTGACTGGACGTGCTAGGTCCTGTTTTCTCAGGATCCATATGTAGGGCTCTATTGTCATCTTCAGATAGCTAAAGTCCGAAGTTTCCCGGAGTCTATAATGTTATTCAAGTAGGTTTACAAAAGCCTTAAAACTTGGGGCAAGGCAATCAGCATATAATTTCAGAAGTTTGTTGTTTCTCTTCATTTCAGTGACATTCAGAATTCTATTAGCTATTGAATATATGTTTTTATTGCCAGAGTCTTAGACTTAGTTTATTCTTATAGCACACACAGAATATAAATTGACTTATGTTAACTTTATCATCAACCAAAAGTGAAATGAAACAAAACCTAGGGATGAAACCCAAAACCTAGGGGTTCCCTATCTCAATTTGTCACATTAAAACAGAATCTGAGTCTATAGATTTTAATAATTGTTTGCTTCAGGCACTATTGAGTATTTCATTTTGAGCACAAGAGCTGACTGATGAGTTCTTCCCCAAAGACTTTCGGTTTAGTTTCTTTTGAGGGTTCATACTTTGCTTAAATTGAAGAGTAGCAAGTTGTGGTTTTTCCAGAAGGAAAACCCTCACAAGTTAGCTGTGCAGGGCTTATTACAGTAGAACGACAGGAAGGCTCATGACTCCATCTGTGGCGCCTTCAGTGACCAGAGGCTGGAGACTTAAACTCCTAAAGAAACTTCATACTGTGTGATGTTTACAGTCCTGTCCAGATCGGAAGGCTTCTTAGTCCAGTGGCCATTGGGAATTGGAGTCTTCTGTTAGCTGCTCCCCAAAGTGGAAATGTTCTTGTGTTTTTCTGAACTGAGTTTGAGTTTGAATCACCAGTGAATTTTCATTATGAAACTTCAGCAGTGATTCTATTGCTGTTAGCTCTCCATCGTTCTTTGGTCTGCTTGCTTAGTCACCAATCAATAAAATATATCTGTAAGTAAGAAAGGAGGTTGGTTTCTACATTTGAGATTAAAAAGACCCTCTTTTTTCCCCTCAGTGTATAAAGACATTAATCTACAGTTCATGTGCTACTAATACTATTTATAATTTTGTGTCTAATTCCATTTACATTATTCTGCCTACTCTAACTGCTGCTTGTAACCACATATGTTTTCAAGATGACTAAATCACATTGGATGTGTTATATTGACCCCTAAAATGTTCTTGACCTAATGCATGCAGAAGTCTCCAAGATCATTCTTTATTTTTGTGACTAAACAAACCCATGAGGACTTCTTTGGACACTTTGTGGGGTTTTTGTCAATAATGAATTGACAGTTTGTATTTGTTGGAAGTTTACTGCATATAATTAGGACATAAGTCAAATGTATATGTACCTCTGTAACCTCCATAATTTTTTTTATATAACAGATTGCATGGTATAATAAAGAAATTGAACATTGTTGTAAACACAAATTACTTGTCTAGAACCTGGCAAGGATGAATGGGTTAGGCAGTTTTTGTTTGGTTGACAAAAATTATTGGCAAATTATACTTGTCTGATAGATGTTTGACTAGCAATTGTATCCTGAATGCTCACATTCAAAATTTGTCAATAGTTTAATTTTTTTAAGTTTTTTATTAGCATATATTATGCATAATGGGTTTTACTATGACATTTTCATTCATATATATCCCTCCTTACTTCTAGTAATTCCTGACAGTAATATTTATGTTCATCAAGGAGCTGTATTTCTAGAGTCTGAAGCCATTTAGTAAGTGATAGGCAATTTCTACTGTCTCCACAGCTTGCTCTTCAAAGTTTGGCAAGATATATTCCTCTCTTATTACTGTTTAAAGCAGATTAGTAATGTAACCTTTAATTGGCAACTGTTAAATAGGAGATTAATAGTTTCCTTTTTGATCAGTTATTGACACCCGAAACCTCTAACTAGAAATTGTGTTTCTTGTTGCAGCTTGGATGTAGAAATTAAACTTAAACCTACTTGCTGCAACTTTATACTTTGAAAAGTAAATGTGTGTGACGCATTACCTGCCCTTCTTTTTATAGTTCACTTTGATACGAGCCCGGATGGGTCATCGCAGAGTTCACTCTCTCCTATCGCCATGAGTGGAAACCACTTGATTGGTACAGACCTAAGGCGAAGTAAAAGAATTGCAAGCAAAAAGGTTTACAGGTAATCTGTCCAAGACGTGTCTTCTCACTGGGTGAGCGGTGGTGTGTGCTGTCATTCTACCAAAAGTTATTGTTTAATCATAGTTTTCAATCCCTTCAGTCTATACGTTCTTATTCATTATAGGCCCTTCGTATACCATCACAAAGGAAGCAAAAAAATACTAAATTGAATTTACTGTCCTGGTCTATGTTGATTGTATAATTTTACGTTTTGTTAGTTTTTGCAAGTAGTCTGTTCTAATGATCCTGGTTTATAAGTGACTAAGGATGATAAATCATTTTCATATACAGATATGCATTTATATGTAATATGTTAAAATTTCAGTCATTTTAAAAATTATTTAGTTATTAACAATATGATTTCTTTTGACTTAGTAGATTTTTATCTTGCAAGAATTTCTGATATTTATGCCACAAACTGATGTTTTAAATTGTACTCTTTAGGGTGGAGTCAGGAAAAGCAGGTTGCTTCTCTCCTAAAGTCAGTCGGAAAGAAAAGGTCCGAAGATCTCTTCGCCTGAAATTTAGCCTGGGGAAAAACAGAGACTCAGTAAGTGTCTTGTCCTGCGACAGAATACCCAACAAGCTACACAAAGGAGCAATCCCTTTGGTCGGTGTTTTTAGAAGTGTCAGCTCATCCTGGTGGGGAGAATGTGGCAAGTAGAGCCCTTCCCGTCATGGCAGCTGGGAAACAGACAAAAGGAATGCAGAAAGGGGCTGGGGTGAGGGTGGGGTACCATCCAGATCTAAGCATGCATCCTTCCCTCCAGCTCCCATCTTTTACCACTTCCCAGTAATGCTGTCAGATTATGAATCATTAATGGATTCATTCATTCATTGGGCCAGAACCCTCTTTTAATAATCTCTGGAAATGCCATCATAGATAACTGCAGAGGTGTGCCTATCTATTGTTATAGGCATTTCTTATTCACACTCACTATTAAGAACATTGTAGTGGCTTATGGCTTTATTAATCTGTTAGCATAACACATCATAGTAACATAAAATTGTAGACTGAAAACACTCTCTCACGCTTGCCTTCCTAATGAACCATGCACTACTGCTCTCTATCAACATTTCATCTCAGGACTCTTTAGAGCTGCTCCCATCAAGGGGTGGGGTGCACTCCTTGAACCTCATCTTAGTTAGACATCCACATTAAGTTCTCTGGATCACAGTACTCTCCAAAGCAAACTGATAGATGTCTTTGCTTGCAGGGTTTTTTGTTGTTTGATTTGGTTTAGATTTGGGGAGTGTTTGTCTTTTATTGTGCTAAACATGTATTGTGGCGCTGAACTCTGGTTTCTGCTTATTCCTTCTTGGATGTCTGTTTAGACAAAACCTATTGTCCACACCGTCCTTGCTGCAGCTGTCCCTACAACCAAGCCCTCTTCTCCCTGCTGTGCCCATTTCAGTTGTGCAGCATGCTCTTCCAACAGCTTGGGCTAGACTGTACACATTCTTGCTTCCTCCCTCACATCTCATGGGCCACATCTTGTCTGTTTGAGAAGCCTGCTTAATTTCTGCTCTTAGTTACATCCAAATTGTCTTTTCTCCTAGATAACTGCAGTTAATCGACTAGCGGGTCTGCCTGCTTCTATACTTTCTGCGATAGCTTCCCTCAAAAAACAGTCTTCTAAAAAACCAAGTTGTCATATTGCTCTGTTCTGAACCCTCCAGTGATATTTTTATTCTGACTGAAACCCCAGCCTCCTACATTAACCTGCATGCTCCATACGATCTGTTCCCAGAGCATATCTCTGAGCTCTGCTCCTGGCACTCCGCCTCCTCACTCTGCTTCCTTCCTGACCCTCTCCAGCTGTAGAGGCCACACTGCTAACTTCTCCCTAAAATGCGGTTGCACACAAGTCTTCTGTTCTTGCCCTTTATCTTCTCATCACCCTGTGTGAAATTATTCTCCCACCATCACCAGCCATGTCCTCCTTACTATTTTACTGTTCTCCACATCACTTTGACCCTGTACTATATTGATGTGATCTAATGTACTGTTTCCATCTACATCCCACCATCGAATGTAAATACTATGAGGGCAAAATTTTTACCACCCCGCCCCCACAGACATATAATTTGTAAACAGGCACAGGAATAAAATACGAGAATTTATTCTTTAATAATACTGAATATGTTATGCTGTTTTTATTTTACTTTAAAGAATATCACCTAAGTTTATCATTTCACCAGCAGACAAGAATATTTGTTTTTCTTACAAAGTTATCCTTCAATTATATAATCCTTTTTAAGTTGCTGATTTTAACACTTAATTGGTTTTAATTTTTTAATTAACTGGATTTGCTTAACTAAACCATTTTCAAATTTTCTTTTCTGTACAGAATGGATGTTCTGTCATCAATAGATATGAAAATGTTGGTCGACGACTAGCAAATCAACAGAGTCTAAAAAATAGGATTGAATCTGTAAAAACAGGCCTGCTTTTTAGCCCAGATATTGATGAAAGATTGCTAAAGAAAGGTACATTTACACAATACTGTAGAATTTTACTCAAAATTTTAGTTTCAGTTTCTTTAAGATAAAATATATTATTTTGTGCTCCAGAAGTTTAAAGTTCTCATTTGAATGGTGAAAATATTTGACTTGGCAGTATAGTTTTCTGTCAACAATTGGAGGATGCTTGTAAATGTCCACACTGGACATGTCTATCTTCAGTGTTTTGGAAATAATGCTCAATACCTTCACTTATCATATGTTTGGATTATATTTAAACTAGTTAAGACATGAAGTATTCAAAGCATCAACTGGTTTATTCTAGATGCCGAAAAGATGAGGAAATCTGAGGAACACTTACTAACTCCAGATGGACTAGATGGAACAGGTTCCAGGATGTCTTGGACAGAACCCAGCAATTCAAGTTTTCAAGACATGGGTGCAGGCGGAGCTTCTCCAGTAATGAGCAATCTTGAGGTGAAGAGCTTTTCTTTGGAGCCCAACAATACTGTTGACAACTCACCAGTTGTGTCCTGTGAACTCAGACCTTCCACCTTGCACAGTCAACCTGACAGCAGTGTGCTGGGGAGTTCCCTTAGTGGAGATGAAAGTAACCTGACCTCCGAGACCTTGCTAAAGATTCAGAAAGCGTTTTCCGAGTCTGGGAGTGATCTTCATACACTGATACATCGTGGGCAGTCCTCAGTCACAACCACAGGGGAAGAAAGTGAGGCCAGCGATGGGCCTGTGAGAGAACCAAGGGGAGATGATGGGGACTGCATTGGGGAAGATAGTGGGCCTGTGAGAGAACCAAGGGGAGATGACGGGGACTGCATTGGGGAAGATAGTGGGCCTGTGAGAGAACCAAAGGGAGATGATGGGGACTGCATTGGGGAAGATAGGGACTGTGTTCCAGAAAGAGATTTCTCAGCGTGTCCAAGTCCAACATTGGGCAGAGAAGCAAGCGTAGAATCTTATTCAACTCAGATGAAGGGGGAACATGAAGAAAACATCCAGTCAGAAGTGCCAGAAGCTGACTTGATCCTGCAAGAATTCCCCAGTGAGGAGCAAACGAAGGGACCACAGCCCCCAAGGAACCAACTAAATGCTCAGTCAGCGGGGAATGAGACTGTGGTGGAGGAGAGCTCCATGGCGTGTGAAGCCGCTGGGGAAGATGAAGCTCACTCTTCTTCAGAGCAGAGTGCATGCAGTGTGCTAGTCCCTTCAAAACCTCAGCCCCAGAGACTGGCTAAGCATCGGTCACCAGTGGGAAAATGCGATAATGCGGTTCCTGGAGGTTTACAAATGACGGAGCATGGCAAGGTTTCTGATCACATACAGTGGTTTAATAAACTTTCTCTAAATGAAGCAAACAGCACAAAAGTGAAGTCACCTCTGAAATTTCAGCGTACTCCTGTCCGTCAGTCTGTCAGAAGAATTAATTCTTTGTTGGAGTATGGCAGGCAGCCTGTGAGGCAGAAGTTGGCATTCTTTGGTGATGCAGCTTCTCCTCTGGTAAAGTCAGTGAGCTGTGATGGTGCTCTTCCCTCATGTGTAGAAAGTACATCGAAAGATTCCTCTGTTTCATGTACTAAATTAGGTCCCGAAGCACAGAAGTCTACGTCGTGTGATAAGTCAAATGATGCAATTTCAAAATCAAGCGTTGAATTAACTTCTAAATCTTTCTCAAAAGTTAAGAGACATCCAGATCCTGTGCATGCTTCTCTTGGAACTACTAGACTTTGTAAACAGGAGAGCAAATCTGATGGCCAAATTAAGTTTCCCTTGGATGATCTCACTAATCATGATAGATTAAAATTTGCTGTAAATAATAATACAGCCTTTCCTCCCGGAATGAAAAACAGAGTTCTTAGGAAACCATCAGAAAAAGAAAGGGTCTGGTACAAGGGTTCTCCCAAAAATCCTATTGGAAAGACTCAACTCCTACCAACAAGTAAGCCTGTAGACTTGTAACTGACAGATGTCATACTTGTCATCAGTGTTTATAAAGTTAGCAGTTGGTGGGATGGTTTGCAGGGTCATCGTGCGCTAGTGTGTAGCTAAGGATGCTTGTTAAGCAGCTTCTCTCTGAAGCAGCCTCACTGCTGGCTGGAACAATTTGGATTTTCATACTTGCACATAGAGCTGTTTTGTTTTTATTACTGAAGCATTTAAACTTCATTGTGATTTCTCGAAGCAAAGGTTATAATTAACTTTAAAAATCCTGTTGGCTAGATTTATTTAAAAGAGGGGCAGGTTTTTGGTTTGCATGCCTGATAGGAAGTTGTGCTTGGTTTTGGTCATTCCTCCAAGTCCATTACAAATCTCCCACGTTAAGGGAATGGGTAGCCCTGCCAATCTTATGTCTTGAGTTATATTCATGTCTGTTGTCTTGACCTAACTCCTCAGAGGTCTGCTAGTACTTATTCCTGTTTGGGGCAGAGGAATATGGTCAGTGTCTCTTGTAGGTGTATACAAGGTTTCACTTGAATCTTGAATTAAGGACAGTGGTTAAATCAGAATGATAACTAAGTTGCATTCATACATTATGGTGTTGAAGTAATTGATTAATTTTAAGCCATACTTTATTTTTGAAGATAATTTTGATCTATTTTGTCCAATATGAAAATGAAATTTTTAAGGAGGAATAATTAAGCTTGAAATTTTTAATCAAGGTTTTTTTCCTATGAAGGTGGTTGATTTTAGAATTTGAATTGCTAATGTACCTCTGTACATTTTGCTTAGATAAATATCTGATAGTCTTATCCTCTGTTTAAATCTTATTTATTTAGTGTACACATTAAAAAATAACTGCTGGAAAACGTCTTGCCTCAGAGTGTTGTGTTTCAGGTGCAAAGCATTGCACACACTATTAGTGTGTATTTTTGTGTGAGAGGAACTTCACGTCCTTGAGTTTGCTTTGCCAGGGTCTACTTGAAGATGTGTGGCTATTTTTTAGATTTATTTTATATGTGTGAGTGTTTTGGCTGCATCTATGTATGTAAACCCATGTAAATATAACACACGTGTGCCTGTTCTCCTCTGAGATGAGAGGGGGTTGAATACCCTGGATGGTTGTGAGCCTCTGTGTAGATTTTGGAAACTGAACCTGGATCCTCTGTGTAGGGCTGAGAACCAAACGTAAGTCCTATACAAGAGCATTAAGTGCTAGAAGTGTGCTGTGGGATGGTCTGTATGTCAAATGTGTTGCTGATTAGTCAATAAATAAAACACTGATTGGCCATTGGCCAGGCAGGAAGTATAGGCGGGACAAGGAGGAGAATAAATCTGGGAAGTGGAAGGCTGAGTCAGAGAGACACTGCCAGCTGCCATGATGACGAACAGCATGTGAAGATGCCGGTAAGCCATGAGCCACGTGGCAAGGTATAGATTTATAGAAATGGATTAATTTAAGCTGTAAGAAAAGTTAGCAAGAAGCCTGCCACGGCCATACAGTTTGTAACCAATATAAGTCTCTGTGTTTACTTGGTCGGGTCTGTGTGGCTGTGGGACTGGTGGGTGAGAGAGATTTGTCCTGACTGTGGGCCAGGCAGGAAAACTCTAGCTACAGAAGTGCTCTTATAACCACAGACCATCTCTTCTGCCCCAAGATTTCTGTTTATTTCAAGGTTATTTCCTATGTTCCTTAGTAATCCTTCCCCAGAACTAGTATATGGTTTACATAAAAACTAAAGCTCTCTAGTCTTAAACTTCATATTTATCTGATCAAAACAGACTAGCCATGCATTTAGGTATAGCTGGAATAGGTTGTGGATCCTTTACCTAAAATTGGTAAGAAGAGAAATTTCTCAAATTTTTGGAATATTTTCATAGGCTTCACTGGTTGAGTATCCTTAAAACATCAAGCTCAAGTGCTTCAAAATTTGAAACAAGCAGGGCGGCGGTGGCCCACGCCTTTAATCCCAGCACTCGGGAGGCAGAGCCAGGTGGATCTCTGTGAGTTCAAGGCCAGCCTGGTGTACAGAGAGAGATCCAGGACAGGCACCAAAACTACACAGAGAAACCCTGCCTTGAAAAACAAAAACAAATTTGAAACATTTTGAACTCTCAGCATATACTAGGAATTCCTCTATGATGTTAATGTGTCTAGTGCCTGGAGTATACCTGTAAAACTAGCACTCAGGATTTGGAGATGTGGGATATGGAGCTCTTATCTCAATTTTAAAAATGAAGAAAAATTCTACAAAATCCTTGACACTTAAGATTCCAGATCATTTCCTATTTGGGAGTCGAAAAAGCTTTAAAATGTGGTTTCAGCCAGGTGGTGGTGGCGCACGACTTTAATCCCAGCACTCGGGAGGCAGAGGCAGGTGGATCTCTGTGAGTTCGAGGCCTGCCTGGCCTACAGAGTGAGTTCCAGGAAAGGCGCAAAGCTACACAGAGAAACCCTGTCTTGAAAAAAAAAAAAAATGTGGTTTCATCTTTGTATTCATTTTTTTTTTTTTTTCTCGAGACAGGGTTTCTCTGTGTAGCTTTGCGCCTTTCCTGGGACTCACTTGGTAGCCCAGGCTGGCCTCGAACTCACAGAGATCCGCCTGCCTCTGCCTCCCGAGTGCTGGGATTAAAGGCGTGCGCCACCACCGCCCGGCCTGTATTCATTTTTTTATACGAAATGAAGATTGTTATTAAATTCATGGGCTGTATGATCAAATAGTATACATTTGTGCTTTCCAAAGTTAAAAGTGATGTGTACAGTAACTTCAAGAATTATCATTTTAAGTATAAAAACCTAATATGTGTTCTTTTATAAGAAATGAGCAGATTTTAATACGCAAAGAACTAAAGTTAGGTTCCTGGGAGCAACATCTTATAGTCACTGAGAACTTAATGTATGATTTTGAGAATCATCAAGTATAGGATATATATGAGTCATGGCTTATTTTAAATATAATCTTAGTCAAGTGTACTGGTACGTGCCTGTAGTCACGGCTCCTCCGGAGGCTGAAGTAAGTAAAGATCATTTGAGACCAGCCTGGGAAAAGTCTTGTATTTGAGCTGGAATGTGAGTTGTTACCCACAGGCTCTTGCTGAGAGCTTGGTACCTAGCTGGTGGCACTGTTTTGATGTAGAACTTTGAGGAGGAAGTAGGTCCCTGGGGCTGTGTCTTTGAGCAGTACACCTTATGTGTTCTACTGTTTATCCCGACTCCATGTGCTCCCACCGTCCTGTTCTGACTCACTGTGTGTTCATAAACTAGTGGAACCCACAGTCATGTACTGAAATCTCAGCAGTTGTGTGCCAAAATAAAATTTCTTTTCTTTCTCTCACCACTTTGTCAGCAGAACGAAGGCTTACATACCCTGTCTAAATTACAGCACAGTGTGAATTATAGACATTTTTGGTATGTTTCAGGCGACTACACGGCCAGCAAGATGTGGTGACCCATTTTTCCAACCTTAGGTTGAATGTAACTGACCGATTTTGAAGAAAACTTGAGGATAAACAGTATTCATTAGTAATAAACGTTGCGTACCATCATAAGCTTTGAACCTGGAGTCAGCGGCTATTTGTCATGTTGATTGAAACAAAAAGCATCCAGGGAAGAAAAACCGCTGGGAAGGCTGCCTGGCTTGCCACAGAAAGCCCTCTCACAAATCTCCCTGCCTCTCTTCATTGCATTAAAATGCTAATGGGTTTGCTGCTCCAAGCTGCAGCAAGACGAGAGCTGAATTCTAACCTCATCATGGAACTTACTATTTCCCAGAAGTTTCCCCAAAGGACTCAGTCCTAGTTGTTGGATGGGCGGGCTTTGTGGTGTCTACTTGGTTTCTTTCAGGGCTAGGAATCTGGGCCCCATCACTGGCACCACGAAATATAATAAATTGCAGGTTTGCTTGGGCAAGTTCTGCATGTCCTGAAGTATGGTTTCTCCTGGTGAACTTTAGAAGCAATGCTTACAGCTTTCAGAACCTCCAGGTACCCTGAGGGGTTAAAGGAAAGGCAGGGTAGAGGTGGCACTGTCACCAGGACCCCTTAGGACTTGGATTTTTCCCAGTCACCACTGCCATTGCCACATTCAGGACAAATGCACGTTTTCTCTCATAGATGGGTCTCTTAAGTTTTCTATCTGTCTGTGTGAGTGTAGGTCATGAGACTGAATTGGACTATGAAAGGGAAAGCTTAAGCGAGGGAATAAGGAAAAGATACAAGAAAAGAGGCTTATGAACATGTCAGTAGGAAACCGTTTGTATGCTAATTTAAAAATCGTTCTAGAAGATGGCAAAATTAAAGGTGTACTATCTAGCGGTGGTCTACATTTAGGTAGCTGCTTGAGACTGATAAAGGCGGTAAATAACGTTTGTAGGGGTTGATGCAGAAAGGGAGCACTGGAGAAGTCTTACAGTGAAGAGACACTCAGAATGCCGGGTTGGAGTGCAGGCTCCAGGCCAGAGATGCAAGCGTCTGGAATGCCTTTCAGGAACCCTGGGAAGGCCTCTTCCACCTGCTAGGGGCGGGGCCGGGGTGGAGCTAGGATGCTGAGGGAGGTGACGCAGGAGCTATCCAGCTCGTCAGTTCCCTGCTTTGGACCAGATTGCAACAAGCTCGCCCGCGGCCCTACGGTGAGTTCCTCAGTGAAGCAGCCAGGCTAGGCAGCCGGCAGAACGCGTGAGTACTTGGGTTCATAAGGTAGGGAAAGATGCCCTCCAGAAATCCTTGAACTTGAGGCTGGGGTCAGACAAAGGATGGGTGCGGGGATTACAAGGGTTGGCTATAAATAAGGGGTGGGAGGAAGAGTTCCGAGAGCGGCGATTGGGTAGTTCTTCAGTTGGTTGGCCAGTCAAGAAAACATCCTGTATTCGGAGTTCATGGAGAAAGATGGAGATAATGGAGCCTGGTGCCTGCATCTGGCCCTTTCATCACAGCTGAAGATTATGCTGTTAAAACAGCCGTCCTCGGTTCAATGATGAGCAAGGCCAGGAAAGGCTTTTAGCTGCAAGGAAGAAAAGACATTAGCTGAAGCGAATATTTATTTCGGTTTTAGGAATGATGCTTGGCTTGTTCCCCACTGTTTCAATCCCTACCCCTGTGAATGCTCAAAAAGGTTTATCTGGCTGTTGCTTGAAGCACCCATTCAAAACAAGCAGCTTCCAGGGACGCTGTGTACATACTGTTTCCTTGCTCTGCAGGCATGTCCGTGGACAGCAACATGTAGGGCAGGTTGACAGCCCACATATCCCCGCCCCCCCAACCCCCCACCCCATTTCACTGTCTTCCCTCTCCTCCCTGCCGCCTCCGCAGATCTCAGCTTCTAGAACTGTGAACCCTGAACCGACGCTGCCAACACGGGAACAGAAGCGCAGGGCCTCACTGTGCACCTGGCATTGCTCCGTGCTCCTTTCCATGATTTTGATCTTTATCCTAACAATAACTCTGTAAGGCAGGTTGTTACTATTCTCATTCTGCAGAAGAGGAGGCGGGGGTACTTGCCCAACATCACCTAGGTGGCACACAGTGAAGCAAATGTCTTTCATGTCACCTCCCACATGGCAGGGCAGCATCTGAGCTGCACAGTTCTTCTGCTCAGGATCTTCTATTGCTTGTCGGCTGAGTTAAACACCCTTTGCCACCACTCCAGAACTTTCTCTCTCACTCGTGTGTGTGTGTGTGTGTGTGTGTGTGTGTGTGTGTGTGTGTGTGTGTGTTTAATTTTTACTGATTAAATCTCCCTAACTTCTTCTTTTAAATTGGGAAAACTCAAAATACCACCCTCCTTTTCTCAAAACAGAAAGTACTTAGATTGCAAGGAAAACAGACCACAGGTGTGAGAACCATTATTCCAGCTTAGACGTCTCAGGTAGCAAGTTAGAGGAGGAACTTGCTTACCCTAGACACTTTGGTCTCTTTACTGCTTTCCCACAGGGGTTTCCTACCTGCCTTGGACACTTGACACAAACGCAAACCTCTAGAATGTTTCACTGTAGGCTCCTTTCAGGGTGGTCCTTCAGCCTCAACTTGTGATTCATGATTATATTACCACAGTAGTGTTATTACAGTTGCCAATTTTGGCCAAGTTATAGACTTGGTCCTTTCTTCTGCAGGTTAAAAATGGCCCCAAGGATGGTCTCTGTCCTGCTGTCTGGCCTTTTGGTTTGGTTGATGTTCGACTGGAATCCAGCATTTGCTTATAGTCCACGGACTCCTGATCGGGTCTCTGAAACAGACATCCAGAGGCTGCTCCATGGCGTTATGGAGCAGCTAGGCATTGCCAGGCCACGTGTGGAATACCCCGCTCACCAGGCCATGAATCTTGTTGGGCCACAGAGTATTGAAGGTATGCACTGTACCTAACTGACAATGTTTCCATGCTACGGCCTCCATTTACCAGGATTTTTTGTTTTGCTGGGGGGGGGGGTATTTTATTGTTTGGGCTGTCTCATGTAGACCAGGCTCACCTTGAACTCCCTATGTAGTCAAGGATGACCTTGAGCTCCTGATCCTCTTGCCTTTACCTCCCAAGTGCTAAGATTTGGGGGATGGGAGCTCAACTTCCTGAGAAGCTGAGGAGGGAAGCTGGGGCTGCGGGCCACATACTAAGCAAGCACTCTGTGGGCTAAGCTGTATCCCGGCCCTCTTTCCCCTTTGTGTTCTGCACGGTGGTACATACATAGCACAGCCATGAGGACGGCAAGACTACCTCTCTGGTGAATTTTCCCAGTTTCCCAAGTTCCTGGTAATGTTCTTATAAACCTTCAAGTTGAAAGCTGTATTTCATTGATTTGCTGTTTACTTATATATAAAAAGAGTCTTCCCCTTGGGAGTGGGCAATGGATCTCATAGAAAAATATGAATTCTCATGTTGGATTCTCTCAAAAGCCACATCTGGCAAAGTGCTGTTTCTGATGGATAGATGATGCATACTTTTCCCTGTGGTGATTAGCTCACAATGCTGTCTGCTCCAGAGATCTGTGTATGCTGTGAATAGTGTTAATATATGACTCCCATTTCTGCATTGTTGCCCATCACTTTGAGCCATTGAAATTGCTGTGTATTTTGATTGGCATTTGAGCTCAGGAGATTATCCCAAATCATTTGAATCTGCAAGCATGCAACTACAGGGAACGACTTGCAGCAAGATGAATCAGATAGGACTCCTTGCCATTCTTCAGTTAGGGAGAATCTGAAGCCTTCACGGCACCAGCCACCTGTTCCTGTTTATTCAATGCTTTGGTTTGAGATGGTAAATATCTGCCCTTTCTCTGCCAGTGAAGTGCGCGGCTAATCACTCTGCTGCTGTCATGGAAAAGGTTCTTCCTGCTGCCCTAGCCTTGTTTATGCAGAACCCCATTCTCTTCACTCAGCCTCCAACTATGTGTCACCCTCCATGTGCCTGCCATTCTGCAGGATGCTGGGCCAGCTCTGGCCTAAATAACCCAGGCTAACTGGGAGAAGGGAACTGGCAAAAGGTCATTACAGTGTATCCTGATACACACTGCTTCCATGGAACAAAGAGAGGAGACTGGTCAGGAATGGGGAGAGCCTATAAGGAAATGCTTCTTAGAAGTAACATTTGACCCAGGTTTTGAAGTTGGCATAGGAAGTCCTCAGGGGAGCGTGATGAAAAGGCAAGGAGGAATGAAAGAGCATGGGTTACCATAAATCGGAGTTAACGAGTTCCCATCATTATCCTTGAAGTAATGAGCTGTCGTAGTGAACTCAACTCTCCCCTAAGGGATGACTGTTGACTTGTGCTTCCATTGACTGTGGCTCTACAGTGAATTACCACAGCACTAGCCAGGTCATTGGTTTCCCTTGTCAGTTACCTCTGGTCACAGCATTGGCTGTCTCACTCCATTCAGTCACACCAAGCTAAATTCAGGTGTTGACCAGCAACGCAACCAAGCTGGTGTGGGATCTTTTACTCTCATTATGGTGATCGGTAGACTTTGTTTCTATGTGGCTGTCAAGCAAAGTTCCCTTTTGCTTGATGGCTGTCAGCTGGGCCCCTTTGGGCTCTTAGAGGCCACCCTCAAGCAGCATGCCATCTCACAACATGCAGAATATTCTGAACAAGAATGTTCTATGTAGTATTTTACTTCTCTAGGATAAGCCCCTTTAGTCTGATAGGGGCAATGCAACAGAATCATGGGAGTGACTTTCTCACCACCTTTGTTACCTAAGATGAGAGCCCAGTTATCTCCAGTCTCCACCGCGTGCAAAGGCAGACTCTTGCATGCTCAGCAGATAAGAATCTTGAAGCCATTTTAGAATTCTGTCTCTTATAGCTGAGGTGAAACCTGACAGGAAATAGTCCAAAGATAGTGAGAAAAAAGAACTAAATACAAATCCTGAGTTCTTCCCAGTCCATCCTGGGTTTTAATTGGATGGCCTACTTCTTATTTACGTGAATATGTCATTGTTTCAACTCATCCATCTGTCTGTATTGTGTGTTCAAAGAGTTAACTGGATATTCCATGTGGAGTAGCTCCTTCCATTCTCTAACAGCATCAGAAAGAATCATTTAAAGGTGCTCCCCCCAATTTTATAGAGGACACCCACAGTACACATATTCTTGTGTAAATTTAAAGAATATTTAATGTGGTTGTTATTAGTAAAAACTGTTACAAAAGCTCCCTAATTTAAATGCTAACTCCATCACTTATTGGTGGTGTCATCTTTTAGCAAGTTATTTAATTTCTTTGTTTCTATTTAGCTTAAGTACTTCTCTGCAGGTACCTTGAAAACAGCTGAGTAGGAGCATCTTCCAAATGTATACATTCTTGGCCAAAGGCAAGACAAGAGGACAAAGTAAAGACTGCTAGGAAGTGGCCCTATATAAAGGACAGCATGAGCTTTGATGTCAAGGAAACCGAGTCTGTGTCGTGTCCACACTGTTTCCTTAGTGTGTTTGATCTCCGTAAGTTCTCTGAAATGTGATTTTCTTACAGATGACATAGGCTCCCTTCACATGCAGTCATGAGAGCTGTTAATAAGAGGACCACAAGACACCTCCTCTCTGTGCATTAGCAGCAGCATGCAACCTTTGCTGGTTTGTTAATCTTTATTGGGTGTTTGAGACAGGACCCCATATAGTCCACCTTGGCCTCAAACACCTCATGTAGCCAAGGATGACCTTGAGTTTCTCATACTCCTGCCTCTGCCTCCTGGGTTCCCAATCCTGTTTCTGACATCACCACTGCTCAGCCTCTCTGCACCTAATGTTTCGGCACTCCGTGTCTTCTCCCAGCTCGTGGAGCAGAGCTCTGTGACATAGCTAAATGTTTCTCTTGTCATTTTGCCCTCAGAGGCAAGGGAAGCTACTGACTGCCGCAAGGACAGACCCGGAGAGCCATTTGCTAAGGTTGAGGACTTTGGAGAGCAGAAGCTGCCTCTGCTCGCTGACACTCTTGGTGAATCGGGGTGGATCAAACCAGGACAGTAGTCTAGCTCACAGAATACTAACAGCCTTGAGTTAAAAATAACAAAACAACAACAAACTGTTCTCCTACAGTGTCAGCTGTTTCTTTCCCTACACTTTAAGCCACTGGACACTTAGCACTATAATAACACTGAGTTTTAAACCATTAAGACAGACATGTATAACTAATGGTTTTAAATAATGTATATTTATATTACTAAATACAAAAATATCAAAAATATTTTTGAAAACATTTGGGAACTTCATTTTTTAAAAAAATAAAGAGAACTGAAACTTAAAAAAAAAATCATATCAAATTGGGGGAGGGGGGTCCTTCTTAAGATAGTATTCTTGGAAGAGCAGGCAGGTTTTAAGGAGCTTGCTAAATAAAGGAGCTGCAGTACCTCCACCTTGCCACACAGTGGCAATATTTGCCTCCCGATCAAAGGCTGGAGGAAGAGGGGAGTAAACATGGAAGGGCAGAAAAGGAGCCTCACTTTGTTTCTGGATAGTTCTCTCTGCAGTTAGAGGAAGAAGGAATACAGCTGTCTTTTGGCCCAGATACCTTGACTAAAGTCTTTCTAGGTTTTTCCCACTCTAGAGGAATCAGTGAGAATACGTGTTTGCTACTCACTTCGCCTACAACTGGGCCTCCAGTTTGGCCTCCATCCTTTGAGGCTATCTTAAGATCGCACACACTCCTGAAATTCTTTAAGAACACCCTGGAAAATGGTTTTAGTCTTCCTGTGTGGATCAGCCACCTGGATAATAAGAAAAGTTTTAAACGCATGTGGGATAGGGAAGATGAAAATGGTTGTTTGTCTTTAAGGCAATCCAGGGCGTCTGGGAAGAGGTGTGAAGATGGCACTCTGGATGTGCATAACACAGGAGAGATGTCTGGGTGAAGGAGGGCTTTTTGGTATCATCTCCGTGTTAGGAGTGGCTGAGGCTGTGGTGTGAATGAGGTGTTCCAATAAACATTACATGTGGAGACAGAGTACCTAATACAAAGTCTTGAAATGCTCAACACAGAAAGGCCAGGTAGACAGGAATCTACAAAGGGAACTGGGGGGGGGGGGGGGACCTGGGGAAGTAGCTCCATTGTAGGGTGTTTGCCTAGCTTGCTTGCAGCCCTGGAAGGGGGGTGACAGAGAGAAGCGAACAGAGACCGATCAGAAAGACGAAGCATAAGGAAGACCAGAAAAAGAGGAACCACTGTGTTTTCAGGGGACTATAGGTATGGCCACACCGAAATTATTAGAGCTTTGGACAAAGCCAGTTCTGTGGAGAATCAGGGGCATGGGACGAACCCACACTGCAGTGGTTGAGACAGTGGGGGGAAAGAGGAAGAAGATAGATGGTAAAAAAAAAAACTTACTCCTAGAATGAGCTGGTCAAGTCAGAGACTGGTGGAGGGATGTGGAGTTTGTGAGGTAGACCTGGGGAAGATTTTTATTAAGGTCATTTTCATGAGGAATTCAAAGTCATTTAAGTGATAATTGCCAGGGACCCATGTAGAGAGAGAGTCAAAGATGAAGAGCAGGTAAGGAAAGACTTAGGAAAACCAATCTTTATAAACGTCTATGTCTTTGCAACAGTGCAATCAAAATTCAGTGTTACTGTATGCACAAAATGTAGAGAAATATGAATCACCTCAATAAAACAATTTGCTAGGGAATATGCACCCAAACCAGATGTGGCAGCACACACTTGTAATCCAAGCGCTGGAAAATTGGGTGGAGGCAGGAGGATCATAAATTTGAGGGCAGCCTGCTTTATATAGTGAGTTCCAGGCCAGTCTGGGTGCATAATGCAACCTTGTCTCAAAAACAAAATCACAAATTTAAAGTGGTAAACTCAGTAGTTGTAAACAAGGGTTTTTGCACTTTAATAAATCAGCAAAAATTGTCACTATCTTTGATCAGACTTATGCTTGAATTGTGCAGATTTTAAACAATACAAAATTCTAGTTCATTCCCTAAATAATTATCATTTTCTTATGATGTTGTCTTAGTTAGGATTACTATTGCTGTGATGAAACACCATGACCAAAAGCAAGTTGGGGAGGAAAGGGTTTATTTGGCTTACACTTCCACATTGTAGTCCATCATTGAAGGAAACCAGGATAGAAACTCAAACCTAGCAGGAACCTGGAGGCAGGAGCTGATACAGAGGCCATGGAGGGGTGCCGCTTACTGGCTTGCTCAGCCTGCTTTCTTATAGAACCCAGGATGACCAGCCCAGGCATAATACCACTCACAATGGGCCGGGCCTTCCCTCATCAGTCACTAATTAAGATATGCCCTACAGCGGCATCTTATGGAGGCGTGTTCTCAATTGAGTCTCCTTCCTTTCAGATAACTCCAGCTTGTGTCAAGCTGACACAAAACCAGCCAGCACAGGTGTCAAAGAGGGGCATAGAAAAGCAGCATAATTAGCGAGGTGAAGTTCACTGCTCAACAGCCGTTAACTCAGAGGAGTTATTTATCTAGGGCCCAGCTTGTCTTAGTCCGTCTGGGGTTCACTAACAAGAACCCAGTAGACCGGGTGTCTTGCTCTCTTGCTCCTGCTTCCAGCTCTTGAAAGTCTGGATCTGAAGTGTTTAATGGGAGCCTGCTTCAAACTCCACAGGTAGCTGGCTCCTAATGGTGTCCTCACATGGCAGAGGGAAAGGAGAACTCTTGGAGGCCTCTTTTCCCATCACCCATTGGGTTTAGACTTAAACATATCATTATTGAGCAGACATAAACACTGGGTGTGTAGTACAGCTAGTGTCCATCTGTGGGTTCAGGGTCTGAGCTAGACCCCGCTGTTCCACCAAGCCCTACTTCTTGAAAGTTCTATATTTTATCTCGTTCTTCTTCATACCCAGCACCCAATGTATGGAAACTTGGAGAACAAACAGCATTTAAACCATGCACCCGTTCTATTTCTGTGTCAATAGCCTGAATGAACCAAATAGGGACAGTGTACTTTGCTGCCTGTACATCCTAATGAGGTTTGAAAAATGTTTCATTTTTTTTTCTAACCCCTTTCTCCCTTCCCATTTTCCATTTGGTTCACATGAGAGTTTGGCAGGGAGAAAAATCTAAGCATTAAGTATAAAGGACTACACATCCCTCCCTTCCCGTCTACTTGTAAGGTATTACCTCAGGGTTGGCCGGCTAAGACTCCTTCCTCTTTCCTGTAGTGTGGGCTTAACCCAGGAGGCTTCTTGGTTCCTTGTGAACCTTGGCTCCTGGGGGTTCTCCTGCCAGGGATATCTGTCCAAAACCCATATCTGTGCAAAGCCCATGGTCTTTAAACTAGAACCCTGTGTCAACTCATCTGATTCATGCCATCTGGGAAAAGACCCAGCCAACATGAAGCGCAATGAGTCACCTCGGAAGCTGCAATGAATGATTTTCCACAGGCAATTGACAAAGTGGATTATGTACATGTAGGAAACGGAAGAGCAGTAACTAAATTTTATGTAACATTTATGGTTTGCAAAACTACTTTCCTGTAACCTATCTTATTTGATATAATCACCATAAAGACTAAAACTATTTAAGGTTTCCCACAATGGCTAGAGTTTTATAAGTTTGTTCGAAAGCCAGCTGTGTTAGGTTTGAATATATCTGTCCCTGTAGACTTGTATAATCCTGGGCTATTTAGTTGAGAAACTATAATGATGCTGGGCATTATGGTAAACCACATGTGGATTTGGGTGGCTGGTATTTCAAGGACCCGAGGCTGTAGGAAGTGAATGTTCTGACAAATTGGTGCAAACATCTTGGTCACCACAGTCCATAAAGAGTTAGTGAAGGAGGCTGGGTGTAGCAGACCACAGTTAGGCATGGCAATTAAATCCAAGTGTGCACATGGACCACTGTGAGCCATGTGATTTTTAGTAGAGGGAGAGGCATGTGGGATTTGGGTTTAGGGAGTGTCTTACTTTGGGTTTCTATTGCTGTGAAGAGACACCATGACCATGGCAACTCTTATAAAGGAAAACATTTAACTGTGGCTCGCTTACAGTTCAGAGGTTCAGTCCATTATCATCACGGTGGGAAGCAAGGCAGCATGCAGGCAGACATGGTGCTGGAGAAGGAGCTGAGAGTGCTACATCTTCTCAGGCAACAACCTAACAGGCAAGTGGTCTGTCTCACTGGGAGTGGCTTGAGCAGATATGAGACCTCAAAGCCTGCCTCCACAGTGATACACTTCCTTCAACAAGACCACATCTACTCCAACAAGGCCACACCATAGTGCCATTCGTTCCCTTTGGGGGCCATTTTCTTTCAAACCACCACAGGGAGTAAGGAGAGAATGGGTTGTACAGCTAGCAAGATGTACACTGAGATAGGCCTGGCTATTCTAGTTCATGCTCGGATGAGTCAGGAAGCAGTGATGTCTCTACACCATACAGTTTAGTTTCTCAGTCCAAAAATGAAGATCAGCTGTCTGGTCCATCTCAGAATGTTGATGTGACAGCTGAATTAAGGTACATCAAGGCACTGAAAACTGTAAAAATGTTACATAAACACAAAATTTGTTTGTTTGTTTAGTGATGCTGGGGACCAAACCCATGTCCCCGCTCTTGCTGGGCAGATGTTCCACCACTGGGCTCTCCATCCCCATCTCTCCAAGCATCATTCTTTTTTTTTTTTTCCAAGCATCATTCTTATGCTTGCTACTTCTTTTGTCCCCCTATATTTATTCCCAGTTGTAAATAGCTTGAGGTTTGGAAGGTGATCCTATCTTCCAGTTCTCCATGTCCTGCTAAACTCAGGCCTGAGAAAAACCACTCAATTGTTGCCTAGTAATCTTTGGAGGACTCAGTCCCACTAGCCTTATCTGCACTCCACTGGTGGTGACAAAGGAGTTAGGATCCTGGGGCCACAGGGAGGAACAGTGCTTGGTGAAGATGGCTGAGTAGCAGCTTTACCCACTCAGACTTGCCTTTCCCGTTTCTTGCTCTCATGACTTTATGACCATTTCAGCGGATGCCAAGCCGACAGTGAAACATGTCACAGATGAACATCAGAGGGACTGATGAAAGACAAATGTGAGGATGAAACAAGAGAGCTGGCCAGCAGTGAACTGGAAGCAGACTATCACTTGCTGACCTCTCTGGCCATTTACACTTCCCTGACCAACATCCCATCAGGGTGTCCCCTAATGTGTTTCTACTTTCATTCAGTCAACAAGTAATTACCAAGTCTGTACATTGTTCCAGGAACTTTGGCCTTCATAGGTCTCAAAACCTGTGTTATACTGTCTTAATTTACCTTTTCAGGATTTTGTAAGCCAACTACGAGTCAGGCATTACCTTCTTTTAGCCTCTTTGTGAAGCATCAACTCTGACGAGAGGAATCCAATGGTTTTCTAGAAAATGAGGGGGCAGGGCAGGTTGTGATTGTTTGTTCCTTCCTATCTCTAGGGCAGTCCCATTGGTCTTCAGTCTAGGGGCAGCCATAGGAATAAGAAAGATCTAGAACTGTGAACCATGTTTTCCTTCAGCACCTCACTCCAGCAAGTGAAGAGGGCCAGCTAAATGAGGAATGGCAAAGACAAGGAACAGGCCCGTCTACATCTCCTACTGTGACTGGAGCCTGAGTGTAAGGAGCCTGAAAATGAGAAGAGGAAGGGACATGAACATTTTAATGCACGTCTGTAGTGTACTGGGCTAGAGGCTGAGAGTCCTGTATATGTGGATTACTATAGAAACAGTTCTGTTGGGAACAGGGTAACCAGGGAAGCTGAAATAATCATCATCATACTGGAGCTGAGCTTCTGTGAGGATGTATATCATGGGAACCTGGGTTTGAGTAGAAGAAGTAAAGAAAAAAAGTTTTTTTGGCTCTTGTGTCAATACAGGATGGCTATGGGGTGGGGCTGGCAGGAAAGACTGGGCACATTTGAGGCTGTCAGCAGGTTTGTCTATGTCAGAAAAACTGGTAAATGTGGCAGGTGGTCTGTATTGCCCAGCCGCCTAAGCTCACACAGGGAAACTCCTGACTCTCTCCACCTGGTACTTGCTGGCAGGGTGTCCACTAATGCCTCCCTTGCAGATAAGGCTTCCACATATCTGGATATCCCCTCAGTGGTGACAGCAGTAGTGGTCAGTGGTATTGGCTGCGGGACAGTCCATATGTGTCTGCTTGTGTTGGTCAAACGCATGCGCAGAGCTCACCAACACCGTTAGAAGACCAGCAGATGGAGGCTGGTGTCTCTTCGGCTTGCTTTTTGACTGTTTGTTACTCAGCAGAGATCAAGTACTCTGTGAAGCGAACCTGTACCTTTTCCAGGTGATGCATTTGATTACAACCCCCTCCCATCCCCCACCTCCACACAAGTACAGACTCTTCATGGGGTTTTAGAATATCCCCAGTACCCAGATGGGGGAAGGGCATTCAGCCCATAGGAGAGAGACCTGAGCAAGGCCGAGTGACACTCACCTAGGGGCTGAGATGACTTCACTGAGGGGTTCTCCCAGGAGGAGACTTGGGAAACTGGTAATCATTCTCCCCCGGAAACTGTTCTAATTTTTCTTTGCGTGAGGCAGAGGGGACAGCCAGTCTAGGCTACTGGGCGGCCTTGCAGAGGAAGACCCAGGAGACCTTCCCAATGCCATCTTCCTACTAGGACAGCTCCGAAGGCTTGTGTCAACAAGCCCTGCACAGTTTGGATAAACGTGAATGACTAACGTTTTCCCTACCGGCAGCAGGAATGATGGGGCCTGCTGGGAAGAATTCCTTTGCTGTAAACCACGGAGCGGGCCTGTCTCCTGAACCCAACCAGCGCGTCTCTTCTCTTGTCTCTTGCCTTCTTTCCGTGTTTCCAGGCCTTCAGCCGATG
Source organism: Peromyscus californicus insignis (assembly GCF_007827085.1). Lineage (NCBI taxonomy): Eukaryota > Metazoa > Chordata > Mammalia > Rodentia > Cricetidae > Peromyscus > Peromyscus californicus. The sequence continues at coordinate 88,068,982 of NW_026294595.1, read as the reverse complement.
ATGGGAGGGACTTGTGTTGAGTCTGTCCAGACCCTGAATAGTTCTCGGTCACTGAAGTGTGTAAAACCATGGCAGCGATGCAGGTGCTATTGTCTAAAAGTGTTTACAAAGAAGGGGAGGGAGAGCGGTTATTTGACAGAAGATGACACATTGCACTAATACTGTAAGGCTCTTGCTTTTAATGTGTGGTCAGTGAATAGGACTGTTGGCATCGGCTCTCGTTTAACTAAGTCTGTGTACAGCATACTGGAGCCTGGTAAGTGCCTCTGGCTTTTTTTACAGGCAGAGTTTTGGTGCCTTGGGGTCTGGGCCATGGACCAGCAAGATGTGCCTGCAGGCAGGGAGTAGCCAGCTCACTCCCAGCTGGCCAGAGTGGGAGCTGTGGCTACAGCAACGTGTCCGTATCTATTCACGGTCCTCCTGGAGCCGACTTACCCTACTCTCAAGCCTTCTCATGCCCCTGCCTCAGCATGCCTATGCTGTGAGGCAGGTCAGATCTCCTCCCTCATCCTCAGGGAGGGCATTGAATGTGTGAGAGGCTGAGAGGCAACTGGCCGAGTTGGGTAGCGGCAGTGTTGTTGATGGGGAATTGGTAAGAATGAGGGAGCACTTGGATTCTGAGCTCTGCCTTCAATAGAATACTTTTCATGTCTAGAAGCAGATCCATGGCATTCACTCAGCAAAGACAAAAACACAAGCAAACTAAACGGCTGGGTGGGTCCCCAAAAACTCACATACGGCATTTGTGGATAATGGGAGATGCGTGTAACACTGACATTCGTGTCCTCTGGTGCCCTCAGATACTCAGCAGCAGGGGCTGGGGATTTAGCTCAGTGGTAGAGCGCTTGTCTAGCTAGCACAAGGCAGGCTCTGGGTTTGGTACTCAGCTCAAAAAAAAAAAAAAAAAAGACAAATACTCTGCAGCCTTCTGGCTGTGGGGTACATCTTACAAGGTAGGAGACCAGTCTTTAGCTTGTATTATCCTCTGTGCTCAGAACATATGCCTCTGTGGGTTCTTGCTAAACAGTGGTGTAGAATGGTGAATTCTTTTTCATCCTTTCTACCCAATCTTCTGAAAAATAATTTTATGTACATTGGTATTTTGCCTGCATGTATGTCTGTATGAGGGTGTCAGGTACACTGGAACTGGAGTTACAGACAGGTGTGAGCTGCAATGTGGGTGCCGGGAAATGAACCCGGGTCCTTGGGAAGAAGAGCCAGTGTTCTTAACTGATAAGCCATCTCTCCAGCCTCCCTTTCTACCCAATCTTAAAGCTCTAAAGTCTGGAGGAAATACTATAGCACTTATCTATCAAAAATATGTTTGGGGTGGGGGTGGGGGCTGGAAAGATGGCTCAATGCTTAAGAGCACTTGCTGCTCTTTCAAAGGATCAGGGTTCAGTTCTGAGCACCCATATGGTGGCCCACCACCATCTATAACTCCACTCCTGGGGATCTGATGCCCTCTCCTGGCCTCCACAGGTACTGGGCACACAAATGGTATGCATACATGTATGTGAACAAAACATTCATACACATAAAAAAATAAAGTTTATGTTTCTTAAATATTTGAAATGGATAGAGACTCGAAAAGGGTAAAAGGAAATCTATAAACTACTTAGCCAAAGGGAAATGTTCTAGTAGAAAGGAAATAATCCTCATTTTGGGTCTACTGTGTACTTTATATACAGTTTGTCCTCATAAATCCTATGTGGATAGTTCTGTTTTACAATAGAAGCATATGAGCAGTGTGCCAAGAATGGACAGCTCAAGGGCATGCGATCTAGATTTGGATCACTTTTGGTTGGCTCTAGAGCAGAATTTGCACCCTTACCGCTGTTAACATCTAGGCTGCAGAATTTCCTGTTGATGGCCTACATCCCTCGCCTTTGCCCACTAGAGGGCAGTAGATTTTCCCCAGTGAGAGCTAAAAACATCTCCAGATGACTTTAAATGTTCCTTGCAAGTTAAAACCTTCTGTTAAAGGTTTTACTGCTCTGGAGGCTTGATATCCCTCCCTTCCTCCCTCCCTCCCTCCCTGTCTCTCTCCCCCCCCCTCTTTCTCTCCCCCTCTCTTTCCCTCTCTCGATTCCTCGCCCTTGTCCTCTTCCACCCATCTCTGCCCCTCACCACTGCACGTTCAAAACAAAATATGGGGAGTAACTTTAAGTACTCAGTAATTATTTTTAAATGTTTTTTTAAATCATGAAAGTGATAAAAGCCACTGTGAATCATTAGGACAAAATAATAAAGTTTGTTTACAGTCTTACCATTTAGAACTTTCCACTTTTGGCATCTCTCTCTCTCTGTCTCTGTCTCTGTCTCTCTCTCTCTCTGTCTCTGTGTGTGTGTGTGTGTGTGTGTGTGTGTGTGTGTGTGTGTGTGTGTGTGCATGTAGAGATTTTTTTACTTTAGTAATAATTTCCTCTTAATGGGTAGTCTTAAAAACCACACTTCAAATAAAGGTTTTAAAATTCTCTCTCTCTCTCTCTCTCTCTCTCTCTCTCTCTCTCTCTCTCTCTCTCTCTCTCTCTCCCCCCGCCCTCTCTGGGGGGGGGTTATGTGCACACAAGGGCAGAGGCTAGAAGACTGGGTCAGATCCCTTCCAGCAGGCATTACAGAAGGTTGTAAGCTTCTTGTTGTGAGTGCTAGGAACTGAATTCAGGTCCTCTGCAAGAACAGTAAGTGCTCTTAACCACTGGGCCATCTCCCCAGCTTTCATAAATATTATTTATCTGTATTCTGTAGTTAATATTACAGCAAAATATTTTTCTGTATCCTAACAAGTCAATGTCATTATATTTAGCAACTGCATTGCATTCTATTATATGCACAGTGCAAACATTGCCCAAGTGGTGGACATTTAGAGTTTTTCTGATTTATTATCTTCATAAATATTTCCTCGGTGAATATATATACACATGCCCTTTATGTAGAGTCTTGATAAATTCCCTAGGGTGTACATTTCTGAGAAAAGAATAATTCAGCCAAGATCTTTGTATATTTTTAGTTTCAGTTTCCTAATTACTGCCAGGCTGCTCTCAACTGTTCACCGATACATGTAGTGTTTCTCTCTCCCTCAGTCTCCTTCCTCCCTTCCTCTCTCCCTCTCTTCTCTCCTCAGGGAAGTTTTTTCCACTTGTTCTCTATGAGCACCACCCTTAAAAAAATCCCTTTGACAGATAAAAGTGACATCCTACTGTTTTAATTAGCATTCATTTCATGATGTGCAAACCGGAACATCTTTCCTTCCGTGCGTTACATGTATTTGTGTTTCCTGTTCTTTGAAGTGTTCGACACGATGCGTTCCTTCTTCGTCAGCTATAACTGCACCTCACACTGTCGTGTGGCCTGCCCTGTGTGTTCACGTCACATCTGTAACAGAAGTTCTTTGAAGGGTTTTAGCATGCCTCCAGGGATACTGGGGTGAAAATCGGGGAGCAGAGCTGGAGTTGTGTGGTGGCCACCAGGTGGCGCCATTGGCTCAGAATGGAACCATTGCTCTGGCGAGCAAGGGGCTATTAATTCAAGTGTCAAAGATCTTTGCCTCCACGGGACACCGTTGGTCAAGTTTGTAACTAACTTGACAATGATCAGGAGCGGACCTGATGCATTTGGGTGTGTTCTGGCGCAGAAGGTCAAGGCCTTTTCATTTTTGTTTAAAATATGTGACAGCTGTGAGGCAATGTTTTACACTGTATGTAGTTGCCTAATAAAGTATACAGTTTCATGGTTCTCAATATATTCATATCACAACAATCCATCTTAGAATAGTTTTGTCGTCTCAGAAAGAAACTCTATGCCCTTTGTCGTCCCCCATCCCCATCCTTTCCCCAACCTCTCTCCCCTTTCCCTGGTCCCCAAGAGCGCTCATCTAGCTTCTGTCCATGGGTTTCTCCATACACATGGAACCTCCTGTCAGTGTTCTTTGTGAAGAGGGTACATTCTTACTGTTACTCCACACTCACCAGTACTGCCCTACCTGACTTCCTGGCAGGAGACACGAGCACTTCCATGTCTACCTAAAGCAGTGGTCTTTCTACATGATGGCTCTTCATGAGCCCAGGACACTAAGATGGAAGATTTCTGAACTCCCAGGAGCTTGGGTTTGGTGCACTGGACATCTAGGGCTGGTGAGGGCTGTTTGTCAGTAACTCAGATGACCCCACTGATGACCGAGCTGGCAGTACTGGGGAGGTCAAGCTATGGAGAAGAAAGAACAGGTTTTAAATGAAGGCACCAGAGAAACAGACCCTTTCCCTGAAGCTGCCTGTGCCAGCGCCAGCTCCAGCCCCCCTGTCCCTGAGCAGGCCGTAAGGCTGCTTCCTATCAAATGGTCACCCTTGACTCGGCCTGACAACAGGACATATTTGAAGGCCATCAGAACCAATGACATCAGCCTTATTTACTGTTGAGCTGGCAAAGACCTCAGTTTAGCATAGCAGAAAGAATACTTTCTGAATGAAGCTCGTCCCAATATTCCACTGCCCGGTGCCTGGGGCTGTTATGAATATCCGATGGGAAGTGACACACTGAAGCAAACAGGCACATTAGACAGAACCAAGGGACAGGGTGGGACCTTTGGGAGTTTCCTGTCCACCAACCTCATTTCTGCAGAGGTGAAGTTCTTTGCTGAAGGCCACATGGCAACTGTCGGTGCAGGGCCAAAGTGCATCTGGGAGGCACAGCTTCATTTCATCCTTTCCTCCTTCCCCTTGGGATCGGAAGACTCAGATCCAATCACGCTGACTTTGCAGAATTGAGTAGAGCCTAGTCTCATTTATTCATGGCTACAGATCTAGTGGATCTGTAATATTAATCTTTGCATTGAATGAGTAGGAGATGAAGTAATGGCAGCTGAAGAAGTCATGGTGGACTTCATAGATGGCTTCAGTAACAACCCAGAGCAGATTGAAGCTCACTGAGGCCTGAGGCTTGTGTAATTTGAATCCCCCAAGTTAAGAAAAACAATACAAACTTTCGATTTCAAAAGGGATGGGAGAGGTGGCTCAGTGGTTAAGATCACTAACTGCTATTCCAGATGACCAAGGTTGAATTCCCAGCTCCCTCATGGCACCTTACAACTGTCTCTAACTCCAGTTTCAGGGAACTCAGTGCCCTTGTCTGGCCTCTGCAGACATCAGGCACACACAAGATGCATACACACACACACACACACACACACACACACACACACACACACAGGCAAAACACCCAAAATAATGATAGCTGCAAGGCCTTTAAAGTGGTTCATACGTATGAGGGGTCTCATTTCACTTCACTGTCCATCTCCTTTTAGGGCTTGTGAGATGGGATAGGCCTTTTTGTTTATATAAATGACCCCTGGTGTACTGAGAAGCATTTTATAATTCTCTACTCTCATAGAATGAAGACCGTCCTGGAAATACACAGACACTGAATGACTGTTCTATGTGAGAAACACCAACGAGAGCCGAGAGGTCGGGGTGTGGGGTGCTGAGGCCCAGGGTGAAGACTGTGGCCAGTTTTCCTCCCAACTCTCCAGTCTTCAGTTTGTTCTCAGAGGCTCTTTAAAAAGTGATTCTTCTTCTGCATGCTTTGCCCAAAGGGGAGTTAGATACAGGTGAGAATGAAGCCCTGGAGCATCATGGGAGGAAAATATTTTCAAAATGTCCCACCTGCCACATCCCTTAAATCCACATCACTGTCCTGAAGTGAATGGAAGGAATGTGTATAATCAGAATGCTCTTCCCCTAAAGTCTACCTAATGTCCCTGTATCAATAGTAGAAAGGACACTCTTGTAATCTATGCCAACGCCACAAAACTTGCTGTCATTCTGGAAGACAACACCTTCACCTATTCTGTCTATTTAAATAATAACATCAGCATTAGACTTTTCTTTTTTCCTTGTTTCTAGCCTGCTCCTGCCACTTTCCAAATGATACACCTTGGAAGTAGAGATAAATCTGGGCTCAGAAGAACCTGGTTAGTTGAAGAAATGTCATTCCATTTGCAGATTCGCCAGCTTGGATGGCGATTGGTGAAATTATTAAGGCCACTCCACGTAGTTAAAAGGGAGGTTTATTTTGTGGGGTAACTTACAAGTGATTGGATAGTTTACAGAGTCTGGGAAAGGTGTGGCGCAGTCCAGCGGTGTTCTCTGGAAAACTCTGCTCATTCAACCTCCAGCGTCCAGGGTCCAGGAACCAAGAGAGCTGGTGCATCTGGAACCCTGGTCTTCAGCGTCCTCTCTCAGGCCCACCTTGTAGGCGGTTGGAGCTTCCAGGTCAAAGCTGGAATGGCTACCCATTACAGATGGGAGTTTTAGCATTCATTGGAAAAGAGCCTCTGGGACCGTGAAGCACAGAGGGGCAGTGGATTCACAACCCCTCTACAAAGTGCAGGGTGGAGGGCTCCCAAGCCTGTGGTCTAAGGAGTGCTTGTTCATTTCCGATGTCATAGCCAATCCTGTCACCTGGGTGTCCCTCCTTGTTTTGAATCATGGGTTTCAAACACCCTCAGGAGTTCTTCCTGAATAATTCCCAAACTTTTAACAAATCAATTCTAAGAAATAAAAAATAAACAATACAGAACAGCAGAAGGGTATTTAAAACATGGTCTTAATTTAAAAAAAAATAACTTTTCTTCTTCGAAATCCTGTATGAGCCATTAAACAAACTGCTCAGTAGAAAAGTAATAGAAGCCACTTCCATTAGAGATTTTGAATCTTGCAATAGGTTAGTTGGTCTTGGGGAATTGAGCAGGGCTCCTTTAAAATGCTAACTCCAGGGGCCCATGAAATGACTGCGCAGGTCAAGGCGCCTTCCTGCGCAGGCCTGACAACCCGAGTCTGATCCTTGGAACCACACAAATTTGGAAGAAGGAAACAGACTTCACAGTTGTTTTCTGACCTTCACACAGGCATTATGGCACACCCCCATGTGTCAACACACATGATAACGGTAAACAAAGCTAAAACCCCAACCACATCTCATGAGGGGCAAATACCCCACCCCACCCCACCCCTGTGCATCAGCCTGGAGAAAAGCAACTGCTTGCTGTTAGGGAGTGTCCGGCAGATTATACAAGAAGCTCACAGACAGGCTGGAACCTTCTGGGCTCTTGTCTCCCACTCTGTCACTTTGCAGTTTGCAAGGTGCCCCAGGTGCATTTACCTCCATCCCCACCCAGGTTGCCATTGACTAGTTCCTCATCCACACCTGAGTCCAAGGGCATTGAGGAAACGGACATTTAATAAGTGCGCTGTTGTTCCCACCTGTTTATAGAGAAGGACCCGAACACTCCAAGAGGTAAGAGTGTTTGTTCAGAATCACGTACAGCAGTGCTTCTCGACCTTCCCAGGGCTGCGACCCTTCAATACAGGTCCTCATGTTGTGGTGACCCCCAACCAGAAAATTATTTTCATTGCCACCTCCTAACTGTAATTTTGCTACTATTATGAATTGTAATGTAACATCTGAAGTACAACCCCTGTGGGGGTCACAACCCACAGGTTGAAAACAGCTGACATAAGGTTTTAAGTTGCACAGGTCATGTAAAATGATGAGCACAACTGACTTTTATTAAACATTCAGTATTGGCCAGAATTAACAGAAAAAGCCTTAGGAAGAGTATTTTTTCCTTAGGCTGCCACCCAAATGTTGGTATTTTTAGAGTCTCCACTTTATACATGAGGTCATGCAGTCAATTTGACGGAGTTAAGATTCCAGCTCAGAAAGCCAGACTGTAGACACTGTGCTTTCAGGGCCTAACACAGCCTTCTCTGCATGCCTGTCTACGCCACACACTGGTCACCAGCCCCATGTGGCTACTAGGCATGTGCCATATGGGTCACTTGAATTGCAAACTTCCCTAATACAAACTATACTGAAGATAGTGTAGAAAAACAAAGTAAAACATCTCCGTGGTAGCTTTTACATTAATTTCATATTGATTGCATGTTGAAATGACAGTGGTCTGGATATGCTAAGATAGATTAAAATGAATTATTAAAACTTAGTTTCACCTGCTTATTTCTACTTTCTGAAATGAGGCTACCAGACAATTTTCTATTATATATAAGGTTTATGTTATATTGCTGTCAGGCCACGTTTCAGTCTACTATTCCAAAATGTTTAAGAGATTGAAACTTTCCCAGGCTGTTGATGCTCCTAGTTAACCCTGGTTAAAGTTCTGGTTAAGATGATTGATGGAGACGTAAGTTCTCTGTTACTTATGAACTTGAATCACCCGTATTATCATGCGTGGCTAGGAGAGAAATCAAAAGGGTTAGCTAAGCGGTGTGTGCCCGTTTTGCTGACTGTGTGCTGCCTCCCATCCCTCTTCTGGCCTCCATAGCTTGAGTTCCTCATGCCCCGCCCCTCACTTTATGATCAATGTGTTTCCTGTCTCATGCCTTTAGATCCAGCTGTGGTGCCTGACATATAATTGATAAATGACAAGTGCCTAGTCATTTCTTTCCTGTTGCTGCTTTATACCTAATGGCGATTGCCAGGCAGAGATGACATGTGTGTATAAGGAAGAAGGTGGGAATGTTTGTGGAGATGGGAAAGCCACAAGCTAGAGAAACATCACCAAAGCTTGGTAGAGGATTTATTTTAAGCATCCCTTCCCATAGCACACACATCACGTGCTCTCCCAACTCCCCTTTTCAGGACAGATTTTTTTTTTAATGGTAGTATCTGCTAAAAGTCAGAAACAGAAAAGAATGTTCTGTTTCTCCAAAATAAATGTTTGTGTTAGCAATTTACAAAGGATACTTACTTATCTATAGCAGCTTTGGGTGGAGAAAGGGAACAAGAGACTGCTGTTTACTGCAGTTACTACTTGGCAAGGTCAAGTTAGCGTACTCTGCCATGATGCAGTGGCCTATCCTGACCCAACTTGAGGCCCTTGTCTTATATTGAAGACTAGGGTTGGGGGTCAGGGATGGACACTGACATTGTGGAATGATTATTTTTCCAGGATGTGTACCCCTGATCTATGCTGGTCTGGGGCTTGGCCCCCTAGGGTAGCTGATAGAGTAGGACTGTGGTCTGGCACATTAGTGCTGGGCCTTGCCTCCTCTCAGGTCCATTTTATGCCACTGGGTTTTTACTCTGTCTTGACCATGTGTTACATATGGCCTGCTTCCCTTTCAAAGTCCAGGCTAGCTGGAAAGCTGAACATGGGGAGAGACCATTAAATGAGTGTGGGTCTGGGCAGAGGGTCACATCCACTTTCTGGAGTCTTGTGGCCACCCATTCCCTTCACTTCCCTTTCCTGGGCCTTCTGTGCCTCTCCTTTATTTGTTGGAAGATTTAACTGTGGACCCTTCTTCTCTGATTAGGAGTTTCTTAACTGTTTCCCTGGCCTCTGACATCTGCTTACCTTGATTTCTGTCTGCCTACCAGGCTCAACGTTGGCTGTGTACACTCTCCACACCTGAGACCCTGACACAACCCCACCTAGCTGGTAAACCAGGGGGCCTGGAGTTCCTGTTAGTGAATCCCCTCTGGAACATCAAATCATCTTAGATGTCCTCTGAGATGCACAGACATTATGCAGTGGGTTACAGTTTATTTTTTTTATTTTTTTATTTTTTATTTTTTTCGTTTTTTTTCGAGACAGGGTTTCTCTGTGTAGCTTTGCGCCTTTACCTGGATCTCGCTCTGTAGACCAGGCTGGCCTTGAACTCACAGAGATCCGCCTGCCTCTGCCTCCCGTGTGCTGGGATTAAAGGCGTGCGCCACCACCGCCCGGCTGGGTTACAGTTTATTAATGACTATTTGTTGTGATAATTACTCATTATCATACAGTTTATTAATCAGTACTCATTATTGTGGAATGACACATAGGCCTCAAGAACAAAACAGCTTTGGACAAAGGATGTTGGGGTAAGTGAAGATTCAGAAAGCAAAGTGCAGCTGAGGGTGGAACCAGATGCTGGAACTCTGAGACTTAACATCATCTCTTACCCAGTGTCTTCTATATCCTCACCTAATCCCAACCACCTCCACATGGATATACCTGTGGTGATACATTGTGTACCCTGATAAAATTTGCTTGAAGATCAGAGGACAGAACAAGCCACTAGATGAAACATAGAGGCCAGATAGTGGTGACACACACCTTTAATCCTAGCACTTGGGAGGCAGAGATCCATCTGGATCTCTGTGAGTTCAAAGCTACCCTGGGTTACATGAGATTGGCTCAGTCTAGGAGAGAAACAAAGCCAGGCAGCGGTGGCACACACCTTTAATCCCAGCACTTGGGAGTCACACGCCTTTAATCCCAGCACTAAGAAGGAAGTGATGGCTGGGCAGAGAAAGGTATGTAAGGCGTGAGGAGACAGAAACTAAAGCTTTTTCAGGCTGAGGAGTCCTAGAGGTAAGATGTGGCTGTGGCTTGTTCATTTGTCTCCCTGATCTTTCAGCATTTACTCCAATATCTGGTTCTAGGTTTTTATTAAAAGACCATTTAGGGTTCATGCTACATACACCATCTTATTTTCAAATACTACTGATACCTTAACATGGGCTCCACTCTGATGGGCCACAGAACTCCACACTGGAATCAGAATAAAGTTTGTAAAGCATCAAAAATGGGCCTTTAATCTCAGTATAAAGGTATGCCGGGCCTCTATATAATTTGATGAGTTGATTCTTCATTTCAGACAACAAATAAAAGCTGTGTGAAGGAGCTAGAAGCACGTCTGCAAATTACTTATTGAAAATGGCTTTTCTTAAACCTGCCAGGTTCCTACGTCTCCCAGAAACTATCTCATGTCCAAATTATTCTGTTTTATTCTTTGTGTTTTGTATGTATTGAGAGAGGCAGGACTCCTGGTGGTGGCTTCATGAAAATTAAATTCATAGAATAAAATTTGAACTTTGGCAATTGAATAAACAGCCAAAACAAACATACTTTGGTGAAAATAAAAATCAACATTTTTTTCTTTTGAAAAGCAAGCAGTGTCTAAGCACAAATACCTTAAAAGTGAACTAAAAAGCTTTTCTAAAATAAACAACTTTGCCTGGGATCCTAAATTGGGACCACATGGAGATGTGGAGCCTACAAATGCCGTGCACCCAGGCTCCTCGGTTCTGCCTTCACTGCCCGCATGCCTCTGAGTAGCTCTTGTAGCCTCTGGTCTCGAAGGAGCCCTAGGGTTTTAGATCCCAGCATGACGGGGAGAAGGCAGAAGAAAGAAGAGGAATGAAAACAAATGCCTTTCAGCCCCAAACATCTGAACAATCAGTTTCACTTGTGGATCTGCCAGACTCACCCAGTGCAGAGCTCTCCATGTGGGCTTGTGGGGCTGAACTTGTGTGAGGCCAGGCTTGAACTTGGGGGTGGGGTGCAAGGATTGCAAGCAAACCGCCCAGGCCCTGCCCTGAGGCAAATCAAGGAGAAGCCAAGTGGGCATGATAGATTTATTCCTTTGTTTTTCCCATTCACCAAGTGCTGTGTGCTTTGGGGTCATAGGTCATGAGTCAAAGGAATGCAGTTGTTGTCACATAAGCCCTGTCCATTTTAAGCATCTTTCACTAATAGGGTGGAGGAGAGGGAGACCACAGCATCCATGTTGAAGAGAGGAGGTTGGCATGCTCATTTCTTCATGCTAGGAACACATCTTTCTTCCTCCATGTGCTCATGGTCTGCCCTACCAAGTGGGCATTTATGTCAGGTGTTGGTCCACAGGGACATCTTTTGTGTCCTTTAACTAGAGGGCAGGCTTCTCTCGAGCAGTGTGAGTGAGTTTGGGAAGGACTGCTCTGAGAACAATGAGCGGAATGAACTCAGATGTGAATTTAACTAGTTTTAACTGGTAAGGGCTCACAGATGTCATCAAAATGTTCCAACCGTTTTGAGCTGCTGTAGCTCAAAAGCTCAGATCCAGAACTGTGATCTGTAGGATGAAGATATGTAGGATGATTGACTTCGGCTCTGTGAATGGTGCTGTTGGGAAATACAACTGCAGAGTCAAAGCAGCTGATGTTTATTGAACGCTCAGTGGTAAGCCATGGCACTGACATGAGCATTTTGTGTAATACGTAGTGTCTGATTCGAGTCTCCTCCAAGCATCTCATTCCCATGAGGAAACTGAGATCCAACTGGGAGATTAAGGAATCGCACGATATGGCAGCAGGTCTGCATGAAGCCAGTCCCAAACATCAGGAAACATCGGGAATCCATAATGGCCCTTTCTGTAACTGGGTTCTGTTGCCTGTGCCTCCTTAGCTAAGGAAATAGTGGCTTTTCATAATATGCCTCTCTGCAGGAATCGTGTGTGTGTGTGTGTGTGTGTGTGTGTGTGTGTGTGTGTGTGTGTGTGTACATCAAGTTGTATGTGTGTCTCTGTGTGTGTTTGTGTGTACATCAAGTTGTGTATGTGTGTTTGTGTCTGTGTGTGTGTATACATCAAGTTTTATGTGTGTCTGTGTGTATGCTTGTGTGTACAAGTTGTGTGTGTATGTGTGTGTGTGTGTGTGTGTGTGTGTGTGTGTGCGCGCGCGCGCGCGCTCGCACATGTGTGTAGTATGTAGGGTGATCCCCAAACTTTCAGAGCAAAGGAGACTTTCCTGAGTAAAGCCTCAGAGTTCATGAAACACGGGTCCATCTCAGTGTCCTTATGTCCCCTTCACATGGACAGTGTCCAGCCTCCTGACCCTCTGTGCCTGGTCTGTGGCCTCTAGAAGGAGAACACAGACGTCTCTACCCACTTTACTTTTCTCTGTCCTAGGTGCAGGCTGGGAGCCTCCATTTCTCCCTCACTTCATCTCTAATGTCTATAGGCGAGGCCTCTCTTGCCCCTTCAGCTTTCTCGGAAGAGTCTGAAGGGGACGGGGAGAAGAAGACAAGGCCACCTTTAACAGCTTATGTGGTTGCTCCATTCTCCCAGACAGTAACAAAAGAAAGGGTGGTGGCTTCCTAAGTGATGGATGGAGCCACTGGAGGAACTCAGGACTGGACTGCTGTGTATTTTTAGTGCCTGCGGCTTGTGGCAACATAGGTGCAAATGGCTGGATCCCGTCCCTTCCACTGAATGGCTGGTATTGAAGAGTCTATGCCCTCTCCCTGCCAGGCTCTCCTCACGGAACTCCCCTTTTATGAGGTGGGTGACTAGCTCCTTGGCACCAGGCTGCCCCGCCACAATTCTCCTTTATTGCCCCGCACTGATGCCCAGCTACATGACTCCACAGACAGCCTCGGCATGGGGCGCGAGGCACTGATGGAACTCCACTGGCTGTAAGCTTGTCAGGGTGTTACCAAATTGTGAGGCAAAGTCTGCCCGCCGCGCAGGGGTTCCGTCTGGACACGCTGAGCCTCTGGCACGAGGCAGCAATCAGAGACGAAGGAACTGTTGGAGTGAGGACAGAGGCTGGCTTCCCATCTCAGAGTGTTTCTGCTGAGATCTTGCTCTGCAGTGGGAAGCCAAACTCCTGGTCACTGACATATTCGGGCCCCCTGAGGGAGCTAGGAACTACCAGAGACCTCAGGTGTCCTGACAAGTCATTGTTGTTCCAGAGTTGAACTGATCTTAAATTAAAAAAAAAAACAAAAACAAAAAAAAAAAAAAAAAAAAAAAAAACAATGGGCTGCACTAGGCCCCATGTTGCACTTTTGATGTCATTCAGAGTGGATATCATACTGGAGCCTCAGACTACAAACCGGCAGGCTACAAACTTACTGTAAGGCTTTAGGCAAATAACTGTATTCCAGAATTCTCTTATTTACAAGAAGCGGCCCTTGTCCTACTGACCTCACTAGAGTTCTCCACAGAAGAGAAAAGTGTTTTGGAACTACTGAAAGCGTCACAAGACCCAAAGTGGGCATGGTGGTGGTGGTGGTGGTGGTGGTGGTGGTGGTGGTGGTGGTGGTGGTGGTGGTGGTGTGTGGTTAGGGAATGAGGGGAGGCCAGGCCTGTCTGTTGACTTGTTCTTGTTTCTGACCAACATTGATCTCTATGTGGAGACTCATCTTCTCCAACAAAGAGAGATAAAACAGCACAATTGAAAATCTCACTTTGGATTTTGCTCATGCAAAATTTGCTCATAGTCAAATGACTTCAGAATACTGGGTAATGTTATAGATCTACTCTATGAAAATCTTAGAAATCGTTCAGTGAACCAGGAAGCCCATACCTGGTCGAGGCTGGATAAAGTTTGGGGCTTTATTGGTATTCAGTTTTTATGATTTCACTTATTACATACAGACAGCTAGCCTAAATCACTTCATGAAAGTGAACTAGAAGCTAAAAGCAGTTGTAGTTAACCAGGAAAATTCCATTCCAGGTCAATGAGCTGTGGAGGTACTGGACTCTGAGGGAAGTCTCTTGCCACCATTGCTCTATTGAGACAGACAAGCATATTGATTGGAAAGCAGGGAACTAAGGCTGGTCAAGTTGCAGAGTCTAGGGAGAGGCTGAAACCAAGAAGCTCTGCTGAGCTGCCACCCAAAGGGGCATGTGTGGAACCCAGGAAAAAAAGCGTGAGGAAAGGGTGTAGGAAGTTTCCTGCAGAAAGTCCTTTATGTCCCTGGACTGGGCTGCATACTTCTCTATCCAATGGTAACATCCTGTTGTTTCCCAGCTGTGATACATTCATTACAACCGGCTGTATTGTTTATGTCTATTCTCTCTCTCTCTCTCTCTCTCTCTCTCTCTCTCTCTCTCTCTCCCTCCCTCCCTCCCTCCCTCCCTCCCTCCCTCCCTCCCTCCCTCCCTCCCTTCCTTCCTTCCTTCCTTCCTTCCTTCCTTCCTTCCCTAAAGACAGAACTCAATGAAAGCAGCATCCACAGTCATCTGACTGACAGGTGACCCTCTGTCTTAGTGTTCTATTGCTGTGAAGAGACATCATGACCATGGCAACTCGTTCAAAAGAAAACATTTAACTGGAGTTGGCTTACAGTTTCAGAAGTTTAGTCCATTATCACCATGGCAGGAAACATGGTGGCATGCAGTCAGATATGGTGTTAGAGATGTAGCTGAGAGTTCTACATCTCAGCACAGGTAGCAGAAAGAGAGAGCCATTGAGTCTGGCTTGGGATATTGCAAACCTCAAAGCCCACCTCCAGTGACACACCTCCTTCAACAAGGCCATACCTCCTAATCCTTTCAAATAGTGACACTCCCTGGTGACCAAGAATTCAAATCTATGAGCCTATGGGGGCCATTCTCATTCAAACTACTACACCCTCTAATACTCAGTCTAGATATTTTGTTTTGTCTAAGTCTTGATACATAGACTGTGTTCAATAAATGTTTAAATTGGTTGAATAATGATTTTTAAACATGTGTTTGGTTAATGTCAGACAGTTAAGGGAACTGAGGTAAACAGACCAAGAAGAACCTGCAGTATCACAGCATTTTAGCTAATTTAGCATGTGATGCGACAGACCCATTCCAAACAATATAATGAATCAAAAAAGCAGCATTTGGTTGCACATGCCACTATTTTTAAATTTATTTTCTAGATGTGCACAGGACAGCATCATTGACATCTTCACAGTTCCTGCATCTGGATCTGATGTCATTAAGTATGGTTTGAAAAGAAGTTTGTGTCTAATATATCTACCTGGTTCTAAACATCTGTTGCTTCCTAACAAGTCCTACATTCATTTAAGTGGCACTGGTGCACAGAGGTAAACAGAGCCCTGGCAGCCTTTCCATAAGGGAAACTGTGTTTGCTTCCTTCATTAATTACTAATGGGGCATTAAGACATGCATTCTCTCTGAGCCAAGTTGGATAATTCCTGGCACTTAATTCCAGGGTGCTTTCAGAAGCAGAGACATGTATTGACATACCAGAAAGCATGCCCTATAACAAGCACAGTGGTGACTACAGTGCCAGGGTTATACTAAGCTTCAAGTATATCAGTATTAAATGCACTGATCCATTGCTTTAACCTTTGCAGTTTGTAGGTTAATTTGGAAAAACAAATTAATTCGGGGGGGAAAAAACAGCATGTGTTACCAGAGTATTTCTGTAAGCAACTACCACTGTGTAACTTGGATAACACTTTATGAAGATCCAGAGTGGTGAAAAATAAAGACAGATCAAATCAGAGGGATGAGAGTAACAAGCAAAGAACAGAATTACTAAACCAAAGTGTGGTTTACTAATTAATTTAAACAGTCAGTTACCAACAAAATTAAAATGAAGAATTTTATTCTCGTGGATATACCAACTAATATAGCATCAGAGTGATGGCATGAAAATAGTAAGAAACAAGAGACTGACAGATGCTTATTAGTCATAGTAGATTTTTAATGTGTAGCACAATATTTTTAACAGATATATTTTAATGTAGATTATGATAAAATATGAATAAGGACATGAAAGAATATCAACAGGGTTGAATATTGGCTATATTTACTTATGAGTTACATAAAATAGCTTACTTTAAATATTCACATAATTATAGTGGTTCACAAAGAAATACCTGTTTGTTTGTTTCTTTGGTTTTCAAAACTGGGTTTCTCTGTGTATCCCTGGCTGTCCTGGAACTCACTCTGTGGAACAGGATGGCCTCAAACTCAAAGATCTGCCTGCCTCTGCCTCCTGAGTACTGGGATTAACTGTGTGTGCCACCACTGCCCAGTAAAAACCTTTTAACTTATTTTTTATTTTATATGTATGGGTGTTCTGCCATCATGTATGTATGTATGTATGCAATGTACATACAGTGCCAATGGAGGCTAGGAGAGAATTTTGGATACCCTAGGACTGGAGTTACAGACGTTTGTGAGTCATTGTGTGGGTGCTGAGAATTAAACCCAGGTCCTCTAGAAAAGCTACCAATACTTTTAACCACTGAACAATTTCTACAGCCCCAACCATTTTTTCAAATATATAAATTTTGTAGACATCCATTCTTATTGCAGAGCAATGGAATACAATATAAGCACAAAGAAACCCAGCATGTTAGCAGTGTCTGGATTTGAAGGCTAATGCTAGTAAGGTAGGTAAGTTTGTCCCTTTAAGGTTAAACTTGAATCAAACATAACAGAGACAGTGATGGAAAAACACCTCAGAAGATGCCAAGGTCTAGCCATGATGATCCTACTTGGATATGTTTACAATCCCAAAGAAAACAACGTGCCCATCCAAAGAGGACCAGGTTTGGCCAAAAAGACAAAACCAGTGTAGTCACACAGGATCAAGGGAGCTTTGCCTGGCTGGACTTAGGTAAAGTGGCCAGATGGGAAGGTCCTACTTCTTGTGGACATGGAATTCATGCACAACAGGTCATGCTAGGATTTAGAGTAGCCCCCCCCCACACACACACACTATGGACATCTGTGAGCACCCTGTAAATAGATTAATGCAGCTATGAAGGAGGGGCGCCAGTGTCCCAACAGAGTTGAACAATATGAAGTGTTCCTAGGAAGCAGGCTGGGAAAAGGAAGCTTCCTGACCTTGTAAGATGTCACTGTTACAGGTGAAATAGTCCAGCAGTCGAACGGCACAATAGGTACAGTAAAACAAGTTGTTCATGGGAACTTCTTTTCATTCATTGCTGTGACTGTGTATGGATGAGGCACTTAGAAGTCTGTTGCTGGCATGAAAGAAATGAGGCCAGACAATTATTGGACAAATGAGATGGAATAATAGGTTATCTATTTTAAACACACTAAAATGAATAATGGATTAAAGAGTTAATTTTTTAAAGTAAACTAAAATATCCAGATGTTGGTCATAACCCTTAAGAGGCAATGATTTTACAAGTCTAGACAGATAAAAAGAAATTACAAAGGAGAGTTAAAAACAACTCAGACTATGCAAATATTAAAAGCTTATGTTTGCAAAATATTATAATAATAACCAGAATTCAAAGTCAGACAATGTGGGGAATGCTTGCAGAGAATGTGACAAAGTCCTGCTATCTTTATTAAGTGAAATGTTTGTATAAGTTGATAAGAGAAACATTGTAATTCTAGAAGCATAAACAGACAAGTCATAAAAAAGAAAATAAAAACCAGTAAATAAACATACGGAAGATATTTGATTGATCTGGCAGTCAAACCTATTTAAATGAGCAAGAAAAAAATATGAAATTTTATGATGCCAAATGCTAGTGAGGATGTTGTAAAAAATGGTACTCTCATGTTTTGGTGATATTTTGTAAATTACTACCTCTTTTTTTGGAAATCATTTGGCAGTACAATATCATGAGCCATAAAAACATTTATAGCCTTTGACCTAGTAATTTGACTTACTTCTGGGAACTTATCCTGTTGAAAATTAATCCAAAATATGGAAAAAATTAAGGCCCTAAAATAAATTGGGAAATACTAAGTGTCTCACAATAAAGGAAGAGTTAATGTGTCATGGTACACTGATTAGATATAAAACAACATTGCCCCTCATAAACACAGAAATGGGGCACAGGCAGACAAATGGAAAGAGTCTTGTGATTTAATGGGTAATAAAAATTATAAAATATTTTGCTGTGGGGTGTCGTTCTGTATGCTGTGAATATATGTTGCTCTGATTGGTTGATAAATAAAATGCTGATTGGCCAGTAGCCAGGCAGGAAGTATATGTGGGATAAGCAGACAAGGAGAATTCTGGGAAGAGGAAGGGCTGTGTCAGGAGTCACCAGCCAGACACAGAGGAAGCAGGATGACAAGGCAGAACTGAGAAAAGGTACCAAGCCACATGGCTAAACAAAGATAAGAATTATGGGTTAATTAAGATCTAGTCAGTAATAAGCCTGAGCCAATGGTCAAGCAGTTATAATTAATATAAGCCTCTGAGTGATTATTTTATAAGTGGGCCATGTGACTGTGGGGGCTTGGCAGGACCAGAGAAACAATTCTGACTACAATGTTTTAAATTTTTTCTTACATTTATTTGCGTGTGTATGTGCACATGAGGGTGGCTGCCCACTAATGCCACAAGAGGGTGTCGGATTTCTAGAGCTGGAGTTACAGGTAGTTGCCACTGCTGACTGTGGATGCTGGGAACCAACTCAGGTCCTCTGGAAGAGTAGCAAGCACTCTTAACCACTAAGCCATTGCCCCAGCCCCTGTAAAGATTTATGCAGAAAAATATATACAGACGAGAACAGTTGGAGCAATCAAATTTTCAGTTGTTAAGGTGTCAGAATGTTAATGAGTTTTTTCCATTAATTTCCTCCCCCATTATGTTCTTTCCATCTATTAGACCTCTGTGACAATTGCTCCTTTGTATGTCCCCTCACTCCCACTCAAGTCCATAGCCAACTTCCAGAGCCCTGCTCACCTATGTGAGCATCCCAAAACCCAATCATCCCACAAGCCAAAGGGAACTGTCTCTCCTCCAAGCTCCATCATGCTGTTTTAACATTTCTATGAGGGTCATGCACAATTCGCATTCTGAGGAAATGATTGATGTATACTGTGTATCTGTTTCTGCATCTAAATTCCAGACCTCAAGATGGCAGGAAGCATTTGATGGGTTTCCCTTGCTGACTAAGCACAGTACTTTGTCCGTGTGGTCTGCTGAGTAAATGTCAATTCAAAGATGTTTCCTCCCACTGCAGGTGGAGCACATGAGGGTCTTCAGCACCTGGGTCCTTTCGGCAACATCCCTAACATAGTGGCAGAGTTGACTGGTGACAACATTCCTAAGGACTTCAGCGAGGATCAAGGCTACCCAGACCCTCCAAATCCCTGTCCTCTTGGGAAAACTGGTAAGGAACATGGCCTTGGGTTATAATGGGAGGTAATTGGAAATTCTGACCCCAGCTACAATGTGGGCTCTCTCTGAAGAATGCTCCTCTTTCTATTTAGGGTGAGGCCTCTCTCTTCCCTGAAGCACAGCACTCCCATGTTGGGTGGAGCAACATGGGAGTTGGATAAGATTGAGCCAGTGTGGGGAGGCTGGCCCCAGATGACAGGAAATCCTTAGTCACTGGCTGGCACCAAGCCCATCAGCCACCTTTTACTTGCTTCTAGGGTTTTTGGATGGGTAGGAAGAAAGACTAGCTCAGAGTGTGGGGGTCTGGAAAAGTTGATATGATAGAGTGTAACACAGAGGTTCTTTAAGTGGGGTCCTTGGGCCAGCAGCAGCAGCAGCATAACCTGAGAACTTGCTAGAAATGCAGATCCTCTGGCTGAATCAGACTTACTGAATCAGACACTCTGAGCCTGGGACCTAGCTATCTGTGCAGTGACCAGCCTTGGAGCACACTGAAGATTGAAACCTGCTTTTGGAAGATAAGGGAAAGAGACACAGAGTGTGAGCCAAGTGATCTGAGTCCTAGGGTTAACCACATGATATGTCACTTCTTTAGGCTTTAATCTTCTCATCTATAGAAATACGGCACACTCAGCCAGGCGGTGGTGGCGCACGCCTTTAATCCCAGCACTCGGGAGGCAGAGGCAGGCGGATCTCTGTGAGTTCGAGGCCAGCCTGGGCTATTAAGTGAGTTCCAGGAAAGGCGCAAAGCTACACAGAGAAATCCTGTCTCAAAAAACCAAAATAAATAAATAAATAAATAAATAAATAAATAAATAAATAAATAAATAGAAAGAAATATGGCACACTCAATGCCTTAAAAATGTACAGTGTGGTTCCAGGTTATCCCAAGCAAGACCTGTGTGACATAGCACTGTGCATGCACTTAGGCCACTGAGAGGAAAGCAACCAGAGTGAGCTGACAGGTGGATGAGATCCCAGCTCAAGACTCTGCCTCAGAATCTGCTTTTCTCTTTGCTACTGATCCATGACACTAACATTCTCCACATTGTTTTTCTGACACAACTGGCAGTCTAAAAGTGGAGATCGTTTGCTAAATTTAGCTACTCTTGGAGAAGAATCTCTTAAGACCACCACACAAAGGGACCTGAGTGATACAGAACAGCACAGTCCAGTGACACAAAATCAAACCTTGGCTTGCCCCTGCCCTGCCAGGCTCTTGTCTGAATTATCACCCATCTCCCTGCACAGAGCAGTGCAGGTCCTAGAATCCAATTCTTGGCTACAGGGCTACCTGGAAGGTGACTTCTAGAGCATATTTTCAGCCCCCCAAAATCTCAGCTTGGCCATCAACAAGGCTTTATCACTACAGCTCAGTCTCAAGGTACTTGAGAAAGAGTTGCCAATGGGTCACAAAAAACAGCTGCTGCATTCGGACACTCTGCTTGGTATCCCTTTCCTACCTGATAAAGATGTTAGAGATGGCTCCATGAGAAGTGGGGAGTCACACTGGGAATTGTTTGGAAAACTGATGACTTCCATAGTAGCTTCCAGGTGCTCAGGGCTGATACACTGCATGTCTAAAGACTTCAGTTCAGTCCCAAGAGCTAGACAACCTTGCTAATTGCAAATAGATCCCCTCTCAGTATTGACTTTGACAGGCCATTATCTCTTTGAAATGAGCAGGAGAGAGCAAGGTTTCTTTCCTACTCTGGCTTAGCACAAAATTTCCCAGCCTCTGTTTCCCCCTCTCTTGCTTTGGTTTGAATGGAAAGCGTGGATACTTCAGTGAACTATATCACAGCTGGGTACTTTGGCATATCCCTGTAATCCCAGCCCTCAGCAGGCAGTAACAGGAAGATTGTGAGTTTGAGGCAAGTCTAAACCACAGAATAAAGCCCTCTGCGAGAGAGCAATAAAAACAAAAGCAAAATAAGTAACAACAAAAGACCTATCTTGGAATAAACTTTCATTTAAAGGGAGGTGGCCGAGAGGAGCTTTAATCGTACTGCAAACCTCCATGTGCTAATACCATGCATGGCCACCTTCATTTCTTAGAGCAACTAGGTAAAATTTGACTATTTGTATCTCATAGGTAAATAAACAGACTTAGAGAAGCCAGGTTAACTTTTAAAAAGCTGAACCTATAGATGCCACAAGAGCTAGGATTTGACCTTAAGCCTCACTCTAAATAAAACACAAGCCATTGCTGCTGTTATACACAGCACCACGACTTGTCTGAAGGCACTGGAGTGGTTCCTGAAGACATCACCCAAGAGAAAGAGAGGGACTCATGTGGAATGGAAACGTATCACTTAAGGGAACATTTGACATGAAAGCAAATGAAACAGTCTGAAGTTCTTCACGATAGAAACTTATTTCTCACTTATGTAAAGTCCTATCAGAGAGAGGTAAAGAAATGATAGAGGTAGATGGTTCTGCTTTCGTGACTTGGTGCCCCCAGTTGCCCTGGCTGGCAGCATGCAGACCAGCAGATGGGGTAGAGTTGGGTAAAGTGGACCATCACAAGGTTTTGGGGACAGGCCTGGAAGTGGAATATATCACTACTGCCTACATTCTATTGGCCTGGGCTCAGGTAAATGACTCCACCTTATTGCAAAGAAAGGCTGGAAAATTAGCCTTGCTGTGTGCCAAGGAGAAAAGGGAAGTGGGTTTGGAGGGCGGCCAATAGGTCTTTGCTCTTGGAGTGGTTGCTTATGACAAGTAGAGAGGGACTGGAACCCAGGGGGAATGTGATTTGGAGTGTCTGATATGAACAGACTATGACCTTTATGTGTCTAAATGTTTCTAATAAGTTAACTTCCAGAATAACAACAGATGTGTTGACAGTTTCTCAAAAACCTTTGTCCACAGCGGATGATGGGTGCCTAGAAAACGCCCCTGACACTGCAGAATTCAGTCGAGAATTCCAGTTAAACCAGCACCTTTTTGATCCGGAACATGACTACCCGGGTTTGGGCAAGTGGGTAAGTACATTTTCAGCAGCTGGTAGTTTTCACTGTGATCTCTTGGGGTTAGTGATGCCAGAGATGAACAGTATACATGGGGAGAAGAAAGAAAAATTATTTAGGAGTAGATTCCTCAGAAACCTCTGGCTGAGGGGGACTCTTTGTAATTATTATTCCAGACCACACTCATGTGTCTATAGAGCAGTATACTGATTCTGTCGGAAGAGACAGCAATCTGGACCATATACCTTCCAGGAGCTTCTATTCTGCCCTTCTCCACGGCCTGAGTCATAACATCCTCCTGTCTCCCTAGTGTTTCATGCCACTCAATCGGACTCCGTGAAAAGGAAAAAGACTTTTTCAAAGGAAAAGACACTGAGGAACTCTGTAAAGTTGATTTCTAAGGGAGATGATCTGTACATATCTCTGCAGAATCAAGGAAATAAAGACATCCAGAGTTGCACAGACACATAGAAGTCTGCTCTGTGGAAAGAGAGATAGATCTCCAGATGTGTGGCGGTGAGCTCACTGTCAGTTGCATGCAACCACGGGTAGCTGTCAACGAAGGGTGCTGTTCCAATGAAGCGCTTGGAAAGAGAAATCATGGCCACTTGGCACTGGTGCGCTCAAAACAAGTTTTGTCGATCTGCTCATAGTATTCCGTTGCCAGCATTATGTATCTGCGTGCCAGCTTAATGAGGGAAGTGAAGTGGGCATGGTGCGCTTGGACTTCATGGAAGCATTCGACAAGATCTTTTCTCATCTCCCATTGGAAGAGGCGAAGAGATACAGCCAAGTCAACAGAATATCACCCAAAGACAGCTTGTTGAAGTATCTGTCAGGAGGGGAGGGAAATGGTACAGGGTACCCTGCATGTCTGGGTGCTACCCCACACCACATTTTTATCTATGTTTGTAATAAAAACACAGATCACATACTTCCCAGATTCTCAGTGGTTGACACAAAGTTGGAAGAGAGAACTCTGGATGACCGAGTCAGGATTCAGGAAGATCCCAACAGGCTGGAACAATGAGCCAAGGACAATTAAAATTGAATGGGAATGTGTCTAGGTGCCTGTGGTTGGGCCTGTGTAATCCAGTGCTGAAGCCATGTGAGAAAAATGGGGAAATGCTGAGCAGTGTTGGTTCACATAGGAAAGTAGGTGGTCAATGCATCTGTGGAACGAGTGAATGGTGTTCCCTACAAAGACACTCCAGGTGACTGACCTAAGCTCCTCTGACCCTCTGATCTTCTCAAGTCAGTGCTAACAATACTGCTTATTGTGTTGCAATGCACACTTAAGCCTGGAAAATAAACTTTTCCCTTCCTTCTGCTTATTTTAGAGAAATTGATCTTCATTAATAATCACTTTCATTTTTTTTCTAGCATCTTACTTCATGTTGCATTGAGTCAGTTGAGTTCCCTCTGCCTTCAAAATACATTTCCAAATTAAGGAGGAAAGCAACACTCTTGAGTTAACCTTGCATCTACAATTTGTATCATTCTTGCCCTCCCCCTCCCCACCACAACTATACATATCGTTCCTGACATATAAAGTTCTGTTAGGGAGAGTTGTCTTGTAGAACTATTTTCAAGCCTTCTCCTACTGGTACAGTTTAAACATAAACGAAAAGTACCTTGGATATTATTAAAATCTCCTATAAAATGTATCCCAATGGAATAGTAAGAGATAAAATAGAGGGAGACTAAAGACAGAAAGAACAGGGAGAAAATAAAAAAAAATGGTTCCATTTATGTTGGTCCTAAATGTAGTGATGAAGATAAGAATTTGTGCCATTTCAAAGGAAATAAACTAAGTAGAATGACTATATGGTGTAGACATAACCTGAGAGAGGGAGAGAGGGAGGGTGGGAGAGAGGGAGAGACAGGGGCGATCTATATGAAAGGGATAACATAAACTCTTCCTGTGAGGCATTTTAAGAAGAGAGAAGAGAGGATGAGATACATTATGCATTTGTGTGCCAGCTTAAAGGAATAAGGAAAAGCAAGGAAAGAACAGATAATCAAGAGGAGTGCTGGGAAAGGACCCAGGAACAGCCAAGCAGCTTCAGAAGGGAGCAAACCGGTTCTGAGCCCACTTACTTTAGATACTATGCTAGATGCTCAGTCTACAGTATCCATCAAGAAGTGGTTCTGTGCGTTCAACACGTTTGCAGTCTTGAAACAGGTTGAAACAAAAGGCATGAAGATAAAATTGGCCCAATTTGCACTGATACAGTGCAAGGCCAGGTGCTGTTGCTAGGAAGGATGGAAGTCTAGGGCAGAGGACTCTGTGGGGCCAGTGGGGCTGATTCTTCCTTAGCCTCGGAGGAAGTTGAGGTACTAAGGAGAGCCAGTACTGAGGTCCTAAGAGAGGGGCATGACTAACTGGAAGGCTTGACCTGAGAACAAGAAGGGAAACTGAGGAAATGTCTGAGTGTGGACAGAGGCCATCTGGTGCTGTGATGGGGTGGAAGAGATGGTAACTCCCCTTTCCAGCATTTATTTTGTTTGTTTGTCTGTCTGTCTGTTTAGGGGCAGGGTCTTTCTATGTAGCTCTGGCAGTCTTGGAACTCACTATGTAAACCAGGCTGGCCTCGAACTCAACTCACAGAGGTCAGTCTGCCTCTGCCTCAGGGTACTGGGATTCAAGGCGTGTGCCACCATCCTCTTCTTCAGAAGCTCCCTCTAAATTCCACTCACATCCCCTTTTACTCCTTCCCTCTCCCTCCTTGGAACGCTGTGCTTCTCTCATCGTCCACATCAGAGCTGAAGACTAGAATTTAAGACCAAGTATAAAAAGTGCTGTCCCAGATCAATGGCCAAGGAATGACATTTATGCCTCTTATCAGCTCTAATTATGTGTTTGTTTAAACTTCAGTTTCCTTGTTTATTTTCTCATTACCACCTAGCAATAGAACAGTGCCTGCTTGATCTTTGCATGGAAGTGTGAACTGAGTGTCTCTAGCAGCGTGGGTGTTTATATAGAAGAGGCTGAAGCCGGTCTGCAGCTCAACTATCCTTTCAACTTGCAAAACCGTTATCTCTCCAACAAACTGCACACAAGTACCCCTGCTTTCTTTCTGGACGGTACTGCCTCCCTGTTTTGTTTTTATATTATCTGGAGCCGAGTTGCATCTTTAGCAATGAATCACATATTACAAATATCAGTGTCTGTCTTGTTTCCTGCATGGCTCTTTTCTTGTTACTGCATCAGGTCACATTTCTTAAATATGCACCATATGACATCTGGGCCCTGTGGTGGGTAATGGGAAGACACCAATAATTGCTATATAATAGGAAATCATGATATTTGTGGAGCTCATGTTACATGCCAGACTCTGTGCTAATATTTTACCTCAATCATCTCGTCCAGGCTGCCCATCCTCATCACTCTCACTCTATAGAGGAGAAAATGCAAGGCAGGGATCTGGGTAGCCTGCTCAGTAACAGAGCTTGTGATTGACAGAGCTGGAAACTGGACCCCATTTTTACAAACACAGTAAATATATGTATCTCTTCATGACTTATCCCTCACCATGTGGCCTATGTAGTCCTATCCTAGGACTTGTTGCCTTCCCCACAATGTATATAACTAATTACAGCCCTTGAGGGTCTATAGCCAAAGGCTGACATCAACCCCCCATACCCCTCCCCTCCATTCACCTATAATCCTCAAGGGCTATGGCCAAGGGCTGGTGTCAGCCTTTACCCTTAACACACTTACTGCTGAGTGGTCGTCGTTGTGTCAGAAAAACAAATGTTTCTCCTTTCTCAGTGCTTCGTACAACTTTCATCAATGTTTGACCAGAGCCTGAGCTGAGCCATGGGAGACAGGAAGAGTGTGGTCCCTCTCTAACTTTGTTTATCTTGCATGGCCATGCCATGTTTGAATTTTGGAGTACTCTCCAGTTCTGGTTTGTCTTAGGTTTCCATGTTATTAGATATGAGCAATGTTTTTCATTTCTTCTTTGACTTGACCCTTAATAATTGTACATATTTATAGAGTAGTGGCATGTCAATATAGGTACCCAATGTGTGATGATCAGATCTGGGTGACTGGCATATTCATAACTTCAGGCTGCATTCATTCCTTTTAAATATTTTTTTGTTATTTTGTGTGTATGGGTGCTATGTCTCCATGTACGTCTGTGCACCATGTATGTGCAGTACACACAGAGGCCAGAAGAGGGCACTGGGTTCCCTGGAACTGGAGTTAGAGACAGTTGTGAGCTGCCATGTGAGTAATGGGAATGGAACCTGAGTGTCCTCTGGAGGAGCAGCCAGTGCTCCTAACTGCAGAGCCAAGCCATCCCTCCAGCTCCTTTGTTCTTTCTGCTGAAAATGTTCAGAGTACTCTCCACTGTTCTAAAACGTTCAGTGCCTGTTAAAATGGCTGTCCCACTGTGCTAAAGGGCACTGGAAGTTACTCCTCCTTCAACCGCATGCACCCCTGGATTGTCCCATGCTCTCTCCGTCTCCCTCCCCCTCCCCAGCTCTGGGAGTCACTCATTCCCTCTGTGTTCACCAGACCAACTTTTAAAGCGTCTTCCCAGTCATGCTGTTTATGTATTTCCTTAACCCTGTGCACCAAGGGGGTGCAAGGTGTCAGTTTGTCCCGTTAGTGATAACTTCATTCCCTTTAATAAAGTGCTGTCCATGTTTCTCCAGTTTAAATCATTTTCCATTTAAAATTGATAGTTAACGTGTGGGAAACTACTTTGAGACTATAAATATTCTGACCGCCATGAAACTGTTAACCAACATGTTTTGCATTCATTGATGGTATTTACCAGAATCAATTATAACCATGGTTGTTGCAGAATTATGAGTTTTGCTCTCTTGTTATTTTTCCATTTGCTATCTGCATCCTATTCTCATAAGAAGCTTCCACTACTTCTTTTCTTGCTTACAAACCTGCTTATTTCTTTGGTACCTCTATACATCATTACTAATTTTGATGTTCAAAGCGTCCTGCATTTGACCAGTAGGAATTTCTTCGAGCTGTCTTTTCCTTCCTTTGGACACAGCTCTAGCACCTGTTTGAACACATCCTTACTTTCATGGCCAATCTGATAGTTAGCATCACTAATCCTTGTACTTTCTATACCCTAGCCATAGGATCAGACAGTTCTTCACGAAGATATCCATCCTCCAGGGTCCTTTAGGAATGGAATTGAGTTGTCCAAAATCTTGATGGCATAATGGAGAACCCTTTAATGAACTTAAACCACCTGCACTCCTGGAAATTAGGCCACTCATCCCCAAGGAACTAACAAATGGGTGTCAGAGGAGGTGGATGGTTTATTTTCATCCATTTTGTCTACTTTTTTTGTTCACATCACACCTGCCAATCCCTGCCAACAAATCCACACTGACACAGAGCTAATGAAGAAAGCCCAGCCACATTCACCATAGAGGGGCTGGGGGCATGGACATGCTGGCCCTGACTTTAACTCTCCAGGAAAGCGGGGGCCATCTTTGAGAGTAAGATTTCCAGACCTTCTGTACTTCTGGTTATAATTTCCCCTAAGATCCGAAAAGGGGATTGGGATGTTGCTGCCTTCCTGTCATTTGCAGCGTGCTAGAGCAGGGCCAGGACTGATGGGCACCGGGCTCCCCTGCACCAGCTTGCGGGCTCCTCTGCTCTCCCTCCAGTTCAGACAGCTGAAGAAAGTGATATCTGTGAGCAGTTACTAGTCTCACCCTCTTTACTCCAACCTCTTTCCCAACTCTGGCATGAGTACCTAGAACATTCTACGTGCATTAGAGTTGTTTGTTTACATTCGGACACTGGAGTTGAGACCAACGACAATGTTCTCATTTCTCAAGGGAATGGCCAGCAGGCCTACCTTTTCTCCCTCCTGATATTTACTTGGTCCATGCACCAAGAGAGCCAGAGGTAGGGCCTCTGGGCAGTGCCTGTGTTTCTGGCAGTGAAGGTGCTGCTCTTGGCACACACCCCACCCCTGGATATCTGAGGTTGAGCAGAGCTGCCCATTGTAAATTACAGGTGGTAGGTTTTAATGAACAAGAAAACAATGAAGCTCATTCTTGGCATTTGTCATTTTCATTTTCAAATCTACCGTTTAAGTGTTTGTTAATAACTAGACAGCTCAGAGGATACACATGGTGTATAAACTTGTTCTTCACCAGAACTCGGTCAGCTCTTTTTTTCTAGAAGTCACTATTAGGGTATTGTAGTCACAGCAAGATGAATTGTCTCTTTTGTATATTATTTTCCTTATGATTCAAAAATAAAAGAACACAAGTGAAGCACCCAAATCCCTTTCTCTGTTTCCATGTTCAGGTTACGTGTTGTGTCTTTTATAGTCTCAACTAGATGGAAATGTGTTGAGCATGTGTCTGATATTCTAGAGCTCATTTAAATCCAACGTGTGTTTGAAACACAGCAGTGTGTGGAAACACTTATACAAACTGTGGTAACAGAGAAGCACCCCCACCCCCACACACAACATAACTCTCCTTTTTGCCAAGAAGTTTTTTGGCAGTTTTTAAAAGGTTCACTCTATTAAAAATGTTATAGACCAAATGGTTCTGTGATTGGCTTGATGGGGGCACTAACTTGAGCCATGGGAGGGATGGCTGCAGAAGTCAGCGTCTCAGTTATTTACATAGAGGACTGCTGTTAATGGTCGGACACTGCTCCAGAGAACAGTCATGTGTGCAGTTCATAAAAAGGGAATTAGATACTGAGATAAAGTTATTTATTTTAAACAACGACGGTTCAAAGCAAGGAGATGAGCTCCCCACACCCTGGGATTTTAGCATGCCATCTCTCCTTGTTTATGAGATTGTTGATGACACTGTGTGCCTCGAGGCAGTACAGAGGACTTTGTGAAAAGCGCCACAGTCCCCAGCTTTTCTCTTGTGGTCTATCATTCTGACACGACATTCCTTTCATCTAGCTTTGTTTCCAAAACATGTGTATGCAAATGTCCAGGGGACACAGCAAGTGTTACTTTCAAATAGACAGTTACCAAATTCAATCCATACTTGTGCGTTTGTGTTTTCTTTCCTCTCCACTCTAGAACAAGAAACTCCTCTACGAGAAGATGAAGGGGGGACAGAGGCGGAAGCGGAGGGTAAGTCTCACAAGGACCGGGTGTGGCTGGGGTGTCGCTGAGGGGTTTAGTGTTTCTGAGTGGGGTAATTGGAGCATTTGGTTTGGGGAAAGTGGCAGAATCTTTTCTGATGCAATCCCAAAGAACAGAACAGAAATCCTGTGTGGCAAGGGCCACACCTAGCAGCTATACCCTTGGTTTCTCAGGTGGCATGGCTTCCTCCCTAAGCTTTAGGACATGATTTTTACTTATTATTTCCCTTCTGGCCAGCAACCATGAATGGTACCTCACTCAGCGAGGGCAGGGAGGATTTGAGGGTGTGACTTTCCTCAACTGCTCTGAAACCAGTGGAGGCCATGGCTCACACATCTGCATCAGTTATGTAGATCATATGACAGAAACCATAACGTGTGAAAGTACATACTGCAGGCTGGAATTTTGAATTTCTTCTACATATCTTTTTTATTGACCCTAGCCAGGATGTGTAACATGCATTCTCCCTATCTCATTTGCTGACTGTCAAGTCTAGTGCAGGCTCAGTTAGCGCTCCTTGGGAGGATTGCCCAAGATGGCCTTTGGTGTCTATGTTTTCCTTTTGTTACTCCTTATGTGGTGTTGCTTGGTATAAATATGAATGTCAAGGTCATATTGAGTTTCCAGTGCCTGTTATAGCCCTGAGACTTAACAGTGATTCAATGTCCATCCTGCTGTTCTACTGATACCTTACTGGACAGAAGGATCAGAACACTGGTCTCTTTTATATGACCAAACAGGAGAGGTAAAATCCCTGCTATTACACAGTAAAGTACCACCATAGTAATTATTTTAGGTAAAATATACAAACTAAACTGTATACCCAAGGCCACTGACCATTTATTTAGTACCTGGATCTTGGGGAAAACTGGGAATCTAGACAGTGGCAAGTGTGGCCAATCTAAAGAGCTTGGCCAAGTTCAATCAGAAAATGCTTTAAGAAGTGTGGAGTTTCTGGCCTTGGTATTAATCATAAGGCCCCAGGCTGCCTGACAAACCCAGAAGACAGACAATTTCCTATGCGAGAAGCGGAAAGCTGTTACATCTGGAAGCAGATCTTTTTTGGGGGAATAAACGGGGTTATTAGGGTTTTTCTTGGTGATTACAGCTTCCAATGGCAGATGGTGACAGGAAGGGTGTAATGTGTTCTTGAGAGAACATCAAGAAATTCTATTCTAGGAGCTCAGAATACACATAATTTACCAGGAAGATGGCTTGAATATCCCCCATGGTACAGCAAGGACATTTCCAAATAAGGCCAATGACTGACCCCAAATGAATAACAGCAGGCAGTTTTAATTGTCTCTGCTTGCTGGCCCACCATGCTTTCTACTATGACTCTGTGGAACTTAGGTTGACTTTAGATCATATTTCCATGAGACCAGTGATTACCAAAACTCAAAATTCTGGCTAAGACGTATGTTATAAAGGATTTTTGCTTTGGCCTCAGCTTCTTCCACATAGACAAGGCTTAGAATTTAGGAAAATAAGAGTCACTGTGACCCAGGATTTCAGGTTCTTTCTATTCCCAGACATCTATAAAGCCCGTTCTCATTCCTTTAGCCCTGGGCCCCTCTGGACTGATGAGGAAGCAGAAGATCTCCCCTGTCCCTATCACTACACCTAAGCTGCTGTTCCTACCTTAACTACTCCTTAATATAAAGAAATCATAGCTCACTTATTTGAAGAATTAAGGCTTACTTCAGTGAAACTCACCATCTACTGGGGGTTGAAGAGGACAGGAAGCAAGGTTCCAACCCAAGCTGTCCATTCATTTGTCAGACATTAATAGCAATCTCTATATTACCTGGCCATGAGTGGCCATACATATATAAGTAACATAAGTTCTTCAGAACACACTTAAAGCAAAGCATTTGGTTTGATAATTGAACATTAATCCAAAAGTGTCAAGGCTTGACCTTGGCATCTCCTTCTTCCCTTTTCCTCCAACTTCAGACATTTCTGGGTCTAGACAGTCTGTCTTGCACCATGGAAGTTTCTTAGCAAGAAGACTGATCTGTAATGTTACAAGTAAAGCCCCAAGTCATTCTGTGTGACTTTTTTTTTTTTACTTATTCTGGGCCATTTAAATTTCTAGCTGCTTCACAAATAAAAGATCAATCTACTTTTAAGTGGTTCTGAAAAAAAAAATTGACTCTGAAGCTGTGACTTGTTACCATTTTAAATCCACTAATTGTCTTAAATAGTCTATCAGCAACTTAGTCGCACAGTTGACAAATAGGAATATCTCATATTCTCTTTAAACTTATTAGAATTTTAAGAATCACTACTGTTACAAAACTGAAAAGTATTTTTGGCATTAACTATACTTTTCCCAAGCACTTTAATCTGCCTACTCAGAGGTTCTTATATGATTCCTTAGGGTGGGCCAGACCACACTAGTTGACAGTTTCCAACAGATAGTGTACTATCTTGAATACTTCAAGGATGAATATCTTTTTGTGACCTGCTTCTTTCTAACTCTGTAAAGACACTGTTCATTTGGTAGTCCTCACCTTGTGTGAGTCATCTTTGCAGAGTGGCTGGGGGCCTTCCTGATTTATGTTTTTTTTTTTTTTTTTTTTTTTGGTTTTTCGAGACAGGGTTTCTCTGTGTAGCTTTGCACCTTTCCTGGAACTCACTTGGTAGCCCAGGCTGGCCTCAAACTCACAGAGATCCGCCTGCCTCTGCCTCCCGAGTGCTGGGATTAAAGGCGCGCGCCACCACCGCCCGGCCTGATTTATATTTTTATACTCCAGAATGTGAAGTACATTGACCAGGGCTACTCATGTGTTCCAGTCCTTGTCTTTTGAAGCATGCTTGCCCACCTTTCAAGAGAGCCGTGCAAGCCAGGCCCACACAAAACCTGTGTCCATTCACTTGTGGGGCTTAGCATTGCCGTAGGATTGCTGCTCATTTGTAACATCAGCCCGTTTCTTAACATTTCTATTCCACTGCTGGAAGGCAACTTCAATAAACAAATGTCTTCCAAAACGATTGAAATTTTTCCTGCTCACTAAAGATTATGTTCCACGGCTCCAGTTACCAGTTCAAATCCAAACCTCAAAAAAATTGATATTATTAGCGAAGCAATGGAGATTCTTTGACTCATTCAGAACATCAACAAGTAAAAGAGATTCCAGAATATGGAGGCCTAAATAAAAAACAAAGACCCTTCCAAAGATGGCTTTGGGTTTGACTTCACCTTTTAAGTTTGACTGAAAGAAGGTTGGAATCGATTGCTAGATCTCTTAAAGAATTGTGTTCAACAGAGTCCTTGCATAGAAGAGTTTCAGCCATGGGCTAATCTTCAGATACTAATTCCCACTTGGCCCTATGTGTCTTTTCCTTTAGCATGCTTCCTATAGATTAATTAAGGCATTTCAGATTCTCCCCCTCACTTAAGGAGGACCACAGAATAATTATTTTCCTTCACATGAGACTTGGTACCTAAGTTAGCAGCAAGAATTTTTTTCTGGTTCACCCCAAACTTGTAAGCTAAATATAACAATAAAAAGGCTACATTGCATTTGATCAAGAACACTATGCTTATATGAAAGACACGATTGGTAACATCTGTCAGTGAGACTGTATACTGCACTATGGGGCACTGAGGTATTAACCAACTTGCTGGAGCCATCATTTGGCAGGGGGTGGTAAGTGCTATGTTATTATCCTGTTAATCCAACAGTCAGAAAACAATTCTCCTTCACTTATGTGAGATGTCTGTATCTGAGGCTCATGTGTCATGCCAAAACATGTATATTTTTTTTTCAGAGTGTCAATCCATATCTACAAGGAAAGAGGCTGGACAATGTTGTGGCAAAGAAATCTGTCCCCCACTTTTCAGAAGAGGAGAAGGAATCAGAATAAAGAGAAGACAGTAGGTGGAACCCCATCCAGTGCTTATGTGCATGTTACTAGAGCCCCCATGAGCGGCAGCATGTGTCTTACATAGATAATTATGGATGAAAAGCAGCTGCCCTTACATTTGCCTCCACACCAGTGACTGTGCTTTCTGCTAAATTAGAATAAAAGCTCCTTCTCTTTTGGGGGTTTTTTGATGTGGATCTGCAAGAAACATTACAATTAAAATGTATATGTCAAGCATAATAAAAACACGGATATGAAATACTCAGATTTCTTGCAGTTTTGGGTTGTGCAGTTTGGGCCAAGTCTGTAAACGGCTAGCATTTGATTTTGATTATGTAGTGTATCTAGCCCTTGGGCCTTGTTTCACACCAATAAAGAAGTTTGTACTCGAGGGGAGGGGCTGACACATCTCACTTGGCTGCTTCTTAATAAATGTATGTGCAAGCATTGGCTTGTGAAGTTTTTTCTTTTTAAATAACAGTATAAAAATCAATTTCTTTGCTTAATACAGCAGAGTGTCATGCATAACTATCTAATTTTAGTGCTAATGCTATGAAGTCAATGATCCCCATTTCACATATGTTAGGACTGAAACTATTCAACACATGATGGGAATAATCAGTGAAATCCAGAATGGAAGGATTTTCAGGGCAAGAAACACTCCCCACCCCTGTGTGTGTGAAATGCTATAAGTTTTAAAGGACTTAAGAGAAATATGAACCAAATGAAATTTGTGTAGATGTTTCTTTGTTTCCTGATTCAAGTAAAAAACTATTATCTGTGAGACAGTTGGAGAAGTACGAGTACTTGCTGAGTATTGGTGCAATTTAGTTGTTGCAAAGATTTATGGCAATCTTTTTAAAGAACTCTTGTGTCTTAGAAATATCAATTGAAATTGATGAGGATGATATTCATATTTGCTTTAAAATAATCCACTAATAGTGATGGGGAGAAACCTGGAATTTAGATGAATCAGATTAGCCACTATTGATAGCTGTGGGTCCCATGTACATTAGGACTTCTTGTACTTCTACCTCTCTACTTGTATATATTTGAAATTTTCCACACTAGCAACACAGGTAAGGTGCAACAGTGAGACCAGATTATGGTAAACATTGGTCTGGAAATATAGCAAATAAGGTAGAAATCTTTATGCATATGGATATGAAGAATTAATGGAGACCATTTCCCTTGGCCATCGTGGAAAGTTATGCCACAGGGTTCCACAGGGGAGAAAATTTGGTTTGGATGAAGTAAATTGGATGGAGAGGAGGAAAAAAGATTTTCGTGGAAGAGGAAGGAGACTTAGCGGGGACTTCCAATGGACTAATAGACTTGAAAGGGATGTGCTTTTCCAGGTGGGTCCTGGATCACATTTACAGCAGAGGCATTGCTTTTTCTTGGCTGAGAAGGGTCATTACCACACATTCTATCATCAGTCTTTCCATAGGGCTCCAGCCAAGGATCTTTGAAATCAGGAAGGTGGTTGTAGTCACCCCAGGGACATCTGGAGAACAAAAGAAGATCGTGTTTGGCACACTTGGCAGAAGTAAAGCATATTGTGCAGGCACTGTCTGTACTGCCCTGATTGAACCCTGACTGTGGTACCAGCCCACTCAAGGTCCCTGGATATAGTTACACAGCATGAGGGCTCGTGAAGCCCCAGCCCCAGAGGAGGACACAATGGGGCCATTCTAGAAGAGAATTTCCTCTGCTCTTGCTGCTGGAGTGGGGGAAGGGAGTAGAGAGTTGTTCAACATTTTCTGTTGTATGTATTGTCACTGAAGCTACTGTTAGCTCCTACCACATGAAACATTAGGCTGAGTCTTCAAGGAATGACTATTCAAAATGTATTTGCCACTATGATATAGAATATTCCAAAATATGTAGGATTCCTGAAAGGATCAATTCTGAGCTTGAAGTGTTTCTACCAGGGAACTAAGGTTCTATTAGAGTTGTGCAGCTATCTGGAGGTGATATGATCTTGGAAAACTGGAGTCATCTACCATCCCACCATGACTGACACACAAGTGGCAGCAGGAGCGGCCACCCCACACCTCCTGGCCATCCTGGATCAAGAATCCTATTCCTTCATTAAGCCTGCAAGGCAACAGAAACAGAGTTTCTTCTCTGCTCTCTGAAAGCTTTCAGGGCTACAGGGCTTCATTGGAATGTGCTGTGGAGCTCATCCAGCATTGGCAGAGGACCCAGGCAATAGGTAGAGCCAGGCATCTGCTACAGAACACACAGCAGTCACTAAGGTGCCTGAGCACATAAGGACCTGGAAGCCAGAAGAGGGGAGCAGGTAACAAAAAATACTAAGGAGATTCTGAGCTCTGGAAAAACAGTCCTTCCAGGAGAAGGATAAGTGGGTGGGGACAGGAGGTAGGGATGGGTGGCGTGGTTAATCGTTAAGCCCATTACCTGGACAGCTGGTGTACTGGTGAGATTGACAGCAGAGTGAGAGGACAGTAGGGAATATGGGTCGATAAGCATTGTTCCTGAGGTTTCTTCACACAGCAACACAGAGAATACTGTCCAGGTGTAGTGTGTGTTTTGGGGGACTCCACTAAAAGATGTGAGGAAAACAGCAGTGACTTATTTAAACAAAAGAAAGACTTACTTATTTCTCAGGAAGGAAATTTTAAACTGCCTACCACTAAGCCAATTTTGTGCTTAAAAATTATTAAAAATATAAAAAGATCCATGGATTTACTTCAAACATTGAGTACAGGGAATGTTCGTGTGGGTTGAACAGTGATGAAAAACTACTCCTACCCCATCTGGTGGGTCATCCTTCTTCCCACTGACTCCTGGCAGCAGCATTAGAGAGGGATGGCCAACAAGGATGCTCTTCTTAGGTGCCAGAAGGTCTATTTTGTTGTGATTTTATTTTACTTTTATAATAATGATGCAATTATAAGACTCTAGACATAGAGCCTTTCCCTACTTCTAAATATAATGTAGTACACTCTGAATGGGAGTTACCACAGCCCCCTACCCAGTCTTAGCTCAGTACCCCATTCCCATCCCCATGTCATTCCAACTGATCAGTAATGGATCCCCAAACATTTTGGTGTAGATTATTTGAAGCAGTGTGGTCAGGCACCAGCCATGCATGAGTGCAGCCATTCATATATACACATAAAATAAAAATAAATTAATCTTAAAAAAGTAAATACAGGCTTGTTCTATACCACAAACTTATCCCAAGACAGTGGAATCTTACCATACGTTTGTATAATCAAAGAGAGCCCATGACTCTGTCTCACAGTGTTTTTGTTTCTGCTCCATAAGGCAACACACTGCTCCAAACAGAGAAGATGCTGGCATTGGAAAAGTCTTTCATTGGGCATCCGGTTTGCTATGATGAGAATAACTGGGACTTCTCTGTAAGAAGATATGACTCACACAAGTGTTTCAGGAATCAAGACTGTGCCATGGGGACACACAATGATTTATGATCCCAGACCCAGTGAGAGGTTGATCACATGCAGTAATTATGGAGGGAAAACATCTGTGAAGTGTAAGACTCAGAGGAAAAGAAGTTTAGCCTGGCATGGTGACTTACACTTGTAATCCCAGCACTCTGGAGGATGAGGCAGGAGGACTACTGTGAGTTCTATGTCATTCTGGATTACAGAGTGAGACTCAATCTCAAAAAATTAAAGATAAACAAAGAGAAGCAGGACAAGGAGTAGGAACAGAGCGATAGCCTACTCAGAGGAAATACATCGTGAAAGAAAGTTGAATGCTTATGATGGTTTAGACAAATGCCTGTGTTAAATGCTTCGTTCCCATGTGTAGTGTTATTGGGAAGTGACCCAGCCTTTAATAGGTAAAGGCCTCTTCAAGAGGTCTCATGGAATGGTTTGAAGTCACTGAGGATGTGCCCTCAAGGAAACTGCCCTTCCTCTGTCTCTCTTTTGCTTCTTGGATACCCTCTGCCACACGGTCCCACCATGACATGCTGCTAAAAACAAGGTGATGGGTATAACCAGTCATCGGTTAAAGCAGCTAAACAGTGAACCAAAGTGAGTCTTACCTCTCTGTAATTAATTCTTCAAGCATTTACTACAACAATAGAAAGACA
Organism: Peromyscus californicus insignis; assembly: GCF_007827085.1. Taxonomy (NCBI): domain Eukaryota; kingdom Metazoa; phylum Chordata; class Mammalia; order Rodentia; family Cricetidae; genus Peromyscus; species Peromyscus californicus. The sequence continues at coordinate 88,031,261 of NW_026294595.1, read as the reverse complement.
ACCTTCAAAGCCAGGAGACCCATGAATGATTGAATATTTTAGCCCAAGAAATGCATGTGCAAAACTATAAGAAGAACAAGGCTGTGTGTCCTACACCAAAAGAATGGGGAATTTGGAGAGGGGGAAAATCCTCATCCATGGGAAGAAAAGATAGGGATTTCTTGACATCAGGGTTTTTAAAAAAAAATCATTGTCTTGCTCTAGATAAAAAAAAAAAGCCATTTTGCCTTTCCTCTATATCAGCAACGTTTTCTGCAGAATGGTATGTTAAAGACTGCTCCCTTTTCACTAGTCTCTTGAATTTGTTATCTTCTTTTTTCCAGCACCCAGTGCTTCCCTGATATACAGTGCTGTTTGCTTATTGTGTGTTTGCCTCATTCAAGGGTTATAACTCCTTATGGCCATGGATTCTGTCTTGTGTTTCTTTTTAGCTTAAGATCTTCCAGAGAGCCTTCCAAAAGCAATGCCTGTGTGCCAAATGAATGAACGTGAAAGGAATGTTTTGAAAAACTTAGAAAAGGTTCATCATCTTAGGTTGTGTATAAAGAAGGATGGACTCTGTCGCTCAGTGGGTAACATGCTTGCACAGAAGCATAAAAACCTGGGTTTGATTCCCAAACCCATGTTTCAAAAGCCAAGAATGGTGGCATGCTTGTAATCCCAGTACTAGAGAATAGGTAGGTCCCTGGGTCTTGTGGCCCAGCCAGCCTAAACTAATTGGTGAGTTCTAGGTCAATAAGAGACTCTGTCTCAAAAGGCAACCAAACAAATGAATGAAAACTAAGGTTTAGGTTGGGGAGATACCTCGGCCAGTAAGGAGTGTTTGCTACACAAGCCAGAGGATCTGAGTTCAGGTCCTCAGCTCCTACATAAAAGCAGGTGTGCTGGCAATCTCCAACCCTAGGGCTGGGAGCAGTGCCACTTGAATCCCTGGAACTCACTGGCTAGCTGGTTTAGCCAGCCAGTGAGCTCTGGGACCATAGAGAGTCCCTGCCTTAAAAAAAGGTGGGAAGGGATAGAAGAAGATACCTGACAACAACATTTGGCTTCACACACACCTGCGCACATGTACACACACACCTAAACACATACACATGCATACACCACACGCTCATGCATTCACATGTGCACCTGCACACACAGAAACACACATACATACACATGCACACACCACAGAAAGAAGTAAGGGTGCTATGGCCTCCCAAATTGACTTTAAGACATGCAGATGATTCTCAGGATTTTCTGGGAAAGGCTCAACTGAGACACACTCCTTTTCCCAAAGTTACTGCCTGGTGAAAACAGTTCTAAGGTAGAGGTGCCATCTAAATACCTCCATTTGCTGAATTTCAAGGATGGCTGTGCATGGGTGTGTAGTGAACAGGTTGACAATCCTGCTCTCCATGATAGCTGATCTGAAGGAAGCCACTGCGTTGGGTTACACTATGGATTTTCATCCATTTGGCATTCCTCTGACCATGGGATACCCATTAGCCACACGGGCAACATGCAGGGTGTGTGTGAGCCCTTAACTCGTATCAAGCACTATAGAAATAGCTTTAGAAATTACTGGAGACAGACACTGGGAAAAGTGGGCCAACCAATGGTGGGCTTACTTGGAGGGCTGTAGGAACATAGCAAAGAGAGGTCAGGGCAGTGGGCAATCATCTCTCAAAGGCAGCTTCCAGGACATTATTTAGCAGCTATATTGAAAGCCAGATATACTTAACTAGAACTGTATCTTGAAAAGGTAACATGTAAAATCACACGAGGCCTGGATTTCCCCATGGCTTGGGTGTAGCATGATTCAGGCTTGTTCTTCACAGTCCTTGTCTCATTTTTCTAGAGAAGAAAAGAGACTTTATTAAGACTTAGTTATCAGGATGGTCCCACAAAGCAGATTTCTTTGTCCAAAAGTACCAGGAGAAAACAAGGGCCATAAAACTGCATCATAAGCATTTAATGAAAGAAAGCTTGGTTGGTGAGAACAGAGGAGTCCATGGAGAACATTGGCAAGAGAATTTGGGGTGTTACACCTTGACTTCTAAAGTTTGTGACCAAAAGAGGGTGGTATAAGGATTCTAGTAGAAAAATGCCCTGGAATTTGGGGTTTGAAACATTTTAACTTAGATGTTGTGGAGAAAATCTCTTAGGAGTTGCTATTAGGAGGACTAAGATAAATAGACCTGGTTGTGTATCCAAAGAGACTAGACAGCCTGTTGTTTGATGCATTTAGTACGGTAGGAGAAATTGTTGCTAGACAATCTTCCCAACAGAAACCAAAACTATATATGCACAGGAAAATAGGTGAATTGGCAGTTACAAGTAAAGACTCAAGAAGTGAGAAATGTGTTAACAACATCCCCTTGGCGACTCCAGGGATCCTCCAGAAGCAGGGCATCGGTGACTTTTTCATCCCTTCTCGTCACTTCCCTTGTCACAACATTTCACATGTTCATTAGGTAGTTATTGTCAAGGACATATTCTAGGTGCTAAATACTGAGCTGTGTTCTGGGACCAGGAGGCTGTCCCAGTTGGCTTTCTGTTGCTGGGATGAAACACTATGACCAAAAGCACACTGGAGAGGAAAGGAATTATTCGGCTTATGCTTCCAGGTCACACAGTCCATCACTGAGGGAAGTCAGGACAGTAACTAAAGCATCCACCATGGAAGGACATTGCTTTCCTGATCATCCTAGCTAGCTTTCTTATACAACCCGCATCCACCTGCACAGGGACAGCGCTGCCCACAGTGGGCTGGACCACACATTAATTGTTAATCAAAACAATTTCTCACAGACATGCCAGTCTGGGCAATTCCTCATTAGAGGTTTCTTCTTCCCAGGTGACTCTAGGTTACACTAAATTGATAATAAAGACTGACCAGCATAGGAGTCCTGTGCAAAAATGCCTAAGATATGGGTTCTTACTTCCTAGAGCTTATAGTGTAACATGGTGAGCAAAGACTGCCTAATGATCTACGTGTGCTCAGCCTTACATCATTGCTGTTGAGTGAAAAAGTTAGATACAAAACTTTGTGATTACATTGAGACTTCCTGAGTTTTTAGATTTATAAGTTGTAAGCGGGGCGGTGGTGGTGCATGCCTTTAATCCCAGCATTCAGGAGGCAGAGGCAGGTGGATCTCTGTGAGTTCGAGGCCAGCCTGGGCAACAGAGTGAGTTCCAGGAAAGGCTCCAAAGCTACACAGAGAAACCCAAAAAACCAAAAAGAATTTATAAATTTGTAAGTTGTATAACTTATAAATAGAGAACCTTCATTTCATGGAATCTTAGCTCTTTCATCTGACAAATAAATGGGTGCGGCCACATCTACCTCTTGAAACTGATGTGAAGGTAAATTCACTACAATACAGTACCTGTATTAAAACTCAATTTATATGTCAAACTTAGAAACAGTCAGATTTCAGTGCAAGAAACAAATTTGGATGAAAGGAATTTACTATGAGGCCTTAGGTACTTACAAAATTATTTGAGGCTGAGGAGAAGAATGAGGCAGGAATCCATGGCTGGTCTTAGTCAGTTCAAGGTCACTGGCATGGCTGGAATCTAGAGGTCAGGAAGTGGTGGCTGGTTTCACTGCCCTGACAACATTAAGTCTGATGCTCGACACCCCAGAGCCATTGTCTGGGACAGCGGAAAGCTGGCTTGCCCGCAGCTAAGGTTTCTTGTAACAGAAATAACAGACTCAAAAGAGGCTTTTCTCTCCTCCACCCTCAGAGTCTTGTGGGAACGCGTCTTATTTTGTGCTCTAGTTTGCCTCCAGATTCCTGACTGCCAACTATCTTCTATGTAGATGTAGCCAAACTATTGATACGTTGACTGTTCTGTCCAGAGCCAGTGCACTGCACAGTTGTATTGACCTCAAGCCACTGATCCACTTTACTCTAACAGCTTAAAGGAGAAAGGTATAATTGTGGAAATTTAAAAATTATTTTTTCCAGTCTTCTTGTCTGATAAAATAAGAGGGCCTACTCTAAAGAAAATAAGCGATTGGAGCACAGACATAAGTCAGGCTTAAGCTATGCCCTTAGTTTTGACATTTGACATAGGAATCATTCCCTCCTGCCTCAGATGCACAATGACATTAATGAAAATGTGCAGATGAGGTTTGTCTTTGCCCTCTTTTAATATGTCTTGGCTTTACTTTGATTTTTTTTTGTTTAGGCTGTCAGTTTATTTAATATCCAAAATGTTAGGAACATTCCAGCTTAAATGATGCTATTTTGAAGTGTTTGACAAAGGAATAATCTGTCATATTGAGCTGGTGCCAGTTGTTCAAGAAAACTCGAAATTATTTTACAGCTAGTCAATAATATCCAGAGAAAGAAGTAATGATTTTTCTTGTAAAAGCAGATGAACTTAGGGATGACAGGGGATGATGGAAGAGCCAGGAAGAAAATGAAGAGATCCCCCAATATTCTATTCTACTCACTACCAATAACCCATGAAGAATTTCCCAAATCACTTTTCACATATGTCTTGACTGTTGACTCATCAAAGATGTCTTCAATAGCTTCACAACTCAAAACACATTGCAGCATTTTTGTTAAGGAAAAGGGGGGTTGAAAATATGAATATGGTATTTCTTCTACTTCTACCATGGATCTGTTTGACAGAAGACACTGTCAGCAACTAATACTACATTAATATTCTCAGATCACTGGGCATACAACCCAAAACTGCAACATTCCCAAATGAAGTGAGATCAGATGCTCTGGGTGCAGGGTGTCTTGCACCCTGGCATTTTAAGAGAAAAGGCTACTTTGAGATATAGTCTGTGAATATTCATCAGAGGAAACAGATTTTTCAAGTGGCCAAAGTGGGTTTTTTTCCTGATTTGTTATAGATATGAAACAATTTAAACATTCTTCTCATTGAAACAATATAATTTTATCACCACTATTTTAGTTCCTATCTTTCTTTTTATAATTTCATTTTCCTTTATCCCAACTTTTCTGTGTTTCTTGTGAGAAAAGAAGCAGAGTTCATTTAAAACCTTGGTGTTTATGATGGATGAAACCACAAGACTTCTGTGATGTTAACTCACTCGGAGGAAGAGAATTTGAACTTCAGAGTATTGTGTGTTTGGAGGGGAAGCACACCAAGGAGAATGGGCCCTTTCCAATGCATTGTATTACAGGAAGGAAAAGATCAAGAAGAGCTGCTCTTCAAAATGTCAAAATATGAGAATTTGATGGGAAGAGAGAAGGAAAACAGAGCAGTTGGAATTGCGAAGTTAAAAGAGCTGGATCCAGACATGTCTATGTAATTTCCCAGAAATGGAAATTGTACTAGCAATTTGGAAAGAGATATCGAAAAACAATATGCATTAACTGTTGAATGTTTCTTGCAGTAATGAACTTGGGAGGGTTTTAGAACACATGGCATGATGGTCTCATGATTCATCTGCATATGGCCTTGTGCTTGGTGACTGATGAAAGGAGAAGCCAAGTTTCGTAAGAAATTAAACACGGAAGAGGAAGTTGAACCCATTTTCTAGAAAGGAAAAAAAAAACCCTCTGGTAGGCTTCTAGGTCATCAGCAGAGTATTAACTAACTCTGCCAATTAAAGTCACATTGAGATGGATCACATACAAAAGACGTTTTAGTGCTCCAAAGATTCTGCTGTATGGGCATCAATTCCCCTGTTTTCCTGATGACCCAGGAGTTGACTTGTCTAAAGCTGTTCAAGTACCTGGTAGTTGAGCCCAGGTGCAAATAGAATTCTTTCCACTACATGAGTTATTCTCAAAGCTGGCTGCTTATCAAAATCTTTTGGAAAGCTTTGTAAAAATACAGATTCTTGGGCCTCAGCCCAGGAAATTCTGATTCAGTAGTCTAGAGCATGCTCTGAGAACCATTTTTTTCCCTTTTAAGTTCTACCATTGACTCTGATACAGTTGATTTGGGGAAACATTACATACTGTTGCAAGCGGTGATGGTGTGAGAATGAGTAAAGACCAGAGCCCAGAGAAGAAAGTAGACTATGGTACTTCACTGCTTTGTGAACAGCCTGCAAAACTGCACATGGTCTTACAGGATTCAAACAGATCCGAAAAACATGCTGGACATTCCCCTAACCTGACTCCTGCAGTCCCAGGCATCCCTAGTCAGCCTAACTTCTCCTCCAGTGCTCTTCCAGGCCTTCTGTGTTTCAGAAGGCTCACCCTGGTGCCACTTTCTCTTCTCCCAAGATAAATCACAATAAGATACTCAGTCCTGTCTCACTGAGTGGAATATGAAGAGGCATTTGCAATCAAGATCACTCTGAAGGAAACCTAGACTTGACCTTGTTGCAAAACAAAAGAGTGCTTAAAAAAAAATCTGGTAAAATATGTATCACCCCCAGCCACATATCCAATTAGTCTATATTTAAATCTATATTTCTTCTTTTGTTATTATTGCACCAAGGGTAAAAAAACTGAAATATTTCCTACATCCTTAAACTCTACCAGAAACCTGAGATAATAGTGCACTATTAACTTCTTGTGAAAATTGTCTCACTGTTTTTAGTGAGGTGAACATCCAGTGGGGCAGGACACAAAACTGACTTCTGTAGGATCTGAGAAAATAAACCTTTATTTTGCAAGTGATTTCCACCCCTGTACATTAGATTCACTGTGTTTTTAATATTACCCTAACTTTCCCTAGGCTATTAAAACATTAGAACTGTCAGAAGTTCAAAAGGAAAAGACATATTCTTTTGGTAAACAATGTCATATTTAACTTAAAGACTATGAATCTTTTGAATATTAAATACTAAAGATGCCAGGGGTCTCATTTATTTATGTATCCTTAGATAACTCTGAGGTCTAAATAGGAAAACATCACCTGTAAACTATAACAAAAGTGTCACCAAAAATTAAAAAAAAACTGTAAAGTTTATGCAGTTATATCTGCATTCAATAGTTTTATAACATCCAGAAATGGACTGGATTTTTAGATATGACAGAAGAAAGAGCTTCACATTCATAAAACAGAGACTGTACCAAGGTGACAAAGCATGAAACCCAGTTCTCTGTGCAAAAATCAGTTTCATTCTTCACCCATTATAAAGCCACTATGTTGAAAACATAACCCCCTTAGACATCCAGGAAATGCCATGTTTAGTTATCATGGGAACCAAGAACATTCTAGCTATATTAGCTTAAACTGTCCACTTGGGCCCTAGGATTCTATTCCCTAGGGTTCCATTAGGTTGCATGGGCCCTGGCATCACTTCTGGACATCTACATGTTTCATCATGTGTAGGCACAGTTGCACAGTTCTAAACCAGCTTCTAGAACTTATAGCTGGCTCTAAGGTCTCATTATAACCATCTCAAACTTCAATAGGTGTCAGATCAGTTCAGCCCACTGCTCTGTCTGGACCAGACAGCTCAATTTCCTTATTCTATGTTTTCATAGTTTCAACTAAAATGAAGAGATCAGATCAGGCTGAGGACAGAGGGAATCATCTGTGTGGTTGTGTGATCATCACTCAAAGGAGAATGAGAACAACTCTGCTCTTTTGACAGCTCCATTCGACAAATGTTTCTGACTTCCATGGGCCAAGCTGGTGACCAGAGAGGCAGTAAAAGAGAAATGGCTCTTGTACCCACAGAGATTTCACAGACAGGTGGAGGAAATGCATGAAAAGTGGACAAATGATCAAACTGGGTAATATGAGAGCTTGGTAAGAGCCAGGGAGGGCTTTAGGCAGAAGAAGGGCAGAATTCCATACAGATTCTAGAAGTTTGCTCAAAGGTTAATGAGACAGCATGGTGGGAGTGGACAGGACAGCAGAGAAACCATGGCAGCCATCCAGATGGGAAGCCATCCAGTGATCCTGACCTGGACTGGGGCGTTTTGCAGTCAAATATGTGAACTGCGACTGGCAACCAAGGTTTGGGTGAACACCAGCATGGTTCCCTCAGTGATGGGATAGAACAAAGCCAGAGCGCAGTTGATGAGACTCACAACCCCTTAGTTCTGATTCAGCTCAGCCTGTGCTAGACTCACAGGGACTCACAACAGAGGGGAAATGTAGCTGGAGTTTTCTCCAGTCCTGCCCAGCTCCACGGACCCCACAACCGCTTATAAAATAATCATTCAGAAGCTCATATTAATTAAACTGCTCGGCCATTAGCTCAGGCCTACCACTGTCTAGCTCTTACACTTAAACTCAGCCCATTTCTGTTAATCTATGTGTCGCCACGTGTTCTGTGGCTTTACCTGTTGCCTTTACATGTTGCTCCCTGGACAGCAGGCTGGCGTCTCCTCACTCAGGCTTCCACCTCCCAGCATTCTCTTTCCTGCTTGTCCCACCTATCCTATACTTCCTGCCTGGCTACTGGCCAATCAGCATTTTATTTATCAATCAATCATAGCAACATATATTTACAGCATACAGGACATCCCACAGCAGGGAAATATATTTCTCAGTGCACTCAGGGCTGATTTGCTCAAATGCTGGATTTGTAGAGGGAGACTGAGACCATCAGGGAAACAATGAACACAGGCAAAAGCTAGTGACTATTAATCTGCTGACTCTTCCTCCTTACTGTATCTGGATAACTTAATGTCCATGTTAAATACTCGCATTGGAAACACAATTCTTGCTTCAAAATTTGTCTTTATAGTGGCAAGGTTCTTTTCCATAGATTGGTGTCATGGAATTCATGTGGCAATAACTGCTATAGAAAAAGCTAAAGCTTGGCTACCACTTACTGAAGCTACCAGTCTCTGAAATAAATAGGAATTCCTATTTAAAAGTAACTAGGCTCCCCTCTCTTCTCTGTTCTTCTCTCTACTCCTCTAGTTATATTTATCTCCTTCCCCCTCCTTCCGTCTCTCCCTTCTTTCTTCTTCCCTTCCTTTCCAAGAAGTTTGGAAGCCTAACAAGAGGCTTAGGCTAGTGTCCCAAGGTTTTCTAGAGTGCAAAAAAACAACTACCAGCATTTCTTGATGGAAAATCCACCCCATGCTGCCTAAAGACATGGTGGATTGCTCCGGTTGGCAGTGTAGCTGCTGTATGAATCATTATGATTGATTTTTCAGCCACGTCTCAGCCTATCACAACATGCCTTCATGACAATGAATCATACTTGATAATCTGGAGCACTGTGTGGCCCAGCCACTTCCTTCTAATATGAAGGAAATGAAAGAACGTAGATTGGTGCCTGAGATGCTGCAATCCCCTTGCTGTTCAGGATGATGTGGGGATCAGAGTCACCAGAAATCTCACTGCACCTGGCAGACACATGAGGGATCATCTGAAGTCAGTGTCTGGGGACACATAGCCATGCTGCCCACTTCAAAGCTAGTCCACCTTATTTTGTCTCTCTTGTCATGTAGACAAGTAATACAGGGTATAGAAACAAAGATTGCAGTCAAGATTACTTTGCTCTGTTGGAAATGCTTTTCCCCTCCCAGAGTTCTTTCAACATTAGGGCAAACAGGCTGGATGCTCTTCTCTTTATATATATATAAAATTCTGAATATATGAAGGAATTTCTCTGACAACTGTTTTCTTCCTTGTCTGATTCTTTCAATAGATGCTATGTTTCTCTAGAGAGTGTGTCTCAAATACTTTATGTCTATGAAGCTCTTTTCAAACTTTAATAGACAAATGGTGAGTTTATATAAAGCACACATGTATTACTCTGACATAATCAGCGAGGAGACCATAGTTTACATTTTTTGGTCTTTCTTTTAAAGAGGAATGAGAAATCATATGCCAGATGATCCAACCTTGTAATCCAGAAAGCAAAGGAGAGGAGAAGATTTAAATTTGGGGACAAGATGGTTCAGTGGGTAAAGGTGCTTTCTGCACAAGCCTGGTGACCTGAGTTCAAGTCCCAGAACTCATGTAAAGATGGAAGGAGAGAATCAGCTCCACAGATTGTGCCCTGACCTCTACATGTGCACTGTGGTACACACCCACACAGACACATTCTCTCACACACAATAATAATGAATAAATGAAATTTAAAATGTTTAAATTTTGACCTTGGTTTGTCAAACACAAAGTGGCATTTAAGTTCAGGTTTATCTGTAAAAGGGAAATAAAGCCAGGGATTTACTTTTTCACTTCTCTTCTTCTGCACTCTTTTGAGGAAACACCAAAACACTGAATTTATTTATAATCTCTTAATTTAAAACATAGACCTGTGCAACCCAGACCTAGAGAGACAAATGCCACATGTTCTCTTGGGTGTGGGTTCCAGCTTCAAAAACTCATATTTCTGTGTTTGATTTGGAATAACTATAGAAGCCAGGAAACTAGAAAGCAGGCACTAAAAGGTGGAGGAGAAAGGTCTCAAAGAAGAATGGATAGTAGAATATAGGTGGTGTCTTAGGATTTCTATTGCTGTGAAGAGACACCATGACTACAGCAACTCTTATAAGGAATAGGGGTGGCTTACAGTTCAGAGGTTTAGTTCATTATCAACATGGTGGGAAGCATGGTGGCGTGCAGGCAGACATGGTGCTGGAGAAGATGCTGAGGATTCTACAACTTGATCCGAAGGCAACAAAGTCAACTGGGTGTAACTTGAACATATATGAGACCTCAAAGCCCGCCTCCACAGTGACACACTTCCTCCAACAAGGCCACACCCACTCCAACAAAGCCACACCTCCTAACAGTGCCACTCCCTATCACAGGTGGTGTGAAGGGAGAAAGGAAACGGAGAGAAAGGCTTAAATGTGGAGAATAATAGGAGGGTAGAGCAGAAGTGAAGTAAGGGGAGGGATAAGTAACACTAAGGAAGCATACTGTTTTATAAGCTTTTCAAAAATGTAATAAAAGGAGCTCAAGAAGAACGTGACTCAGAGGTCAAGTGTGCTTGACACTCCCCTTGAGGACCTGAATTTGGATACTAGTACCCACATCTGGTAACTTACAATCACCTGTAACTTCAGCTCCAAGGTGATCCAATGCCCTCCTCTGGCCTCTGTGGGCAGTCATACCTATGTGGAACACACACACACATACATTTTTAAAATGCATATTTTTTGGTGGTTTGTTTTTTTTTTTTGAGACAGGGTTCTTTGTGTAGCTTTGGAGCCTGTCCTGGAACTCACTCTGTAGACCAGGCTGGCCTTGAACTCACAGAGATCCGCCTGCCTCTACTTTCCGAGTGCTGGGATTAAAGGTGTGCACCACCACCACCGGGTAATACATATAATTTTTAAAACTTTGACAAAAAATGGAGGACATAAAGTTAGGAGGGATGTAGGGTGGGGGCATTAAAGTGAGCTAGAAAGAGATAATGATGAATGCATATGATCAAAATACATTGTATAAATGTAAAAAAAAAAAAGCCTGGTGTCATGGTGCACACCGTTAATCTCAGCACAGGGGAAGCAGAGGCAGGCGGATTTCTCTGAGTTTGAGGTTAGCCTGGTCTGAAGAGTTCCAGGCCAGCAGGAGGCTATATAGTGAGACCCTGTCTCAGATAAGAAGAAAGGAGGAGGAGGAGGAAGAAGAGGAAGAATTTAAAGAATAAACAAAATGTTATTTTAAAAAGGGTTTGGCTCGGTGGTGGCAGTGCATGCCTTTAATCCCAGCACTTGGGAGACAGAGGCAGGCAGACCTCTGTGAGTTTGAGGCCAGCCTGGTCTACAGAGCTAGTTCCAGGACAGCCAAGGCTACACAAAGAAACCCTATCAGGAAAAAACAAAAGGGAGGGGTGGACTAGAGGTGCCCTAGATAGGAAGATAGCGCACCTCCCAGAAACCTTAGGTTAATAAAAATCCAAGTGCCAAATGCAGACTATTTCCCTATGAGTTGTTAGTCAGGGAGGTCCCAGAGGTCTCAAAACAATACAGACCACTGCTATTGCTCTTGGCCACCCACCAGTACTTGATGGCAAAACCCTTTTAATAAAGGTACTACATACTTTGGTCCAAGGACATGAAGAAATCAAGCTTGTCCTGATCTGGTAGCTTCTTCTGTGTTGGCTAACTTACATAGTGCCAGGGGGTGCTATATAGGCTGCTGGGGGGAAAGGTCATCAACGATCTTACCTAAACGTCAACTCTTCAAACCACAATAATCACCAGCCTAGCCAGGTGTGCCCACTGGTGCAATGATGGCATGACAGTTGTGGGGGTAATCAACTACTTTCTGATTGGATTTCAGGCCTCCTCCACGGGAAAGAACTCATGCCTGGTACTGTAACCCTGTTCAAGGACCTGTAGCTGGGGAGGTCATGGGCCCTAGATGAAAACCTACTACTGTTATTTTGCTAAGTGGACATGGTATTAAACTGCCTTCTCCATATTTATCTCTATACCCCATAGGTAGTTCGGCTCTCAGACCTCATCAAACAAGCTTTTCTCAGTGGACTACAGTTAGTCCAGCGACTCATAACTGGCCAAGTGCCAAAAATAAATAATTGTGGAGTTCTTGGTTTAAAATAAAACATCTATGTCATGCCTTCCCACCAAGGCTCAGGGAACATTGTAGAAGAGGTGAGTGAAAAGATTGTAGGAGATAGAGATTGGGGAGGACTGCTTCAAAACAATGTCATCTGGATACAACACAACCAATGCATTTGCAAACTCATTGTTGCTATGGTTACTTGCATAAGACCTGCACAAGACTGAGCCTGTCAACATTTTATCATAATAGGAATAAGGGCTCATGAGCCCTCCCCTTCTTCCAGTCATCATTAGCCTACGGTAGCCCTGAGGGAAGGGTGTCACATGCTTCAGTGATGTAACAAGTGGGACACTGCCCATACTCCAGTACATAACCTACCTGTGCTCAACTAAGCAACCTTACTTAAAATCAGTGGATTACATACACACAAGACATGGAAGTAGGAGAAGTTTTTTTTCTTCAAAGAATAAAGGTTTCGGGGGTGGAAGACAAGGGAATAAAACATGTTAATAAGGGATTAAAAATCACCAAAATTCACACATACATGTATGAAAATGGCAAATAAAAAAAGTAAGTTTTTAAAGATAAACTTCTGCAGTCACAGTAGCCATAAAGAAGGTACAGAAGGCTTGAGTTTTTATAGAAAGCTCCAAAAACACAGAGTACATCTGAATTTTCAATGACTATGTGTTCAGAACTCTCCATAAGTGAAATCCTATGTACTCAAGCCCATATTACTCAAGTACATGTTCATATTTTTACATGACCCAGTTTCCTGACAATATTGGCTGTTGAGGTTTTTTTTTAAATCACCTTGCATTTAGTAGTTCCTTAAAAAAAAGCTTTCTATTGTGTATACCAACTATATAAAACAATAGTTCCCTTGTGACTTTTGTTTTGAGAAAGGGTTCCACTCTGTAGCCTAACTTACCTTGGAACTCAGTAGCCCATGCAAACCCCAAACTCATGACAATCTTTCTGCCTCAACCTCTTGAGTGTCAGGGTTAGAGGAAGAAGTGTCATGCCTGGTCATTGATTGGGACATTTTCACACATAAATATGACATTCTTTTTATCATACTCACTAGTAGTGATTGTCTGCAGAAGTCATGATGTTTAAATACCAGTTGTAATGTTATATGACTCAATTCACAGTATACAGTACAGAAGCTAAGTGAGGGAATATAGGCAGTTGCGAATTCTTCTCTTGCCTCATATATCTCTGTGTCCTCAATAATAAACCCAAATGGATGCCTGTTTCTGGGTCTTCTTAGAGTAAATAAAGCAGAACGCAACATGATGGTTATACAAATTCAATTAGAACATGAACCTAAAACGCAGCATTTGGCACTTATTAAATATCTGATAAAAGCTAACTGTGACACACACACACACACACACACACACACACACACACACACACACACACACACACACCTCTAAGCAAAACCTTCCTACAAATGCCTTCAGGTTCCTCCCAGACTCAGAGAATAGCCCTTGTCAGCATCTTGGGGTAGACATTCTATAAACGAATGGGTAAACAAAAGAAGAGGACTTTGTAAACCAGTAGCCAATCGGGATGTACTCTTCTCACATTACCTCAGGGTAGTTTGAAAGTGGTTTCATGAGGTAGAATCTATCATTTAGTTTTCCTTGCTCGGGCACCTCAGGTTTGAGAGTTTCACTTGGACCTGCGCATGGTCGCTCAGACCTGTAATTGCAATTGCAGCACTTGGGTGGGAGTAGGAGAAGGCTTGCTGCAAGTTCAAGGTTTGCCCGGGCTACATTTTGAGATCCTGTCTAAATTTCCTCTCCTCAAAAAAAAAACAAAAACAAAAACAAAAACTTTGATGGCATTGAATAATCCCACTATTTCCTCCTAATTAAAAGCAGGTTTTTACTTGTTCAATTAGGCTTAAAGTATTCCAAAAAAATCTCTACTCTGTTTCTTTCATTCAGATTAGATAACAGTTGACAACAACTGGTTGTGAGCTGTGAAAATTCAGATACAAAGTCAAACACTTGCATATCTAAATAAATCTTCACAAACATCCTAGACTCTAAATGAAGAGGATAGGGCCTCTGCTGCTGTATTCACAGTGGCCATATTCTCAGCACTTGGCTCAGCCAAATCCTACTTAGTGGAAATGTGCCTAACTTTCTCAGCTCATAAGAATTTATCAAATCCCAGTTATGTGTTAGACATCATATTTTGTGTCATGTAATCAAAGCAACCAAAATAGAAAAGGCCCTGCTCTCATGAAGTTTACATTCTAGAAAATACTTGGGTGACAGGGAGTGATAGATGATGATGAAAAAAAGTGATGTAATGACTGGGAGATGAAGTGGAGTGTGAAGAAAACCCTAGCATCAGGGCTTAAAAAACATCACTTTGTTTAAGGACGGTAATTTCACCTCTTTGCATTTTTATTTTGAAAAGTTCATGTGAGTTCGGGGGGAGGTAATTAAAGCTTTGATTTTAGTTGAGAGGGAATTAACGAGTTTGTAAATTAAACTCCCCCTTTCTCGAGGAGAAGTTCTCATACTAGCTCCATGCACCCTGTTTGTGGGCTCCAGTAGACTCTGCATCCATTAAATAAGAACATTTCGGGTTTCTGACCCATACCTCTCCTTAAGTCCACTTGACCAGGCTAGATCTTGAAGCCCACTGAATGTTCCTATTCTGTAGACAACTATGAACTGTGGGACAATTTATGAGGTGGGATAAAGTGCACTACAGAGTTCATGTATAGAACCTGCCATTTGTACAAACAGCATTCAGTATACCCTAATTCTTGAGGTAGTAACAGAGGCTCCCTTCTTGCTTTATTGATTTTAAAAAAAAGTCTTTGAATTCCTAACCGTACCTGTTAGGTGTTCAGTGTGTTTCTTGCTCCCTCCCCTAACACTTGGTAAAAAGGATGTGTGAATATACGTACATGGACATATATGTACGTATATGTGCAAGCTGGTTCATGGTTTTATTTTCCTAATCAAGTGCTTATATCACAAAAGTTTCATAAGTTTTTGGTTCTTTTTGCTGTAAGCATCACAGGCATCTTCAAAATTCCTTCTTGACATATCTTTTGCAAAGTCTTCACTTGACCTGGCTGATGTCTTCAGACCTGGCAGACGGGTTGATTTTTGCGCAGACTGCAACTTCAACACACAAACCCGATGGCTCTTTGCAGAGCCGATTTTCAGGGTAAGAGAAGAAATGAATGTGTTCACTCATCAGTGGGAAAATATTTATACCATTGCTGTGTTTTTCTCTATCCATCAGGTTGCTGGTTGTGACTACGAAATATGCCAGCATGTTTTCCCTTAAGTAGGTTTTTGTCTGAAACTATTGGGAAGTTATTTCCTTGCCTAACATTATTTTCCCGTTTTACTCATCTCCGATGTGTTACAGAAAAATCTTCACGCCTAGTGATTACTATTTCCTTCTTTAAGACCCTTTACAAATGGAAACACTGACTGCCGAGGATCCTTTTAGTTTTATTCTTCCTTTCATACACTCAGCATCTGAGCTGAAGGAGCGAGTGGAGGGTAAGGAGAGGAGGGTGTCATGTTGGCTACAGGCTCCTGCTGGCTGCTGGCGAGCCGGTCCGGGTTAACACCAACGCAAGGGTCAGCGCCCTCTGAGTTGGGGGCCCTCGGGCAGAGCCGCCAAGCCTCCTCCTCTGCTTGATCAGAGCGTCCAGCAGTGCCATTTCCCCTAATAGTGAGGAACCACCTAGTTTGTCGCGATCCGCTGGTTATTGCTCTGCCTAGCTCAGCTCGGGCTCCTGAGCGTGGGGCCCCACGCAGGCTAAGCTCAGCTGGCTAGAGGAGAAGCCCAAACCTGGGGCTGGAGAGGGACGAGGGTCTGGGAGCCGGGGTAGGGGGATTTCCTCCCGCGCTCCCCTCTCCAACGGGAGCGGAAAATGTGATTTGCTGTGCATTCCAGGCGCGGTTCCCTGGGGTGACCTCTCCCACCCAGCCGGGCGGGGGGAGTAGACAAAGAGGCGAGGCGGGCGGAGAGGGGACCCCGCAGGGAAGCAGGAGGGGTGCAGTGGGCGGAGGCAGTACCGGGAAAAGGGGCGGATAGCGGGTCCCGCGGCGGCGACGGCGCCTGACCAATGGAGAGACGCCGCCCCGGGAGCCGCGCTTAGCCGGCAGCATTTAAACCGGAGACCCGGAGATGCTCGACACTCGGTACGCCCTTCGCGGACCTGGAGACCTAGTGCACCGTGGTAGCGTCGCTCTCTGTCGTTCCTCTCGTGCCGAGCCTGAGTGGCTCAGGCCGCGGTCGCACGCAGGGCCACGTGTCCACAGAGAAGAACCCGAAGACCCACGGCACTGACAGGTGAGCGCAGTGGCACTCGTGTGTGTGTGTGTGTGTGTGTGTGTGTGTGTGTGTGTGTGTGTGTGTGTGTGTTCGCGCGCGCGCGCTCGTGAGCGCGATCTGGTACTCAGGCTAGTCAAGGGATCCCAGGGTTCATACCACCCCAATTCCCTCAGTTGCGGCGCAGCCCGTTGGTGCACCAAAGTCCTGGGGTCCCCTGGGGTGCGCTTTGAAGAACCCGAGTCTGGTACTTCCTGCCGTGAAAGTAGATACGCGGTGACTTCGGGGCGCTGGGTCTGTGGAAAAAGGTAGGGAGAAGGGATGTCAAGAGCGTGCATCCTGTTTCCACTTGCCGGAGCCCAGCAAACACCGTCCTGGTGCTTGAAGCACAGCTGGCGGGAGTCGCCTGCCAGCACACCGCACAGAGTTGCCCGGGTCGGAGCCCGGGAGCCGGGTATGTGTGAGCAGAAGCCGACCTCGCTGCAAGTTGCAACCAGAGACAGTGTCGAGGATTGGACGCGGGGCTGGCACTGGGACGTCTGTAGGAGCGGCGGTCCCATGGGTGGTGAGTGGTAACTGCTGCGGACTTGAGTTTGGTGGCATGTGCGTTTGCGGGTATGGCAGATGTGATGGAGAGTGGTAAGACAGAATCCTCCAGGCTCAACAACCGCGAAGAGTCAGGGATCCGATGTCTGGAAGCTAGAGAGCTTTGCCGCCCGCGGTGTTCCCGCGGCACGCGCCACACACTCCTATGCTAGTTGTGCGCAGGCCTGAGCGTGGCTGTCTGTTCTGAGCCTCTTGGGTTCCACGCTCTCATCCGTCTTACTGCAGACGTGCAGGCGCCGGGCAGCCACCACCGGCTGGTTCCTACTTCCGCGGATGCCGGCCGATCTGTACCCAACAGGCACTCGTCTCGCCTCGCTGCACCTCGCTAGCAACTCTGCTCTAATGTCCGCATCGCATCTGCTGGTTACCGACTGCCTGGCCCATTCCAGTGAGCCCTCTCTAGTCCTGGTGGAAGGCTAGAGTGAAGAAGAGGAAGTCCATGTGGCTGTCATCTCCCTGGTCCTAGCTATTTGCAGAATTCTAGTTTGGGAAGAACAAACACACTACAGCTCTGAACCGGCTGTTTCCCCTCTGGCACGCTTCAGCTTAGTGTTTTCCTATGCCCGGCTCAGGCGACGACGATCCACCAGCAAGGCTGGCGAGAATGCGAGGTGATCAGCCTTCGCTGGGAACACCTTTTGAGAGCCTAAGCTGGCTCCCTGGTCTAACTCAGCAGCCGTCTTCCCCTCCTCAGCCGAATCCAAATCCCTACTCTTTGATGGAGAAATATAGCCTAGAAGTGAGGGGTTAAAATCTCCTCTTAACGGTTGGAGGGCAGAATGACGACCATCAGTAGGTAATTGGATCTCTTGGTGGAAAGAGCAAACCCAAGCGGTGCGCACGTCTGTTTATGTTCCCCTGAGATGGTGCCAGGATATGAATTGATTAAAACAATCTATTGTGTTCAATGGGTCACCAGGGCTTTAAGCTGTCCCTGCGACTCCAGAGTGGTGGTTTCCTTCTGACTGCTCTTACAAGTTAAATAAATAGCGTAGAAGAGGTTAAGATAACCCCATCCCAGGGTGAAGAGTCTTCTTTCACCCCAGGGCTGCCCTCCCCTCTCCTCCCCTTTTTTCTTTTTGGGACGAGGCAGGCGGCACAGGGGACTTGGGAGTACAGACTTTTCAAAGCATAGAGGGGAAAAAAGATCTTAAAAAAACAAGATCCTCCCTCACCACCACCCCAACCAAGTCTGTAGATGTGGGTGCTTCCATTACTCTTGGTGGATACATTGCACAGTTGGATTTGTTAGAAGTTACTAATTATTTAAGGGTGTGTGTGTGTGTGTGTGTGTGTGTGTGTGTGTGTGTGTGTGTGTCTAACCCCTAGGTCACTGTAGGAATTAGAGTCTTTTGTAAACTTTGTAATTTCACAGCTTTCCCATTTTCTTTAAAGTCCGCTTAGAGTGAAATGTTTTGGTAACCTACAATCTGTAGGAAATCCAGGCTGGCTAATGTGGCTTTCACACCAGTGCACGTACAGGGAAGAACAGAAACATATTAAGTCCCCACATCTCTCAATGTCTACCTCCTGCCCTCCTAAACTGAAGCTCTCCCTGACCTCAGTCTTCATGGTACAGTATTTAAAGTGTTAGAATACAAAGAAACCCCATGCCCTAGATTTCTCCTCAAGAAGTGCTTGGTGACAGCAAAGCTGTGGGCTATGTTCCAAAATGCAAAGCCAAAGATGCAGAGGAAAACTCAAGCCTTTTATGTAAAGGGAAGAGAGGGAGGCAGTTAGGAGCACTGACGGCAGATCTAACTGAAAGGCACTGACCAGGCAAGTGCTACCAGCCCATGTCTTACATCTGCAAAGAATTTTCTTTAGTTTTAACATATGTTCTTAGAAATGCAAAGTACAACAGGAATTCCTGTGACAAGAGAAGTCTTTTCCTTTGCATGCAAACATGAAGATACAAAATAGATAATTATTAGATTTACAATATTCTTCAAAATTTATTGCATTAGAAAGCAAATCCACATGTTCCTTGTTAAATGTACTTGCTGGATGTCACTGGCAAAGTGACTAGGGACATGTTTGGGGTTAGACAGAACTGGGCTCGCATCCTGGCTATCCACTTTATAAACTATGTGACCTTGGATGGATTCCTGGTTAATAACAGGAAGACATTATTATATACCTCATATTTTATCATGACATAACACGGTCAGTATTTAGCATAATGCTTGACATAGTAAGGGCTCAAAAACAAGTGGTACCTTTCATTACTAGTGGTTGTATTGGGCAGGAGAGACCAAAGGGTGATTTTGAATTTAAGCCCAAATTCCACTTTATACTTACATAGCTTCTATTACAAAACGCAGTATATAACTTGGCCATCACTCAATAGTGCTATTTGCTGTTTGTATTTTCTAATCCATTTCTTGTTGATACAAATGTTGTCTGCAATTACTAACCTCACTAAAAATACATTTTCTAGGGAACTATGGACATTTGACCACCAGGTGTCTCCTTCCCACCCTGGGTGGTGTTGGGTTCCAGCCTGACTTAACCTGAATAGGCGGGTTATAATTCAGAGATTGCAACACGCAGGGAATAAAATTTATGACGTGTGCCAATCATTAATTTTCCTTATCTTCTTGGCGTAACTTGTCTGAGAAACAAATCAACCTTTATTCTTATTAAGGAGTCCTCTAGTTAATTTCTAAAGGCTGATTCTCAAATTCAAAATTAAAGATCTAACTAAAATTAACTTCCACTCTTTCTAAAGATTAAGGCTCAAGGGAAAAGAAAGGGATTCTTTAACTGTCCGGCTGACCCATAAAGGATTTGCAGTCAATTCCATTGTGCTTTATGTCGGGAGAATGAGCTGATGTCATTCTTGTCGCCTGTCTTTCTAAGGGTTGTTCAGCAGCAACAATGGACCAGTTCAGGTACAGACATCTGAAGTTCACTGTAATTCTTACCAGAAACCCTGCTTTTCTCACTGAGCAGGTTGCTTGGTTAATGTGAAAGACAGAGTGAGAAGTGTGCTGAAAGGAACTGGCTGGCCCTGGATTCCCAAAACACATCAATAACATTGGAAACAAGTCATACATACTATTTGAATTTCCAAATCTCCAGACTCTGAAGACTGTTCTTAGTACTTTTGTGAAATTTCTGATAAATTACCAGGGCAGAGGTGATTACCATGGCATATCTTGCTTGTAGGTATTCATTCTTGAACACCTAGGGAATTGGGAACAAGTGGGAGGCAGTGAAGACCTGTTTTGAGGATCTGTTCTTTGAGATGAGTGCTTGGAGGAGGGCAGTGGCAAAAGGAAAGAGAGAGGAGGGGGAAGTGAAGCTTGCTGTCAGAGCTTCTCAGAAAAAGCTCACCTCGAAGTATTAGCACATCACTTCACAGCAGAAATGCATTAAGAGGATGTTAAGGTGGAGGGGATGAAGAGGATACTGTCTGTAAAGGAGAACCGAGGGAGATGCTTGCTGGGTGTCATGATACACCCTGAGTTCATAGGATGCTGCTGAATGTAACAATGTGAACAAGCGATTTTATGAATGGAAATTACTATGGAGTTAATGATGTGGCAATTCATGGGGATCTAAATCTGGACCAGCAATTGGATTATTTTTTAGTGATTCAGCGCACTGCGAGGGGTTGATGTGGAAAAAAAATTGTCCTCCAGGAAATCCCATCTTCTTTATTTCCTGCACACCAGTGATACACATAAAGCTCTAAGCATTTGGTGGGAACACAGTTACAAATTCAAGAGGAAAAACCCCTAATTCCTTGACTGAGTTATCAAGACTAGTTGGTAGGAGGCTTGGATGAATGGCCACTGATTGGCAGAGCCTGGCCTCAGCCTTGCCTGCGATGCTTTTTCCTGTATCCTTTCTCAAGTCGACCATCAGAAGCACACCGGGCATTCTACTCGACCACAGCACTGCTGTGGTTTCTGCTCATTGATGTTCTTGGGGGTTTTCTATTTGTTTGTTTTTTAACTTTTCTCTGGAACACTGTAAAGTTCAAGAACTTGAAAGCCCAACAACAAACATTAAATATTTAAAAAGAATAAGCATTTTAAATGAAAAAAAAAATACTGTCTACACCCAGTAAATCTTTGTTTAATTTTTTTTCCTTTTCTTTCTTTCTTTTTTTTTCTTCTTTAGTGAAAAGCAAGCCTGCTGTGGACTCGTTTGGCTTATGTGGTACACACATGCATAGGAACAGAAAGTTTTCCCAAATTAAGCCCCGAACTATAGTCAACTAATTGTGAATATATTGCTTTATCAGTGGGTTAAAATAAAATCCATAGTATCCTACACAGGGCTAAATAAGGACTTGAGACCACTAGGAGTTTTTCTAGAAAAAGAAAGACAAGTGTTATAGGTAGCTGGCTAGGCCTGTGCTGAGTGTCAGGAACCAAGGGCCCCGTGGCTAGGTGACATGTTGACGCCAGTGATGGTATTTTTAAATGCAAAGAACAGAAACCATATCAAATTTATGTGGTATAATAATCAACCACTTAACAAATATTCACGAACACCTTTTCGGTGTCAGGTACAGAGGGCCAGATGACGAATTAACCTTCATCAACTTTCAGAGTAGATATCTGTTCAATAACAGGTGTAAATATGCCAGGAAAGAACAGTTCAGTCTAGAAGCCTGAGTCCGGAGTTGGTCCGGAAAAATAAATTACAGTTTTGTGAATGAATGTTTGTAGAACAGTATGGCCCCATGACATAAATTGTCACATGCATTCAACATGCATCCACAGTCATCCTCAGGTTGGCCTCTGTAGTTGTGGACACTGAGGCTCCGGGCCTGAAAGGAGTGAATTGGCTTGGAGGTTATTTCTTAGCAGACGTGGAGGAAGATAGTCAACCTAGGTGTAGGTCATCTATGCAATGTTTCTCTAAAATTAGTTGTGAAAGTGTTTTATTTTAGCTCTTGGCCTTTGAGTTTAGAATCTGGCCCTCCATTGAGAAACTTGTGAAAATGTCTCAGATTCACATTACAGTGCCTGGGAAACCAAGTGGTAATGGATCAAGTTAACCTGGCCTCTGGAGAAAATTTGTATTATTTTATAACTGGACTATAGTCATAAGTGATGTTTTATAAGACAAAACAAAGCAATTAAATTTTTTTGTTGTGGTGGTGGTGGTCAACACGGCTCTGTTTAAAGAACAGTGATGTTGTAACATAAGTTGACAAAAGCCAGGGAAGCTACAGTTGGAACAGGAGTTAAATGTCACATTATCAGCTCCAAACTTGAACCTGCTCCAAAGTATTAAGTTAATGTTGGAAAAATGATGACATTTAAGAATATTTTTAATGCAACATTCAATTATCTTGGTTTGACATTAGCCTTAGGATTGAATGGTTCTCACTTGCCAGAAGTAGTCCCTTAAAGAAGGGACATCTTACACTGCTTTTGTCTCTTAAAGATAATTGGTCTAGATAATGATACCAACTTGTCTGGTTTCTTGGAGATGGGGGTTATATTAAATGAGGTCATATTAATGTGCACTTAGTAGTTTTCACATGCAATACTGGTATCAAGTGGAGGAAAATGGATGCTTTACAGCTGTGTTCTTGTGGAGCAAACCATGGGCATGGGGCAAGGAAAACCTCAGGGCATGGCCATGCCTGGAAGAGAGGCTAAAAATTTGAAACTGTTCTCATTGAAAAGAAAATCCTTTGATGTTTGAATAACTCCTGGTGTACCCTATGCCAAAAAGTGTTCCGTGCCTTGAGCTGGGTGGAAAGGCCGACAGACTGAATCAGTGTTTGCATATTAACAGTTTCCCGGATGACTGCGTCCAGGCCGAGGAGACTGTCTGCTGCCTCTCCTTTCCTTCTCCTTCTGTCTGCCCTGTCTTTTCTAAGCAACCCTGCCTCTGAATGAGTCCCCTTTTCTCTGATTTGCTTTGTTCACTCCATTCATTTCCCTGTCTCTTCATCTGTATTTCTTCCTGTTCCCCCAAGTTTTGCTTCACTTATTTATTTAATAAATGCTATATGCCCTTGCCATATATGACTTATATAGATGTCCAGACTTGCTCATAATTCACTGTCATCAGCCCTGTTGATACTTACAAATGTAAATATTCATCCACTTATTCTATGGTGCCCATTTCTATCTTTATTTATTCATTCATTTTTATATGCTTTAGATGTAATTATCTACACACAAAATGCACATAGGACATGGAAACAGAAGAAGGACTATTTGGAGGAGGGAAGGACACAGGAAAGCAGTGGGGGAGGAAAACATAATGCACAGTGACAGATGTATATGAAAATTCATAATGAAACTCATTTTGTATGGTAGTAAAAGAAATTAAAGGCCTAACCTGGTCAACTAGCAGATAAATCATTTCTATACATACATATAGGCACATAGGTGAGTGACATATTTCACCACTTAAAAAGGTAGAAAACTGGGGGCCGGAGAGATGGCTCCACAGTTAAGAACACTGCCTGTTCTTCCAGATGACCTGTTCTACCAGCTGCCAGCACCTACACCAACCAGGTGGCTCACAACTGCCTATAACTCCAGATTCAGTAATCCTGAGGCCCCTTTCTCCCCTCCTCAGGCACACACACAACATAAACACACACACAACATAAACACACACACACACACACACACACACACACACACACACACACACACACCCTCAGAGAGAGAGAGAGAGAGCATAAAGAATGACACCAGGTATCTCTGTCCTCTTACCTCCTGTCCAATGGCCTTCTTCTCAGGTTGTTCTGTCACAGGCTTCCTGGCCTCTTTCCAATGCCGGACCAGAGTCTCATGTTGTCAGATTCAAGAATAAACACAGTTAAGTGAGCATAAAAATGGTCACATGCAATTGTGTCAGGAGCCAGTAAAGAATTCTTTCTGGAGTTGGTGCCGTGAAGAGACAGGTCCTGGCTGAGTTTAAAGCTTGGCAAATTCACATTGTGAATTGCATTGAATTATTCAGTTTGATGGGCGAGAGAATAATGGGAATAATAGTATCTAATAGCTAGTGATACTCTAAGAAGTCAGTGCAACTGAAGTGTGTGGTGAGTACAATATAAGATGTTAGGTGCAATTATTAATTTTTATTTTTTTTATTTTTTTATATTTTTATTTATAATTTTAAGTAACTTTCTCATTGTCTGTGTCTCCCCTTCTCTGCATCCCTTGTCTAGAATGAACCGCACCGCCTACACTGTGGGAGCTTTGCTTCTCCTCTTAGGGACCCTACTACCGGCAGCTGAAGGGAAAAAGAAAGGGTCCCAAGGAGCCATCCCGCCTCCAGACAAGGCTCAGCATAATGACTCTGAGCAGACCCAGTCCCCGCCACAGCCTGGCTCCAGGACCCGGGGTCGGGGCCAGGGGCGAGGCACCGCCATGCCGGGAGAGGAGGTGCTTGAGTCCAGCCAGGAGGCCCTGCACGTGACAGAGCGCAAGTACCTGAAGCGAGATTGGTGCAAAACTCAGCCCCTGAAGCAGACCATCCATGAGGAGGGCTGCAACAGCCGCACTATCATCAACCGCTTCTGCTATGGCCAGTGCAATTCCTTCTATATCCCCAGGCACATCAGGAAGGAGGAAGGTTCCTTTCAGTCTTGCTCCTTCTGCAAGCCCAAGAAGTTCACCACTATGATGGTCACGCTCAACTGTCCTGAGCTACAGCCACCCACCAAGAAGAAGCGGGTCACACGCGTGAAGCAGTGCCGTTGCATATCCATCGATTTGGATTAAACCAAAGCAGGCACATCCAGCCTGTCATAGCCGTGCCGAGAGCCACACCTAAACCACCCGATTCCTACTTGGCTTAAACCTAGAGGTCAGAAGAACCAGCAGTTGCTTCCTGGCTGGAGGCTGCTTGTGCATAGTGTATGCGCGTGAGTGTGCATGGGTGCTGTGTGTGTGTTTCCAAACACCAGCGGAAACAGCCTCTGCTAGAAGGCACTCTGCTTCAGATGGTCGGAAACGCCCACACCACCGGACCGAACACCCACAGGGGCATGGCTGTAGTTGGCTTTGCCTTTGTGTTCCATGCGCCCTCCTGGGGACCAGGACTTCACTTGAGAATGAATATTAAAGGAAGAGATAACTCCGAGGGCTGCATCAGAACTGGGACCATTCAGTGCTTACCCTTTACTCCCATGACCCATTCCTTTCTTTGCTCTCCCTGACATCTTAGTCTTAGCCCATGTCCCTAAATTAATTCTTTGACCATGGGTGTAAATGTTTTCCATCTTGTGAAGAACCTCCAGAATGTGGGAAGACGTATGTTGGAGGACAAACAGGGGATTGACACAGGAGCGTTGAGGCTGACGACCAGTCTGTGACAATGAAATTCGATATTAAGATGTCCAGAGTTTGAAAGTTGTTCTCCAAAAATGTGTGCGTCTTGCTTCTGTGAGAGGGTTTTCCTGATATTTAAAAGTACCCAGATGCATGGAGGTGAAATATAATCACACACACACACACACACACACACACACACACACACACACACAAAACCCAATTTTCTGTGTCTGCCTCTGTAACCTACTGATGCTCTCTGTAACCCAAAGTTAAAAGTGAAATATTGACCACTCCTGTTTTAAGAACCAAGAGAGTGAAACAGAAAGAAACATGGCCTCCTACTTTACTTTGCCTCTCAAGGGGACAACTGAGAGTCTTGTACACTGGGATAGGAAAGGACAAAAAAAAAAAAAAAAAACCTCCTTAGCTTAGTTTTGCTGGATTAACATTGCTTTTCCATTGTTCCTGCAAAATGCTTCTGAGATGCATAACCTTGTGCTAAAAATTCTTCCTTTGCTGAGCACATCTGCCAATTAGGAATAGTCTAAGATGAGAGAGCTACTTGCTCTATTTGAGCTAGATATGAATGGGGCCTTTTCTGCTTTGGCTCTTTTTAGGAAAGAATCAGAGTGAGGGAGGAGTCAAAGGGATTGCAGCTGGCTTGGTAGTGTCTGGAGGAGAGATAAGGGCTAAGACTGCCTCCTCTTCGTTTGCTCTTAGGTCTATAAGAAAGTTCCATTAGAAAAGCAGAGCACTAGAGTATATTAACAGGCCACCTACTCCCAGTGGGTCATTGTAAGCATTATGGCTACTATGGATGTCCTCTGAATACATCTGAGCTCCCCAAATGCCTACTTAGCATTTATGTAAGGGCCAAAATGAAAGGTAGCCTTGATACATTTTGGCTTTGCTAAGCAATGCTCCTTAAGACTGAGATTCTAGCTATAAATGCCCTTTTTGTCTTTTCCTCTCAGAGTCACTAGTCAAGTTATATGTCATTTGGAAGGGCAACATTCACTGCCCATCAAAACTGCCACAGTCAAAGAACCATTGGATGTAAAGAAACTTTTTATTTTGGTCTAGCCCTCTCCCAGGTGACATCTAAATGGAAACCAGGCTGTAAGACAAAAAAGTATCTTGAGGCCGGGCAGTGGTGGTGCATGCCTTTAATCCCAGCACTCAGGAGGCAGAGCCAGGCGGATCTTTGTGAGTTTGAGGCCAGCCTGGTCTACAGAGCGAGATCCAGGAAAGGTGCAAAGCTACACAGAGAAACCCTGTCTCGAAAAACCAACCAACCAACCAAACAAACAAAAAAAACTATCTTGAATCCCCAAAACATTGGGTCTAATTTTGAAAGTTTAAAAGTCACTCCTGATGATTCCACAGCAGATGAATTTGTGCGTAGTCTGCGTGTTTCATTTGTACTGTATTGCTCCTTCCCTGAATCTTTGTGTCGTCCACATCTACCACTAATAAGTCCCAGGATGGATTTGATCAAGCCCACAAACGCAAAGGCAAAGTTTTGAGGGCAGTGAAGAATGAAAAGTAAAAGAGGAAGAAGCTGAAAATTTAAAACCACACCAGAGTTGAAAGATGACACTCAGTGCTAAGAAACATGGAGTGTCTTAATTCTTCCACAAACATGCAGTATGGTTATAAAGTAATAGTTAGGTTGGCAGCCACAGTCACCTTCCAGGAGCTTGTACCATGGTCTCTCATATAAGTTGGATTTGATTCATGTAAAGAGGATTGCCTCAAAATTAACTTCATGGCAACAATCAGCCGCACAAGTAGCCTTAGAGCACATCGCTGGCCAAAGAAGGAAATGCCTGCCTTCCTCGCTGGGCCTAGACCAAGACCATCACAAATGAGCATCCGACATCATTTATTGAAGATGCCCTGTCTGTGGCTTATTTTGGACTCATCAGTGATGTAATGATGTGTATTTTCTCCAACATTGTAGTAGAACTGTTTCATGGTAAGATAGTTGTGATCTTGATCTTACCTATTAAAACAATGCCAGATACCAAATATGAATTTTACGGTGTTCTCTTTGTGCTTGGCATCAAAAGAGAGACACCACTCACCGTGTAAGTCTGAGTGCTTCTTTGCAACTGTACTCTTCACAGCTCAAAGTTATAAGTGAAAATCTGGAGGAAAGGATAATTTCCACCGTGTGGAATGTGAATAATCAAAAAGTTATGGTTATTTAATGTAATTATGAATTCAAGTCCTTTGGTTACTGTGATTTCAAACATGCTTTCTTTCTCTATTTTATATGACGGCCTCTGATTTGGGCAAAGAAGAAACTGGCCACTATTAAGTTGTTAGGGACTTTTGTCAGGTCAGAGAGAAACAACATTGTCACATATGAAGAGGTGTTACCGAGTCGAGGATGAACTTTCATTGTTTCTTGAAGGTTGACACTTCTGAAACATATGAGGAAACACTTTAAATATTATTTTAAGAGACTTAAAATGTTCATATACAAGCAAATAGAAGACAATGATGGCCACAAATACATATGGACAGAACGTTTCTAAGCAGGAAATCTGAGCTGAAAGAGTGAAAGAAATTCTATTGATTTGTCATTCCTCAAGATATTTAATACCAGCTACATTGTGTATTTAATCTGCTTTAATCATTGTAAAACAACAAAGGATTATATAGGCTGTAATCTAACTACCTTGCTATGGATGAGGGTGAGGTGGGATTTGATGGTCTCATAAAAGCTAATTTGGCTTGAAGGTTTATAAATCTGTAACTAGAATTTTATTTTCACCATAGTAACATTCTATATAACCTTTTGCCAAAAAAAAGCAATCAATAAATTAAACATCTTTTTGTTGTGTGTGTGTACTGGTGGTTGTCTCTCAGCCGGGGCTGGGGGCAGGGATTCACTTTATCCAGAAAGGAAGAAGAAACAAAGTACTGAAATCTCTCTCATTTCTCTTTCTCTTTCTCTCTCTCTCTCTCTCTCTCCCTCTCTCTCAGACTTATTTTTTTTTTTTTTATGTGTATGAGTGCTCCATCTGCATGCTAGAAGAGGGCATCAGAACCCACTACAGACGGTTGTGAGCCACCATGTGGTTGTTGGGAATTGAACTCAGGACCTCCAGAAGAGGAGTCAGTGCTCTTAACCTCTCAGCCATCGCTCCAGCCCCCACCCAGATGTTTCTGATCTCCTTTGATTTCAGTAGCGACACCTCAGCCCCAGGCAGTTAAAGACAGCAGAGGCTGGTTTGTGACTTAATCACCAGCAATTTTCCCAAACACAGGTAGAAGGAATGGTGATATAAGACAGAGGCATGCAGAAAGCAGATGACTTGACACACAGATATGGTGATAGCCTTATAATAGGGGGTTAAGGAGGAAAGATCAGGAGAAGGATTTGAATTAATAGAACAAAGATTTGTAATGAGAAGAGTGGTCAGGAGTACCATGGGCTGACTTGGAGAAGACAAACTTGTTTTTCTTGGAAATATTTTTAAATGTGCTTGACATCATTCCATAGGACTACAAGGAAAGTGAGTTCTCTGAGATCACAAACGTGTCTCAGAGTTCACACCCCGGACATACAGCATTGTGTGGCCTTAGTTAGCTGACAGTCCCAGCAACCTGATGTGTAAAGCGCTAATGCTGCACATTGTGCTGAGAGTGTCATTTGTATTGTTCCACAGTTCTCAGGACAGCTCAGCTCAGAAGGCACTGTTATCCTCCCTAAGAGAAAGTCTCGAACCCTTGTGGTCTTATTGTAACACCTGGGTCCTTAAAAATTGTACGATTTTTCAGTGGAAGTAAAAATTGTAAAAGAAGCAAAAACCCTAAAAAAATTATAAGATTTTTCTCTCCTTAACAAGAGAAAACAGACTCAACTATTGAACATTGATAAAGGCCATCCATGCTCCTATTAGGCATGAACAGGAGTTCAAGTTCAGAAGCACTAAGTTGAAGCTTTCCCGAAGCCCCTTTTTGTATACTTGGGGGTGGGGAATGGGCTGGAACATTCAGGGGCTTCGGGAAGGCCGCATTGAGGAGGCAACATCTGAATAAGGCTGGAAAGCTGTGAGTGGAACTCAACATAGAAGGCATCCCAGGCTCAGAACAACTTTCTCCCCCATAAAAAAAGCAAGGCATATGAGAGTGAATCACTAAAGAGACTAATTTCTAAATTCAAGTCATCCTCCTGCCTCTGTCCTTTTTTCCGACTGGGTCTATAAGCACTTGTCACTGTGCCCATACTCAGCAGATAAATAAACTCTAAAAAAGTAGAGGAAAACATAGAAACATGATAATTTGGAAACCTGGAAATAACAAAAAAGATAAGAATTATGAAAAATAACCAAATAAAAAAATGGAAGGCTGGAAAACTAGTAACCAAAATAAAAACTCATTAGAAGGGCCCCAAAGCAGATTTGAGCAGGTAGAAGATGAAACATGAGAGAGGTAGGGGAGGGAAGGCAGGGAGAGGAGGAAGAGACCAAACTCTACTCCCAGCACCCAGGAGGCAGAGGCAAGCAAATCTCTGTGAGTTCAAGGCCAGCCTGGTCTATAGAGTGAGTTCCAAACCAGCCAGGGCTACCTAGTGAGACCCTGTATCAAACAAACATACAAATTGAAACCCAACCAAACAAACAAAAATTAAAGATATGAAAGAGCAAACATCATTCTTGACCCTACAAAAATATTTTAAAATGCATTGTAAAAAATACTATGAACAACTGTATGAAAACATAGTGTATATAAAAAAAAAAAAAAAATCAGCTCATGGGCCCAGGAAAGGCAGCGCCAGATAGCACCACAGAGAACAAAAATGTGAAGGTGGAGTGGGAAAGATAGAAAAATGGAGTTGTGTGCTATATTGAGAGAGGCGGAACTGGAGATGTGATGGAAATGACCAGGGATGACTGGGCCAGGTCTTCTTCTTGGCATTGGGGAAGATGGCAGATGTCGTTTCCTGCTCTCATGGAGCTTGGAGTCAGATGGTAAAGACAAACTTTCGAGAGGCAATAATGACAAGTAGGATTGACTTGGTGCCAAAAAAAAGAGATCTCGTACCTTATAGAGACGCTGCCATGGAGACCAACTCTGGGCTTCCAGCACTGTGTAGCCGTGGGCAGGGCGTGAGAGACACCGAAGAGGCCCCCACCTGCAGCCATGCGGCACAGGTAGAGTGGATACCACTACCATGAGCAAGTATGTGGTTAAGAGATGGTAGACAAAGAGAAGCAGAATGGTTAGAGCACTATGAAGAGAGGTGGAACATGAGATGCAAGGGTGGTGAGGAACAACCTGATCTGAGTAGCCTATGCTGCCACCAGAGACCATGGAGATGGCCTGGCCAGTGCTGCTACTGAGGGCCATGTCTATGGGGTCTGGGTTGATGTCCATGGCCCAGGTTACCACCAAAGGTCATGCAGATGCCCCTGGGTCTGGGCTGCCACCTGGGACCGTGTTGATGTCCAAGGGCTGCAGAGAGCTGGCCCTGCCTCTCACCTGGACAGAGAAGGAGAGATGGTTCCACCCATCAACCCCTGCTCTCCTCGCTGCCTTTGGCAGGTGAGAGAGTTGGCCTTGAGAGCAGGAGAGACGGTCCTGTCCCTCAATAATACAGCTCGCAGGAGAGCTGGTCCTACCCTCATCTGGGCAGCACAGTAGAGCTGTCCCTGGTGGTGTACGCTTGGGAGAGCTGGCCCTGAGGGGTAAGTGTGGGAGGAGAGCTGGTCCTGCCTCTTGCCAGCTGCTGAAGGCAGGAGAGCTGGACCCACCCCTCACCTGGGCAAAGTGGGAGAGCAGGAGGGTTAATCAATTCAACTATCACTCAAGCCCAGATCCAGGGCTTGGAGTTGACCCAACCCCCCAGCATCTGCTCTATCGAAGAACTGCTGGAGCACATGAAGGGGCCAGTCCTGCGGAACCAAAGCTACAGTATCTCCATGACATAGGGCAACAACAGGATATCTGAGAGGAGTTTTAGTGAGGATCTAGTATCGATAGTGTAGGAGAAGCCAGAGGCCTCAAACCAGACCAATGACTCATTGCAATGAATATTTTCAAGCAAAACAATTTGGGCAGAAGGTTATACTGGGTGATACACTGTGACACACTGCCGCTTCCATGATGAGATTTTTTTTTTTTCTCTTTTGGGGGAAAATTTCAAGGGCAGAGAGTAAATATGGGGGAACTGGGAGATGAGTGGGATTGGGGTGCATGATGTGAAATTCACAAAGAACCAATAAAATGTTTAAAAAATTATAGCAAAACAAAAAGTCTGATTATACTTTTTTCCTTTTGTAAATTTTACTAAAAGTAGACTAACAGTTTAAGAAAGTCCAACTGTGAAGAATAATAAACCATTAGAAACCTTCCTAAACAAAATTTTGATAATAGCCAACCTAATTATGGATTATAGGCTCTGATGACATATTCTAAGTCTTACTTCTTCTTTCCCTTCTAGCTCATGTTTGGGCAAGTTGACTGGAAAGCCAGGCTCCCTAACGTGGCAGTAATTGAATGATCACAGCATGTAAAACCCTGCCTCATGGGGAACCTTAACTCTCTAATTACCATTAAAATCCAAGTAAGTCTCCTCTCCCTACTTTTCCAAGCTATGTTCAGAACAGAACAGGAGTTAATGATCTTTTGTCCCCTTTGGAGTTGTGTGCACCATTATCATCTAAACAACTGAACCAAATTTAGGGAGGATTCCATATTGTTTAGTAAACTACTAATAGGTTTCTTCTTTAAGAGCAGGTGCTAACAGGAAATTTTTACCCATTTCTGTTCAGCATTATACTAGAGTCTCTACCCAGGACAGTTACACTAGGAAAAAAAATGAGAGATTGGCAAAAAAGAAGTAACAATATTTCTATTTTCACATGACATTGTCTTATAGGTAGAATCTTAAGGAATGAACAAAGGAACACAGATAAATTCAGCTAGGATGCAGTATAAAAGACAACAACTAATCATAATTCTATATAATTTTATAGACTGACAAGGAAAAATATGAAAAAAATAAGCAAATGATTCCATTTTTCAGTTCTATAGAAAGAAAATATACAAAGATGAAAAGAGTTAGCAAAAGACATAAAGTCCTTGTTTGCTGAAACATAAAATATTGCTTACAGATATTTAAAAATACCAAAATTGCCAGGCCATGGTGGTGCACACTTTTAATCCCAGCACTCGGGAGGTTGAGGCAAGGCCAGCCTGGTCTACATAGTGAGTTCTACAATAGCCAGGGCTGTACAGAGAAACTCTGTCTCAAAAAACCCAAACCAAACCAAAACAACAAACAAACACCACACAAAACTAAACTAAACAGTCAATTGAAGGGCAACCTTTACCCATGGCTTAGAAGAACTGGTATTGCTGTACGCAGTCATCACAAGGTCTATCAGCTTAGAAGAACTGGTATTGCTCTATGGAGTCATCACACCATCTATTGGCTTAGAAGAACTAGTATTGCTCTACGCAGTCATCACAACTTCTATCAGCTTAGAAGACCTGGAATTGCAGTCATCACAACGTCTATCAGCTTTCAGCTGGCTTCCTTCTAGAAACTGACAAGCTGATCATAAAATTCATAACAAAATCTTAAACTCAGAATAGTCAAAACTATCTTTAAAAACTAACAACATTGAAGGATTTCCTGATCTCAAAATATACAGAAAAAAAAAAAAACAGAAAAATGAAAACAATTGTTACCAGGACAGGCATTCTTCTGTCAATCATTAGGTTTGGAAACAGAAACTCCCGTTTCTCCAAAATTCTTTTATCCTAACTCCACTTTAACTTTTCCTACACACCAGTAGCAACTAGTTTCTTAAATTACAAAGTCCCTCTTCTACCTTTTTATAGTTTCATCATTAGTTGATGAAACTATATATATAGTTGTACACCTACAACTCAACACTCTAATCCAGTTTCAAACCATTAATGAGGGAAATAAAGACTTGAAATAAGGTAGTCTTACAGTCTTGATGGATGCATAAAATATAATTGATAGTGAATGTGTAAGATCCACTGTGAAGTTCTACAACTTCAACATAGCTGTTTGAACTGGACATAAGTTCACTGAGTGCTGTGGATATCGCTCTGTATAAATAAAATGCTGATTGGCCAGTAGCCAGGCAGGAAGTATAGGTGGGACAAGCAGAGAAGAGAATTCTGGGAACAGGAAGGCTGAGTCAGGAGACGCTGGCAGCTGCTGCCATGACAAGCAACAGGTAAAGATACCAGTAAGCCACAAGCCATGTTGCAACTTATAGATTAATAGAAATGGGTAATTTAAGATAGAAGAACTAGATAGCAAGAAGCCTGCCACAGCCATACAGTTTGTAAGCAATATAAGTCTCTGTGTGTTTACTTGGTTGGGTCTGAGCGGCTGCGGGACTGGCGCGTGAGAGAGAATTGTCCTGACTGTGGGCTAGGCAGGACCGGAGAAAACTTCAGCTACAACTGAGATGTGCAGACATTGGGTCTGGCTAATCTCACTGCATTGTGTGTGTGTTTTTTTTTAAGTTCTTTATAATAAAGTTTTAGTTAAAAGTAATCTTTATGAATATCATTACATCCACCCCTCTTGGGCAAAATAGTAAGGCACTTCTAGACCCACCTTATGTGTACTTTTTGTTTAAAAGGGGTAAAGAGAGTTCTTAAACTGAGCTGGTGTTTTATAAAGATAGGTAAAAAATCAGCAAACACCTTCAGGAGACAAAGGCAGAAAGAAAGGACTCAAAAATCATAAGTAGAAGAGGAGACATCATAACTGATACAATAGAAACAGGAAGAAATATAAGCGACTACTATGAACAATTAGACACAAACAAACTGAATAGTTTAGAATACATGAGTAAATTCCTTAAAGCATTCAATGCACCAAGGCTAAGTGAAGAATTGATAGAAAATCTGAACAGCCCTTGGACTGATGTGGAGTTTAAATTAACAATCATACACTCTCAACTGAGGAAAACTGGAACCATATGGTTTTAATGATTGGTTTTACAGATTTCAAAAATTTAAAGAAGAATTAATATCAATTCTTCTCAAATTCTTCCAAAATATTTGAAAAGGAAGGGATACTTCTGAATTTATTATGTAAGACCAGCATTACCCTGACAAAGATATCACAAAAATCTACAGGCCATAGATTCAAATGTCATTAATAAAATATGAGCAAACTGAATTAAACAGTTCAATTACAGTGCATTGGGCAATTGCAGTTATTTTTGGGATGATTGGGCACTCCAATATATAAAAATAGATTAATACAAGACAGTATATTAAAAAGCATATGTGTAAAAATCACACAATAACCCAGTGTATGAAGAAATGGCATTTGCCAAAACTTAATGCCCTCTTTTGGTTAAAACCCTCTGGACAAACTAATAGGAGGAAAGTGCCTATTTATACTAAAAGACACTTATAAAGAACCCAGAGCTAGCTACACATTCAGTGGTGAGGAACAGTGAGATCAGAAAAGGGAAAGGATGCTCACCACCACTGTTTCTACCTATTACACTATGAGGTGTTATTGCCATAGCAATTAGGCAAGAAAAATAAACAGAAGATTCCAACAAAAAGAAATAATACATTCAGTAAATCTGCAGTGGGTTTGTGTGTGTGTGTGTGTGTGTGTGTGTGTGTGTGTGTGTGTGTGCGCATGTTCACGTTTATGTGTACATGTGAATGTAGGTAAAGGAGTCAACCTTGACTGTTGTTCTCAAGTGCTGTTTACCCTGGTTTTTTTTTTGAGACAAAATCTCTCACGTGGCCTGAAACTCTCAGATTAGGCTAGGCTGGCTGGCCAGAGAGCTCTAGGGATCTATCTACCTGTCTCCTTCTCCCTAGCACTGAGATTACATGAACATATCATCATGTGGGGCTTTTAAAATATGGGTTCTGAGGATCCAATTTATTCCTATGCTTGCACAGCAAACATTTTACCATCAGGGCTATCGTTTCAGTCTTACGATATTAACACACACAAAAATCAGTGGTTTTTCTAGATTTTAACAATGAGCTACCTGAAAAAAATTAGGAAAAGTTGTCATTTAAAATAACATCAAAAAGATACTCTGCTATATACACAGACCAGACCTAGCAATAATCATCATCAGAGAGGCTTCATCCAGCAACTGATGGGAGCAGATGCAGAGACCCACAGCCAAACCTTAGGCAGAGCTAGGCAAATCCCATGAAAGAGAGGGAGGAAAGATTGTAGGAGTCAGAGGGGTCAAGGACACCATAAGCAAATGGCCCAAAGAATCAACTAACCAGCACTCATATGGGCTCACAGAGACTGGATAATCAGAGAGCCTGTGTGGATGTGACATAGGTTCTTTGCATATATGTTACAGTTGTGTAGCTTGGTGTAGATGTAACCAACCATCTTATTAAAAAAGAAACACAGAACCAATGCAAAGAAGAAAGCCAAGATATCAGAGCTAAGAGCCTTACCCGCCTGCTGCAGCTAGCCTCTTCAGCCAAGAGACCTCTCCGAAAGAGACCTACTTCCTGTCTGTTTGTCTTTATATAGACTTTCTGTTCTGCCTTCTCATTGGTTGTAAACCCAACCACATGACTACCTCGTCACTGCCTGTATGTACAGCCCTCCAGGTCTTCTATGGTATTGAGATTAAAGGTGTATGTTTCCAATGCTGGCTCTATCCTTGACCACACAGAGATCTACCTAGCTCTGCCTACCAAGTGCTGGGATTAAAGGCGTGCGCCATGAACACCCAGCTCTGCTATGGCTTGCTATTAGCTCTGACCCCCAGGCAACTTTATTTATTAACATACAAATAAAATCACATTTCAGTACAAATAAAATATCACCATAGCTTGGTGTTCTTGTGGGACTCCTAACAGTGGCAGTGGGGCTGTCTCTGACTTTTGCCTGCTTTGGGGGCCCTTTTCCTCCTACTGGGTTGATGTGTCCAGCCCTGATATGAAGGTGTGTGTCCAGTCTTATTGTAACTTCTTATGGCATGTTTGGTTGATATCCCTGGGAGGCCTGCTCTTTTCTGAAGGAAATGGAGGAGTTGATCTGGGGGAGAGGGGAGGTGGGGGGAGGATTGGGAGGAGAAGGAGGGAAAACAGTGGTTGGGATTCAATATATGAGAAAAGAATAAATAAATAAATAAACAAACAAACAAACAAATAAATAAAATTTAAATGTTACATAAAAATATAGAAATTAAGTTACCTAAAGAGGTGAAAAACTTGCATACTGAAAATCGTAATACATTAGTGCAAGAAAATAAAAAAGATGCTCACAAATGGAAAGGCATCATGTGTCCAAAGACTGGAAGATTTAATATTGTTAAATTGTACATATTACCTACAGCAATCTACAAATTCAGAGCAACTCCACTGCAATGAAAATGTAATTGGCATTTTATATAAATAGAAGAAAACATTGTAAAATTCATGAAATCACAAAAGACCACAAAGGAATAAATTAATCTTGAAAAAGAACAAAGGCTGGAGAGACCATCCCTCTTGTTATTAACATATATCACACAGTCAGAGTAAACATGCATAAAAAACGTAGTAAAAATGTGATATTGGAATAAAGATGGACATTAGCAAATGGAACAAAATAGCAAGTGCAGAAAAAAACTCACGTATATACAATCAGCTGATGTTTGACAAGGGCTCGGTCTACAGAAGGGGAAAGGATCATAGGTTAAACAAATGGCATGGGAAAATTAGATATATACACACACAGAGTTAAATTACACCACTCTCTTACACCATACACAAAAGAAACTCAAATGGATTGAAGATTTAAATGTCAGACCTCAAAAACTCCTAGAAGAAAATATAGGGAAACAACTCCCCACTCCTCCCCCGCCCCGTGTGTGTGTGTGTGTGTGTGTGTGTGTGTGTGTGTGTGTGTGTGTGTGTGTGTGTGTGTACACCTATGCATGCATGTATGGAGGCCAGAGGTTGACATTAGGTGTCTTCCTTTACTGTTCTCCATCTTATTTTTTGAGAGAGTCTCTTACTGAACCTGGAGCTCACCAGGTGGCTGGACAGTGAGCTCCCAGGATCTTTCTGGCTCTGCCTCCCTGTGCTGGGATTACAAAGCACACATTGTCATGTCTTACTTTCTGTGTGGGTGCTGAGGATCTGAACTCAGTTTCTGATGCTCGAGTATCAAGTGCTCTTACCTACCGACCCATCTAAATCAACAAGGAGTACTATGTCAAATTAAATCTTTCTACATGGCAAACAACCTAATGGAAATAGGCAAACTATGGAAGGAGAAATTATTTGCAAATTATTTAGCCAATAAAAAGTTAAAAACGTAAAACAACAGGAGTCACTCCTACAACCTAACAGCAAGAAAATAACAACAGCAACAACAAACCTCCACATTACAAAAGAAGATCTACAAAGTCCAACATATATATGAAAAAATGCCCAATACACAAGCCACTATTGAAACACAAATCAAAACCATACTAAGATATTGCCTCTTACATGTTTGAATGGCAATTACAGAACAAACCAATGAGAAACAACAAATATTCACCAGAGCATAAGGAAATTGGATCCCTTATGCTCTGTTGGTAGGAGTGAAACATGGTATACCATATTAGAAAATGGTATAAAGGTTCTTCACAAAAGTAGAAGCAGAAGTACCATATGACCAAACCTTACCACTCTCCAGGTACACCACATGAGTACACTCATGGGTATATACCCAAGGGAATCAGAGTCAGTATAGAATAATGATGTCTGCATCCCGTGTTTATTGTAACATTGTTCACAATAACCAAATTATGGAGTGATCCTCCGTGTCCATCAAGAAGTGAAAAATAAAGAAAATATGGCATATGTATACAATAAGCATCATCCAAGCATAAAAGAACAAAATCAAGTCATTTCCTGGAAAACGAGCTTAACAAGAGATCACCATATTAAATGAAATAAATCAGATACAGAAAGACATTTTTATTTCATATGTAGAATCTGTATCTTAGAAAAGACATAGAAGGAGAATGATCACTATTTGGGAAGAGGAAGGGGACAGAAAAAGAGGAGGAACAAGATAGATTAGCTGACCATGACCACATTATATGACATGTCTTAAAGTGTAAGAAGGAAATTCATTATTTTGTACAATAGATATACAGTAATTAAAAAGGCAAAAAAATTAAAAACAGAATTATCATATGGTCCAGAAAACATCATCCTAAGTATTTATCCAAAGGAATTGAAATTGAGAATCCAAAATATCAATGTAGTGCCATTTATGACAGCCAGGAGGTAGAAACACCAATTAACAAATGAATGAATTTAAAATCTCTCTCTCTCTCTCTCTCTCTCTCTCTCTCTCTCTCTCTCTCTCTCTCTCTCTCTCTCACACACACACACACACACACACACACACACACACACACACCCCCCGGAATATTGCTAAGCCTTTTAAACAATAGTTCTGCAACATTGATTGATCTTTAGACATGATGGTGTATTAAATAAGCTACCCAAAGACAAATATTCCATGTATATGATGTCTCTAAGACACCCACAGTCTGTATCAGAGTTGAAAGATGGTTTCTAGGGACAGGGTAGGATGTCAACAGACACACTCTCAGTTAAACAAGGCAAGCAGGTTCTAGAGATCTGTTGGATAGCATTGTACCTCTAGTCACTGACACTGAATTTTCACTTGACATTTTATTCAAGGTTGGATTTTATGTTTTACATGTTCAAATAAAATGAAATGCAGGTAACTGGAGATTTTCTTGTGTTTAAAATAACCTTTCTCATAGTTGCAGCCCTATTCTCATATAAGAAGGCATACACACTTTTACTAACAAATGAACTTCATCATTATCTGTGCTTCCTGTTCCCTTTTCCTGTGTGTCATTAGCTACCATAGCACACATTGGAGCTGCTTCACTGGCTTCCAGATAATCTGTCAAGAGTGTAGCACTGGCTCCTGGAGTGTAGAAGCTTACTGCTACATACATCACAGTGACAACTAAAGTCTACATGTGTGGAGACTTTTAAGAGGGTATAATGTCTTTTAAAGAACTACTCTCTTTCTCTCTCCACACGGTACCACTCACCTCACTTTTATTTCCTGTCTCTTTCTAGATATGGGTGTGACATGACACCATATAGTAATAATCCTGATGGATTTTTAAAAAGAACTTGAGAGCAAATCTCTAAAAATCTTCTTTAAGGGGATGTCAAGGTGACTAAGCATGTAAAGGCACGTGCTGTCAAATCTGATGACCTGAGTTCAATTCCCAGGAACCGCACGGTAGAAGAAGAAACCAACTTCCACAAGTTAGTTTTCCTCTGACTTCCACATGTGAGCTGCGGCATGCGGGAATATTCCTGCACACGTGCACACACACGCTCCCCCCACTCCACCCAGAATAAAAAATAAACAAATAAATGTAATAGAAAACTTAAAGAATCTTCTTTAAATTTTGAATATGAAAAATAGAAAAAAGACCTTTTTATTCCTCTAGCCTCATAAGTTATAATAAGCTTAGTCTGTTGATACTTATCTCTCCTGGGCATATAGATTAAAAAATGAAGTCCCCATGCATTAAAAAAACAGAGCCAGGAGATGGAGTATCCCATGGAAACAATGTTTTTCCAAACTGAGATATGTTTGAAGTGAGGTATTACTTTGTAACAGGTGGTACATTTAGTAGGCTTGCACAACAAACACCATCTCACCCATTGTCAAATAGAGTTCTAGGGGTGAGTAATGTGGAGGTTCTGACGCAGAATCAGATTGTAGGCAAGGTGTCTTAGAGGCTAAGATCATCTAAAGGCTGAGCTGGTATCCCAACATGGAGTGCTTGCATGGCTAGTGAGTGGTAGCCCCTGAGCCTCCCAACCTACAGCTCTCTTCAGAACACACAACTTGCTTCCTCTCAAGTAAATGATCCAGGAGAAGGCACAATGCCTTTCACGACTTTATCTTCAAGGTTGCATCCTTTCATGTCTCTTACCTGGTCTGCTAGAATCAAGTCTTCAAGTTTTCCCATGGTAAAGAGGAGGGTACTAAGTCTTTATCTCTCAAGGAAAAAAGTATCAGGAAATTTGTGAATATCTTTTAAAACTATTATGCTCTCAGTTCCACAAATTAATTAATGTCATTTTTGTCTTAGCTTGATTTGGTTTTCTGTGACTGGCAATCCAATTGTCCTGGACAATATCAACACTTGAATGTCCTATTTTGTTTTGTCAACTTGACACAAGCTAGCGTTATCTAGGAAAAGGAAACTCTAAAGATTGCCTATAGGCAAGTCAGGGGGTGGGGCATTTTTTATGATTGATGTGGGAGAGTCCAGCTCAATGTGGGTGGTGTTTTTTTCTGGGTAGGTGGTCCTGCTATATTAGAAAGCAGGCTGAACAAGTCATGAGGAGTAAGCCAGTAAGTAGTATAGCTCCATGGCATCTGCTTCAGGTCCTGCATCCAGGTTCCTGCCTTGAGCTCCTGCTCTGACTTCACTCAGTAATAGAATGTGACCTAGAATTATAAACTGAAATAAACCCTTTCCTCCCCAAGTTGCCTTTTGGTCATGGCGTTTATCACAGCAAAAGAGACCCTAACTAAGACACCAAGTCACTAAGAAAGCTTCCAACAGTAATTTTTTATAATTTATTTTTACCGAGCGAACTTATCTCATACAAGCAGAGATGTGTTACACTAACTATTCTACATCTGTGTAATGATAATGCCTATTGTCAACTTGACAGCATCTAGAATCATCACAAATGAGCTTCTGGCTATGTGTATGAGGGATTGTCTAGATCAGGTTAATTAAAGTGGAAAGACCCACTTTAACTGCCAGACTGAATAAAAAGAAGACAGTTAGCTATCTACTAGCATTCGTCACACCCGACATTGGCTGATTCCTGGCCAGCTATCTCATGCTTCCAATATTTTCCTTACATAATGGAATGAATCCTTGATCTGTGAATCAGGAGAAACTCCTTTTGGTTAGGGTATTTTTTTAAAAATACATTATTTAACTTTATTTTATTTGTTTTTTTTGTTTTGTTTTGTTTTGTTTTGTTTTTTGAGACAGGGTTTCTCTGTGTAGCTTTGCGCCTTTTTCTGGAACTCACTTGGTAGCCCAGGCTGGCCTCGAACTCACAGAGATCCGCCTGGCTCTGCCTCCCGAGTGCTGGGATTAAAGGCGTGCGCCACCATCGCCCGGCGTAACTTTATTTTATGTGCATTGGTATGAGGGTGTCAGATTCCCTGGAACTGGAGTTACAGACAGTTGTGAGCACTGGGAATTGAACCCGGGTCTTCTGGAAGAACAGCCAGTGCTCTTAATCACTGAGCCATCTCTCCAGCCCTTAGTCTGGGTATTTTATCACAGCAATAGGATAAGGAATTAAGACAACCCGTCAGTGGTATCCAAGCTAGTACCGTAGGCAGAACCTTTGCGTAGAGTGGAGGTATCTTCCTGTCCAGCCTGTCTAGCACCCTGTTTTACAGATAGGAGCTAGCAATTGAAGCTGTGGAGGGACCTGTCACACTATCTAGTCCCATTCCCTCCCACTCTCTGTCTAAATATCACATTCACATATCTTCAGTACAGGTCAAAATTTTGTATCCCTTGAAATTTTTATATAAATAATCAAATTTGTTTTATTTTCATTGTCCTTATGTGTGCATAGCTTTAAAATTCTTTATTTTTATCTTTGTGGAGTTTCACGAATTCAGTGCAGTCATCAATTGCTAGCAAACTAATCTTCTGTTATTCAATTGAGGGCTTTCAAATAAAAAGAAAATGTGCTTCTGCATACATTATTTCATTTAATACACCTTAATTTTTAGAGAAATGCAGTACAGATATTTCCATGATTTCCATTTAGATGTGAATAAGCTGAAACCAGGGGTGATAAAGATTTGCAAAATGCTGCATGAGCAATTGCTTTCTTTTAATTCCATAGGAACATGTTTTAGAATTAAGAGCAAGTCAGGAAAAACATTTTTTCCTTTTCTTTTGGTTTTACACTGTGAAGGGAGATGTACAGTGCATGAAGTTGATAAAAAGAATTTGTGTGACATTAGTGTGACCCATTCACAACCTGGGATTTTATTTCCAGTAATGGATATTGAATCTACAGTCTTGCATGTGCAAAGGAAAGTGCCCTATGATAGCACGAACCTAATCAATGAGATTTTGATATTGATGAGCAGCTGTAATGGGGTTGGTTGGTCAGGAACCCACTTAGGGACACACTAGGAAGAATTTGATGACATAGATCAGCTTCCTACTCCAGGTCAGACTGTTCATTGTTTCACTTGATCCACATGCTGGAATGTGAGAATGTTTTCCCCACATCACTTTGCAGGAGCCCACTTTGGCTGTGCTCATAGTAATGAGAGAGTTTCAAAGAGGAAGAACCCATAATGTCTCCCAGGCATACTACAAAGGAAATATAAGTCATCAGATAGTAGGAGCTGGATCTGGGCCAGGATAACTCGACTCTTCTTGTAGAAGGTGCCATGGGATCTATAGTGATGGCAGGTGATGGGAGAAGCCTCCTCTACTTTATGTCTTGTCTGAAAGATGATAACCATGATAATAAATTTAGTGCCACATTCTTTACAATGCGTCCATCTGACTCCTAGAACAAAGCCATAAACCATAATGGGATCCATGATGCTTTCAATTATTTGACATTCATTTCTGCTCTTCACTTTTTTTCCTCTTCTGACAAAATTGGGCTTTGCTGATTATCCTTCCTGCTGTGATGGGAGAAGGTGAAACAAGATACACATTTTAGAAAGCGGGAGAAATTGTGCCCATCAAAATCAAACCTAGGAACTCTAATGGGAAAAGAAAATGTTTTTGCCATCATGTCTGCTATAAATATACAGACATATTGTAATACACAGTCTGCTCAGGGGTAGCCCAGATTCTTTTAAGAGTTATAGGCAATTGAATGGTATTGACACCCCAATTAAGAAAAGTAGTTTTTCAGGCCGGGCGGTGGTGGCACACGCCTTTAATCCCAGCACTCGGGAGGCAGAGGCAGGCGGATCTCTGTGAGTTCGAGGCCAGCCTGGTCTCCAAAGCGAGTTCCAGGAAAGGCGCAAGGCTACACAGAGAAACCCTGTCTCGAAAAACCAAAAAAAAAAAAAAAGAAAAGTAGTTTTTCTTAGTTAGCAGTTAGGATATGTTTGTTGCTCTTTTTTTTTCAAGTATGAAGGCATTTCACCAAGTTTTGGGGATGTTACACTGAAATCCAAAGAGAGGCTGGGATTTGGAAGGAAAGGGGAGGGGATAGAAGTGAGTTTTAAAGATAAACTGTTTGAGTCTCTTGCCATGAGTCTCAGCACTGATAATTTACTACTCTGGTTATTGGGTGGTTTTGTTTTTGGAGACAGAGTTTCTCTGTGTTGCCCTGGCTGTCCTGGAACTTGCTCTGCAGACCAGGCTGACCTTGTTTTTAAGGCTAAAAGAGTTCTTTTCTTCCTTCGTATTTTCAGATACTATAAACCCTTGAATGCCAGATTCGTACCAAATTCCCCCTTCAGTGCTTACTCGTTATTCAAGAGGAGCTGGCCACAACTCAAATCAGAATTAAAGAGCTGTTCATGCAAGTGAAATGTGAAATGTGAAAATCCACTAAATTCCATCTGCACCATCAGAAACCACAGCCCTGCATTCTTACTCTTCCCCTTCCCCTTCTTCCTTTTCTCTTTGAGATTTGTCACATAATCCATTGACAATCTCTCCATACTCACCTGAGGCTATCCATACTGTGAATGACGACAGCCTTCCATCAACAACTAATGGCACACTCGGAAATAAACTATGACTTAAGACCGGGGAGAAGAATTGTGCCTTGGAGAAGGTTATCAGTCTAGGATCATGGCCATATCTTGGTCATTTGTCTTCTTGATTTTGATTGTCAAAAAATCCTTCACCTGAAAGATTGGGAAAGGTGAGAATAACTGAGAAGGAGCAAGGCTATAGGACAAGACATGA
Source organism: Peromyscus californicus insignis (assembly GCF_007827085.1). Lineage (NCBI taxonomy): Eukaryota > Metazoa > Chordata > Mammalia > Rodentia > Cricetidae > Peromyscus > Peromyscus californicus. Next base: position 87,986,668 of record NW_026294595.1, on the reverse strand, counting down.
AGATGGACAATTTCATTCTGTTTTGTAAGCTTCCAGGAGGCACTTATGAAAGAAACTGAAATTAGTGGGGGGAAATTGTAGTGAAAGGAAACGTATACATGAGACACAGAAGCAATGGGAATTCCTAACCAGAATCACCATATCGGGGAGTGAACCAATTGTGTTAACCAACAGTTAAACGCTGCTGGGAGCTTTATTTGGTGTCCCAAGCACAGATCCATTGACATTGCCTGTAGTTTATTCTGTATTTTTTGGATGAGGAATTGGTAAGAGTGGTACCAAGTAACTGGAAAATATTAATGCGGATACTTCATTGATTACTCCACTTTGAAACAATCTGAAGGAGGAAATATTCTGTGTTTGTGTAGTTTGCTCATGGTAGAGTCATATATGTGTGCTAACTGAAGACACCATAGTTTTTACTACTGAGAAAGGCTTTTACATTGTTATAATGCTCTCTCCTATTTGGAAGGAAATCATGAATTTGTACAGATATAAGCACATTTGTAGGCAAGGAACACCATTTATATTTCTTTTAAAACTGAATCATTTACAATAAGACAAATCTGCTTTTTATGACAAAAATGGAGGGGGAAATGAACATAAGCTTTCAACTAGACTTTCAGTGACTCAGTCCTAAACTGTGACTTGGACATTAAAACAAATTCAAACAGTGCAACAAAAGTGTATTCTCGACTACCAAGTTAGCTCTGAAAATAGAATTTTCTGGTTTCGGGGACTTGGGTCTAGATGGGGTTTGGTCACAGACTGGCCACAGTGGCATGGGCATGGCTTTGAGCTCTTGAAGACATCACAGATGAGAAGTGAGACTTGGGGACAAAATTATCAGTACATTTTTATATGACCCCACAGAGCTTGTTTCTCTTTGAAATTATATGGGGTTTGACTGATTCTCCCTATCTGCTTCCCTGAGAGCTGAAAAAGTCATGTTCTCTAGACCCCACGAATATGAGAGAGTGGATGAATCCCGCTAGTGGTAGGTAATGTGATCTGCCTTTTGTAGCAAGCCAGAAGCCAGATGTCCCTCCCCTTTGATCTGAATAACACTTTAGACTGCAGACAATAAGATTGGTTTTAAATTTATTGTCTCTTTGATTTCTGCATTCTAATGCTTTTTAAATTCTTTAAGCAAGACAAGGCTATCTATAGGCAACTGGGGTGGTTCAGTGAAGGCCCAAAACTTGCCAGTAGCTTATGCGTGGGCCAGGCAGAGTCTCCTGCACGTTCTCTGTAAGGAAACAAAGCCACTTTCCTTGGGGCAGGAACTTCAATCCAGTCATTTTACCCTGAAACAAAGGTTCTGGCTTTTAGTCTCAGCCAAGGCCATAAAAATGCTCCCTTCAGAACATCTCTCCTAGAAAAGCACTGCAGAAGTCTGATTTAAGTGAAGGTGCTCCAATCTGAGCCCCTTCCTCTGCTGCTGTGCCGCTGCCCCTCTGGGAAAGATTTCTTCTCATCTTGTTCTTCCCAGTGCCATAACCTCTGTCAGCCATCGGTTGAGGCAGAGTTTAATTTCACTGTGGCTGTGGAGCTGCAAATGTGAACCCAGCTTCCTCCAGGGGGCCAGATACTAGGAGTCAGGTAGCCTTTGGGAACCTCACTCAGTGGCTTTCACTGAGCAATGTAAAGTTGGCTCCCAGTTGAACGGCTGAAGCCATTAGGCCGAGTGTCCACCCACAAGGGCTTCTAACTACAAATGATGGCCCCCAAGAAGACAGCCCAGTATGGACAGAACACCCGCTGCTGGTGGAGAAGATTCAAGTCTCAGCCAGTTTTCTTTACTTTGGGCCATTGGGCGAGTCAAGGCTTCCTGTTGTCTCTGCTTCCTGCTCTGGAAGAGTGGAGAAGCTCACACTCATACAGCATTTAAAAGCATTCCCACAGTCAAAGTCTTACCTGAGCCCAGTGACTACCCGTAAAAGCAGCCAGTGTGGTCCCATCCTTCATATTTTAGGATGAAGTTGAATTGAAGGTGCCCAGAGGTCAGACAGGCACCATCTTTAGTCTGAGGTAAAAGGAAATATTTCCAGAGCTGGGCACTCCTTCTCTGAAGACTTGGCGCTCTTATCAAATCTCATCCCAGCCACCTCTGCCCCTACCCATGTACTGTGAGCCAGAGGAGACCGTCTGTAAAAAGCCTTTGCAAACAGATGCAGCAGTTATAGCACAAACCCAGCCCCTCTGCCAGGAATGCCCGTCCAGCTTCTTCCAGAAGCATGTGGTTCAGGGGACGATGAGAAAACAAACAACAAATGCCCAAGCCCTGTCCCTTTGCTTTCTGGGGTGCAGTTCATCTTTGCAATGTGGGAGTGGAGTTCAGCCTGACCTGTTCTGTCAACACATCTATCAGGTGTTCCAGACAGTTTTCAATCAATTCCTTGGATATCAAGTATTAGGCTATAAACCATTTATTTCTGCTTTATGGTTCTGAAATATGAACTCCAGGTGCAGCTGAAGCTTTTAAGTCTGTTGTTGATGGCTCCCAAGAGAAGCTCTTCACCATCCTGAAGGGCAATCAGGAGAGGTGACGACTCAGGAGGAGAACAGGCCTTCTGTTCCCTGAATCACGCTTCCCCAGAACATTTTCTCAGCAGTCCGAAAGCTTGAAGTTTTGAAGTAAATATAGGGCTCAATCAGTATGGGTGTTTCACTCAGGGCTGAGAAAGTCAGTCTTTTATTTTTAGGATATTCACCAGTTGTACATCTTCTCTCCATCAACTGCTGCCCACTACAACGAAGCTTCTCTAACTTAGGTTAAGAGCAGCCTTGGGTAGCAACATGTTAAGATACTGGTAAGCCACGAGCCATGTGGCAACTTATAGATTAATAGAAATGGGTTAAGATATAAGAACTAAATAGCAAGAAGCCTGCCATGACCATACGGTTTATAAGTAATATAAGCTTCTGAGTGATTATTTTATAAGTGGGCTGCGGGACTGTGGGGGTTTGTTGGGACCTGGAGAGAAACCCTCCAGCTACAACCACATATTCCCAGCTGTCCACTCTTGGGGCTAATTTCTGTGCTACTGCAGTTTTTCATAGAACATTCTTGCTTGTTCCAAACCTGGGAGTATTTAATCCATGCTTTCTTCTACTAGTAGATACACTACTATAAAGAAGTGGTACTTCTTATTAGCTTGCTTGCTATTTTTCTATGCAATACTCAATGATAATTAAAATTTATTTTGTTGGTTGTTTATGCATATATCATTTACCTTGCATTATATCCTCAAGCCTCTGCACACTTAAATATAATAATTTGTTCAGAGATTATTTTGGATTTATATGCACACAATATTATCTATGGTTGAATTTTATTACTTTTATTTATTATTTATTATTATTTTTATTTATTACCTTTTTACTTTTATTAATTATTGAAATCATTAAGACTTTAGTAAGAAGGTGACTAGAGATAACAGGGCATCCTGGCCTTGTTCTTAGTTTCACTGAGAAAACTTAAAACATTTCACTACAATTTATAATGTTTGCTTATGGTATTTTTAATAAATATATTCTTAGCATATTTATTCTACTATAGTAAGGATATATTTCTTATAATCAGGTCTCGATAAATCTTATGAAATGCTTTTGTGGGTCATCAATTAAGATGATCACTTCCCCATTATTCTAATATGATGGAGGAGTAAATTGCTTAAATTTACAATATTGAACAAGTGCTGTCTTCTTGGAAATTTCAATCTAGTTTACGCATGTGTATTCTCTTTAACATATTATCTGGATCCAAATTGCTACTATTTTGTCAAGAAGTTTCTGACTTAAGGTTATAACTGAGAGTCATTTGTGAATTTTCTTGGGATGTGACTATTAGATTTAGTATCAGATCATTTGATTGCTTCCCCTTTTTATTGTCTAAAAACATTCCTTTAATGGTAGAGAGATTTTTGATAATGAAGGCTTTGAGTTTAGTTATTTTTAATCATGTTAAATTTCTATTATAAATTTGGAGATTTATCTTTTCTAGTTTTCATTAAGTTTCTATAAAAATTTTCCCATTTCTTTTATATTTTGCAATGTAAAAGTTGACATAAAGTATTTAAAAATACAATAATTTCTTATTGTCCAGTATAGTTCCACATGCCATCTTCTTTCATTCCTGGTTCCCTCTCTCTTGCTAGTATTTGATTCAGTCTTGCCAGAGGTTTAAAAAGCAACTCCTCCCCCCTCCCTCCCTCCTTCCCTCCCTTCTTTCCTTTCTTTTGTTTTGATGTCCTACAGACTGAATCCAGGTCCTTATGCATGCTATCATTGAGCTACACTTCTCCAGCCCTTTATTATACCTTTTTAAATAACCAACTTTAGGTATCATGAACTTATTTTGAATTTTCAATTATTTCTTCATTTTACTTTCTTTGGATTTATTTGCTGTTATTTTTCTTATTTCCTGAGATGAATGTTAGCTACTAATGTTGAGCCTTCTTTTGTAATTGTACATCTATTTTTTATAAATTTCCTCTTGAACATTCCAGTGTTTTTTGCTCACTTCTACAATCTTTTCCATGAAATATTACCACTCAGTTCAAAATATTTTTTAATTCTCATCATGATTTATTTTTGTTTAGAATTTAATGTATTAATTTTCACAACCATAGATATTTTCTAGCCTAAAAGATAATTTCTTTTCAGTTTAGTTGCCTTATTTTTAATGCAATTGCCTATATCTATAACTGATTCTATTAAGTTTGATAAGACTATCCTTACAGTCTAGTTAGTAATTACAGTTTATAAATGTTTTCTGTTTAAAAGGTTGTTGGTGCTGTCTTCTGGACATGCTGAGGTTAGCTCACGTTGCTCTCATCACCTCTAACCAGAGCCGTAGGACTTTCTCCATGGTGTTTATGGATTCCTCTTTTTATCATTATAGTTCAACTTTTTCCTTCAAATATCTTGAGGCTACATCCTAAGTGAAATAAAATTGTCTTATATTCTCAATAAGTTCAGTCTTTTCTCAATGCGAAGTATTCTTGATATCCTGTAGTGTTGATTCTCAGGCAATTTTGATGGACAGTCCTCCAGCTACTGTAGTTTCATGGCAGAGCTTCTGGTAACAAGCCTAAACTGCATGTGTGCTATTTTGAATTGTAATATCCTCAGCAGACAATCTAATTTTTGCAACTGTAAAGAGTATACATGTGTATAATTCTCTCATCCTTTTTGATTCCTTGAATGTCTTATCATCAGTAATGGAATTTTGGCCTCGGTGTCTTTTACCTACTTTTCAAAATTTTTACATTCGAGTTTCAGTTTTTCAAAGGTACCCAGAACATTTTGGTCTTTGCAACTACACTGGACATTGAAAGACTATGTAAGTGCTTAGACAATTTGGTAATTGTTTTAAGAATTATTATTGGTGTGTGTGCATATTTGTGTATTAGCCTGTGTGTGTGTGTTTACAATCATATGGTAATGGCACATGTACAAGGTCAGCAAGCAACTTTTAGAGTACGTTTTCTCTTTCCTCCTTTATCTGGTTCCACAGATAAAACTCAGGTCACCAAACTTGTGCAGCAAGCACGTTTGTCCCTGAGTCCTCTCACTGATAATTTAGGAACTCTGATGTCTTCTAGAACTTGAAAGATGAGAGGATACTATTTTTTTCTTGAATCATTTTTTCTCTTTTGATTTGCTTTTGGTTCTTGCCAGCATAACAAAATTGAATACATGCTGGCAAGATGGCTCAGAAGATAAAGATACTTGCAACCAATCCCAAAGACCCGAGTTGGATCAGTAGGACCCACACAGTGGAAAGCAAAAACTGATTCCCTCCATACAAATGCTGTGGCATTAGCACACCCACCCTTCTTCTCCAAAAGTAAATGAAGTGCAATAAAACTGTTTTCAGAAATTGAATACAACTGTCTATTGCGGTTCTTCCACCACCAACAAAATGTTTCCACAGAAAATCTAATTTTAGCAGGAAATACCACCATTGTGACCCGGAACAAGGTCAAACTGGGTGCCATTTTGGTCTCACATCAAGCAGTAGAGTCACAATGTAGACAGATGCTTCTGGAAAATTCTGAGGACTGCATGACTCAGTTTTTGTTTAAACATTCTTGTTTGTTTGTTTGTGTGGGGATAAGATATGGTTTACCTTGATGGATATATTTCCAGGCTGGTTCACTAAGTGGTTATGTCAGGATAGCAACTCAAAGATAGAGCAGCTTTAGTCTTAACCTCCCATGGTTCTTAGCAACTCTTGACCACACATCTATACTGTTTCACCTTACCAGTGGAAGGAAGCAAGTCCTGAAAGATGCCTGTGAGCTGTATCTGGAGAACACATACATACATGCTGTAGTGTGTTGGTTTAACTAGACTTTTACAGAAATACTGGTATCACCAATTTTCTTGGGTTGGCTATTTGAGAAAAAGTATACTGTAACTGGACGGATCAATAATGTATGAAAAAGAAGTAACTTGTTAACTGTCAAATTTTAACATCTCTGAAAAATTATTAGATGATTTTCAAGACTTTATAACCCTTGTCTAGCAATCCCTTTTATCTCCAGAATCAGAAAATGCCATTTTGGCCGTCTTAGAGGTACATTGGCGGCTGGCATTGCTGTTTTGGAGTATTTGATGTCTGCTTTGTCCACTCACTAATTGCATGGGCCAGATGTCAATAACTCCAGTGTCCATTTTTTTCTGTAAAGTGGGGATAGTAGTGATCTTTACTGAAGTATTAAACATAGTAATGAATACAAAATGCTTACGGTCCCAGGCAAACAGGTGTTTGAAAAATTTACTACTTTATTTGTGTGTGTGTGTGTGTGTGTGTGTGTGTGTGTGTGTGTGTGTGTGTGTATGAGAGAGAGAGAGAGAGAGAGAGAGAGAGAGAGAGAGAGAGAGAGAGAGAGAGAGAGAGAGTGTGCATGCACCATAGTTTGAGTATAGAGGTCAGAGGACAACTTGTGGGAGTCAGTTCTCTCCTTCCATCATATGGGCACCAGGGATTGAAATCAGGTTATTAGGCTGGTCAGCAAGTACCTTTACTAATGGAGCCATCTTTCCAGTTTTTAATGCAACATATACTGTGTAACTTTTTATTATAAGGTATATATAAAGCATCACTTTAACCATTAAAAAATTATGGGGCATTAAACACATTCGTATTGTTTTCTCATCTTCCCAAACTTAAACCATATCCATTAAATAATAAATAGCTCATTTCCTCTGCCCCCTGTCTCCTAGGAACCATCATTCTCTTTTCTGCCCCCTATGAAATTGTGATTGGCTTATTTCACTTAGTATCTCATATTCAAGGCTCATCCCTGACGCAGCAAAGGCATTTCTTTCCTTCTTAAAGCTTAATGATATTGTATTATATGAACACATGCATATAATAAAATCAAAGTCAATGAGAGATCCATTCTAAGCTCCTGAGAAAGTTTCATTCAGTTATTGGCTAAACAGCATCAGTGTGGATCATCATCCCTTCTTAACTGACCAAAACAGTGTCAGTGTAGATCATCAACCCTTATTGCTGGCTCAGACAGCATCAGTGTGGACCATCATCCCTTCTTACTGCCTCAGACAGCATCAGTGTAGATCATCATCCCTTCTTGTGTGATGAGAATTTCAGGTATAGCATTTTGAAGTCAAGTCTTAGTCTTTTTTTTTTTTTTTGTCTCTCCTCTAGTGTTTATTTTAAAATCTCAGGATAAATCTCACTTTTAAAAAAATAAAGACTAGTAACACAAACTGTTCCTATTCTGATACATAGTAAAAAGGTGGGGTGGGAGGAGATTTGCAAAAACAGAAGGAAACAGTTGGAAAAATCAAATTTAGGTTAGAACAGAAAAAATTGACCAGGAAAAGAAGACTGTCCAGAGCACGGCAAGCCATTGTGATAGACTGTATTCACACAACCTCACCATGTGGTGCACGTAATAAAGTGTGTATTCACATGCCCTCATGGTGCGGTGCTTGTGATAGACTGTATTCACATGCCCTCATGGTGCAGTGCAGAACAAGCTCCATAAACAAGAAGGGTCTTGGGATGATTGTTCTAAGTGCCTCAACTACTGAAATATGATGCCTGACTTGGATTGATTTCCTAGCTTTGGTAAAAATAAAACAACAATAAAAGTATTATTCATACTAAAATACTCAAAAGGTCCACATGGAGAGAAATAGACCTCCAGCCAAGAGCCAACACCACCTTGCCAGCCACAATGGCCACCGTGGAAGTGCATCTTGAAACTCTCCTCTGACCATCCAGTTTTCAGACAATGACAGACTCAATTGTTATAGTACTACGACCAATGAGAGACTAGAGCCTACAAGCATATAAGTTTGTACTTCCCAAATTCTTGATTATCAAAAGCCATGAGAATCAAGAAATGATTGGTGGTGTTTTAATTTTTGTTATGCAGCAATTAATGACTAATATTGTTATTTTTTCTTATTTTCACTCATTGGATAATGATGAGTATGAAGCAAATGTTACTATCTTGAAAAGATTTAGGCCAACAGGCACCCAAAGCCATGGAATACAAACAGAACTCGCATAGGTCAACTCTAAAGTCTCTTTATTCTCATGAATATAAACCACATAAAGGTGAAAGAGGGTAGTTGGAGTGTCAAGTGGACAATTAATTTAGTGTCAGGAATTTATAGACAGTTTTATGGCTTGGATGTTTCCCCGCTTCAAAAGTCATGTTGAAGGCAATCACTACTGTAACAGCACTTGGAGAGTGGGTCTTCAGAGCTCTCTTCTCACGGTGATGTTGGTCAATCTTATTATGAAGGAGCTGACTTTGCTTCAGTTCTTCTGCCCTCTGCCTTGTGGTGGATGATGCAGCAAGAAGGCCCTTGATAGGGGTTGGTACTGCAACACTGGGCTTGCCAATCTCTAGTTTGCTGAACCTACACATTTGTGTTTGTAAATCACCTAGTCTTGGGCACTGTTTTAACAACACAAAACTGACCACACAATTTAAAGGACAGTGAAATGTCCCATGTGAAAACCTGGCATGAGAGGATAAGTCATCATTCAGGAAGAGAGGGGAGTTTTTCTGTGACAGCCTGACATCTTTCCTTAGGTCCTTAGGCTGCATAAGCCTCCTCCCTTCTAAGATGCCCTGATTGAAAGAACAACCTTTAGAATCTTCTTTCAAACAATAGCCCTAGAAAGATTCTCCACAAAGGAGGTCAGTTCAATATGATGAAGAAAACAAGCAGTCAGGGGGCTTTGGTTTTCTGCTAAGAGAACAAGACTCAGTCTTGATGTATTTCATACTCTGGGTATAGTTTTCAGTGAGTCCACTGAACTTCAGTGGTTTTCTAGAGATAGAGATTTTCTCCATTGATGTCATGGCAGATAATGTGGCATATTTTGGCAAACGTATAAAAAAACTGTAACACTGAACAAATGAGTTGATCAAAAACAATTATAATTTTTGTAGAGATATTTTTGATTTAAACTGTGGGCTTTTATGTTACTTATAAAATATTGCTATACTTTATATTATTGCCTGAAAAAAAACCCAAAACAAAAAAACAAAAAACTTGTACCTCTGCTTGGTGCCAGAACACATGAAATTATATTCTGTTACATTTCCCTAGTATATAATTTTCTACCTGTAACCAATCCCTGTGTGAGAAGTTTATGTTCTAGTGGTGCTGTTTTGGATAAAGCCTAGTTGGATTTTCATCTGTTGTTAGTCTTCAGTGTTTAGCCAGATTGCCCATTGTTGAGTAGGTGGATGGGGAGAAAAGGACACTATATGATGGACTTACTGAGACCCAGCTCTTGCACCTCTACTTCCAGTAGAATTGCTGGAAATGAGCAGTAACATAATTCAGTAACATAAATTAGAAATAACCACATCAAATGGGGCTGTGGAAACAAAATCTCCACCACACACCAGATGGACATGAAACCAAGATTTATTAAAATACCCTTAACATATTCACAAGTGGTGCAGTGAATGCAATTCTCTGGAAATTCAAAAAAATAGTGTTCTGTCTCTTAAAACAAATCAACAGAATATCAATAGATTAGGATAAATATAATCTATCACAGAGATAGAATTTCTTTCAATAGACAATCTAAATTTTTCTAACCAATATATATTATGTACAAAAATACACTTGATATAATGATCAAGTAGTGTCAAGAAGGAAAAAATATATATACACACATATTTTCATTATGTACAAGTCAATATCGGTTACCTCACCTTTTCTTTTTAAAAATAAATACTTCTTTTGGTTGCAAATTACATTTACAGATTCAACTCATGAACATTTCTCAGTGTTAGTTGACAAAATTAAATATGCAATTAGAAATACATATTATTTTTAACTTAAAGGAAAAATACCCAAATCCAGTTAGCTTATTATGCTTAAAAACATCCAAGAGCATGTAATATAAGGTTTCATGTCTTTAAAGTGCCTTCTCCTTTCTAAAGCTGTCTTTATTTTATTGGTTAAAATTCCTTAAAGTTACACCTTACAGATTAGCCTAATATTTGAATAGAAAGGCTGGATTTTACCATGGCAAAATAATCAACTATGCAGGACATGCTTACACTTTGTATGAGTGCTTTTAAGAGCATAACAGTTACTGTTAATCCGAACATAACCACAAAATGTCAACATCTCAATTCAGATTGTGGTAGATGTTTGAGTCATGAGCAGTAGTAAGAATGGAGTGGCAATAAGAAGTCTTATGATACAAAATGTTTGCACAGAGGTCAATTTGTCCAGCGGCGCAGGAAGCTGAGAGTACAAGATTTAGCCTTGCAATAGCTGATGATCTGCTGTGATGGATCAAAAGTGTTCTCTACTTAGATAGTTTAAGAAATCTGCGAGAAACCAAAAACTAGAACACCCAACCTTTTTAATAAAGTAGAACAAAATGAAAAAAGAAATGTATTTTCCACCTCTTTTATGATTTTCCCCTATTTGCCTAAGTGATGAGGTGATGGTGACATTAGCAAGAGGCAGTCTCAGCAGTGTGTCTCACACAGGCTCCTTGGTGACAGTGGTGCTCTTGTCCAAACACTGAATGCTGGAGCACAGGGTGTGAGAGGGCTCAGGGATATTCAGTATCTATGATGTAGATGTAGAGAGTAGCTGGGTCCAGGGGAAAGCTGCAAAGATCCCTTCAGAAGAGAAGGGCTGTGGTATGTAAAGGAAGTGGAGGCCAAAGATGAAGTATGGGATAGAGGAAAGCTAGATGATGCTAGTTGCTGATATGGCTTGTGAGCAGGCATAGAGGAAACAGAAAGGTCCTTGGGCAAGTCATGCTCGTAGAAGAATCTGAAGGTGGAAGTTACTCAGCTAAACACAGGTCTGTTTCATTGGAGTACCTGCTTTTTCAGCACAAAGTCTGCCATTGAGCTATAACAACATGGAACACTTCTATTTGTCTAATACAAATGACTCAAATTTCTATTAAAAAGCTGCCGCCGGTACTATCATGGCAAAGGCTGTGCAAAAATACTGCACTGGATTTGCTCAGTTGTTCTTCTCTCCTGTTTCCTGGTTTTCCTCTGTCATCCATGCTGCTTGAGATCTCAGAAGGTGAAAAGGAGACACTGCAAAGGTCATGTGACTCTTAGGAAGCAGCCTCCATGATCCCTGGTGGTGCTAAGAAAATTAAACCAAACCAAGCCAAGCCATAAATGAGTTAAAGTGACTTCCATTTCTGTAGCATCTGACTTCTATTAGGATGCTAACTGATTTCAGAGAGTTTCTAGACATGCAGGCCAATGCTTATTTTCCAGGCAAAAACATGATCCCTAAATCAAAGTCCAGTGAGACTGCTTCCCACACTTGTCTGGATTATAATTCAAAGATGGGAAAAGACTGTGATAAATTGATGACATGCTTCCACTAAAGGTTCTTAAAAATTATCCAGTGTCTAATTTGTAAACTTTCTGCCTTTCAGAGAGGATCTTAGATAGTTTTCTCAAAGGGAAATCCTTTTTCCTTAAATCACATATCCTCCAATTAAACACTCAGTAGTCAGTAGGACAGTACGGTCATAGTATTTATGTCTCAGGAAGTTATAAAACAGTAGAATTATAAAATTAATGATTTTAGAAGAAACCTGTTCCTTTGGTGGACCCCACAAATCCTATTTAAATCACTGCAGACAGGATCATCTCAAGAGTTTCTTCTTTGTTCATAGATTTGTTTCCAAGAGCAGTGAGTGCCTTCCAAGCTCTGTGCAGAACCACTAGCGAGACTGATGGTCAGATATGAAAAACTTAGCTTATACCTAGAGAGAATTGATAGGGAAAAGGGGCTGGAGAAATGGTTAACAGCACTTGCTGCTCTTGCAGAGGATCCAGATTCAGTTTCTGGCCTCTACACAGTGGCTCACAATTATCTGTAACTCCAGTTTCAGGGGATCTCACAGCCTCCTCTGCAGCTTCTTCAAGCACCAGGCACACAGGTGGTACACATACATACATGTAGACAAATGTTCATACACGTAAAATAAAAATAAGTATATCCTTCTTAAAAAGAGGAAAAAAAGATATTTGTAGTTCATAAAGCATACCTACAGTATAAGTATTCTAAATGTTTTTTGGCCTTTCAGTGGAAGAGCAGAACATTTTGTGCATGCTGGATGCTCCCTTTCACACCTTATAGTTATAGACTAGAATGAAAATCCATCCCATGGATTCCCAGAATTGTTCATTTCTGAACATCTATCAGCCATGCTATGAGGAAGCAAAGTAACCTTCCTGGATGCTCAGTGGTCTACAGGGCTGGGCTTTTGTTTGAGAAATATGAAGTTAGGAAGCCAACTTAGGTGAACAATTAAAAATACCTTGCTTTTATAAGATGGAAGTTAAAGAAAACCCTTGAAGAGAACAGTGGAGGGGAGCAGGTATGACTTTGGCAAAGAGCTCCTGATATACACTGGATTTCTTACTTGATATAAGTATAACTCACTGGAAACTCACACTATTTATGGGATGAACATTCTCTCCAAGATATTTTTACAGCATCAGAGGTGGAGAGCACAAGACATTCCTAGGGTAACACTCAGCCTAGGTGACAACCCTAATGTGGTAGAGCCTGCTTATCCCCTGTCAAATCCTTGGGATGTTCATTTCTGCCTGAGCCTACTGACTCATTTGTGTTTTGACAGCCCAGGGCTGTCATGTTGCATAGGAACCATGAAAAATACCATGGAACCATGGAAGCAGTTGGATCAGCCTCCAGGGGATTCCTTGTATATATGAGACTAAAAACCAGAAAATTATCTGAGGACAGATGGAGTTTGTAGTATGAGGTATGTAGTATATGGAGCTCATGAGACACAGTCAGTGAGCCACCATTTTAATGTCCCCATGTATCCAAGTAAGTTGTTAAGTATTCAAATTCCCCCAAATGTGATACAAGGCATTGCATTGGAACAAACAAGGCTACTGAACTGGCTTCGTGTGAAATGTGATGAAACTCTTTTACATCCCCCATTTCCCTGCAAAGTGTTATCTTGAAGCAGTTTGGTCGATTGCCCATCCTTGTGGAGGGGAGTGGAGAATGGTGAGATTCATAATGAGGGCTCCTACAGCTGACAGGGAAGCAGGAATGACACAAAGTGTGCCTCTTGGTCACACACAGCTGCATAACCGAGCCTGGCTGTGCCCGGATCCAACTGTCACCAGCATTAGGAACGCTTGTGTAAGTCTAAAAGGGGAAGAGCTACTGAGTTGAGTTTTGGGGGGTGCTTTTCTTTAAGTCAATTCTGGATCGGTCTAAGCAGCTTTCTATAGCTGGATGACAAATCATAATATTTGATATTATCTGCCTTTTGTGAGAGGTATTTTTTTTTCTTTACAATCCTATCAGTTTGGAAAGAGACTTGGTCCACCGGCGTTGCAGATTACCTTATGCAGATGAAGCAGCTGACATGGGTGACAGTTCATTGCCTTATCCAGGTTACTCTACTTAGCTGCAGGTCCTTCAAGCCGGAATAGCTAAACTATGAATTGTAGTATTCGTGGTCTTCTGACATCCCACTCAGTTATAAATTCCCCTTAAGAGAATTCAGAGGAAGGACGTAGACACATCCCACTCTAGAATGCCATGCCTTTCTCTACATAGCTTTTTCAAGAATAGGTTTCTCAAGGCAATCCTAGACTCTTTCAAATCCATAGTAAAAATAGCCACCATAAGCTGCAGCCTTAGGCAGATGGTTAGCAATTTTGCTGCCTCCCACCAGCCATCACAACCATTCAATTTCATACATGCTTAGTTAGGACTGCCACAACTTTGGATTTCATAGTATGCCCCTGTTTTTGTGGTTCAATAATTAAACTTATTTGTAGATTACTAACTCTATGGAAGCATATGTTTCCTATCATCTTTTAGTATTATTTTTCTTTGATAAGTGCAGGTAAAATAAAACAAAAATGAAAATCAAGGAAAAACATACTCCTCACTAGTGATTTTTAACACAATTTAAACTACTTTGTAAAATGAAATATCTGGGAAAAGGTATACTTTTTTATTTTTATTCACTTATCTTGCTGTATCATGTCCCCACTTGCTTTTTAAGATTTATTTTTATATTTTAATTATGCGCATATATGTAGGTCTATGTATGGGTATGTGTATGTCTCTGTGTGTATTCTGTCCATGGAGGACAGAAGAGAATGTCAGATTCCTCAAGATAGTTATTGTGATTGTGAGTCACCCAACAAAGGCAATGGAATCTAAACCCAGGCCATCTACAAGAACAGTATGTGCTCTCAACTACTGAGCCATCTCTGCATCATCCTTACCCCAACTGGTTTTATCTTTGACTTTTTAAATGGGGGATATGTACTACAAAATAGAGTTAGGATATTAGAAAACAAAAAGTTGTCCTCAACCCCCAACAGTATGGTTTAGTTCTCAACAGCCTGTAAGATCTGCTGTGTTCTTGAAGGACAGAGAGACAGTGCCACCTGTGATGACTCATGAACATCTTACTTAGAGACCTGAGGCGGCATCAACCCCACTGAAAACTTCCTGTTCCCACTCATCCCATCCACAGGATCCATAAGGCTCTAGGCTTATGTAGACCTCACAGAATGCTGAGATGACTCCTGGGGTACAGACAAAATTGCATTTTTCTTTTGCACTTCAATACTAACAAGGACACCAGGGAGAACAGGATGTCTACAAGTGGAATTTGCCTTGTTGGTTAAGTTCTTTGCTCTTCTTCATAGTTACAGTGAAAATAAAGGAAACAATATACAAAAAGCAACAGGTAAAGAACAGTGACACCAAGGCATTCTAGTCATGTTAAGTTTCTTATTTGATTGTCTATTTTATCTCACCCTTTCATTTTGATTAAAATAAACCAAGTGACCATGCTCCTTCCTTTGGGCCACTGAAAGACAAGTAGCACCGGCATGGGAATGGCATCTGTGACTCAGCGGATGCCAGCGACCCTTGCTTCACGAGGTCTGCACTTTATCTGGCTACGGTTCTGCTTTCATTAGCTTGCATCTAGTATCGGAGTGTCCCTGAGTCGGGGGCTGATGACTGGCAGGCAGATTTCCAGGAAGACACTTAAGGTATCTGGCAAGTTCAAAGGTTCTAGAAAGTTGCTGAGGCAAGAGGCAGGCCCCATGTGGCAGCCAGAGGTAGCCAGATCAGCAGGGGATGCAAGACTCTGAGTAACTCTAGACTGTCTCCACCAAGTAGAGAAGAAGCACATTCCTTCATTACATCAAGGCGTCAAAACACAGTCTTCAATATAATCCTCAGTTCATGCCCAGTCCTTTTTCTTGTTTTCTCACCAGGGAAGTTCAAACAGTGGTGGCTTAGGGAGAAAAATGTAGGCAAAAGGTCCCAGGTGGCTTTTCTCCGTGATTTAAGGGCCAGAGTTAGAAAATACAACCTGTCCTGACAGTCCATTCAGAGGGTAATACTAACACAACCACTTTGCTTTCACTTCACTGTAAAGAACTTTTCTCTGATCATAAGTTTCAGGACAGCAAACGGTCCCTGGCTACCATTCTTCATATGCTTATGAGTCAAAGCCATGATAAAAGGTAGCCAGTAACATTTGCTCTCCTGGAAACTGCTGGGAATGGTGGAATACAATGTAGACCTCATCTGCAAGTCTATACAACATTCATTCACTGTCCACAATGGATCTGAAGCCACACAGTCCCTTGTCCAAGGGAGCATGCAATCCAAGTCTGTCCCTGCCCCCCTGTTTCTATTAGAAGTTGGTACAGAATCTCTTACTTACTGGTCAGGAAGCCATGTTAACTGAGTGGTCCTCTCTCAATGTCTAATGTTCACTCCCAGCATCACAACTTAGTCTCCAGAATAAGGTTTTTGGTTATCATTCTCTCTCTCCACCCATGTGAAATTTTATTTTTTTCCTTTTCATTATATCATCATTGTCACCATAAAACATCATTTCCCTAGTCTGGGAGACACACAGTGTTAAACCTCTTCAAAACCAATTCTGATAAGTTTCAACATTTTGTTCTGATAAGTTTCAACATCCATAGGATCTTGGTACAACCGGATCAAGATTAAGACCAATAAAAAAAATTAGTGTGTGAGGAACAAGGCTTGAGTTCTCTCAAGGCAAACACTATAAAAGATGTACCTCTTTTTCCATGATGGCTATACATTGGAAAGCTTAGCATTTCAGCATAAAGTAAAATGTGAAACATTTTGGTACATCTTCTGATTCTTTTATAGGATGGACTTTGGACTTCCATAAGAAACAACTATCAAATATTCCTGTAACATTCCCATACATAGCATCGCATTGTTCCTGTGGATTAACAAGGGACTTCTCAAGGAAGGCACAGGTACTTCCTACAGAGGACCTCAGAAGGAGATAAGCAAAGCAGATGTTCTGTAACAGATCTGTCAGGAACCCCCTTGGCACTTGGGTCTAAAGGAGCACTGGGTGGCCTCCTCTTGCCCTGGAATTTCCTTCTGTTTCCGTGTTAGCTGGTGGCCACACTGGCTTCCTTCTGACGCAGTCTTTCTTTCTGTTGTTTAAGGAAGGAAGCAGAACCATTGTCATTTCTACCTTTAAAAATTTGTTTTGCTCAAGTTTTGGTAACTTTCTCAAATTCTGGTCTGAAATGGTGAGTATAATCATACTAAATACCCTAGAAATTAAAGTATTTCTACCATGTTTACCCCTTGGGCTCTACAGTTACCTGATTCTATCAACCTAGCACACAGCATTGAGGAAGAGATTCCCACTGTCACACTACTGCTGTTCCACACCACAGGGTCTAAACCTGCTGGAATTCATGGAGGTAAGAACAGTAGCTAATATTTCCTGAACCTCTATTATGTAACTGGTACTCTACATGCTTTTCCCTAGTTTCCCCAAAATGGTATCATCATTGCCCCCTTTCCCTTGAAGAGGATGAAGCAAAGTAACCTTACTAAGTCTTAGGGCAATGCTGAGATTTAAACCTCATTTCCCAATAATCCTGGGTTCCTAATTACATAGCAACACTGACAAATGTCTGTACTATGGTTAATGTTAATTTTCTACTTGACAAGGTCTGGAATCACCTGGGAGCCAAGCCTATTGGCACATCTGTGAGGGTTTATTTAACTTCTGGGCACAGCTATGCCAGATTATCTTGAGTCGGATAACTGAGGCAGGAAGACCTGCCCACCATGGGTGGTACCATTCCCTGGGATCGGATCTTGGATTATGTAAAAGGAAGACAGTGAGCTGAGCATGGGTATTCACTGCTTTCTGCTTCTTGACTGTGGGGAGAATGTAACCAGATGCCCCGAGCTCCTGCTTCTGTGACTTCACCACCCCAATGGACTATAACTTCAAACCGTGAGTCACAATAAACCCTCTTCTCCTTTAAGTTGATTTTGTTGGGGTGTTTTATCACAGCAACAGAAAAGGTAACTTAGTCTGTGGCTCACAGGTGGAGAATCATTGTGACCTCTACTGAGCACTGGATTCTGGAGGATAACTTTCTCAGACTTAAGAAAGCATAAAGAGACGGGCTGATTTCCAACACAAGGAAGGAATGTGAGGAGGTCCCCACTCCCATCGGGTCAGGCTTTTTGTCATATATTTGCCAAGTGACATTAGGCAGGCTGCACATTTATGCATCTCAACTTTCTTAACAACTCCTAAGGGCCACCCTGACTCCTTCTTTAACAGGAAGAATGATGTGACTACTCAGGAATTATCCTTCAGGAGGAAGGCACCTGGAGATAAGAGGGAGAGAATCTGAGGTGTATATGAAACTGCAAGTGACCTCTGTTGGGTTTGCAGTGGAAACATATGAAAGCATGCTTTGCTCTTCACGCTTTGTTTTCTTTTAAACCACATGGTATTAAGATGGGAGGAAGGATAGCAACACCCCATTTCTTCCCTGAGTTTTGTCCTTTAAAGTCATACTCTTGGGAGTGTACCCAGGTATATTGAAAAACCTAGAGGTCATGGTGAAAAACGTGGCTTACCAGACTAGCAGTGGGATTAATTTTCTTCGTCTCCACTTTCTTCTCTGATGTCAGTTTGCTGACAGATGCCTGAGCCATTTTTAATCTGAAATAAAAATGGGAAGGGAGAGGTGAAAAGAAAGGAAGAGGAAAAACAGAAAAGGGACAGGGTTGAGTTAAACAGAAATCCTGACCCTTCTGAATGCAAAGGTCGGCGGTGAGTATTCTGAAAATCAGTTAAGTGTCCCATAACCACGGGGTTACATTCTGAGAAATGTGTTGTTAGGTAATGTTTTCACAGTGATACTTCCTCAGTGAATACCCACAAGTCCCAATGGGAAAGCCCACAACACCACCTAAAATATAAACCTGCAGGGTATGCTGTCTCACTGAATCCTGCAAGCAACTGTAACACACTGGTAAAGATTTGCATATCTGAACACATCAAAACAAAGAAAAGGCACATTGTAAATATTAAACACACCATTTTCCATCCATTATACTTTTCATAGACTGTTGTTTATGTGCTCCGTTGTTGGCCAGAATGACATTATCTGATATGTAACTGTAGCCAGGTGCTTTTACGTTTAAACTCTAGGTATAAATGCTTCTTTGCTTAACCACAACTCAGTTTTCACTGGAGAGCCCACTGAGATGAACAGGGGAGGCTGTGCTTTTGTGAACAATGTAATAGTTCAGTGTGCATAGGGCACCATTCAGTGTGCTCAGCCCACTATCTGCACAGGAGATAATGTTGAGACAATTTTGGAAAATGAAAAATTTGAGAAAACGTATGAACACTGTAAGTATCAAATTCATAAATTCACTGTAGTGAAGTGAAAAGACAACTTTAAAAATGTAAAGAAAAACTGGAAATCATATATCTGATATGGGGCTTTTGTCTAGAATAGATATGAATACTTATAACTCAAACAAAAAGATGAATTATGGTACCTACCAAATTAATAAATAAATTAATATATATGTAATTTAGTATGAACAAATATATTTACAATACAATCTCAATAATTTAAGCTCAGGGAACATCTAGGAAGATGGGGCAGAAAGATTGTAAGAGACAGAGGACCATGACATCTCCTGATAAGAAATAGCTCTTGCTGGGCGGTGGTGGCGCATGCCTTTAATCCCAGCACTCGGGAGGCAGAGCCAGGCGGATCTCTGTGAGTTCGAGGCCAGCCTGGACTACCAAGTGAGTTCCAGGAAAGGCGCAGAGCTACACAGAGAAACCCTGTCTCAAAAAACCAAAAAAAAAAAAAAAAAAAAAAAAAGAAATAGCTCTTCTAGGAACAAACAAATAAATACGAGGACACAGGGGTCGGGGAGTTGTGGGCAAATAAGATCAAGATATTTTGTTTTAAATTCTCCAAGAATTAATAAGGATGTTATTTTCTTGAAAAGATGAATTACTCTTTCCTCACAATGGGCAGAGATTCAAATAAACATTTCTTCACAAATGACATACAAATGGTTAATATGCACATGAAGAGAATTATAATGTCATTAATGGACTCAACACACATAAAAGTATCCAAAAGAAACTGGAAAGATACTAAATTACTGAGAGAGGTGATTTCTAGAAAGACAGGAGATGAAATGGGACTGAGTGATATACTAAGTAGAATTCCATTTTAAATGTATAACACTAACAATGCTTATTTCTTTAAAGTCTTAGAGAGTATATAACTCTAGGTGATGAGAACATGCGTTTTGCTTCTAAAATTTCCTCAAAATTCTAAAAACACAAAATGAACTATTTAAAGAAAAGATTGACCAATTCACAGGCGTTTAAAATTTAGCATTCTTTTCCCCTCAAGATTTCAAAGAAAACAATCTTTCACTTTATATTAATTGTGCGTTTGTTGTCGTCGACAAATAGCTGAGTGGCTTGACTCTTGGAGGACTTGATACGCGGTCTGGAGCATACATTCGCTAATCCAGTCTTCCTGTTCACAAGTAGAATGTAACTCCAATGAGTTCAACATGCTAACTGGTGCACCAGAAAGTAAATAAAAGTGAAACAAGCAGGAGTAATGTTTTGTAGAATCCAAGAAGAAATACATTTGCAAAACTGCCAACAGACAGCTGTGATAGGTCTGAGGGTCTATACCACACTGCCCACTAAAGTTCCCCATTTGAGGCAACAACTGTGACTGTCTCCAGCCAAGAACAGATTGTATTAAGTGGACCAAGTCCAGGTCAGACTACACTGGAGAAAGACCGTTAAGAGAGATTTTCCAACGTAGATGATGGAGATACAAATGAACCCTCAAGCATGTATTCTTCCTGGAGTTTTTCCAGTTAGGATTCTGTCCAAAGAGCAATTATCATTTATCTCATGGTCCGTAACTGGAAGGGAACATTTTTGGCTCATCTTTTGCTTTAATAGTTTCTTTCTACCTGTCAATTCTGGTCCCTGCTTTTGGAGTTGGTTTGCTACCTGGCTTCTGCTTAGCATCACCCTCCCACTTCCTGAGTGTCTCAGTGGCTCTGTGACCACTCTTTGCGTCCTCTGAATACCTGAGAATTGGAGCTGGGGGAGTCGTTGTGTGGGTTAAGAAATCACGAGGGATTGGGAACTAACCACAATCCTGTCCACATTGCAACACTCAACTAGGGGTCAGTTACATAAATGAACGTTTAATTGGGTAGAGTGAATTCTGTCCTCTCCTCTGACAACTGATTATGAGGTTCATATATCTTACCGTGTTGGGATCGTTTTTAACTACCTCCCTATCACAGCAGATTGGAACGTCTCCAAAGTGGGGGATACAATTTCATTGTCCCTATTCTCAGTATTTGCACTGTACCTGACATATAAGTGACTAATAGATAATAAATTATTGCAATCCATCTTTAAAGAAATTCAGGCATTAAGAACGGTGATGAAGGACTTCAGAGATGGCACAAATGGTAAGGTGCCTCCAATCATTGGTGCTTAAGTTTGGGTCCCCAGCACCCACACATAAGCCAGTAGTGGTGGCACACACCTATAACTGTAATGCTGGGATAGGGACAGAGACAGGAGAATCCCTGGATCTCAATGGCCAGCCAGTCTAGCCAACTGGTGAGTGAAAGACCTTGTCTTGAAAATGAAGGTGGAGAATGAACAATTGACAAAACACACTTGACACAGACCCATGGCCTCCACAGTCACACGTGCACACACTCACCCATGCATGTATATGCACACTCACATAAAGCACACATGCAAGTGGAAAATAAATGATAAAAATGAATAGCACTGAGGACAATATGCAAGAGTTCCTTAAATCGTAGGTGGCTACCACATCCTCAGTGTTCAAGACAGATCCTGCACAAAGCAAACTGGCAAATTCTTACTAGTCTGTATATCCTCAACAATAAAGTCCACAAACTTTGAGAGGGCCAGCACTGTGCATGAATATCAGGTACAGCAGGACCAATTCAGTTTGTGGCACTTCCCATCACCCCCACCACATTCTCAGCCAGAAGCTAGCAACTGGTCAGTGCGCTCTGCCAACTTCCTTGTACTGTTTGGTTTTCTAGTACTTAGCGCATTTCAGCTGTGTTTGTTAAACTTTTGGTCAGGAAACTTGGAGGAAGGCTACTATGGGAGACTAGACGAGAAGGGACGAAAGCCCAGACAACTCAAGTAGTGTTAAAATAAACTAGCTCCTTTCAAGCCATCCTACAAATTAAGATGACCCCAGGTTGTAATGCATGACTCTAAGAATATGGCTTCCTTTTTCCAACACTTTCAAATGATCCCCAGTCAGCTATAGCAGAGGTCAGCATATATTTTCCATCAAGGGTGAGAGAGTAACTACTTCAGACTGTGGGGCTGTATGTTGTATTGCAGATACTCAACTCTGTTATTGTAGTATAATAATAACACACATGGGGTGTGTGTGTGGGGAGGGGGGTCAGGCAATGCTATGCTCTAATAATATTCTTTTGTTTGTTTGTTTGTTTGTTTTTGAGACAAGATTTCTCTGTGTTGTTTTGATGCCTGTCCTATATCTCACTCTGTAGACCAGGCTGGCCTCGAACTCACAGAGATCTGCCTAGCTCTGCCTCCCAAGTGCATGGGATTAAAGATGTGCACCACCACTGCCCAGCTTTTTTTTCCCTTTTTTGATAATATTTTTTTATTCACCAACACTGGGAAGTAAATCAGATTTGGCTCATAGGCTATAATTTACCAATCTTTGAACTGTACTATATGATTCAAAGTCCTTATCTTAGCAGTCAAATTTCCTCCTTCTGGTCTAAATTTAATTTACAGTTACTTTTTTAGATCCAGACCTGTCTTCATATGACTATTATGCTAGTTTAGTTTAGATGGATGTTCTTGGACAAGCTACTCAACCCCTCTGACCTCAGTTTCCTCATCTGTTAGAAGTGGGTATGTTACTACACCTAAGTAATGTTGATGTAAAAACCAGAGAACGTTTTATACATGGCTATCTCCATCAGGTGGTTCTGTACATCAGTCAAATCAGGCACCATTCTTGTCTTACTCATGTGTTCAAACGCCTTCCATTCTTGTACTCCTGGCTTAAGTGCCAAAGTCATGAAAACTTCCTCCATTTCTCTTAACCAGAAGCAATTTCTCTTTTCTCAATGGAAAAGGCACTTTGGGCCTCTCTTGAGGTCCTTAGGACTTTTCATCTCAGAATTGTGTGTCTTATTTCTCTTCACACTAGAAGCACATAAGGCAATCCACGGGCCTTTTGCATACCGGGGATCCTCCCTGTTTCAATATCTATCCTGTGTCTGCACAAGTCAGTTCTTAGTACATACCTAAAGAATGGCTGTCTTCCCCTCTTAGTTTAAAACTTTACTTACTAGTAAACTTATTTTCTGCCGACTTTTGGGGGGGAACCCCAAACATTTAGAAGTCTAATTCTAGTTATAAATATGTAAGAGAAAAGGTACTATAGGCCTCCTAACATGTGCTAAATATTTATACATGCCAACTTAAGCTATACATGCCAAGATTCCTTAAGGTATGACAGTACTTTCCTCACAAGGCAACTGAGACTAGAGGAGGTATAACTGTCCCAGGTCAGGTGTTTCCCAATCTTACCCAGGAGGTAAAGACATTCTTTTCTTTTTGCCTTTAACTGAAGAAAATAGGCTGGCTAGACAATCTCTAGGTATACAGATGTTCAGTCTCCTCCTGGACTCAATTGTTTAGGAACTTGTTTTTGTTTCTAGCTGAGATGTGGGTTCTATTTTTGTTTCTGGTCTAAACATTTACTCTAGAGTATCACACATAGTTGTTCATGACTGCTTGTAGTTTAGCTAAAAGTGCCTCGATTTTATTTTAAGGGTTATATACTGAGCCCTTCAAATGTAATTTTAAATACAGGGGAAAGTATTTCAATGTGAGTACGCTAGAGAGAGAAAAGGCTGTAACTTCGGTACATAAATGCTTTAGCAAAACTTCTGGAAATCCTACTATGTTCTCCTCTTTCTCACTGTAATACATATGCTCTCCCAGGAGTCACTGCAGGCTCTAGCAAACTGAATGGCTGCCAGTGTATGTTGTGGGAAAGCATAGATGTGAAAAAGGATGTGTGTCTGACGCTTCTGCCCAGGGAAGTGCTCACAATCTTGGTTTCACACTAGGTAAAGTGTCTGAATATGGGCATTGAACATGAATGATATGATGACACTCTAAATAGAGAAGACCAGAAATAGCAGTTTGCTATTATCTTCTTTAGGATTCTCTGAAGCAGGATGGAATTGTCATTATGGAGGCTGTTTCGGTGGACTTTGAGGATATCATAGATGTCCCTCTTGGTCCCGCATCTATCTTCCAGTAGGCTGGCTGTTAGACAGCTTTGTTTACTTGGCCCTGTGGAGATGATGGCTCAGGTCTTAGGATGCCCCTCATGTATCCACAAAATCCTGTCTCCAGTTTGCTGAATCAAGTTGTTTCTTCATGGATCGAGGAAACTGAGCTAGTGTACAGGCACAATTCTAAATAAGTGACTTCTGCTGCTCCCCAAGACCAACAGGGGCTGTGGGAACCACTACCATTTCATCTTTCTTGACAGAATTCACTCTCTAGGCAGTTCTGGATTCTTAATGGTAGAACCATAGCACATGACTAATAGTTATAAAAGTCAAGGAAATAACTAAAGTCATTTTGCACTGATGGCAAAAAAAAAAAAAACAACAAAAAAGATGGAATGTATTCATTCCTTAGCAGAAAAGGAGACTTCTTCACCACAGCAGCTGATGAGAACATCTCTGTTTAGTTTCTGTGTTATTTACAAAGGGGAAAAAGGAGGTAAAATCCAGAGGAAAAAGCCACAGAGGATATGAAACAATGACCGATTCCAATTCATTCACCACAGGCAGGCCAATGGGGCAATATACTTAGAAACACGCTCTTCCAGCTCCCTTCTTTCCTTGGAGTCTGACCCTTGACCCTGACCACTACCCTCCGCCCTCCACTCTCATGGCCCCCAGGTCCATCTCACTAGCTGTCACAAGACAGAGCAGCAGGAACACTTAACTACTTACATATCAGGATTTCTCCTTTTAAAGTTATTCTATGATGAATTAGCCTATGATTTCTACTTCCTGAAATGTGACAGTTCCCCTACTCTGAGCCTAAGTAAGATATCTACTTACAACCAAGGATGTCCTCGCATGGCCCGGATTTCAACAGCTACACAAATCAGCCACTTCATAGCTCTCGAGGGTTATCACTTATAGTACCTAAACACATTTTGACTTGGAGTGATTAATTGCAGAACAAAGGCTGCTTCCGTTGGCAGAGCTTCTTGTCCAGGCCACAGGGGAGTGGAAGTGGCGTGGGTCTAGGCCTACCCTGGAATGCACGATCAGTTAAAGCCAATCACTCTGCACGTGGTAGACATAACACCCCAGCCGACTCAGAGATGTAGGTGCAGAGTGAAAGGCACCAGCGCCACATTTCCTCTCTTGGGAGAGGCATTCGGGAGGAGGCTTGGAAAGGAAAGAGGCTGTGTCATAAGTCTACAGATCACATTGAAAGGGGCAGGCAGCCTCTGGAAGACAATCCGGATTCTGATATTGAAGACAGGCATGTGCTTGCAGATACTGATTCCCCGCCTTTTGGTTTTGAAACCTCCACCACCTACCGAGTCTCACCAAAGACTAGAATTGATACAGACTGTTTGTGCAGTGGCTGAAATAATAACAAAAGAAGCCGATGAGACTGTCTGGAGCGGGGAGCCTTCCTGGCGCTCCTCAAATCATACTGCCTTGGTAGCCCCCTGTTGTATAGCTGCCCAAGGCTGGGGCTGTCAGGAGTCCCACACATAAGTACTTTCAAGCTATTCTGGCAAAATGAAGACTTACTTTGTGTTTCCAACAGTCTCTGCCAAGCTAGAGAAACAGTGTGGACAAACATTCTCTCAGGTCCTGCTTTGAGCGTCAGAGGAGTTTGAGCATTGGAACAGAAATGGATCCCAATGATTTTCACTTCTTGCTTTTATTTTTCAAAACAAACGGAAAGTAATGTAGTCAAGAACAGAGTTGGGAATGATTTTACCCCAGCAATTGGTCTTTGTCTTTCTCATCCTGTCTGTTACCTTACATATTTATTAAGGTTGTATATTGTTGGGCAAAAATGACCTATATTGGATTAATTTGAGGTATTCTACCACCAATATCAAAATAACTATGATGTCTCACTTACCAGCCATAGACATAAAATCTTATAACCAGTTTAACATGGTCAAATAAAACACAGTAATTGTGTATGTGTTCAGCATTAACTGAGCACTTGCTATAGATAAGGAAATAGGAGGTGCTACAGAGAATATAAAAATCATATATAGACTTTGTACTTATGTTCTTGGGCATACAATTTATTTAAGAAATCAAATGATTAGTACCAAATGAATGAAAAATAAATCATTAAGTGCTCAAGTTGATCACATAAGGAAACCCTCAGAATTTTGCAGGAAAGACAGCTGAACAGAGGTTGGAAAAAATGTCATGAGGGGAGCACTCTGAAATCACTACATTAAATTCTTCAAGAGTAGTCTCACCCTTGTATATCTGAGACATAATGGATATTCTGAAAGCCTGTGTTTAAGTCATAGACATAATAGATATTTTTAAAAGTATATGTTTATGTATTGCAAACTTACATGAGAATATGAAAATACATGACAAAATGGACTGGATTAACCAAATGGAAAAGACGGTATTTAATCAGCCTGATCCCAGGGGTATAGAACATAATTCTTCTAAAACATGTATTGAGTCTCCCAAGACCATACTTTGCAATGTGACCCCTTTCGATATCCTTACTCCCCTTTTCTAAGTAACATAGTTCATCTGTTCTGTCAACAGGCAGTTTCTTACCCCAAATTTCAGGTACTTAGGGTTTGAAGAGACCTCCAAGATGACCTAAGTCTAGTCTTTTCTAAACTTGGCTAAGTAACGATCACTAGGGATGTGTTTCCCAAATGTTTACATCTCATATTTAAGGTAAACAGAATCAAGGCATTTATCAAATCTTAGTCAAGCACAGAACACGTTCTGGGGCTGTTCCTGAGACCCCAGGCTTCTAGGCCCTATGCCATTGGATCCTGACTCAGTAAATGGGCTCATATTTCCACAGTGCTTTGGAGCCACTGATCCCCTACTGGCTTCTGTTTCCCCTTCGGCTCTATTAAAGGTGGTCTTTTTGGTAGATTAGTGATATTCCCCAAACCCTCTATTCTCATGCTTTTCTGAGATCATTTTCTTCTCCACAATCACAAGGAATCTTCAATGCCCATTAAATAACATCTGACTCTACTATGAGGCCCTTTCCATGCAGATAATCACATCCTGGGCTCTGTGCTAGGAAATCTGTCACCAAAGGCACAAGAGAGAACAGGATTACGTCCTGGAGGTTCAGGGAGAACATAAGCTGCTAAATATTATGTTACTGTGGGTTAAATGCTAAAGGATGGGATAATAACTATTCTTGGTCGTCAACTTGATTGAACTTAACTAGAACCCAAGCTGTGGTGTACACCTGTGATGATTTTTTCTTGATTGAAACATCTGAGGAAGAAAGACCCACCTTACACCCAGATCTTCTGAGGCATAAAGATTCCCCCTTAGATCTGGGCTACACCAATATAAAGACATGGAAGAAGGAAGCTCTTGCTCTTTGCCTTCTTGCTCTCATTCACCAGCAAGTTCACCCCTGCACTGGTTTTAGAGCCTACTTCTTTGGGATTCCAGTGTATACTGAAGACCATCTGAGACACCCAGTCTCATGGACTGAACAACTATTGGACATTTGGACTTTCCATAGGAAGACAGCCATTGTGGTAATAGTAGGGCTATAACCAGTAAGACACTAATAATCCCACTTGTATGTATGTATGTATGTATGTATGTATGTATGTATGTATGTATGTATTCTGTTAGTTCTGCTTCTCTAGAGAACCCTGACTAATACAGATGTTTAAAACAAAACAAAACAAAACAAAAACCACCCTTACAGACCAGAGTGAACAAGCAATTCTACCTAGTCAAGAAAATTACAGAAGAGTTCTAAAAGAGCTGGTTTTGAAGGATGACTATGCTTTGGTCAGTGGGGAATGGCTGAGAACAGTGTACAATACAGAGTATCAAGGTGAGAAAGTGTGAGTGTGAGAAAACAGTAGGGGTCACTACAGTAGGGGCAGAGAGGGGAGGCTATGGAGAAAGGGGCTGTAAAGGGACTATAGTGCAGGTTCTATGTATTTATTCATCATTCTACGGGTTATTAGAGAAACTGTGATGTTGGTAGTTCATTTACTCCCTCATGTTTATTTAATAGCAAAAAATAAAATAAAACAAAACTCTTCCTTTGCAGGGTTGAGAGGACCCACAGAGTTAATGGACCAACTATGGCTAGCCCCTCCTCCATTAGTTCATCAGCAATGGGAAACAGACTATGGTGTATGGTGAGAGTTAACATAAAGTAATGCTAAGAGATGTCAAGGAGAAGAGAGCAACCCTGTGGCAGGAGAATTAGGAGTGGGATGGTGAGTTTCTGATTTGGGGAAGAGCTTTTGTGGATGTGATATGAAGACCAGTAACCACCAAAGAGGCAAAACCAGAAAGGATCAGAAAGAGATAGAGAAGCTGTCTTGGAGTACTGCTGATAAACTGGGGATCCTATGGTGATATTTTATTTGTATTAAAATATTATTTGTATGTTAATAAATAAAGTTGCCCGGGGGTCAGAGCTATTAGCAAGCCATAGGAAAGCCGGGTGGTGGTGGCGCACGCCTTTAATCCCAGAACTTGGTAGGCAGAGCTAGGTAAGTCTCTGTGTGTTCAGGGATACAGCCAGCATTGGAGACACATGCCTTTAATCTCAATACCAACCATAGAAGACTTGGAGGTCATGTGGTTGGGTTTACAACCAATGAGAAGGCAGAACCAAAAGTCTTTATAAAGACTTTAACACAGGAAGTAGCTCTCTTTCGGAGAGGTAGGACCACCACAGGAGGAAGGGTAAGGTTTTAGCTCTTAGCTCTGACCTTGGCTTTCTTCTTTGCATTGGTTCTGTGTTTCTTATTTAACAAGACGGTTGGTTACATCTACAGGTCCCAGCTTGTTCTGGGTTGTCAAATTAAGGATACTGTTGTGAATGAAGATTGGGGAACCTCTGAGGGGTAGACCTCAGTTGAGAAGGGATGATTTCTGACTGGGACAGACTGATTTGCTGAGGAAGGCTGGACATCCTCTTGATTATGCAATGGGGGATTCAGGCCTAAGCTTAGAGAATACGTCCATTCTGGGTAGGAAGACCCAGGAGGCCAAGCAGATGTGATGGGCAGAATTGTGTATAGTCGGGGCTAGCACAAGAGCAAGGAAGGCATAAAGAGGAGGAGCACAGAGACCTGAAACTTGTGAAGGCTTCATGCTTAAGGATAGGAAGAAAAAGAGACCCAGCGTACTGTGAGAGCAGAGGGGTGTGTGTGTGTGTGTGTGTGTGTGTGTGTGTGTGTGTGTGAGAGAGAGAGAGAGAGAGAGAGAGAGAGGAAGTGCTGTCATCAAAAAGTAGCAATGATGAAGTTAACCATCAATTCCACAAGTGGGAAATGTGGCCCAGTCTGCCAATGGTCTCATACAATTTTCCTGACTCTTCTAATAACAAAAACCATGGGACTTTAGCTGGGTGCAAGGCTTCCAGCTGAGCCTGCATTTCTTGGTCTCCCTTCTATTTGTCCATGAGACTCAGTTCTACCTACTGGGCTAAGAATCAAACAGATACATGCACCTCCTATATCAGACTACTGAAGTTACAAGGCACATCCTCCCCTACCTACTGGTAGTAACTGGATAGCAATGAAGGCATACAAGACATGAGCCATCTTCAGTTTTGTGAATAAGGACCACCTCTTAAGGATGACAGCTATAAAAGGAAGAAAACCAGGTCCCCCACAGTAACACTCCTCACATCCAGGTTGCTATGAAGGACAGAATTCACTGTTTTTCTTTCAGTAGCAGTTATTTTGGTCTTTGTTGTGGGAGTGAGAACTTTATCCTTACTGAGATGTAGAAAGTAAAATTGGTAAAGAAATGACTAATAAACTCTCAACATTAGAGAGGAAAGTAGAAGAAATGGACTAACAGTGCCCAGGTGAAACAAGGCAAGAAGATGTTCTTAAAAAAAAAAAAAAAAGTCAATGGTAGTGGCTGGAGAGATGGTTCAGCAGTTAAGAGCATTTGCTGCTTTTCTAAGAGGTTACAAGTTCAGTTCCCACCACCCACATGCGATGTTCATAATCCCCTGTAACTCCAGCTTCAGGGGATCCAATGCTCTCTTCTGGTTCCATGGACACTGTCCATGTACACACACACACACACACACACACACACACACACACACACACACACACACACACGCACGCACGCACGCACGCACACACGCACGCACGCACGCACGCACGCACGCACACGCGCACGCACGCACGCACGCACGCACGCACGCGCATGCGCATGTACACACACACACTCTTACAAACTCCACAGTCTTATATCCCTCATTGTGTTTTCAGTCTATCCCTATTCACGGCAAACCTATCCTTTCAGATATGAGCCTTGGTCTTTAACAGCTGAGCCATCTATTGAACCTGGACGACATTTCTTTAAATGTGCAGAAGTAGACTTAAATTTATTGCAGACGTGATAAGGAGATTTTCTTTTCTGCGTTTATGACAAGCCTGCATTTAAATTAGGTCCATGAGGGCCCTTACTGTTTGTGTACTTACAGAACTGTTTTCAACTATGACAGGGAAATTTAAAGTTTTGCCAAATAACTAGTGGTTGATTATTTGTATTTTAAAGGGATTCCTTCAAATTATGAAGGATTTTAGTGGTCAGGTATATATATATATATATCCCTACATAATGGAAGGCTAGGGAAAAGAAAATTGACTTCTTACAAGTCACTGGTATGGTTATGAATATACATCAGTAAGGAAGCAAAATTAAATAAGTAAAAATCTGGTTATCTGAGATTTTTCCAGGGAAAACTTTACCTTGCAAAAACATGGATTCTTGTAGCACTGTTCTACAATCAAGGGGCCTTAAGTAGATGGAGGGATGACCTTGGTAAGTCCTTGCTCCTAGAGCAACATAACCAATAGGGTGCTGTGGGATAATGCTTTTGTACACTGGTTTAATAAAATGCTGATTGGCCAGTAGCCAGGCAGAAAGTATAGGTGGGGCAAGCAGACTAAAGGAATGCTGGGAAGAGGAAGAGCAGAGTCAGGCATCACCAGCCAAATACAGAGGAAGCAAGATGTGAAGGCAGAACTGAGAAAAGATATCAAGCTACGTGGCTAAACATAGATAAGAATTATGGGTTAATTTAAGTATAAGAGCTAGTCAGTAATAAGCCTGAGCTAATGGCCAAGCAGTTATAATTAATATAAGCTTCTGAGTGATTATTTTATAAGCATGCCATGGGACTGCGGGGGCCTGGTGGGACTGGAGAGAAACGTTCCAGCTACAATAGGGAGCTCTGAGAACAGTCTTTGCGATCACCTAACCCAGACTGGATCTCTGTTGTCAAGGCTGTGGCAGTTGCATAATTAACCATAATAGCTTCAAGGAATATACACAAAACAAAACTCTGTTGGTCTTCAGCTGGAACTAAGAAAATAAAATATGTAACTCTGTTCTCCCATGGTGTAAATTATAGCCGTGCATATAATGAAATTTCTTATTTGCATTGCCCATAAAATTGACAAAACTTCTTGTTCACTCCTTACTGGCCCATTGTGGGTTTTTTAAATGGTACTTTTAAAGTTTGCTTTGGCTCAGGGTAAAGCATTTGCAGGGACTTTATTCCTGGAGTCCTGGATCCCCTGGGTCATCTTCACCTTTTGCTAATTTATAGCTCACTGTGTGGTTTGTGTGCATGTTTGGGGAATGTCTGGAGATATCCTAACTGGTGAGATGTTTTAGAAGTAAGAATCCATGGGACAGGCAATTAAACAATCAAAAAAGTAAAAATAGAAAATGAGTGGAGAATAGGTTATAGAGGCAGCAGTAAAAATTTTAGGTTACCTTCTTGCAGTTGTTATGCATGTGACCGGATAATATTTGGATTTAATGGATGGAAAAAGATATGTACCAACAACCCAGAAAGTGTTTGAATGTTAACAGATGCAGATACAAAAGTACATGAAAAGGTAAAACCAATACAAAGTTGCCACTGAATATGAAATACAGTCTTGGTGAACTGTAATAGTCCACCAAATGTAACACTGCAGAGACACAAGCCCAGAAAACACTTTTGTGTGTACATCCTTGATTAAAAATAGGAGACCTTCAAGATGAACATTAGTATTTTGTAAACAATAACAAAACTGGGAGAGTGATAATGTACACATTTGTCAAAGTCTAAAGGGCAATGGAAACTCCTCCCATTCCAAATCTCCTCCCATTCCTGTATCAGATCTTGGTTTGAAACAATTTCCAATATCATCCTTAAAATCCTCAAGAGCAAAAGTGATGACCATTATCTCAAAATTGCACTGGTCTTAGGAAAGCAGAAAAGTCATTTCCAGAATCATAATGATTTCAAGCTAGAAGAGATGAGGATTAATGCTTAGTTCCTGCTTCATCCCAAAACTCACATTTGATTGGTTCCCTGTGCAGTAAGCATCTGGCCTAATGGTGCACAGCAAATTAATGGCATAGTGAAGAGGAGAGATTTTGAGATCTGATCTCTGAATAGATCATACTACTGAGCACTGTCTGAAGTCCGAAGGACTTCATTGCGGGATAAGCATCACCACTGGGGGCCACACAATGACAGAGAAGCAACCTTCTACATTTGTGCTCTGACATGGAAACATGCTCTTTCACCTAACACTAGCTTAAATGTCAAAGAAAAATATAAGCCATTAATATACTACCATGCATTAAATTGCATTTCTAATGACACAGTTAATAGGATAAACCATGTGCCCAGGAAATACCCCCTCTATTCTTAACCA
Organism: Peromyscus californicus insignis; assembly: GCF_007827085.1. NCBI lineage: Eukaryota > Metazoa > Chordata > Mammalia > Rodentia > Cricetidae > Peromyscus > Peromyscus californicus. Next base: position 87,953,693 of record NW_026294595.1, on the reverse strand, counting down.
CAGGATTTACGAGTTTAATGACATAGCAAAATTGGACATTCTAATACAGCATTTAGAGAGTGCTCTAGCTTTAAGAGGGGGTGTTGCCAGCTTGCTATGGAGGCACATGGGTCTCAAGGTTGTATTAGTCTAATGCATATTCATGAAAACCATACTAAGGAGAAAAATAAGTAAATATTCTGTTACCTAAAATTAACCTCAAGTGCCTTAAAGTAGTCCCAATTCTTTCATTTCATTTGGAAGCAAGGTATAAACATTTACTTCTGGGTCTTTCTCTTTGAAAATACTATTATTGATTAATCTTTTCCAGTAACTTCTTGAGTTTCAGTTGGCCTTCAGACACATTTAAAAATCAAGTGATCTCAATTTCTTGTGATGAGATTCCCAAACCACAATTCTTCCCCCAATAGTTAACATGATATCGAGCTTTCATTTGGCTATGGGTTTTGTTTTTTAAGAGTGCCTTTGAACAATTCTTGTGAGTGATGTCCTATTGCTGCATGGCATTTGGTGTTACAGAGATTTAATTCCTTTATGGGAAAACTGTAATCAAAAATATAATATCAAATATCATTAAATAAGTGTCAACAAAGCAATCGTATTACTTCTAATTTCATTATAACAAGTCAACTTAAGTTAACTTGCTTATTTCACACTAATGAATACGTCTGTTAAGAGCCTAAAAGCTAAACTCCTTATCATAAGGAAGAAAAAAAATTTTTAAAGCCTTCATAAGAAAATCCTGGATAATCAATTTAATTGCTTGAATGGACATGCTAAAATGTCCTTCATGGTAGAGTTTTCTCAGCACGCTGCTTCCAAAAATCCTTCCCAAACCATCCTTAAAGTTCAGAGATGTTTTAGGCTGACACTTTGCTGGTGATCCATCTTTTCAGAGCATGGCTGCAATGAAGAGACCCCGGAAAACTGCTAAATGATCAGGGAAGGCTCTTGGGAACTTGTGCTCCTGGGGAGGTACTGGTTTGCAGAGTGTGAAGCAAGCAATTCCCCAAATGTACCCAGGAAACACTGCTGCCAATGCCCATGCTGGGAATCGGAGAAAAAGCCACTCTGAAGGATGACTGGACACCACCACAGCAGAACCACAGACAGTTTGGTCTCACTTCTGTGAGTGTGGGGGCAGGGCGTGCTTTAATTCAGAATACAGTTCAAGACTTCTACAGATTGGTTAATACAAAAAGCAATTAGTTACCCTCTGTGGTGTTGTTTGTCTGCTTTGGACCATTTTTAGGCTTCAGAGATAATTCATTAAGAAGTACACTGAAAATCTGAGTAGACAATTCCTAAGCAAAGGCTGCATGTTCAGAACTTCCTGACTGGTGCCCGGCAGCCTGGTCAGATTGTGGAGATGGCGTGACTCAATAATGAACCAGTAGTCACCATAGATCAAGAAGAGGAACTTCACTCTTCTAGTCTCAAAAAGACTTTATTCCATGAAAGTTAACTGAGGTTCCATTACCTAGGGTGAGAATGCAGATTTGGGACACACTGAAAATCATTGTGTCTTTGTGTTGGAACCCTCCAGAATCCTCTGCACTCACTATGAAATGCAGTTACGTGTCAACCATGCTACCTTGTGGTGTTGCAGGTCTGTCTCTGCTTCACTTTATCTGCATCTTGAGTTCTCAGATTTTACACATCTAAAATTCCTTTCTTTTTCAGACGGCATCTCAATAGAAACTCAGGTTGCCCTCAAAACTCACAATCCTCTTGCCTCGGTCTCCTATACTAGGACTATAGGTATGAACCTCATTGCCTTGCTTGAATACACTCAGTTTTAACTCTTTTTTTCCTGAAGAGGTAAAGCTGGGAGATGTGCAGATAAATATTCTTCTTGTTGCTTTAAGGCATGGTCTCATGTTTTACCCCAGGCTTGCCTGGAACTCACTTTATATCCTAGGCTGGCCTTGAATTCATGGCCATTTCCTACTCTAGACTCCTATGTGCTGGAATTATAGGTGTGGTCATGCATACCTGGCTCCAAGATAAAAAACAAAAGGAGTTTTGACTTCCTTTAGGAAAAAAAAAGGGGGGGGTGTCTTTTAAAAATATTCCTTGAGTAAATATTTAGAGATTTAATAATGAGTCAAATTCTCTAAATTTTCAACTTAAAAAGAGTAGTGTAAGGCAAAACATATTAGTGTACATTGTCTTCATATATAAATACTCTCAAATGTGGCATTTTTTGCAAATTAGATAACAGATATACTAATAGTGGAGTTTTAGATCTCAATGTTTACTACAGTATAGAAGCTACAACTAAACAATCTCTCTCGCTTTGTAGAACCTTCTACCTCTTTCTCTATCATCTTGAAAAACAGTCTCATACCTGTTCTCAGGAGTTAGAGACAAGACCTGTTTGAAGTTTTAACCCTTGGCACCCTTTATGGAACCATTGGCAGCCTGAATGACACAGTCAAGCAGAGATACTTTCTTTCTGATAAACAGTATTAAAGTCTCTCTCTCTCTCCTCTCTCTCTCCTCTCTCTCTCTCTCTCTCTCTCTCTCTCTCTCTCTCTCTCTCTCTCTCTCTTTCTCATACACACACACACACACACACACACACACACACACACACACACACACTCACATAGTACTTATGTTCAGAGCTGATTTTTTTTTCTTTTACTCCCAACTAATAAAATCAAGAGACTGCAAGGAGGCCGAGCGGCACACAGTTTGATGTCCTCAGCAGGATACAGGGAGTCAGAAGTGATGCTGTAAATCCAGCGTGGGGCTTCAACACTGTGTGAAGTGTGGCCTGAGCTGGGGAGATTTCCCTTTGATGCAAATGCAGTATATTAATGGGAACAGCATTCACTTTTATTTGTCTGTACTGTCTGCCACAGCAAAGCTGCCTCATTTAGCTTGGGCCAACATGAAAATACACAGAGAAGCAATCTGTTGCAAATTAGCACAACTCGCCTTTCATTTACTAGCTAGTAATTGGAAGGGGTTAAGAGAACGGAGCTTATCAGATCATGTGAGTGTATCTTGCCCACAGGGGCAGCAAGCTTTCCCTGAATTTCTCCGGGAACCCTGAGGCAAGAATCCTTCTTGGATGTTGACTTGATGCAAAGGAGAACACTGGCACATGTGAAACAGGCATGCTTTGGAAGACTTGAAAAGACGGACTGCTCCAGAGGCATTCGTGCCTCCTCCAACCTTACCTCTCTTTAGATAAGTTCTTACTCTCCCGTTTCCAAATGGTCTTGAAGTCGCTGCAGAACTCAAACCACACCATAAACACATAGCTTGGGGTGATCTCCTTCTCTCCAGTCTTTGGCTTCATTCCAAAATATCCCACCGTTGTTTCAAAACTGCAGAAGGTAGGGGGGAACATGCAAGGGGTAAGTAACTGTCAACACCAAAACCCATTAGGGTGATGACAAGGGATATTGTTGGAAGCTTCCCACATGACTCTTCCCTAACACAGGACTCAGGGCTCACAGGTACTGGAGAGTACCCCAAACTTTAGGAAGCCTATATAGATCTGGCAATAGAGTCACCATGATTGGGAAAACTACTAGGTACATCTTATCTATGTGAACTGAAGAACAGCACAATTCCAAGGTTATATAACCTAAGCATAAGTTTGTTCCCCATCTTAAGTTCATGTCAGTTTTCTGATCTTCACTCTGTATTTAATGACTACATGTCATATTATGACATATTGACTGCTCCAATAATAGTCAGTTAGATGGCCAATTGGGAACAGAGAAAATTGGGAAGCTTCTGTCCTCTCTGCGTTCTGGCATGCTCTGGTTCCTGGCTCCATCACTTGACATCTCACTCTCATTTTCTTAAGGGTAGAATAAGAAATTTACACTATATGGCCTTTAAAAGAGCTACATTTTAAAACTTGACCATAAGACAAGAATATCAACCACCAACATATAAAAACAGACATAACTGTGAGCCTAGTAAGGTTAGATGAAAAAACAATCTCCAGTCAGGCTAGAAAGGAGCTCAGACTTTTCTACGGTAGGCTCTTAGAGAACGCTGTGACCTGCCCCATGAAGGCACACTGCCCACGAGCCTGACTGGGCCTCCCAAGCAGCCCTTCATGGAGGCAGTACCTTTGTAAGGATTTATAGCTCTGAACTCCGTCTTTTTCCCCCATGCCCTCACCCACCCCAAGCTTCACAGGCTCATTTGCCAAGAGCAAGAACTCTTAAACAGCCCCCTTTCAAGGGTGTTGGAAACTAATCAAAGCAGGAATGGCCAGCCAGGTTTATTACTCAATGCTCTATCATCTGCTCAGGCATGGTGTTTTTTGTGGCCATCCTGAATACTGAGTTTCTAATGGGACTCTATTCAGTGGTGATTGTAAAACCCCAAAGCCCTGTGACTATTATGGAGCATACTTTCATCTCCTCCTCAGTTATTGGGCAATATGTATCTCATAAGATTTTATCACATTTCACAGATGAACTGTTAATTGATTCCATGGCTACGATTAGGTGAGATCCAAGCTGGAGCTGCTGCTCCAAATCTCATAAATCCTGTGTGCTTCTGTAAATAACAAATCTGTTTTTAATGCAAATTAAAACTACTGGCCAGGGAATTTGGCCCCTAGTTATTAAAAGTAAGTGGAGAAAAGAAATGATGGCAGTAATATCTGAAGGGACTTTCTGATAATTCCAAACACACATATTTTGGAGCAAAACCAGTAATCAAAGAAAGTAGCAAAGTCAACTCTTACCCCAGACATAACACCCATATCTACAGCTGTCAAAATACTGATAAAACCAGATGAGTATTCTGCATCATATACCTTTACTTCATTCAACATGGAATTTACATTGTAATATGAAGCTATGCAGAGAATTATACAACCAATAGAGGCAGGCTGTGGATTTCCTACTGAGCTATTGGGTTTAGAACTAAAGAGACTGGGCAGGTTAACATTTCCAATAGTCTCATTCTTCAGATGAGACAACGGAGGCCTGGGAAGACTGAATGACCTCATCCACTGGCAGACCTGAGTCTCTAATCAGGTTCCCAACTCCCTGTGAGATGCATGTCCTACTCTCCCCTTAGGTTGCTCATGGGCACTGATACAGGCAACTACCAAACAAGACAGTCACTTCCTCTCATTTCTCTTTCGGATTCATGGATTACACATGGATCACCTCAGGGGGGCACACCATCATTTCTCCTCTTTCCTTATGTTCACTTTCTATACAGAAACAGAGTTGTATGTATGCAGACATAGGAGAGAAAAATTTTCACTTTGTATTCAGAGGAACTCATTAGCTTCCTATTCCATACTAGGATGTAGTGATGAGCATACATGACTAATTGCCGCGATTCCTCCATCATGACAACACCTCCACGTTATCTGGAGTCCACATTTGGACACACTAGACATTGGTGCAGTCAGAAGTAACAGTGGTTCTGACGTTTATCACAAACATGTCAGTCCCCTGGGGGTTTCTCTTTTCCCAACTCTGTCTTCACAGCCTCAGTCAGTGCGTGCGTGCGTGCGTGCGTGCGTGCATGGTGGTCATGGTGGTAGTGGTGGGGGCATTGGGAAGCCCTGTTTGACTCTGTCAGAGGCGTTGAAAATTAAAAGACATGCTGCATTTCAGCATGTTTTCCCTACGTGTTTTGGGAGCATAGGCAGCAAGTGACTGTTTAGAAGAAGCAAGTAGAGTCCAAGGTATGCTTTAATGATAGTGCTGTGATACTGACAGACACTCGCTCTGAGAAGGTGCCTCATTTAATCCCAATGTGCCCCTTCTATTTATAAAAAGGCTCGGAGCTACACTATGAACCCACCACTGCCTGATAATGTCCAGACTATTGCCCTACCCAGTCAAAATGTTCATCCCAAAAATTCAGTTTTGGTTCATTGAACACTGCACTGAAAACTTGACATTTGGACAAGAAAATCATTGATATTTAATTCCTGGGGCAATTTTCTCCAATAGACAGCAGACAAAGGATGCTGTGCTTTTTGAAATGTCCAATTCTCAGCACACAACTTCCAAATAGTATTCTACTTAAAAAAAAAAAAAAAAGATAATGTCTAATCATATGTTTTGTTTTATACCAATGTATTTCATCTCATTTTAAACTAGTCCCTGATTCTCTTCCATCACATTTCCTTGTCTGGTCCACATTCTTTAAATTTGGCCAAACTTTTTTCTTTTTTTTTAAGGGCAGATGATGATTGTATCAAAGAGCCCAGAGCTAAGCAAACTGCTCTACACTTAGTGTGGAGATGCCAGAGCGGGACACATGCCCTTGCTGTTTTCTCATGCGTGCTTCCAGAAACTGCTTAGGAAAAGCAAATATCCCTTGGCCTCAGAGTAAATTGTTTCTCTTGAGAATAAAACATAAGAATTTACTAAGTCTCACACGAATATTGCAACACTGACCACAGCCTCCTTAAAGAGTGCAAGCAAACAACCGTGGTTTCTACATTAAAGATGAGATCTAACATATTTCAAGTGTGACATGAAAGCTAGCCTACCTTCACCACAAAGTCACGGAAAATGCTGACAACCAGAAGTTATGACTCCTCTTAGCATGCCTAATGCACAGCAGCAGCCCAGGCCTCTCTAAGATGGGCCCCCTGCCCTTCAGCCAAAGTCTTGAAAAGGGATTAGGAACTTGACATGCACCCCGGAAGCTGAACTGCTGCTTGGCCTGATACCAGCCTGCCCTTGGTGATAGCCTCTTCTCTGAGTGCTGAGTGTCTCTGACACTAATTTTACACACCAAGGAAAGAAAGCGTAATGTAAGGGTAAGTCCAACAGAGGGGAGCCAAAATCTAAAAGCATAACCGTGTAATTGTCTTAGTTTTCAACAATTATCATGATAGGATGATGCTCATGATTCAAGAACATGTCTACACTTAGAAAACTACACGACTGGCCTTCATTTTGTTTTCATCGGCATCTTAATTTTGTTGGCAGATTACAGCAGGAAGCAGGACTAAATGTTGGCACCTGTCTCTGGGTTTGCAGAACTGTGGCTAGAGTGAAGGAAAAGGACCCATTTCTAGTTTATGCGTTCTTACATTCATAACTATGAAATTATTCTCATCTATTTTGTAAAGCTTATTTTGTTTCCCCTTAGATGCTACTTCCTACCCCTGTTCCCTCATTGAATTATCTGGAACTTTTAGAATATTTAACAGTCAGTGGTACCTCAGGCCTCTCTCCTGAATGACTCAATATACTAGAAGGGAGGTACAACCAAGGGGCAACTGAGGTGAACTAATTAAGAGATCCTTCCCCCAGGGATTGGAACAGATGGATTCTGGGTTCCACCAGGTGAGGTGATGGCTACCCTCTGGTGTCTACTGAGAGAATCAGGAGTTAAGAAGAGGGGTTAGGCTCAAAGGAAGAACCCTAGGGTCTCTTCTGACTTCTGAGGGAGTTTTTGTCCAAAGAAGGTATCCCTCTTTCTGCCTGTCCCTTGTCTATAAAACCCTCTACCATCTGAGAAAAGAAACTGAAGTCAATGGGAGGGGCGTCACTTCTGGCTTACTGTTCATAGATGTTTCAACAGACAGGATCCAAGGACTAGCTGTTCAAACACAATCCAAGTGAGATGAGTTAGTCATAAATGGTCAAATGGCACAAGACTCTACAAAGAGGTAGGAAATAGAGCAATGCTGCCCAGGCCTTGTGGAGGAAGGGCTGAGATGAGGAGTTAGTGCTTCACAGTTTCAGAGTTTTGGATGGAGTTCAAGAGAAGATAGTTGCACAGCAATGGGAATATCCCTTATGATTATAAACATAAAGATGTCTAGTCAGTAAGAACCGAGTCCAACTCAGAGCCACTTACCTTTTCTGTGCATTCTCCAAGTGCATTTCTTCCATTTTATGCTCTTTTTTGGCTGTGGAAGAGAAATAATAATGATTAAGCTATTTTCTTACATAATCACCCTTGTGTAATCATATAGCTTTGATCACATCAATTCATTATTACAGGAATTCAAGAGTGCATTCGAGTCACATGCCTGGAGATCATGTTCAAAAACATTGCCTTCTTGAACATGACTGTAGCTAGCCACAGTCAAATAACTCTGTTTTGTCTGGAACACCCTTGAGAGTGAAAGGGAATGATAATAATTATAGCTGGAAAAATACATAAATTGGAAAAGTTCTGATAGATGTGGTTGCTCGAGTTATAGCTGGCCTCCTCATGATCTTTACCATAGGCCCATTGTGCTCTCTCTCTCTCACCCCCAAACATAGTAGAGTAGTATCTGCAGCAACTCTGCTGGAGTTCCAGAGCAAGCACAAGAATCCTTGCACAGTCTTCCTTCCATTCACAAGTTCATTGTCAGTCTAGGGGAACCTATGGATGTTTGTCTCAGATCAACATTTTGTAAATGCATTAGGAAAGAAATGCATAAGATTACTGTGGAAATTAATGACACTGAGATACAATATGAATCTACTGATGAAGAGTTCATGTTCTGGGATTATTTAACAAGGAAATTTTATTCTAGGTGTTTTACAAATTTTTCTACTTTGAAGATGATATTATTATGTATGAAAATAACATTCATACTTTTAAAATACCCAGAAAAAAATAAGTAGGCCACAGCATAATCTATGGGTAATCTAAGATGACTTTAAATGAATGAACAAAATGTCTGTCATAATAATCTCTATTGAGATACTTCATGAAGGGAATTAAAGGATTTACAATATTAGCATTGTATAAAACTTGGGTCTGCCACTTACTACCTTTGTGTGGGACTACGGAGAAGTTACTCATGACCAAATGCTTAATCATTGCCTCATCTATTCTCCAAGAACAGCCATAGTAATCACTGTCAACGTTAAATGAGATAATGCAGGTACAGGGCTGAGCACACAACACATGCTCCCTCCACGACATGACAGCATTTATTAACACCTCATCCTCATTTTCTTTGTCATTCATTCAGAAATGGGCCCCCTCCCTGATATCATACTTGACATAACTTCTAAAGTGTTCATAATGTCCTAGGAGGCCCTGGCTCCTTGGAGACACCATCCTTTCTTTCCCACATTCATTTCTGTGTGGCCAGATGAGGTTTGAGCACACAGAGTGCATCTGAGACTCTTTGCCCCTGTGGTTTCTCTTCCCTGGAGTATCCCACTTGGACTCTACATAGCTGTCTCCCTCCTTGCATTCAAGTCTCAGCTCCAATGCCAGCTTCTCTGATGGGTCTCACCACAGAGAAAAACATCCATTCCCACCTCTCATCCCCAGGTCCTCCCTCATGGTCTCTTCCTTTTTGCTTCACTTCCCCACCCATTGCCTCTATCTGCCCAACAGATGAGACTACTCCTAATAACATATCTGCCTATAATACCACAGTATAATGTAAGCTCCACGAGAATAGTGACTTCACAGTTTTGTTGCTTTCTGCTGTAAGTCCAAAAGTTGGTATTGAGTTTTTATACACATCAGTGTATATATTGGTCATGAAGTACTTAAAAGGAGAAAGACTGGCTTTCCTAAGCAAACAACAGAATATTTAGAATATAAATGTAAGCTAAATATTGTGGAATAATGTGGTATGTCATTACTATGTACATTATATTTCAAGTAATAAAATTGCAACAATATTAAATAGTCTGGCTTTTATAAGTGCATCATTTTGTGGGGGCTAAGTAGTACTATGGCCCTCCTTTGCTATAAGACTTCCCCATAGTCCCAATAGACATTTCTCTGCATTACTCTGATTCTCTGCCAGTCAGATGCTGAGAAGTAACCTGAATCTCTCAGGTTCCAAGTGTCCCTCAAATGTAAAACAAATCAAAGATTCTTTTCATGTCAAATGATTTTAAACTACGTGCATGGCTAAACAGAAGGACAAATTCCTTTGAGCCTTGATGGTCTTCCTAGAGCACCTATGATGTTCTGTCTGTCATTGGATAGTTTCCAGTTGGCCACATCTATGATGTAGCAAGTCAACTATGGCCAACCTGTCACTACATATGAATTTAGTGACAAGAAATAGTATATGCAAACTGAATAAACTAGCAGGTAAGACCTTCAACATCACTTCGAATATGGTGACTTGAAAAGAAACAATGTCTGAAAATGCAAAGCAGGTATTATTGAGAGGTAATGAACTCCACAGAATCTCTGAGAGTTTGGGAGAAAGGGTTCTAAGGAAAGTGATAAGACCTAGTGCCTTTCATTTTTCCCATGCTAAGGGGCTCTGTATAGACAGAAAGGGACACACTGTGATGTAGATTCTCAACCAGCCTAACATATTTTGCTACCACAAGGAGTGACATTTCTGACAGTACCACTGACCATTTTAAGTTACCAAATGCTCCATTTAAGCCAAATTCAAATATATTGTTTAGAAAGAAAATGTTTAAAGACTGGATTCATGGACTCAGAAACTAAAATTCCAATATCATTAACAAATAAAGCAATTTGGGGTCAAGTGTAAGAATCTCAGTGATCTCAAAATCGAGCTCTCATTTCTCAGAATTGGAGTTGAAGTCCTGGGGTGGGTAGGTGGATGGGAAATGACAAGGTGATGAGAAAGCTCTGTTCCATTCAAGAGATGGTAGGTGCTCATCTTATTACTGCATCTTCCACATTTCAGAGAGAAGAAAGGATAAGTTAATGTTTAGCAACACTGCATACAGCAAAGAGAATATTCTTGTTGGTCATAGCTTCCTTGGCAACCAGTGACACCAGCCTGAAGTAGCTATCAGCATCTTGAACTAGGTGAGTTCATTCGTAGATTCCATGTGGCCAGAGCCTATTTTAAGTGCTTGGGATCTAGCAGAAAGCAGAGCTGCATCTCCACAGAACTTTGACTTGAGTTAGGGAAGAAAGGTAGCTAAACCTGACAGGATAGGGCACGCTGTAAGCAACTGTTGGCAACTGGTAGCAGGAGATTTTTTAGAGCACAGATGACACCCACAAAAGGAGCCTTTGTGAGTGAGTTACTGAATTAGTCTAGACAGTCAAAGCTGGAGTACCCGTATGCTGGTACTAGCTTCAAAACAGAGGGTACAATATATTGATAATAATGAACCTTGTGAAAATTTTCCTTATCCTACAACTTTAACTAATGCCCCTGGATCTATGTATGGAATGTACTTAATCTTCTACTAGGCAAAGTCACACGAGTAAGTGGCATTTCAGTGTTTCTAAGTTTTCTTTCCCCCACAATTTAAACTGTGGCATTACTAGTGGGGGTAGGGTGGATAGGCTTCTTAGAAGACTAAGTTTGAAGTTAGAAGATTAAATTGAGGGGGGGTTTGTCAGCTGCCATCAGGAGATATGGGAAGACAACACGGGGCATCCCCACCTTGCTCCTGGCTCTTGTTTACAAGACTCTCTTTAAAAGACTATAGCAAGTTAAATATAATTATTTTCCAAATTGGGGGATAAAGCCACAGTTTTTAAGACAATAAAGGTAATTTAAAAGAATTCCAACAATGAGAAGACTCACTTAACACCAGTTCTGCCTTCCAAACTTCTTATCAAGGCTACACGTCCAGGGGTCTCTAACCTTTTCACACTGCAACCCGACATTGCCATCTACAGATGTGTCGGTTCATGTCTAGCTATGCTGGTTCATTTTTGTGAACTTGACACGAACTAGAGTCGCTTTGGAAGAGGAACCTCAGTTGAAGAATTGCTTCCATCAGATTGGGCATATCTTGATGAATGATTAATGTGGAAGGGCCCAGCCACTGTAGATGGTGTGACCCCTGGGCAGGTGCTTTGATGCTATTTCAGTAATGACCAAACATCTTTACCAGTAGATTATAAAACTACTTTCTTTGCTTATTCACAAGAAGCGACTCATCTGTTGCTTGAGATTGTAAAAATTCAATCACATCTTTAGACTCTGATTCTCATTCTAATTCTTTTATCTCTCTGCACTACAGTTATTGCCCCCAAAGACTGGAACCTCTCAAAGTCAAACACAGGGGTAGGAATCAACTTCCTCCAAACTCCTGTTAGTGTTGATATTTTTGAGCTCCTCCTATAAATCACAAATGCTTTTTAAAATAAATCCAGAATGGTGAGTCTTCTCTAGAATGTTTTTCAATTTACCTTGCCTCTATTCACCAGAGGAAATCAGTATGTGTGGCAGGTGTAGCATTACAAAATGAATTTATATGACTTTTTGTTGTTGTTTTTCAAGACAGAGTAGTCCTGGCTATCCTGGAACTAGCTCTGGAGTCTAGGCTGGCCTCAAACTCACAGAGATTCCGCCTGCCTCTGCCTTCCAACTGCTCAGATTAAGGGTCTGCCTGGCATAAAATGAGTTTATAAAACAAGACTTAAAAGTCAAACATACTCCTTGATTCATAGGCTGCAGAATGGCTGTCATATTTATAGGCAAAAAAAGAAAAACAAAACAAAACAAAACAAACAACTGTAATTCATTGTCCATCTCAATTAGTGCTCCTGGCCACTAGACGTCTTGTCAGTGAGCAATGGCATTTTGAGAGGAACCTTTTTCCCCTCTTCTTTCTGAGCAGTCTCAACAGTGGCCTTAGAATATCCAGCAAACCATGTTGAAAACAGATGTGCTGTCAGCTAAGTGTTCTTGTTCCATTTACAGAACCCAAACAGGAGAATTAGTATCCTTAAGGGTCTTAGGATGTTCATAGTAGAGAAATGGCAAAAAATTACCAGCTGCATTAGTCCTTGGTGAGTCAGCCTGTGCCCTGAAACCAAGCCTGACTTCTACTCTGCAGCTGTGGAAGTCCTCCAGGACATTGTCTTCTAATAGGAAGCCTTTTCATATACACTGGCTGTCTGTTGTTATATGTAACCACTATCCTCAATGATAAGCTAGAACTTCTGGGTAACATGCTGCAGCCTTGATAACATTATTTGCTAATTTAGTTTCTAGATTTATGTCACAGAGATGAAGCTTGCCTTAAACTTTTCTTCTGTAGCCACGTCTCCTCCCTCAGCATTCAAAGAATAGGGGATTCGGCTGGTTTGACTTCCTATCTGGGTCACTAATATTTGTATGTTCACTGGAGTAGCACTTTTAATTTCCTCTGGAGTGTCTCCTTTGCATTGGCTGGTTGGCTAGTTACTTGGTGCAAGAGACCTAACTTCTGTCTTGTGCTCTGACATGCTTTCCTCATTCAACTGTGTCATTCCTAGGTTGAGATGTGAAATGAGGGGCTCTTCCTTTCCCTTGACCACCCAGATGCCACTGTAGGGTTATTAACTCGCCTGACTGTGTCTCCAGGAACAGAAGGAGAAGAAGAAATGGCCAGTTGGTGGAGCAGACAGAGACACACATTTATGGAGTAGGTTTCCAGTCTTACATAGGCAGAGTTTATGGGCTCCGAAACAATTGGGTCGGTAATACTAAAGAACACTCCTAAGACTGGAGTGATGGCTCGGCAGTTCAGAGCACTTCCTACTCTTGCAGAGTTCAGTTCCCAGCACCCAAGTCCAGTAGCTCACAGCTGCCTGTAACTCCAGGTAGGTATGATGCTCTCTCCTGGCCTCTGTGGGTACTCACACTCATACACACACACACACACACACACACACACACACACACACACACACACACACCCCAAACAAAAACCTAAAAATAAGAAAAAAAAATCCCTGGTCACAGATAACCATAATACATATGATAACAAAGAAAAAATACAAAATATTATACAAATGTCCCAAATATGACAGGAGACACGTGAGCAGATGATTTTGGGAGGATGGCAGTGTTCCCCAATAAGGCAGAGTTGCCCCAGACATTCCATTTGTTTAGATGCACCCATGGCTCCTTGAGTTAGGGGTGCTAATTACAACATTTCAGAAAAGTATTTTTCTTTTAAAATATAAGATCCACAACAGACTTTAGTAGATGAGAATTTTGCTTGTCATTACTTAAGGTTAGATCAAGTATGTTCTACAGGAAATGCCAAAATTTTCCCATATAACAATGGAGCCCTGATCCCTCCCATCATTTTATGTTAATGCTCTGACATGCCATTTTGTTCTTATTTAATCTTCAAGAGAGAAAGTGATTTACTGTTTTACAAATATCCAGGAGTCAAGAGGGGAGAGGTAAAACAAAATGTGCTTAGGATTAATCTAAACTTTTTGCAAGTTAATGACCATTGAATTCTGTGCTATCTAGCTTGATTAACTGGACCATGTTCCATATATCACAGAAAAGATGATAGAGGAGTCTGTTTTCTTTCTCTCTTTTTCTTTCTTTCTTCCTTTCTTTTTTCTTTCTTTCTGTAAGATGAATTGTTAAACAGTCTTATTAATAAAAAAACCCAAAGCCAGATATTAGGGTAGATTCTGAAAGATCAGAGGAACAGGACAAACCAAAGCCAACCTCACCTTACTGACCCTCAGCTTCCAAAGAGACCCACTTCCTGTATACCCTTGCCTATATTTCTTTCTGTTCTGTTAACTCATTTCCTCTCTCCGCCCAGCTACATCACTTCCTCTTCCTGCCCAGCTCTGTCACTTCCTGTCTGTCTGTACAGACCTCCAGACCTTTATGGTTAACTAGTATTGGAATTTAAGGCATGTGTCACCACACCTGGCTCTGTTCCCAGAGTGGCCTTGAACTCACAGAGATCCAGAGGGATCCCTGCCCTCCTGAGTGATAGGATTAAAGGCATGTGCTACCATTGCCTGACTTGTATGTCTAATATAGTGGCTATCTTTTTCCACTGATTCTTGTATAATATTAGAGGGACCAGCCTTAATATTATACATTCCAGAGGCTCAGGAGAGAGAACTACTAATGGCGAGGACTATTTTCAAGAAATAGAATCTCAGCACACCAAGCTCTATAGTCCACCTGCTTTAATTCCTCTGGCATAACATCCTATATACACAGCTTCAGTTCTGTTCTCATGCCTAGCTCCTTTCTTGCCTGATTTCTCTCTATACTTATCTACTGTTCCCTCTAAGTTCTATCTTAATTCTCTCATCTTAATTCTGCCTCATCTAGGTCCTTTTCATCTTGTTCTTACCCAGCTAATACTTCCCCATCTGACTCTTCCTCATCTTCCATCTTGTCCACTCATACTCTCCTTAACCCTCTCTGTTTTCCACATTCCTCCTAAGTCTCCCAGGAATCCAGTTATAAACCCAAGCAATAGCAAGCTCCTGGTCGAGCAAGGTCACCAGGCTTGAATTCTACAGGATCATAAAGGCAGGTTAGAATTTTCCTCAGGCAGTGACCACCAGGCTTCCAGGGTCAAACGGAGGGGTGATAAGAATCACATAGAGGGGCAGTAATTGTTAATTATCATTTGCAACCCAAAAGGGAAGTGACTAATGGGGAAATGAATTAACTAAAGGCTAAATTTGGGTAATATCTAAGAAGAGGGATCTTCTATGCTCCACTATAATCTTAAATGTGATTGGTAGAAAATGTTAAGAATCTATAAATTGCGGGCCGGGCAGTGGTGGCGATGCACACCTTTAATCCCAGCACTTGGGAGGCAGAGGCAGGCAGATCTTTTTGAGTTCGAGGTCAGCCTGGTCTACAGAGTGAGATCCAGGAAAGGTGCAAGGCTACACAGAGAAACCCTGTCTCGAAAAAACCAAAAAAAATAAAAAAGAATCTGTAATTTGCTAGGTCAATGGGAGAGAATAGAACTGCCTTCTTTTTTCCTGTGGCTCCTATCTGTCCAAGCTATCTGCCATTTTTTCTGCAGGGTAGGGGAAAGTGTGCTCAGTCGCTAGGCAACCTGTGCACAGCTAGATGCCTCTGGTGATTGTAGCTTGAGTTTTCCTGCCTGGCCCACAGTCAGGACAAATCTCTCTCACCTGCCAGTCCCACAGCTGCTCAGACCCGACCAAGTAAACACAGAGACTTATATTGCTTACAAACTGTATGGCCATGGCAGGCTTCTTGCTAACTGTTCTTTCAGCTTAAATTAATCCATTTCCATTAATCTATACCTTGCCACATGGCTCATGGCTTACCGGCATCTTTACATGCGGTTTCTCATCATGGCGGCTGGCAGTGTCTCTCTGACTCAGCCTTCCACTTCCCAGCTTTATTCTCCTCCTTGTTCCACCTATACTTCCTGCCTAGCCAATGGCCAATCAGTGATTTATTTATTGACCAATCAGCAACACATTTGACATACAGACCATCCCACAGCAGGTGATAGTTAAAGGGAGATCTGGAACTAGAGGTAAGATTTGGGAAAGGAGGAAGTTAAGCTTAATTGGCACATCCACCAGGCTTTCTCAAACAGGTAGTCTGAACACTTAAGTCTGTTCTTAGAGAGCAGAGGTATCTCTGATAAGGTACTTTCCTCCATCTGGGACCTGGCTGGATGCTGCCAATGACGATACTTGCAGGGAGGCTTGAACTGGGATTCTGGCTGTGCATAGCTGTCAGCGCACAAGGTTACCTAAATATTCATTTAGTAAAGGGGAAATAGTGCCCAATAAATGATGGAAAAGCTACAATAGCACACAAGAAACTCATAGCAGGAAACAGCTGATAATCAAAAGCTAAATATCACCAAGGCTCCTTGAGCCTCAGCTTGACCTCTGAAAGGTCCTTGGCTTCTTCCAGGTATTAGCTTTGTCATAATCAGCTGAAATCCTACTTTGTATATTTTTGTGGCTTGCAGTATCTGACCCTCAGATAAACTTTATTGGGGGACACAGATAAAATATCACCACACCTTCCTTCCTTCCTTCCTTTCTTTCTTTTTCATATAAGTAAAAGTTCCTTCTCTAACTTCTAGAATTGCTATCGTAAAAGACAATTATGCCATCATTCTGCTTAATGGTCTCTGTCTGTCTGTCTGTCTGTCTGTCTGTCTATCTGCCTCCCCCACCCCACAGGACTCCAGTACACTTTTGCCTTGCACACTAAGCCTTCCTGACCAGGCTCTTCACTCTCAACTCTTGCCCAATGTACCTGTTACACTGGACTTCAACATTATCTGGGCTTTCTCTCTAATGTTTTTATTTGGGAGGCAAGTGGCTGCTACTTGTTTTGAGTGGCTCTTCATCCCTTCTATTCCTCATCCAAGCTCCACTGCCAAAATATTTTTTTCCACTTCAGAAATAAAGCTTACAATTTTCCTGCTTAATGAAGCCCTCTAGGCCTCTTCCCACAGTGCAGAACCGGTCTTTCTATTATCTCCAATAGAACCATGTCCATGGCATGGTGCACAGTGCACTTTTGAGATCATCAGCTTCTGGTCTGCCTTTCCTACTCCATTTTGCTTCTTGAGAGTGGCAATCAAGGTTGTTTCTACTTATTTGAAAGATGGGTAAATGGACAGCAGAATTATCCACATTAACAGAACAGATTCCTGGGGAACCATATCTTCCTGAGGACAGCAGGGTCTTTCTTGGCAGCACAATTCCTCTCTCTCTCTTTCTCTTTCTCTCTCTTTCTCTCTCTCTCTCTCTCTCTCTCTCTCTCTCTCTCTCTCTCTCTCTCTCTCTCTCTCTCACACACACACACACACACACACACACACACACACACATTCATTTGCAACAAAATAATAGGAGTAAAGTAGCATCCAAATGGCAGAGTATACTATTTCTATCCCAATATATACTGCTTTCATTTGGAGTCCAAATTTTGGACTGTTTTCACAAGTACAAGTACCATTAGCCTATGAGTTTTCAAAATATACTACATTTTTTTCCTAGGCTTAATTTTGTTAAAGGGGAAGGTTCTATAAATAAGATTGGACAGTCAGAAAATATGCAAACTAAAACTGACAGCATGTAAATATTCCCAAGTCTTGGAACTTTGAATCTCATGCATTCACATGATGGGTGTAAGTGAAGAAGACTGTGCAGAGAGATTGAGGACTCTATTCTAAACACAATAAAGTCATATTTATGAATACTCAGAGAGGGTAGTAAAATGTGAAGTGAGGGGAAAGGATAGAGGTTGGAAGATCTTCCAAGCATTCTTTACACAGTCTATTACACTTTAATATACCATGGTTTATGGACCCAGTGTGGTTGGCATAAACCCACAGGACACACAGTAAAGAAGCCGATGTTTTTATAGCAGTACAGGTGGAGGAGTTGGGCGATGTTAAAGAGAAAATAAGGGGAGCATGCTCTGGCTCATGGGACATCCAAGTGATGTGAACAATGCCTGTCATTTTTCATTTCTTAGGAAATCACCTCTTCATGTGCTTTTCCAGGAAAAAGCAGTGACTTCTGGCAAGCCAGTCTGCAACATGCCAACACAGATAAAGCCTTGGCCTTTCACACTCGGTTACATGGAACCATTGAGTTAGGGAGGGCTCTTACATCTTACTTTCCTCCCCCCCTTTAAAAATTCTATTTATTTGTTTGTTTGTTTGTTTAGAGGGAGGGTCTTGCTATGTAGCTTTGGCTGGCCTGAACTCCCCATGTAGACCAAACTGACCTCAAACTCATACAGATCTGTCTGCATCTGCCCCATGTTCTGGGATCAAAGGAGTGTATCACCATGCCTGACTTTCTCGGTCTGTTTGCCCATGAAAGATGATATCGTCTCATCTTCCTGTCTTATTAGTTTTCCTAGTTGTGGTTAAACTAGAAGAATGGTTATTTCTGGTTTGCCACAGGGCTTTCCTTTGCCAGTATCCAGATACGTGCATAGTGAAGATGACCAACATGTTATGTATAAAGTGGTGGGAGGCTGTGTGATGGTTCCCAGAGGGATGTAGATTGATGTCCATGTCCCTTTACACTACAAAACCAAGGCTTGTAGCAAAAAGAACGAGGAAAAAGCAGTGTAACTGACACCTTTGAAGAGGGCTCTAGGGTCATAAAGCAAAGAAATACAGATAAAAGGAGTTAATCATCTTAACTTAATTTTTCTTTGAATAAAAAAACAGTAAATTTGTGTATATATGCCACATTTCCTTTATCCATTCTGTCCTTAGGTATCTAAGCTGGACCTAGGGTTTTGACTCATAATGTAGTACACTGTCTGATGTCCCTACTATTTCCCGAGGAGCTTTGTTTTTCACCAGAATTCTCACATGCCAAGGTGGTATCTAGGACCTGCACTAGACCATGCATTTTCCATAGGAAAATACATATCAGAGAGAAAGTTCCGAGCTGGAATTTCAGCTTTCACCCTGAATTTCCTGGCTCTTGGTACTTTAAAACAGACCATGGGGGTAAGATTTTAGAATGATCTGGTGAGAGAGGCTAATTAACACTAATGGGAGGCAGGTGGTTGAGTTCTCTGGCAGCTCTTCAATCTCTGTGTTATGCCTCCTCGGACCAGGCCAATACACACCTTTACTGATTAGTATTAATTAAGTGACATATCTTTTACAAAAAAAGTATTCTCATGTATTTTATAGATACTTCTCCATACTCATATTTCTAAAATATGCCTTCTTACCTAGAGACGAATGTACATGAACCATAGCATGAGTGTTGACCCTAGGTAATTTCCTAGGATTCTTGTAGTTCCAAAGTTCTCCAATGTAAGATTTTATTTTATCGAATATATAACAAATGGAAATTAAACAAATATTTATTGGATTTTTCAGTTATAGAATGGTATCCTGCTCCATATCCCCTTCCATCCAACCGTCTCCACCAATGACATCCAAAGAAGGCCAATCTGCTGACTGAGCAATTGTTAAGGAAGCCGTCTAATGTAACTGATCAGGATAATCAGTTTGGTGGTGTCAGCACTGATTATTCTGAGAGCTTGCCAAGTGCTAAGATGTGTCAGGGACATGGCTAAAGGATTTAAACAGGTCATTTAATGTCTACACTGTGGATAGTGGTGGGGACAAAACATCAAATGACTCCTTGACTTTCTAACTCCTGAGTCTGGAGAAGCTGTTTAACTTGGCTAAGGCTTGGTTTTCTATGGAACAATAAGAACTACTTTAGATAGTTGTCAAAATAATTAAGAGACACTGGCAAGGGCCATGGCCACTGCACCTTGCCTAGCACATTCATCCAGTAAATGCCAGCTACTATAATGACTTGTGCCACCCCTGTTCTTTGTTCTATGGAACATTTGCTTGTCCACCATTTCTTGTACTCCAACAATACTTGTTTGAACAATGGAGCATCCTGTTGATCCCTTTAGTAACGTGTGTAACCCAGAGTAACTACCCAAGGTTTGACACACTTAGTATTAGATCCACAAACCCCAAAGCATGCTTGCAAAGAATACCGTGAGAAATGCCATGGAATAATTTAAATTACAAGGGAACAAAGGAATGTAAAATAGTAGACAGGCTGTTGTTGAGATGTTAAAATGTGTGTCATAGAAATGATGCATGATCACAACAATATTCTATCTATTTAAGTATCAGGAGGAATTAAGAAGCCAAATTGTTATGATCTCTACCCCTCCTCTCTTGTTAAAATGGCTTTTGTTTTTCACATGATTTGAGTTGCCTTTTAATGAATTAATGTCATGTAATATAGTTTTGAAAACCACAAACAAACAAAAGATAATATTTGGATGCAGGGGCAGAGTGTACCCAAAAGGGAGTGATCTGTTTAATGTCATAAAATTCATTTGAACAAAAAAGAATCTGCTCTCTGTCACCTGTCTAGCTTTTACTATATCACACTGTTATTGTCCATAGGTCTTGGCTAGAAAAAAACCACAAAACTGTCATATCTTTATAGGATTGAGAAGAAAAATAAGTTATAACTGAAAAATGAGAATCTGCACAAGTAAAATTTAAGTGGATAGTTACCCACACTGAACCCTTTTATTTATATTGAATATACACATGGATGTGGATTCCTACTGTCTCTATAAAGCAATCATTCTACATATTTTATGAATTGTCCAGACATGTATCCAATATAAAGAATGATTTCTAGCTGGGGGTATAGCTGAGTAGAGTGCTGGCCTGCATGCATGAGATCCTGGGGTCTTGATCTTCTTTCCCATTCTTAAAAACAATGGCTTTCATCACATTATAAAGCACTAACTAGATTTTTTTAAAGGTGGTATACATGATAAGAAGTTTTAATAACTCAAGACCGATCATTACTAATCCAAAACTAACAGGAAAAAGTCTAACAGGGCATCTATTCCCTTTCAAAGGATATTTCTTTTTCATTTAGATTCATTTACACTAAACCTCGGCTATCTTTGTTGCTTAAAGCATTTTGTTAAATAAGGGAAGCTTTCTTTCTAGAATACAGTTGTTTAGATGTTTAGTCATAACAGCTAGCACACTGCCAAAAATCTCCTGCAAGTAACCACAGAGACCAATTCTGGCTGTAACCAGTCTTTCAACAGTGCCCTGCCCAGTTCAAGGCATCCTTAGGAAACCGAATTCAAGGGGCCACAGGAACTCTTAATAAAACAGCTCAACTTTCCTGACACTAAGTGTTGCTTCAAGATCAAAATATCCTCTAAACTACTTTGCTTTCATTTGAACAAGGATTTGTTGTACTGGGGACTGAAATGGGCCCACTAGCAAGGATACCCTAAAAAAAACCCCATAACTTCCATAGCTGTGATGTTACTCATATCTAAGAGTGATGAAGGCGAGCAGGGGTTGTTCAGGTAGTATTTCTAGAAAAAGAAAATACTGGAGAAACTGGGATCCATCCCCCAACTACTATGGAGACATTTTCACATCAAAGCACATTTGATTTGCTCTGCCAGCAGAAGATACACAGATGGCGTGTTAGTACAGCTGACCATAACTGGAGCCAGTGCAAGGAAACAAAGAAATGGGGCTTGGTATAAAAGGTGATTGCACTGTGTATGTATAAGTGATGGTGGGAAAGCACTGATAGCAAGCTCAACCCAGCTCCCAGCAGAGGCCTCCAGAGTCGCCTTCAGACAACTCCATCCACTCCCAAAGAAGGCTCTGATGAGAAAAATCTGCACAGCAATGGATAAAAACTGGGTTATGGTAATGATTTGAAAATGGATTCTATAAGAATGAAGGTTAAAGTAGTATTTTTTTAGGCAATCTTTACATTTTTTCCAGATTGTATAATAAGTCCTCATTATAGAACATTTATATATTAACCATGAGAATAAAAGCAGCACAGGATCATTTCTTGAAGTAGTGACCCCTAATAATGTTAACCCAGTTTCATGAATGTAATTATCTATAAGTTCATATTGGTGATTGTTCATATGTATGAAATCATATTAACCCAAAATGCTTTTTCTCCTAACATGCTAAAGTCAACTTTTAATTGAATAATTTTATAATTAATTTATATTGAAATTTAACATCATTGAAAATAATTAGGGAAAATTTCCCTTTTATTCATATTGGCTATGGAACCCTACTCAAATACAACAGTATGCTAGAAACTCATAAGGATAGCAAAACAATTTTCTGAAAGTATTTCTTAAATGAGACCTTGTTGGAGAAATGTTTAGGTAGGATTATTAAAATATTATCAACTACAATGAGTGCAGATTGATGTGTTTTGATTTAGTTTGGAAATAATACATCCCTTTGGCCTTAGCCTCGACCTTTCTGTTTAGTAGACAAAATGCTTTGGATGTCTACAAGTGATAAAATGGGGTTTAATCCCACAAAATAAGCTATTTTTTCTCATGCTTAATTATTTGATATCTGGGAAATGTAGAGCAAAGAAAATATCCTTTAATGGGGGAGAGAGAGAGAGAGAGAGAGAGAGAGAGAGAGAGAGAGAGAGAGAGAGAGAGAGAGAGAGACAGAGAGACAGAGAGACAGAGACAGAGACAGAGAGAGAAATTAAGTTCCGTAAATTCTTAAAATTGATTGTGAAGCCCCAGGGCCTAGGACAATACCCCTCCCTCACCCTTTAGGAATGGGGCTCTCTCAAACTCTGAGACATGAAAATGTTGCAAATATTAGGTAGACTGGAGAAGCTCGGCTACCTTCTTTAGGCAGGAGCCTGGAGGTAACTGAGCAACCATCATGAAGGTGATTTTAGAAAAAAAAAAAGGGGGTGGTGGTGGTGGTGGTTTAGGGGTAGCTCCTGAAATGGTAGGCCTGAAATATTTTTCTGGATAAAACCCATACCATCACCTCCTTCTGCAGGATGGATGATAAGGATGATTTATGAAGCGGAAGTCATTTCTATGATTGTGCTTGGAGGGGAGATTGGTGTCACGTGATCTGCTGAGCCAGGCTCGGCAGCGGCGAGCTGAAGGGGAACCCCACATGTTCAACCCAGGCTGGGGCCCACCTCTTCAAGGGATTCCAGAGCTGGGGGAGGGGAGAGGAGAAGCCGCTGCCTCAGGATCTGGCAGCCCCTCCCCCGCGCAGGCTCATTAAGGGACACACTGCCCTCCTTATTTTCTCTCTCCTTTTAAAAAGTATTACTACTGCTGCTGTGCCGGAGTAGGAGCTCATTGTAAATGCGCAGCAGGATAGTAGCAAAGCCCAGATTAATTCCCCATGGATTTATATGGGTCGTTCTCACCCACGATGACTTGTACGGTTTCAAAGGTGCCTATGCTGCTGTTTTTATGGCGGGTCACTAACTTTATTCTGGCATATGGCAGTTGGCGCCATGACACGGAGTGAACATTTTATACCTGAATTAAAGTGGATATTTGACAGTTTCTGTCAGAAAGTTCAGAGCAAAGAATTTGTGGGACAAGATTTATTGCATATTTTATATGGGACACATCTGTTTCTTTGCTAGCTTTGTTCCTTCCCTTAAATTTTTTTTTAAAAAAAATAAGTTTCTTAAAGAAACATAATGACAGATAGAAAAAAAAAAATCCAAAGCAGAAAGAAAGGCCAAAGAAGCAAATTTAGACCCAACTTTAAAAGAACGAGAGAAAGAAAGAACAAACAAACAAAAAACAAAACAGCCTACTTACTTTGAGGAGGAAAAAGGATGACTCTCAGCCAGGCATAGCTGCCCCATGAAACAGCGATGTTAGGAATGGCAATTACTTTGTGGTTTGTTAAATACCACTCATAGTGAAGTTAAAAACTTCAGCGCACAGCTTACCATTTTCTACATACCTGAAGCAGGCCGGCAAGGGCAATCTGCTTATGATGTTCTTAATATTTGCCATCCTAAATGGTGGAGTAATTAATAAGTCCAACCACAGAACAGTTAAATAAAAACTACTAGCGATTTTATCAAAATTTCAAATGACATGGTCAAAGATTTGTAAAAGGCTGCGTACGTGTCGGCTGGTACATAAAGACAATTGAGAAGCTGGAACATGGCTCTTACATTTAAATGTTCATTCCCACTCAACGTAACGTCCATAAGCTTCCCTTTGTTGTTGTTGCTGTTCAAAGCATGGTCTTAGAGGTATTTTTAAGTTGATGGATGTATGCAGGGTTCCTACACTGTATTGGTGCATGTTGGTGGCCCTTTGTGCCCTGAATAGTTGCACACCGTAGAGTGAGTGAGAGATGGTTTGGATCTGCTTCATTTCATTTGTTTGGCTTTTCTGTTATTTTTTTCCTCCTCTACTTACATGTATTCCCATGAATAAATCCTTGTTCAGTTAAAAACTATTAGAAGACATTTAAACATTTAAAATTGATATGCCTAAAGATAAACGCAGACAACTTCCAACTGAAATCCATCAAGCCTGTGTGAAGGGTGGATGTAAACTCCATCTTCATCTAAAACTCTCCCTATTATAACAAGTGGACAGTCACTGAGGCTCCTGATCGCATAAACACTGGTCTCAACCTTGAGCCTCCTATCAACAAACAGAAGATTTTCCATTTAACTACAAAGAGAGAACCTTCAGTTATGAAGTCTGAAAACAAAACTAAAACTTAACACTCTTAAAAATACTTTAAAAAATTACTTGTGTGTGTATGTATATATGTTTGTGTGTGTGTGTGTGTGTGTGTGTGTGTGTGTGTGTGTGTATGCGTGCTCCTGCGCATACTTGACACTGAGTGTCTTTCTTGATTACTTTCCGGCTTGTCTTTGAGGCAGGGTCTCTCAATGACCCTAGAATTCACCCATTTTGTTTAGACTGGATGCCTCTGCATGCCCAGTGCTGGGATTGCAAGCAAACCTGTAATGCTTGACTTTTAATTGTGTGCTAGGGATTGAACTCGGGTCCCCATATATGTGTGGGAAGTACTTTACTGATTCCTCAGTTCTCTCAAAATAATTTCAGTGACTCTAGGTAATATGTAATCTCATTGCAAAAATATAACCATTAACAGGTAAAGTGCCTTCTGATTGCTTTATGTACCACATGCCCTATGCACCACTAACTAAACAGAGGGTCAAACTCTTCTTGAGCTTCTAAGCATCCCTGGGGCTAAACTGCAAGTTTCCTCAGACACTCAAGGGTAGACTCGCTTTCTAACCATGCACACACAATTTACATTCATTTAGGACTGTTAAGAGTCCTTCATTGTGACAGAATCATTTTATACTCCTAAGGTTGAATAACTTATTATGGAAGATTTTAGATTTGCAAAAGGGTTGGCACAAACCCCTGATTATCTAGGTTGAATATAATTCTTCTTAAGCTTTTCCCATCTTCAGAATTTGTTGATATTGTTGGCTGGATATATGTAATTATGCATATTCAATCTTGAGAGAGTTCATTAAATACTCCATATCTTTTGCCTTTTAAATAACTTTGAAGTGATATTTATATTATGACTGAATTATAAAGGTGGTCTGAATTTTCTTATACTACTTACATCTTTTTTGTTTTGTCTTATCTTTTTACATTTAGGTCATTAATCATTTACAACCAAGTCAGGCAAGCAACCTCACCCCCCCTTTCTTTTGAAATATGAATAAGTGAAGTTCAAATATCACCGACATTACCCAAGAGTATCAACAATGGCATAGCCAATAACCTCATGATTT
The DNA here is from genome assembly GCF_007827085.1 of Peromyscus californicus insignis. Classification (NCBI taxonomy): domain Eukaryota; kingdom Metazoa; phylum Chordata; class Mammalia; order Rodentia; family Cricetidae; genus Peromyscus; species Peromyscus californicus. Next base: position 87,927,914 of record NW_026294595.1, on the reverse strand, counting down.
CACAGCAGCCATATCTGCCTGCAATATGCCTATGTAAGATTTATCAGTAGTCAACCATGGATCCAGAAGGAGCCCACTGGGCCCCAGTACTTCTTATTAAACTATTGGCTACTGTTGGATTCCGGTGGAGGAGCAGCCACGATATTCAGTTGTGTACCCACTGAGCAGTCCACTGGGCTCTAGAGGATAGTTCAAAACCCATATTCACACAGATAATCCTTGCTGAATTCAGTGGCTCTCAAAACAAAACAACCACAAAATGTCATGAATTGGAGAAGGGTACTTGTAAAAAGGAAGATGGAAGGGAGAATAAATGGTTACAATAATCACAATGCATGTTATACATGTACAGAATTGTCAAAGAACAAACTCAATGAAAGTCAAAAAAATATCAACAATGTTTTTCTGTCTCAGTCTCTCTCCCTCATTAATGTGTCGTTTCTGTCATTTTGTTTAGAGCGTTCAGCTGTCTGGGTTAAGCTGACCCATTTGTGTTTATTTTGACTTGCAGGAATTTGGCTTTATCCTAGCCATATTTATTTCCTCAATTCTTTTTACCAAGCTTTCTAGCTACTTCTTTTTCTGCTAACTTTTGTTGGAGTCACCAAATTGTCTTCCGTTATTTTTTCCTTTACTGGTTTCAACAAAATACATGCTAACTTTTTGGCTAATGAAACCTTGAATTCTTAATATCCATAGTAACTGTCATCCTCAAAGTATCGAGGGTCATTAAATATCAATTCATTAATTTGCAATGAAGAATGAATGGCCTGATTTTCCATTGTAGTGCCTACAAAATTCAGTTATCATGTGTCACGCCACATTCCAGTTGATGTCAGTCATCTGTAATTTTACTTAGAGAGCACCAAAATCAAATGCTTCAGCATTAATACTCATTAATACAACACTATTTTATTAATTTATTTGCTCATTGTATCATTTGTACATTGAGGTCTTCCTGTTCTTATTTCCATTTTGAGGAAGCATAAGCCCAAGAGAAGATGAATAGTAACCTTGAACTCTGCTTCTCAAGAGAATGTACTTTCCTCATTCATTTTAACAATAATTTGGATAAGTGAAGAACTCTGGGTTTAAAATTTTTCCTCTCAGAAATTTTTAATGTATTGCTCCATTTATTCTTGTAGTCAGTATTGCTGCTGAGTTCATTATATAGCTGTCAGACTTTCCCCCCTAAAATCTTGATTTCTAAAAGTTCATTATGAAAAATTAAGGAAATGTACTTGTATGTTTATCTTTCATTTGTCTTGGTAGATTGGTTCTATAAGAATCTAAGACCTTTCTCTGTTGTTTATTTAAGAATTTCTCTCTTCCTTTGACTTGTGTGCTGGCTAGTTTTATGTCAACTTGACACCAGCTAGAGTCATTTGGGAAGAGGGGAATCTCAGTTGAGAACTGTGGGCTAGCCTGTGGTACATTTTGCTGATTGATGACTGATGTGGAAATGTCCCACCCACTGTGGGCAGTACAAATCTTGGGCATGTGGTTCTGAGTGACATAAGAAGTAGGCTGAACAAGGCACGGGGCTCAATCCAGCAACCCGCATTCCTGTATTGTCTCTGCTTCATTTCCTGCCTCCAGGTTCCTGCCTTGAGTTACTGTCCTGACTTCCCTTCATGATGGACTATGAACAGGATCGTAAGCTGAAATAAACCCATTTCTCCCCAAGCTGCTTTTGGTCATGGTGTTTTATAACCCTAACTAAGACAACTTGTATTTAATGGCCGTGTGGTTCGATTTATGTATCAGTCCTTCTCCACACTTTCCATCAATTTTTCTCTTCATGTTCTGTACTAGATTTCATTGACTCAATCTTCTAGTTTACTAGTTTGTTCTCAATAATGTCTAATTTACTGTTCAGTGTACACACTTTAAAAAAAATCATCAACCAAAATTTCCTTTTCTTTTCTTAATGGAGGTAACTGCCTCTTGTAATTTTCCAGGATTAGAAAATGTGTATGTTCTGATGTGCTCTCTCTGCAAGTGTGTTTTATTGGGTCTTAGTTCTGCTTGTTGTATTTGCTGATTTCCCACTTGTTGATTCTAGATGGTGACCCAATCTTTGTGATTAAGTTCCACCAGTGAATACTGGTGGGTTAGTATTAGTTAGTAGGGTTAGCACATTAGGTTGCAGTTTGCATTTCAGTTGCTTTGGAGAGTCAAGAAGAAACAGAAAGTTACCCCTCCTGCGCTGAAATCATTAGCTACTTATGGTCCTGTTCTACCTCTCTCAGGCAAGATCCCTTTCTGTGGTCCTGTCTAGAGAGCGAAACTCTCTGTTGTTATTTTCTACTCCAAGGTATGTCCAAAGGGGCTGCACTGTAGAATGAGAAAATGTCTCCAAATGACATTCTAAACAATTGCTGAGATTTTAAAATGCAAAAGTTTCATATTTCTTCCCTGACAGGTTCTGTGGTAACATGCTAGTGCATGCATTCTTTGAGATCTTTATTTTACATTTTGAATGTGAATAGAAAGTAAAAATGTAACTGCCATAAGTCATGATATAGAAATGTCCATTAAAAATACCCACTTAAAAGGCATTTAATATTGAAATAAAGTCCACAAAACACACTATTCCAACTCTCAATGGTAGTTTCACACATGGTACAGAATACCTTATGGATAACTTTCTATTCAGTGTGTTCTTCACAGACTAAGTTTCTTTCAACTCATAAGGGTAAAGACATAGGGCGTGGAGCTCTTACATCCTATCTTAAAAGCAGTGGGAGCCACAATGGAGTGTATACTCCTGCCACACTCCACCTGCTATCATTTTCTAGTTCTATAATCTGGCATCTGTGGAAAACTAGGACTTCATTTAAGTTCTGAAAGCCATATAGAGTTTGCAAAAGGACTTGGGGATGGCAGCACATACCCCATCCCTAACCCCAGGGTACCACAATGGGAGAGCTGGAGCTAGGAGTAAGCAAGAGTGGTGGTAAAGTGTGCATTTTAAAATATCTTTGTTTTGTTTTGTTTTCTTTTTTTCGAGACAGGGTTTCTCTGTGTAGCTTTGGTGCCTGTCCTGGATCTCACTCTGTATACCAGGCTGGCCTCGAACTCACAGAGATCCGCCTGGCTCTGCCTCCCGAGTGCTGGGATTAAAGGCATGCGACACCACCACCCAGTTTAAAATATCTTTGACCAGGGACTGGAGAGATGGCTCACTGGTTAAGAGTACTTAATGATCTTCCAGAGGATCTGAGTTCAGTTCCTGGAACCAACATCACAAGAGTGTGGACTCCTCTGGTCTCTAAGGGCACCTGCACTCATATGTATATATATACATGCTGATACACACACCCACACATACTTAAAAATAATAAATTTAAAACTCTTTTGCTTCTTTTCTTTATTATTAATCCTGAGCGTCACCTGAGAGGGACATGTCTTATTTCTTTCAGGCCATGAAATGAAAATTTCCTTGGATAGGGTCTGGATCCAAGTGGTGATTTGCACTGGGTGAGAGTCTTACTAGGTGGATAAATCTCTACACAAATTTGAGATATTTTACTAGGTGAATATGTTTTTATGTGTGATTTAAAAAGTTTCCTTCATACAGTCATTAAACTAATAAAGAATGTAAATACCTCAGTTTTAAGAATTCCTGCATGTAGGGTCAAATTTCTTTCATGATGCATTAGTTTTAAATATATATATGTGTGTGTGTGTGTATGTATATATATATGTGTGTGTGTATATATATATATATATATATATATATATTTATGTGTAATGTTTTATGGTTAAACATTTTCAGAATTTTATTAACATGGAAAGCAAAATATTTAACTGTAGCCAGTTGGATAGGCTTACATTGAACATTGGCTTCTTTGAACAACTCTTGTGTCCGTCCCGCCGCCCCCCCCCCCCCCCCCCCCCCCCCCCCCCCCGCTGTGGATATCGTTCTGTATAAATAAAACACTGATTGGCTAGTGGCCAGGCAGGAAGTATAGGCGGGACAAGGAGAGAGGAGAATTCTAGGAAGCAGAAGGCTGAGAGAGACACTGCCAGCCACCGCCATGACAAGCAGCATGTGAAGACGCCGGTAAGCCATGAGCCACATGGCAAGGTATAGATTTGTGGAAATGGATTAATTTAAGATATAAGAACAGTTAGCAAGAAGCCTGCCACGGCCATACAGTTTGTAAGCAATATAAGTCTCTGTGTTTACTTGGTTGGGTCTGAGCAGCTGTGGGACTGGCGGGTGACAGAGATTTGTTCTGACTGTGGGCAAGGCAGGAAAACTCTATCTACACCCCCATGCTTCACAGGCTCCACTTCATCTAGTACCCTGAGTATATTCAGCCCCCAGACCCTCTCTTGACTCCTCTCTTCTTTTCTTTATGTAATTGGCAATACTCATAACTATCAATTTTTTTCTGCTGATAATCTCAAACTAATAACTTCAAGCTACAGTCTCCACATAAGATCTGTGTTTCTCCTGCCCTTAATGTAAATTCCAAGAATTCATATGACCCCCCCAGTCCCCAAATCACAACACAAATCTATTTCATTCATAATCTCCCTCCTTTCAGTAGGTTACCATTCATGAAGCTGATCAAAACACAGGAATTATTTCATGTTCTTCCTGTTGCTTTCACCTCTTACATTTAATCTAATTTCATTTTTCTTCTACTTCAAAGAGAGATCTTTGATTCAACTCTACCTTTGTATATTACTCTCCACTACTCATGTTGAAAGCACTCATCTTTCGGTTATTTCAGGAACATCCGTTTGAAATACTTGTTTCCTTCCATCAATTTTCTTCAATGCAATCAGAATAATCTTTGAATACAGATACAAGCATGCCAGTTTTTCTGAAGTCTCTCAGTGGATATTGAATTAATATAATTTCCTTCTCATGACCCTTAGGACCCTCCGATGGATAGCTTGCTCTAGTTCTGTTTATACTAATCTAGTTCAATTTCTGAACATCAAGTTCTTATACATTTCAAGGGTGCTACTCAAGACATTCCTTCTGTTTGGCACATTTCTCTCCCACTCTTCTTATAAATGTGTAATTCCTTGACTATAACTGAAGAGAAGTTTCTTATAACCATGGCCCTTATCAAACCTGCACTTTATAGACTGCAATTATGTAATAGGTCAATTATTTGTGTTTTGTGCTTTTTTTTTTTTTTTTTTTTTTTTTGGTTTTTCGAGACAGGGTTTCTCTGTGTAGCTTTGCACCTTTCCTGGAACTCACTTGGTAGCGCAGGCTGGCCTCGAACTCACAGAGATCCGCCTGGCTCTGCCTCCCGAGTGCTGGGATTAAAGGCGTGCATCACCACCGCCCGGCATTTTGTGCCGTTCTTTTGGTAATTAGATAAGCTTATCTATTTTGTTGATGAGAACACAAGATGTACCCAGCACAGTAGTGACAAATGACAGGCTTTCAGAAATGGACCATATAAATTTTTCCCCTTAGTCTCTGTACTGTAGTGATCTCTATTGTACTGTCAATTTAGGAATGACTCTCTCTGTGAGGTTGGAAGCTCTTTAAGCTAGGCACCTGTCTCTTGTCTTTGCTTCGCATAACACTGACACATTATAAGCCTATCTATGAAGAGTGAATGGCTGAGACTAGGAGCTCACTGATCTTTTATTCGAGATATATTGGAGTGAACATGCGCAGTCAGCTTGGGAGATGTTTATGAGAGTGTCATTGAAGGGTGAAAATAAAATGAAAAGTGCAACAACTGTTAAAGGCAGAGGTCAAGCAAACTGCAGATGAGGTGTGTCTGAATAATGAAGTGAAAATAACAGAAATAAGTTTGAATTGTAGTCATAAATAAGGACAGTCTCACAGAAATTAACTCTCCTGCTGGATGTTTAAGCCAACTAGCAACTTAGCAATGCTATGCCTGGTGAGGAAGTATCTCCTTCCTCCTGTATCAAGAGGATGGATGGTTGTTTCTTTTTATAAGGGCAGTGGAAGAATAATGATATTATACAATATCAAGTGCTCTGCAGTCCAGAATGACAACCCTCCACAAGGGGAATGGAAGACTCCTCGGGAATCTGACTTACTGTTGCCACACATGCTATACCCCAATACTGAGAGTGTTGAAAAATGCTGAGTTCCCTAGAGGTGGGGTATCCCTAAACTTTAATAAAGAAAAGAAAAAGGAAGAAAAAGAAACTGGTCAAGGTAGTAAAAAGGAAGGCCCAGGAATCGCTACAATGAGTTGACTGCATTCAATCTAAATGAAACGATGGATGGAAACAAAGAAAAATGGAACAAAGGATCCCAGGAAATGCAGAAAAATTTAACAAGAGATGGAAACAGTGAGAGAAAGAAACACAGTCTCTCCTGGCATTCTTCTGAATAGATTCCATAGCTGAGTTCACAGTTCTTGTCATTTATCTTTCATGCTTTGTCCACATTTAAGTGTTACTAGAGTTTTCTCCAGTCCTGCCTGGCCCACGGTCACCCGCCAGTCCCGCAGCCGCTTAGACCCAACCGAGTAAACACACAGAGACTTATATTGCTTATAAACTTTATGGCCGTGGCAGGCTTCTTGTTATCTAGTTTTTATATCTTAAATTAACCTATTTTTATTAATCTATAAGTTGCCACGTGGCTCGTGGCTCACCGGTACCTTACATCTTGCTTGTCATGGCAGCAGCTGGCAGTGTCTCTCTTGTTCAGCCTTCTACTTCCCAGAATTCTCTTCTCTCCTTGTCCCGCCTAAACTTCCTGCCTGGCTACTGGCCAATCAGTGTTTTATTTATTAACCAATCAGAGCAACAAATTTAACATACAGAACATCCCACATATAGTTATTGTACTTTTGTATATAGTTTTTCTTATATTAGTTATAACTTTTTTCCTTTTTTCTTTTTATTAAAATAGAAAGGGGGAAATATGGTGATATTTTATTTGTACTGAAATGTGATTTTATTTGTATGTTAATAAATAAAGTTGCCTGAGAGTCAGAGCTAATTGCAAGTCATAGCAGAAGCCGGGTGGTGGTGGTACACGCCTTTAATCCCGATCACATGACAGGCAGATCTCTGTGTGTTCAAGGGTACAGCCAGCATGGAGACACATGCCTTTAATCTCAGTACCAACCATAGAGACCTAGAGGTCTATATAGACAGGCAGTGACGAAGAGGTCATGTGGTTGGGTTTACAACCAATAAGAAGACAAAACAAAAAGTCAATAAAAAGACAAACACACAGGAAGTGGCTTCTTTTCTGAGGGTAAGGATGGCAGTGGCAGGAAGGGTAAGAAGGCGGTTTTAAGTCTCAGCTCTTAGCTACTGCTCTGATGTCTTGGGCCTTTAACTCTGCATTTGGCTCTGTGTTTCTTATTTAATAAGACTGTTACATCTACATTTAAGTCATGTACACGTTGGAACTGTCATGCAGGAACCAAGGGAGGCTCTCCTTTTACTACATCACTAGGTAATAGGACGCTGATTACAACCAAGCTATACAAACACTATTCTGCATGTCCTTCATGTTCTCAGTGCTGACTCTTTCTGAACTCAGTCACTCTTATCTCCTTAAAGCACCTTCTAGATAAGCAGGTTCAGAAAACACCAACATATGCCTACAACTCAGGCGTTTATTTTGTCCTAAAGTAAATACTGAGTTATGGAGTTTGGCGGGACTGCCGTGTCTCCATCAGGTTCTGAGTATGTGTTTATTTGTATAGCTCTCACATGATGTGAGGTTGAGGTCTGATTTTTAAGGTTCATTTTACCGAGTATCCTCTACGAAACTTTCAAAGAAGGAAGATGGAGAAATATGGTCCAAGCACTATTACTGGCCATGTAGGGACCAAGCAGACCTCTGGACTTTCATGAGCTTCTAACTTAAGCCATCACTTAGGAGTAGTTACATGACTATCTTTGAACCATACAGCATTATCCTAGCTGCTAGGGTTTGTGCCATTAAGGCTAGAGTGATCACACTTAGCTAGCATTACAATTTCACTGCATCTACATATGGATTATCACTGGTGCATCATTTAAATAGGAAAGAAAGGTGCTTGAAGTCTCTTGTACTTCTAGACAGAAAGCATAATGCATAGAAAAGGAGCAGCACTTTCAGTATCAACACTGTTCCTAGCAGAATATTCATTTCACAGTCATTCCATGGTTTTCTTGTTCATTTTTTCTATCATCCTGATCAACAAGAAAGGATATATAGAGAACTAGCATGGGTCTATGGCAGTGTTCCAGAACAAGGTGATTTTGTTAAGAACAGAAAAGGGAAGATGTTTGGAGAGACACATGGTTTGTTCACACAGTCCAATAGTCTATAGCAAATAAAATTAGATCCATATGCATCAAAATGGAGAAATATTAACTCCTAGAGCACAGAATGGTAAACCTAGCATGACTCATCTTTTCTTTTATACTTTTGCTACTGTTTACTGTTTAGTCAGGATTTCATCTTAATTTGGTGAACTCTGACTATCAAAAGGCACCAAAAGGAAATTCAACTTTGTAAATTAACAGAGCTACGTTAAGTGATCTTTTCCTCATACACAGAAAGACAGCAGTGCATGATCTTACTTACGGGGAAGTAAAACTGATCTCAGAGAAATGTAGAACAGAACAGTGTTTACCAGAATTTGGTCCCAAGAATACAACAGAGTATTGAAAATAGAGGTAACTAAGTAAATACAAATAAATGATTTTTAACTCTTCATCATTTGGTATTTTCTTTCCTCTCTAGAATTTACAACAGTAAACAGAAATAATCTGGCTGTTAGATATGGGCAAATTTATTTCTACAGATGATCTGTTGCACTCTGCCAAGGACAATTTATAATACAGGCTACTCATCTCTTCTGAGAATAAGTTAGATGCTTGTGGTAGAGCCTTTGTCTTAGACAAAAGAAGATATTTACATTTACCATAGGCTGGCGCTCTCTTCTCACTAAGCCATAGCTTTTCGGGTTCCTGGCGATAGCATCAGGGTAAGAAAGCACGATCTAATGACTGGGAATACTGACCCAATCGAGGAACACTTTAATACTTGGAACACTTTAATACTTTCAAGGTCTTTTATTTAAGGATGTTAGGATTCTCCCCATGATATTTTCTGGCATTCTCATTGAAAATACACTAGTGCCTTCTATATATGCAGTACATAAAATATTTTGTCCTTTTGATAAGCATGCTAGTATTTTCTTTCTTACAGCAATAGATAGTTATCAGGTTATAAGCTGAAAATGCAATTTGTAAGGGCACAGGTCTAAGACAGCAAAAGTCCAACCAAACTGAAGAAAAATGTCCTCCTCTGCATCCTCCAGGTCTACTTTAATTTAATCCTGATGGAACTAATCAAATATTCAGTAACAAAAATTTATTATGCACTATCTATTTAAAACTGTGCAAGAATTCAGGAGAGGAATCTAATCTTCTTAGTAAGTTGAAAACAGACCCTCCAGCAAAAGTTCTAGCAGCTTTTTGGCTCTGCAGAAGTGTATATGCAGTAGGACTAGGCCACTCTATCACCCACATCCTGTATCTATAACACAGGCCCAATGATATGGCAGTGGGGGAAAGGTTTCTCAAAACATACACTTTCATATAAAGACACAAATATGTATCTCCTAGAGGAGACACATGCCCAGCTGGTCTTCTTCTGAGGCCATTTTGCACTGGACTTCTTCTCCAAGTCTATATTGTAGGAACTGAGAGCATACATATATAATCCTATTCTAAGAATGTATCTTTAGTCATTAAGGACTGGGCCTATTCTGTTGGCTTATAAACACAATAAGGATCCTCAGATCCCTGCCAATTTGTGTAAATGACCCCTTCAAATGTTTAAAGCATAGGATTTATGAGTGATAAAAGCAGTTACAGCTATGGTTGCTGGCATATATAAGCACATTCTATATCTATATATACTATTTCAATGTCTCAGACATCAGTAATGGGAAGAAAGGTGATATTTTGACAAATATACACATAGAAATGAGAAGGGAATATTTCTTTCATGTGACAGAGTTAAAGGTATTGAAGCCAAATTCTATTCTTACACCGAGACCAAAAGGGAGACCTAAATAATGACTACTTTTGTCTGTGACCCATGTTAATGTTACCTTTATTTTTTTAAAGTGAGTGGGTGAGTGAAGAGAACTCTATTTCTCTGGGTTGTAATGGAGAAGTGTACATGAGGGCTACACAAAGCCATAGTGATTTATAGGGCAAAAGACTGAAAACTAAATACTAAAGACTAAAAATAAAGAAGCACAAATAAAGTTATTAAACTACAGTCCAACACAAATGACAAGGCATTCGAGTCTCGTGACTGTGGGCTGGAGACATATCTCAGGGGTAGAACACTAAGGATCTGTTATGCTTGAACACTACCAAGATATAAATATTGTAATCCTGGTTAATGACGAGATTTTAACCATCACAGATCTTTTAAAAAACTTACCCCAGCTAATCCTTCACTGCAAAGGGTAGTCACTACTGAGTCGACATCTTTTATTGCTAATTAGTTTGTTAGTTTGATCAACCCTTTTTGCCCTTGGCTTTTTGGTAAGAGGTTAGGAAGAGTTTGATTTTATTTTCCATTTTTTAATTTTCATTTTTATTTCCACTTATGGGGGAATTTCATTCCATTTAGGATCTCAAGGAAGAGGGATCTCTTTAAATTCTTCCCTCATCAAGAGAGCTTCCCTCAGTGTTTGCTGAGCACCTATTGCCCATGAAGTAGATGAGATACTCAAGTGAATAAAATAGAGAGCTTCTCCACTATTAGTAGCTAGGCAATTTCTCAAATATTTAAAAATTCAGAGGAGTGCCACAGAAGTAAAAAGAAACAGTGGAGTTTATGTTAATAATAACAAAGAGACTAAGTTTCAGAGGCATAGGTCTAAGGAAAGTCTGCCTCTCTTTGGAGGCATTACATACAGGGATGTTGAGGAAGGAGAGAAGGACACTGAGTCAGGGAGAAGCAGTGCCTAGCAACTGTCCAAAGAAGCACAGTTGGTAGATGAAGGTGGCCTCAAGTGGAAACTTCCAAATCTGAAAGGCAATATCTAGCCTGTTACCAAGTCTAGTGGCTTGTACCATAAATACATATACTCTTGATCACCTATGATGTTTACTCGGCCACTCAATCTCAATCTACCAGAATCCTGCACCAAATTCTTAGCTTGCCATCATTGGCTTCCTCTTATATCAAATAGATCTAGCTTGAATTCTCTCTCTTAAAGAGTTTTAAAGTGAGAGCACCTGTAATCCTAGTACCTAGGAGGCTGAGGCAAAAGAATCAAAAATTTGAGATGAGCCTAGCCTATATAGTAAGTTCAAGGCTGGCCTGAGCAAGATAAAATCCTGCCAGAGATAAGACACACACACACACACACACACACACACACACACACACACACACACACACACACACAGAGAGAGAGAGAGAGAGAGAGAGAGAGAGAGAGAGAGATATCCAGGCCAAGAATA